>NC_091013.1:30871666-31485000 GCF_041296385.1 Aphelocoma coerulescens
GAACTCTACCTGCTTCCTCTCAGCTAAGCAGAACCTCGAAATGAATCACACTAACAAGTGAAGTATTTCCCTTCCAAGCCTTGCTGGAAGGCAAAGAGAAAGATCAGCAAATGGGAAGCAGTAGGAAAGGTCACAGAGTGACAAGCAAGAAGTGACCATCTAATCACTTTAAACACCTTGTTCCAAGCTTCTGTAACATGGATGAAGCACTCGGATATCCCACCAGGAAGGCTACAGTGTGAACACACAGCAGAAGGATTTGTACAAACACAAAGCAGAACAAATCAAGATTCACAGACACATCAAATTGAACTGTACCACTCTATTCTCTTTTTTCAGATATAAAGCTATGAACTGTTACAAGAACATGCTGGAGTCCATAATTAAATATGACACATTCCCAACCACAGCAATAAAAATTGATTCATCAAAATGTAAACAGACTAGCCTTTAGAAAACTTAACACAGTAAAAAGTCACTTCTCTGATGATATACATGGTTATTTGAGAAAGATAGTGTCTTTTCAGTAGGAGAGGGCAGTCTGGAGTTACCACGGGTCATGTAATGCTGAGATTGTTATGGGAATTACTGTTTTTAGGAGTAAAGGAAAAATCCAGAAGCAGTGTTAAGTGTCCAGCTTTAGAGTTTTTGCCTGGCAGTGTATAGCAAGGTCTTCCTGCATTCAGTAGGTTACTACATTTTGTTTACAATAGAGATGTTGTTTAGAGGCTCCAAAAAAAAGAAAAAAAGAAAACTTTCTGAGAAAATACTGTACTTCATGAACCTTGTGGGCTGTTTCATGTTTCATACATGTGTACAATGAATCTTTAGATGGTAACAGGCTTAAAGCAAAACAGACATTAAAAATAATCCACACACGGACAATAAAAATAGTGGAATTTGACAGAAATTAATGCTCCACTCTTCTGAACTGGGGATGATAGGAAGATGCTCACAGGTAATAGACCCGAGTATTAAGAGATTATGATGAATAGAAATAAAGGCTCAGAGCATGTTCTGGTTTTATTCTTTACAGTATTTCCGTTTAGTGGGAAGGGGTATTATTTTCCACATGTCAGAGTCCTTGCACCTATTGCCATGTGTTAGACAGCTTGCCCCCTCTGCCCTGGTGCCAGCTGAATTTTGGGGAGTGCAGCCTGGGGTCCTTCTGTAGGTGCGGTGTGATTCACATCGGTTTAAGTCAGCAGTGAGACAGCTGATGTCCGCAGCGCCGTGCTGGAGCGGGGCCAGGGTGAGAGGCATCTTTTATCTCTAGCTTGTGAGCAACGTGTAAAGTTTTGTGCAGTGTTTGGATCTCTGATGAAGATCAGTACATACACACTCGTTATCTTCCTCACTGCTATTATTACTGCTGAATGACTAAAACCATTCAGACTTCAGTGAACAGGCTGTGAATCCCCATGTTCAACCGCTGCTCTGCTCTCCCCTCGCACGGCTGGAAACAGAAAGGCAAACAAATTAAACTAACATTAATCAGCAAAGACTGCCATCTGTATAACTCAGAGCACTTCTTCGCGTGCCCGTCCCCTTCCAGCAATGCTAAACAGGATTAGCCTTCCGTGGGTGGATGGGGAAAGTAGGTCAGTTTGGTAACATCGCTGCGTGTGATGAACGGAGGAGGATGTGACTGCAGTGGTCTGCTGGCAGCCCTCTCGCCTTCTGTATGAGCCAGGAGATGAAGCACCTGGGCTTGTCATGGGGTGCACGAGGTGGCTCAGACCCTCTGTCCCTGCATGGTGACACCTGACATTTGTAGGATCAGGGGTTTGGCAAGGCCTGGCTGATGCATTGGAGTTAGTGGGTGCATTTCAACAAGAAAACTGAGGCACAGGGCAGCTAAATGCTTAGTTATTATTAGTTGTGTACAGCCAAATATTCGTCAAAGCTTACACATAAGCCAAAGTGGCAAGGGATGGTAAATCACCTGGAGGAGGTATTGTCTTTCTGTATTGACTCCATCGGGTATGTAGAGATGGTGGCAGGAAAGCCAAAGCTCACCTAGAGTGACACCTGCAGGGCATGACAAGGGCAACAAGAAGAGCTTCTGCTGCTACATCAGGAGTAAAAGGTTGAACAATGAAAGTGCGGGACTACTGCAGTACTGGAGGTGTGTGAGGGGGTGAATTAGTGACAGCAAAACAGGTAAGGCTGATGCCTGCTTTGAGGCAGTCTTTACCAGGAAGGTCTCTCAGCCTCCATGTTGGAGGCAGGGGCA
Organism: Aphelocoma coerulescens; assembly: GCF_041296385.1. Lineage (NCBI taxonomy): Eukaryota > Metazoa > Chordata > Aves > Passeriformes > Corvidae > Aphelocoma > Aphelocoma coerulescens. The sequence goes on from NC_091013.1 coordinate 30,873,903, forward strand.
GGAAAGAGCAGAAGCACCAGCAACAGGTGAGGATCAACTCAGGGAACTTGAGGAAGCTTGGGAGAAGTTGACCATACAAGCTGATGGGGACTGACTACTTGCCTCGTTGAGTGTCGGAAGACTTGATGGTGTCCTCTGCTAGGCTGATCTCTCATTTTGAGAAGTTGTGGAGGTGGGGGGGGGGGGGGTCCCTGATGCTTGGAAACAGGCAAATACTGGCCTTCAAGAAAGGGCAAAAGGGTGATCCAGGGAGCAACAGGCCAGGCCAGTCAGTCTCACTTTAGTCCCTGGCAAATCATGGAGCGAGTCCTGTTGGAGCACAGGGCTGGGCACATGGAGAAGAAGGTGATCAAAAACAGCCATCATGGATTTACCAAGAATAGCCTGACTGCCTGTTATGATAAAATGACAGGCTCTGTGGATGGGGAGAGAGCAGTGGATGTCACTTATGTTGGCTTCATGCTCAAAGGCAGTGCTGTTGTCATGGGGGAGACTGAGAGGCTGAAGGAAAGGACAGATGTGAAACTTTATGAAATTCAATGGGGACAACTGTCAAGTCCTGCACCTGGGAATGAAGAGCCTTGAACTCTGATACAGGCTGGGGATGGACTGATCAGTGAGCAGCTCTGCAGGAAAGGCCCTGCGAGTTCTGGAAGGCAGCAGGCAGCATGCTGTACATGAACCAGTGGTGTGCCTTGGTGACAAGGACGGCCAATAGGACCCTGGGCTGCATGGACAGGAACACAGCCCGACCAAGGGAAGGGTTTATGTCCCTTCACTCGGCACCTGTTATACCACATTTAGGGTAATGTGACCAGTTTGGGGCTTTCTACAACAGAAAAGACAGATTAACTGGAGGAAGGTCAGTAGCATCCCCAGTGGTGGAGCCTGGAGCCCTTGACTCATGAGAAGGGGCTGGGATAGCCAGGCTGGCTTAGTCTGGACAAGAGATGGCTTTGGGGACACCTAAGAGTCCTCTCATTGCCTACAAGGGGTCAACAAAGAACGAGTGCTGGACTCCTCATGGTGGTGCAGGATGGGACAATGAGAAATAACAGGTGTAAGTTTAAAGAAGAGAGGAGGAGCTTTTCTCCAGGAGGACAGCCAGGCAATGGAGCAGACTGCCTGGAGAGGCTGTGCCATCCCCATCCCTGCAGGCTTTCAAAACCTGACTGGTCAAAACCCTGAGCAGCCTGGTCTGACCTCAGATCTGGCCCTGCTTTGAGCAGGAAGTTAGACTGGAAACCGCCTGAGGTTTCAACCTGAATTCAGTTTCAACCTGAATTGTCCAGAGATTCTGGATCTACTGAGCTGGCTACATATCCTAAGCAAATCAGTCCCCTTGAATTAGTTCCTATATTATATATGTCTTGAAATATATTTTATTATGCTTTTGGTCTCTATACTAGAAATAGCTTGTGCACTGTCTCCCTACATTGTCATCCCTACTGCTTCATAAACAGGTACACATATTAACATTGTATGTCTGTATGTCAGGTGGTTGTTATGCCACTTCTAGCTGTTAATTTAAAAAAATTCACTTTATGATAGAATTAGCAAAAAAAAAAAAAAAGTAAGAAAAAGGCCTCTCAGGAGAATGGCCCTTGACTGTAAAACCTGTTTTTCTTCTCTCTCCACTTCTCATGTTCTTAATCTGTTTTAGGTATTTATAAAACTTTAATCCTCATCGTATCAGAAGTCCCGAATGTACAAAGACTTTAAAATGTGCTTAACTCTATACTGCTATAAGAAGGCCGTCATGTATGTGTATCTTTGCAAAATCCAGGTCAAAATGTGGAGGTAGAACTGCACAGATTATTTTGCAATTTTTAGCTCTGAAACCTTCCCTCGAAAAGGGTCTCAATAATAAAGTATTCTTAGTTGTAAGAATCTGTTTATGTTCTTCTGCAAATATTAAAATAAGTAGAATAATATAACATTTGACCTATGATCTCCTGATGGTCAAATGCCTAACTGACACAGGCAAAATACGCAAATATTATACTGTAAAGATTTATTTGTCAAAAACACAAGGATTTTTATTTTGTTTGGCATGAACCACCTGGGAAACACCAACGCAAGCAGAAAATTAAGTCTTTTTCAATGGGACTGTTATCAGTCATTCTCTTTGTTTTCTGGCAGCAACAGTCTTGACAAGATCATTTTAATCCTTTCCATACGATTAAACAGGCTATGGTGGCACTGGAATGTAAAGCAAGATGTCCAGGAGCTGACATAGTTTGGTCTCACTACCCCCACTTCTTTGTTTGTTAACTGTTTATGATGGCTCTCAAATAACCAAGTTATTCTTCTTTTTAAAGGCTCTGGGTCTAGAAGTAATTTTGCTAACAACAGAAAACTTTGCTCTAGAAAGAAATTCTGAATTTTTGACAGTGCTATTCAATTAATTGTCACAATTTACACCAGCTGTGATCATCCCCTCCATACTAAGATGCTGAAATAACAGACTACATGTTTCTGTGGAGATTTCAGCAGGAAAGCAGAAACTAAACATGAAACCAAATTTCCTTTGAGTTTTAGGCACCTATCCTGATGTGGCATCTCCCTCTCCATTAAACAGGACCAAGGGTGAAGGGCTGTCCTCTCTCAGTGTCCTTGCCCTCTCCCTGCCCATGTGGGATTTGTTTGCTTCTTCAACCAGCAAGAATTGGAGCAGACTGGGACTTGAGCCAGGCAGTGAGTGCTCTCCTTGGCCTTCCCCATCCTCATGGGCATCGCAGCATGGTGACACCCATGGGTGCTCAGCTGCTCTGCCATTGATGGGGCTGGAGGTGGGAGGCACAAGGGGACAACGTGACTGTCCCTGCAGAGACCCTGCAAGACAACTTCCCCGCCCCGTGCAAGAGGCAAAGCTGTGGCCTAAATCTGCTGGTGTACTGGAAAAAAAATCCCTATACAATCTTACAGAAATAAATACAGATATCAACACCAATAATCCCATCACTTTTGTGTTAACAGCTTGATAACACATCTGCTTATAACTCACACACTGCACTAAATTTTCTGCTCTATAGTAACTATCACATCCCTGTCAGCAGAACTAAATACTTAATCATCTGGGGACATGAATCATGAAAAGCTGTTTAGGGGAGATATTTTTAAATGGACAATTTGTTGTCATTTAATTTTGAGAACTTGCTGTCTTTTTCTTTTCAGAAGGGACCCTGCAAGCCTGTGACCATACAGATTATTGCTCTGTACAGATTATTGCTTGCAGGTAATGTAACCTACAAAGTTTTAAGATCATTTCTGACCAGGGTTTGCCTGGGCATCACTGAGCCTAAAGATGGCAAGGATAGAGACAGACAGCCTGCCTGATTGCACAACACTTTGGGGAGGAATGTTCTCCAGTTGCAGTCTCCCAGTTTTGTGTCTGAGTCCATAAACCTGCCAAGAGTTCAGCTATAGCATCAGACCAAGGCTGCACCTGTATTTTGTGCCATCTTGAACATTTGTGCCCTTGAGTCCCTCCTGTCTCAGACCAAGCCACACTCCAGCTATGTGCAAAGTACCGCTCTTCTCAGATTCTTCATGTGACCAGTGGCTCCCATTTCTACAAAGATAAAGTTTCTCCAGCGTGATGTAAAATTCAAATCAGGTTTTACAAAATGAATCTCCAAGGAAAAAGGATAATTATTAAAGAGCTTCGTTAGTGCTTTGCAATCTTAATTATGATAATTATATTTTTGTAGCTAATATAACTGAACTCCTGCTTTTAAATCCCATTAATGAGCATTTTTAATCCCTCTCCTACTGGGCCAACAAAACCATAATGTTGAACTTCATATTTACACAGGGCACTATTTTTAATAAAAATGACGCAGTTTACTGAGGGTTTCCATTCCCTTTTATCTGCACCTCGAAGGTGCACCTTCTCCCAAGACACAAGAAATTAAGAAAAGCAAAGATGGATTCAGCAGCTTGGGCTCGACTTCCCTTCTTGGCAACAAGAGGGCACAGTCCCTGAGCCAGGAAGGCAGCAGACTGTGGATATTGGCTGCCATCAGGAAAGTCAGTGACACCACTGCTCCATTGAAAGCACAGATTTAAAGTTCTCTCCCTGAACAGCCCAAGGGCTGAACTTCATCTGCTCTGGGTCCTCACGTGGACTTCAACAGGAGCATGTGCACCACTCAAGCAGGCAGAGGATGCGACCCACTGCCTGAAACAAAGACCTCTCAGGTGGAGGACACCAGGAAGTTGCACAGGATGACTTTGCCATACTGAACAGTCCCACAGGTAAGCGGGATACTGAGGGGTGACAGGAACCATGCCACAGTGGCCAACAGTAATTGATGACCAGGGGAAAAGGTGGCAACTAGGGGAAAAGGTCTGAAGAAATCTCAATTAAAAAATAAATGCCTGAATACACAAACTATTCGTGCTGTGTATGAGCAGGAAAAGGTACCTCCCCAACTTACTGGAAATACTGAAAAGTTCCAGCAAGTGACACTTTTCAGTGGCTCAGTACTTTCTGAGTAAAGTTCATAATCCCTGATAGAGCAGAATTTGCTGTTGTGTCCTATGTTATGACCCAGCCACCACCACCCAGGTGTAATGGCCTAGTGGAACTTTTTTATGAGTCTGTTTGCAGTCAAATATTTTACAGTTATCTAACAGAGAGAAAAAAAGTAAAGGATCAAAGAGGGAAGAGCATACAAATTCAGATGTCTCAATAAATAAATTAAAATAATAAAGCATATATTGAATATAATCTGCCCATTAATCTCTGGAGTAAATTCAGAAAACTAATTAAAAGCTTCTACACAGATAAATGATAAGCTTCTTTATTCAATGAACTCAACATACGAACAAACAGAGGTTTGTGTTGATATCATCATTATTAGCAATTGCATTAAAGCAAATGATTTTTGCTGTGCTACTGGGAATACAGTGATTTGAAAAACAAAATGTTATGAGATGAAAATTCAAACCTTTACTGTACCAAGCATATAGCAATTCCTGTTTTTATTTTTAGTTAATGGTAACTTGTATGGGTCAGGATGATAAAAAAATAAGATGGGGAGAAACAACCCCAAAGCCAGTACAGAAACAGGAAAAATCTCTGCGTAATCGTTCTCCAGCGGAAGGCCAGCTTTAAGGGCCGATACTGCCTTCCCACATGGGGAATTCTCTAACTCGTCAGTTCCTCTGCACCTTGTGTCCCTTTTTATGCTATTGGCTTTAACATTCTCAGGGGATTTTGTCTTGAATTTTAGAGGGAGGTTTTTGCCTCTTCAACCGTAATTGATAGATGTTCTATTTTTGTGGTGCAACTCTGCTGTGTTACATGATGTGTGTGGCGGTGCTGCATGGGGAGCTTGCAAGGCAGCTAGAATTGCTCTCTCTTGGTCCTCCGGGAATAAGCCCATCCCAACAATCCCTTTAGATAGCTGTGACTTGAAAAAGGGGATTCTGAAGAACACAAGTTTACAGCTTAAGCTGTGTGTTCAATTTAAGTGCAGAGCCTGAAATAATTGGTATCAATATGCAGTCAGTTTGGAATCTGGTTATTTACAATCAATTAAAACTGATCTGGCTCCAGAATTCAGATATCCTCTTAAGGATCCTACACAAGGAAATAACTTGAAACACTCTATATTTTATCCATAGTGCATTCCAGCAATTCAGTGCTGATTAGCATAAAAACAGCTTTAAATGGATGAAATGCAGGAACAAGAGAGAACAGTAACTGCTTTTGTTTATATTTTTTATTCATACACCAACATCTTCCTACTTCATATTGTACATTAAACTCTCCCTATTGACCAAATGGAAGCAGAGATTTTAAGAAGTCTCAGGCTAATGTCCTCTTGAACACAGGCTAAATGAAGGATACAGGCCATAGAGTGTAAAGTGCACTTAGGTTTTAGCATATTCACTCAACTGCGGCAGTTCAGAAACAGAGAAGTCATTAAAAGCCCCACAGCAAAAGATCAAATTATGCCTCTGCTAGATATTAACTTTGAAAAGGAATAGAGACAGTCTGAAAACCACAGTGAAATACTGATGTGCTGATTCACCTCGCACTTATGTTCTGCATGACTTAGAACTGCAAAATAATCTCTCTTCTGTGCCAAATGATACTGAGAGGAAAGCATCTTTTGGCTCTGATGGGTGCTGCTTTCCACTCATAATGTGCATTTTCCCTTTCCACTTGCAAGAAAATTTGCTGTAAGAATCTCAAGTTGACTTGCTATTTTATTTGCCATCTGTGTCAAATATTCATATAGGCACACTAAGTGTGTTTCCATGTCCCAAAGGGCATCAATTGTTTCACACTGTTTCCTATCTTTCATAATTACCAGGGAAAAAACTAGGAGGGGGAAAAACCTGACATAATTCTAGATTTCAACTCATGCTGTATCACATTTTATTTGTGTAGAGTGTCATAGTCATTATTGGAAAACTACATATGAAAAAATAGGGCTTGAACCATGAATTTTGCAGAAAATCTAAAAAATTTGAATTAAATATCCTGCAGAAAATAAGGTTCTTTACATCCCATCTATTCTGTAGCCAGTACTATGACTGCAGCTCTCACAGCATTATCTGATCTGGCTGTAGAGATGTAGTTAAGCATCAGTGCAGCTCACCAAAGGCCTGCTAGTTTACATATTTACCCAGTGTCACCAAAAAGAGCTTGTGTAGGGCAGCTCAGTTTGGGGGAGAGCAGGGAGAGGGAAAAGAGGAAAGAAAGAGAAGCAGTTGGCAGGCAGCTGAGATTGGGGCCGGGTTGGGTCCTCTGGCTCACAGTCTTGTGAAGCAGCTGGGAGAGGTAAATCATAGGGCTATGGGTTGAGATGAGGAGAAAAGGGAAAGTCCCATCTCCTGTTTCTAAAATCCACACAAAAAGAGAGATCCCAAAGGCAGTTTTGGGGACCCTAGGAAAAATGCTGTTGTCACTGGATGGACTGAGAAGTTTATTTGCAGAAATGCTATTGCTCCTCCTTGCTGAGTAGGTTTAAAGCAGTCTCAAGGATAGCCATTGAAACTGTAGCAACTTTAGTATCTGTGAGAAGATATTAATTTATAGAAACTGTGCCAAAGATAGTATAAAATTCGATGTCACAGCACTTCACTTGGAAAAATTTATACTTCATCCTACTGCCATACTATTTTGGGGGTATTCAGGTCTGGGGATCTTTTGCTTTTAAACAAAAAAATCCTAGGTTCTCTGTGGATGTTTTTTTCCCTCCTCAACCTCCTTTCTTTAGATACTTCAAAAGCCAAGATCCTGAGAAAACTTTTCTGCTGGTTCCTATTGTTTCCTACTTCAAGTGAAAAAAGTACATAATGTTAAATCTGAACACCAAGACTCTGTGAATGTGTAAACTTCAGAACTCTAAACCATTCAGCCTGTGCCAATGTAAACCACCTAAAGAGCAGAGAATTAAGTACACTTTATCCTCTCTGACCATGATTGAACATGTTCCAGTCCTAAAATCTGCTGCAGGGAGTCGCTCAAATCCCCCAAAGCAAAGTAGGACTTGTTCAAATAAGCATGAAAAAAAGAGGGACATCCTCACCCACATCTCAGCCCCAGCCCTTTTGCTCTCTTCTTTGAAAATTATCACCCTGCTGTTTCAAACCACCTCCCTCTCAAAGACATGGGGCAGAAAAAAATAAAACCTACCTTTCCTAAGCAAAATGCTCCATATTACCTCAGTTCATGGGAAAATTGCACAGAAAACTCAATAAGCACGTTTGTAGTACAAATTGATGTCTGTGTCACCCACCCTTTCCAACTCTGCTCTATTAATGTCTAACTGCTCTGTTTTTTTAGAAAAACAGCTATCTTGGTCCAGCTTCTGGCAGCTGATAGGGCTAAGATGTAAATTTTGGGAACCCACTTATGGGCTTTCTGTCCAGCAGCAACAGCTTCTCCCTGTCCTGCTTCCCCAGCTGCCTGTGGCACTTGGCCAGGACCCTCTCCTCTCAAGAGTAATGACTGTGGGGACCATGGCACTGGGCTGCCTTCCTCCTGCACAAGCCCACACCATCCCCACTCCCCTCTGCTGTACTGGATCCAGTGCCTGAGTCAGAGGCTCTGTTTGTGTGTTGGCGCTGGATATCTGGGAGCACGTGAGTGCTGCTACCACAGCCAAAGCCTGATGCACGCATTGGCCACGAGAAACAGGCATCCAACTGCCACTGCTTGGGTATCCAAAAGGGTTTAAGCTATTGTTGCTCAAGGGAAGCTGGAACAGAAGGGCACTAAAAGGCTGTCATTCTTAGATTTGCTCTTCTCTCTTTATCACTCAGAAATATTTTATGGGAGAGAACCACAATGCAGTTGCAGCTGTGCATCAGTTAGCCCACTGTCTTGTTCTAAGCTACTTTAAAACTGACATTATCCTGAGAAGTAATGAGAAGTCTTTAACTATGCTTCACTGTATACTGTGTGAACATACACAGTAAACTTCTAGGCAGCTAAAGAGCGAGGAGTGAAATGTGAGAGAATAGTTTTCCTGATATATTTTCTCTCTCTTCATGGAAATGTTGATGTGAAGGATAGTAATATTGCTACTGAATTCTGACCCACATGGCTATAAAGATGCATTACTTGCATCAGTCCAGGAGACAGTTCTCTCAATCTTGCTTCCTCTGCAAATGCAGTTATCTTGTTCTGGCACTTTACAAAATCCTCTAAATTACTATTAAATTAAATACTTCTAATTTATGAAGGATTTCAGCTGAACTCATATTTCTGTGCCATTAATTATCAAGTATCTTACTGACTCTGGAAAAAACATTAATAAATCAATCTAAATGAACTTCCACCTTCCCCCCTGAACTGGAGATGGGTGTTATCAGTCACACTCTAACCTGAGAAAGTTATATTTCCCTTGGATTAATCACTCATCTAATTCCAAATCATGTGCTGAGTGGGCTCAGGGCAACATTTTTAAACACGGGGTTTTAAGCTTGTGATGGCAGCATATTTAGCCATCTTAATATGTGGATGGATTTTCAGAGGTCTGTGATTTGAAACAATTCCCCTTTTGCAATGTTAATGCTGATTTGTTTCTTCGTTTACTGGTTTTCAGAAACAGTAATTACACAGGTTATCTTTTATACAAAATATGATCTTCAGGGTATCCTTAGGCACAGTGGAGCTCTGGGAAAGTACATGTGACAACAGAGGTAGTAATAAATCTGGAACTGAAGGACGTGTGGATGCTTGGGAGGGTAGTTAGTCCAGTGGGTAAATATAGATTTAAGTGCTGATCTCTTGACATCCACAATGGAAAATATGGACCTTGATATGCCGTGCTGGTCTTTAGTATGCCTCCACAGGGCAAAAAGGTCTGCAGGGGTTCAATATAGGTAACAGCCCAAAACAGTCTAAGGACTGTAGTAGTAGAGCAGGCAGGTGAGATATTTCAGAGGCTGACAGCACTACCAGGAGCACCCTTATTATCCCCTCAAAACAGTGTTAAAGAGTGAAAAAGCAAATGTATTATTTCACAGACTAGTGAACAAAAGTAGATGTTCCTATTTCATCAGTGTTTCATCCTTCATTTGCCAAGCCCAACACAAATCTTGGCAAAGGAAGGTATTTCATGAAGTTGTGTGGACTGACTTAATGTATTAATCTTCACAGTGACACAGATTATTAGAAACTCAATGATATGTGGAATGTTTTATGATGTGCTTTCACGCTGATAAATAGCTAATCACCATATATTTGTGACAACAGAGCATTACAGAGAGCAGTGATATGTGTTCTGAAAAACACCACTGGTCCTTTTACGCCCTCTGCACAATGCCCTATCATCTACAGCACTTAACTTTGCAGTCTTGCTTTCAAAACCACACAAAAAACATCATTATGAGAATCCTAACATTTGTCAAAGCCTCCTTTCTCGTCTTTTGTGCCGTTGTTTTTTTCAGTAAAAGTGCATTACATGCCATTTGACAGCTGGTAATTGTATGTGTATTGAATTAAAGCATTGATTTTAATTTTCAAAGTCAACCTCACTCTCTTTTAGCGAAATGAATTACTTTGTTCTTGAGAGAAAACATTGGTACTGGACTTCAGATACAGGATCAGAGCTTAGGCAGCCTGTCCTCCAGGGTATTTTCTGCTGCTCTTTTGCTGAAATATCGAAAGGTTCTAACTTGCCCATTACACAGAAAAAAAATCCCATAATAAATCTCTAAACAGCTAGTACAGCTCCTAAATTCATAGCTAGCTTTCAACTATTTTGTGTTGGCAGCTAGGATGATTTTCGATTGTACAGATAAGCAATAACAGACTGGGCAAAGCTGGGTAAGAAACCTTGAAAGAAAATCCAGGTGCTGCTAGGAATTGCATTGACTGTCATGGATTGCAATGTATCTTTGGGTCAGTGGTGAAGTACATTAAGAAGGCTCCCTGGGAAACAGACGTTCTCTGACCCCTTCTCCTGTATTATCCCTTTCACAGATGCAGACACTTTTCCTTCTCTAGTCTACTCCTGAAGAACTAAACTGCAGACCGAAGCAACCACTGTCATGTGGAAACCATAGGAAGGAAAAAAACAACACTACACACCAGAAAGAAGGATCACAGGCTGTCATTCCAAAGAGGTGTTCAAATAAAGACTGAAGCTTTGTCCTATGTGTCAGAAGATAGGCTGCTGCTTCTTCTCCCTCTCAAAACCTAAACACCACAAACCAAGTCTTTGACCTGGTTGCTCTTAACATGCATTCAAAGACATCTGCTGTTTCCTTATTCTTCAACTATCAAACCAATTACCTTGGGCTCAGTCTGGATTTGCCCCTCTCTGTAGTGCATGAACCCGCCCTCCTGACCGCTCGCATTCCCAACGAGAACAGCCCCTTTCTGCAGCCATCCCCATCCATGTGTGCTGAGGGGGAAATACCATTTGCCTACTGGCATCCTCCAGCACATCAGCTGGGACAGAGAAATGAGGCCAGTCTCTGTTCTTACTCACATCAGTGAGAAACAACAGTAAGACCTTTGAAATGTGTGGAGCTAAAGCTCTGTAAAGCTGACCTGGAATTGTGATCTAGCCCTACACACAGAGTCACTGAAATGGAGCTAGTTTGACCAAGCACAGCAGCTGCTTCTTTTATGAAGAGGTTTCCCGCTAAGTGGAGTCGTGGTTTGGGTGAGGATTTGCCTGCTCAGCACAACTCCAATCACACTGCACGTTCTACGTGTGATAGAGATGGAATTTGGCTGAAGATTTTTTTTTGTCATACTAACTGTCATATTTGTTGCATAGTAGGCTGAACAAAGAAGACCTCTGATGTTTAAGAATTTAATATTGTGCCTTGATTCCTCCACACCTTAAGATTCTGCAGACATGCTATAGCTTTCCTTTGTTTCTCTATCTAGCATTTCAGTGCTTCCAAACAGGCATTATAACAAAATGCAGCATTAGGACTTCATTAATTTAAATTTACCACTAAAAAGCCCCCCCCCAACACTCAGAAATATGTGGCTTATGTCCCATCTCAGGCATTTTTGCAGTTCTGCCAGTTTATGTGACGGAAAATGCTAGTCCATTCTGGTAAGTGTGTGTCTTTTTTGCTCTAAGACCTGTGGGGTTTTTTGCAGCTGTGTATTAAAGTGGATTTTCTCTGAGGCATAATAAAAATATCACAGTAAAGACATACATCATCTTTTCGACGCCATGTTACGTGATGACACTTTTCATGGTACACTTAGTTTGCTTTTGTCCAAAGCAATTGAAAGTGTGAATGTGCACTGACCTGCTCCAAAGCAATCCTATTAGCCACCAAAAACATAGAAGATCGCACACATCAATTTGAGTCTGTGCAGCACAGCATTTAGTGTTTCTGCAATAAACTGTAGAAGAAAATAAAGTGCTATTTCATTCATGTCTGTCTGCCCTATTGCCACAGTATTACTTAACAGAGGTAAAAATAGGGATATATATGCAAAGGGCTTTTTTTCATCTGGCCCTGATGTCTGTATTACCACCCACTTTCTGGTTTTTCATCTTATTTGATTCAAACACTCTACAGCCTTTACAAATGGAGTATGCTGACTTCTTCCTACTGCTTCCAGGCTTAGATTAGCTCCTGTTTCACTGCTTCCATTTCAGTATGGTAAAGAGACGTACTGCTTCAGGAGCTTGATGCATGTTTGCAGATATTTGGCTATCTGCTCTTCTACAAAGAAAGGGACCAACTGATGCCATATCTTCATTGTATACCAGAATTTGGGAACTGACACTAACTAGAGCCACGGCTGTAATAAAGGATTTTCTGAGAAGTGCGTGCTCCTTGTAGTGCAGAGGTGAACCTTAGAGCAAAGCTTAGGATTGTTATTACACTAGAAATAATAGGGTGACAGCAGCTCTTCATACAGCATGGAAACAATCACGATAATTACTGGCCTCTATCCAAGGACAATCATGAGGAATTTGGGAAATTAGCACCCTCTTCAATGAAAAAGTCACTGGCTGCCCTGGGATGATGCGGATTCTGCACACAGTTTTTTTGTTACTGAGATTGCACAAGCTCCCCAGCCTTGCCTTTGCAAAAATATTAAAAGATTTTAAATGGCCTTTATTCTACAGAGACGGAGTCCCAAATGCTGTTACACAAATAAAGTGATGAATGGGATGCCTACATATCATTTATTGGATATCACCTCTTGGAATTGGTGACCTTCCATCAGTCAGTAGTCTCCTTCACAGTCCCTCACTTGTGGATTATAAGTTAATCAAGAGCACAATGGAAACAATGCATCCATGGCCTGCTCGCTGCATTCATTTCTCTCCTCAGGGTGGATTACAGATGTTAAAGTTGTAATGAGCTTTCTTTTAGTCCAGTTTTGACCTCAATTCTGACTTTGCCAGCAAAAATTTCTCGTGTGAGTTCATGCAAGATGTATTTGGAAAATACACTGGGATCTGGAAATGGGGGTTGTGAAGCTGGAGTAGTCTAAAAAAGAATATCTCCTTAATTGATCTATTTTAGGGTAGTGGGTTACATGGAAAATAATTTAAACAGAAAATACTATTTCACATTTATCAGTGCAGAGGAATGAGTATTTTAGAATATTGCTCCATTTTACAGAGCCTGAGCTGAGTCTGGGGAACTTCCCCTTAAAGGGGATGCAATACCTCCACTGGAAGTATTTATTTTCGAAACATAGAGATGCACAATAGCCATGAATGGAATACCAGGAAAAAATTATTCTCTTACAGTTGATAATACTAGTGGTAACAATGAAGGAATTATTCTCATTATAAAGAAGAGTTGGTCTGAAAGGTAAAGAGAGGTGGTAATTAATTTCCTTTAATAGTCACACTGGGATCTCCTGCAGTGTGCAGCCTGATGTTAATAATATATTTTCCCCCCTATAATTAATGTTCATGTTCTGTTCCTGGGGGACTCTTCTCCACTACCCTCAGCATTGTCATTACTTAAGCATGCACAAGCAACTTTAGCACTTTGGTGGCTGCAATAGCTAATCCAAGCACCGCATCCCTTGCTTGTATCTTCTCTCCTGTCATGGGGGTGGCAAAGGCCATCACTGAACATGCAACCCTAGGAGAGCTGGGAAATTGTGAGGTATTTTGTCCGATTGTGGAGGAACGTTTTAAAGAAAACAATAAGTCAACAGAGAGGGAAAGTGATCCCTCTTTGCCTGCCCTGCTTTCTGAGGCTTGTGATTCACAGGTGCAGATGTTGCACCTACTTGCCAGCACAAGGCTGTGGCAGAGCAGGGTGAGCAAGGAAGCCTTTGGATTTCAGAGCAGCCTGTGGCTCTCATGCCAGCCACAGAGGGCATGGGAAGAGAATGAAGCCAGGGCAGAAGCAGCATGGACGGGGTTTCTTCTGGATGTCAATCTCTAGTGTAAATGAAAGCTGTGCTGTGCACCAGAGACCAAGCAACATTTGAATTACTCTAAGATCCTGTGATTAAGCCAAGTTTGATGCTCATTAGCTACAAATGCAGACATGACTCTTCTCAGAAAGCAACATAACTGAGAGATACTTGTGCTTAACAGAAAGAGCAGGAGAGTAAAAAGCTCAAGAAGGAATAGGAGACTAAGTGCTTTAACACTCTACCACTTCCTTCCACCTCTCCCAGATTTTATACTTGTTTAACTTTGGGTTCCTGCAGGACAAAGGTGCCACAGAAAGAATTATTTTCCCTTTACCACTAAATTTCCTTTAGCCTGATACACAGTGCTGATGTGCGTTCATCACACTTTAGAATATTAGGGAGAATGACTCTCAACAGACAAGTCAGAAAAGAGAGAGCACAACAAAAAGCTCAAACACAGAAACATTCTGTTTCTGGAGGACAGCAGAGATACACACCTAGGAGAACACAGTACTGCTAACTCAAGTCATGCAAATGCAAATATCTTCTGTTTGGTTTTGGTTTGTTGTTTTTAGAAATACGTCGTCTTGAGCAATTGTTTCACCAAAATGTTTCCAGAAGTGCTTTATTTCCCTATTCTCTATCCACCATGACTGCCACCACTGCCCAGTGCAGATGAGCACTCCCACACCAGCATGTCCAGCCTTACTGGCACCATCCAGTTCTTCTCATGCACACAAGCAGGTTGGCCTTTGCTCCAATACAGGAACTTCCACTTTGGCATTTACTTGTTTCCTAAAATGAGGACAGCTACATCACACACCTATGACAGCACCTTTTAGGGCTGAGAAATGAGCTTGGGTGACTGGTGGTCTGCCTCTGTTTAAATGTGTACTCTTTGAATTGCAAAAGCTTTTCCTGGAGCACCAGAGAAAGCTAAAGAAACCCTGAGACTCACTTTCTTCATCTCCTCTCTCTGACCTCTCTTACCCTCATTCTTTTGGTTCTCAGCACAAGGAAGAGTAAACAAGTGAAAGACAGAAGCAACACCATGTTCACAAACTTTCCTCCCTAATTTCACACTTGCTTTACACCTGCATCCTGAGTCAAGGATATCTCACTGAATTCTGCTAAAAGTGTAGTCTACCCAGAAATTTAAATATTCTGGAAATGACTGTAAATATAAAATGTAACAGATTTTGCCTTTTTTTCCCTTTAGGGGAAAACTGAAATATCAGCAGTTGCACTTTAGAACTAATTTCTATTTACTTCTTTAAGAATAAAAACTCGATTATGCCAAATTTTGTTAGCACATATAGACTACTGCCAGATGTAGATCTAAGAAAAAGGAAAAAATCCTGGCTTGTGAATGCCACCAAAAATGCCCAATACTAAAGACAGAGATGTAATGCACTCAATTTACTAACTGACATTTCTTGCTAGCTGATAAATCTGTAAAGCAGTAAAATGACTAAGTAAATAAAGATGGAAATAGAGGGCACCACTATCACTGAGCCATTAACAAGAAGGTTCCATAAGATTCAGAGATGGGAAGTAAGCAGACTTAAGGCTATAATGCACAAAGCCATACAGCACAAACCCATATTCCTAGAAGAAATGTTTGGAAAATAAACATCCATATGCATAACTAACACTCTATAGTGACTTCATAGTAGCTTAACTGGAAATATTTCATTGTATGAAAAGAACTTTGAAGGGTGACATTTCAGCACATAAACACTCAATTTTCCTGCTTATTCTGACAAAAGGTATTTCTCAAATTCATTCAATTCAAGCTTTTTCCAAGTTTTCCAACCTTGCATTTCCTACTTTGCACTGGGGGGGATGGTGGGGGAGGGAAGAGAAGGAGGGAATGGAGAGTAGAGATGAATTTTTTTATTGAATATGTAAGTAATTGTTTCTAGATCCTCACATATCTAGGGCTTGCACATTTAAACAAAGGTGAGTGCAAAGTGTTATTTTTGAAATACTAATTAAGCAGAAGACTGCCAAACAGGTGATATAGCATTCTCTGTCTGAAAAATGGCACATTTTCATGGAAAAAACCAACATCAGAGACATTCTGTGTATCTTTCAAAGAAATCTTTGGGACACTGTTTTTATGGAAAACTGGAATACACCTTCTCTTTAATGAAACAATTCAGATTTTACTTTTTCTTTTCAGTAAAAAGTAAAAATGTTTGGGAAGATACTTAAATATTCCAGAATCAGAAGTGTCTCATTTGCACGTAACTCATAAGCTACTAGCAGGCAGCGTCCACTGCTGTTGGTGTTTACCAGAGTAAAAACTCTGAAATTACCTGTTGCTTCTTCTCCCACACTGGGTCATCAGTACCTTGAGACTGATCCAGGAGGTGACATGGGCAAAACAAGAGCTGCCCACGCAGGTTTCCCATTCTGTCAGACCAGCGAGGGATAGTAGTTCATGCCTTTCAGTCAGAAAGCTTTCGTGGGCCTTCTCCCCCAAACTGGCAGGAGACACTGAGGTGCCATAGATCCACAATTTCCAGTAAGAGAGCCAAGTAAAGCCATAATAGTGGTGGTGCTTCACATCTGACCTCCCTGGCGTGACTGGAGACCTGTGGGTGCTTGATCCCAGGCTTCAGGCAAGAATATGGTCCTGCTGAGTGAAAGCAGCACTGCTACTCTGAATACTGCTCTTAAACAAACCGAGGAAAATAATATGTTTACATTATCCCTTACACTGAGAATGCAACCTTCTCCAGAAGAAGGGAAATCACAGTGCTATTTAAAATACATCGTGGCAGCTCAGTGTGCAGCTGCATAGTGATGCTGTTCTCCCATCCATAAGGAAACTCATGTCTAGAGATGCACACACTGCTCGTATCAAACGTTTGTTACTAATTAGGGAGTAACTGAAGCCCCTTTTAACACCTGCGTTATATGGATTTAATATACTAATGTGTAAACCTGTCTCAAATATCTAATCCTAAAAATGTTTTACTTTCTTTTCAGTACTCTTAAGTAGTTAGTCCTGCCAATTTAACTCCATCAGGCTGAAAGGCATTAAATTAAATGTCTAAGAGGAATTAATTTAAGTACTTATCAAAGACCAGTCATATCAATTTCCACTGGTAAGTAAAATGAATGTATGTGAACTGGAATCAGATACATTGATTCTGCTCTATTGTGAAAACATAGCTTGGAGATAAATAGTACTATGATTATCTGCCCAGGAAAATGTGCATCATCCTAATGGAACTGCTCTCATGACCTTGACTAAACTAACTGCACTCCAGCTTTCTCCAAAGCAGTGCCAAAATACCAACAACAGCATGACGTACACATGTTTTTTTGAGGTGTCCATTTTACAATGAGGCTTTGAGAAAAGCAGTCTTTATCCACAAGCATTTCTTGACTTGTATGTGCAGTTACTGCTGTACTTCTGCATAAAGAAAACTAGAAGATAACACAGGATACTGTTCAGGGCCTGTGCTTGGGCTATAGTTAAAAGGCAAACTAAAATGCACCTTGCACTGGCATTTTCAAAGGACAAGTTTGATACCATAAACAAAGCTCATTTCTGCTGTTGAGTGCTTCCCAAAGCATCTGCCTTGGTCCATGGCTCAAAGACAGTACAGGCTGTTCCACATGGCCACTAATACAAGTTTAGGAATGGCATCAGCTGGTGTCTGGCTCTGGAAAAGCTGGAGCTGAATATTTCTGGCTGGCTCCTCCAGACTGAAAGGATGTGATTCGATTTAGGTTGGTATTGATGAATTCTGGAGACTTGAGTTTGCTCAAGTCTCTTAATACTCTGGCTGGAGCTGAGACTGGGGCTAAGGATTGATGGGGATGAAAAGCAGGTGCTATTGCTGGGAAGACCAAAGCTTATAAAGCTCAGAAGAGCGTAAGCACAGTAAAGCACGACCAGCCGTAGGGCTGGGTGGGAACAATGTGCTTTAGGTTATGTTAGTCTGGGGTTTAATGGCTTGGTGTAGAACTAGAATTTGGACCCAAAGAACTGAGTTAGTTACTGGATCTCAAAGGGCTAAACTGATGATCCAGCTAAAGACAACAGCAAAGCCTTGCCACAGGCTCCCCAAAGCAAACACAAGACTATACCTTAGACTGAGCCAACACGTTGGCTTCCTCATTGCTCACCCTTGTGCACCAAAAACTTCCAAATTCGATTTTTAGCCATGGGAAGCCTTTATGCTGATACATCAAATTTTTCCAGGGCTATTATTAGCTTACTGAAATGAAACTGCTGTTGATAAGAAAAAGCTTAGATAAAAAACCAGGACAAAGTGACCCAAACACAAGTATGGCTTCACAGTCTTGCCAAATATCCACATTGTGCCAAGGCTTCTTATCATGCACTGGCTGTGGCTGTGTAGAAGCTAACAACGACTGGCAGGCAGGCAGCTTGGGAATAATATCATTTAAGGCGGCAGGCCCTAAGAAACCCCCTTAAGAAACCTTAAAGAGGAACATCTCTTGAGACCCTGTCTCTGCTGCTGAAAAGAACAGTGTCTGGTCAGTGACTTGTTCCTTCTGAGTACATGAGAAAGTGGGATCATCAACCACTGATTTGAGGAGTAAAGCAGTTTACAGCTTTCTATGCTTTGTTATATGTGCATGTGATGCGCTCATCAGCAAAGATTTTTAGGGTTCTTGCCTGTCTTCTGACATTGTCTCAATTTCACTAATAAAAAAACCCCTCTGGCTGGAACATCACAGATGCTGGGGCAAACCCCTTCTTTGTCTTGGGTCCAGCACAAGTGTCCATGTTGTGGTGGGAATGAGGATGAGCAATGTTAGCAAGCCTCAAGAGACACACTGAGCTGGACTGAGCACAAATGCCAGCAGAGCAAATGTCTTGTGCATAACCCTGCAGTAGATACAGGCTGCTAAAATATACCATGGATGAGGATTAGTGTTAGAACTAGGTTTAAGGGATGGGGTAGTGGAAGCACTGGCTTCAGGAGTGTTAACAGCACTGACCTTGCAGGTTCACTGAACTGGTATTGGGGCTGGGTAGTTATTTCTACTGTGAGGAAGGGCATGTGAACTTCTTTTGATGTGCAAGTTAGGTTTAGAGATGAGACTGATCGAAGTCTCATATCTGACTGGATCTGTAGGGCTGGGAGAAGAATGAGCCAATGACCAAGGATTAATTTTAGCTCTAAATCTGGGGTACTTCAGTTTCTGCAGTACCTCCAAACCCCAAATGGAAACTAATCTTCTCTAAGCTCCTTGGGGCAACCTGCTGCCATCCTACCACACTGGGCCCTAGACAATCCAAAAATTGATTAAACTCTTCATATCCCATTTCCCTTAATCCCAGCCACAATGAAGGCAGTAAAACTCAGCAAAGCATCTGCCTCTCAGCAGATGTCCCAAACCCTCTCTGTAACCCAACAATTCCTGCTGATTGTCCCAGCAGACTGAGCAGCTCACTTCTGCCTGATTTTAACGGTAATCACTACCGTAAGCCTTGTTATATCTTTAATTATCATCTGAGATTTCTAACAGTTAAAAAGGTAAATTTAACTTGTTTGATTCTTGCCTTGTCTGCCTCTCCCTCTACAGATACAGGATCCAGCATCAAACTGAACTGCCCATCCCCAAAGCCCCACTTCATGTGTACCCCTAGGCTTGCTTACCTGTCCTACATCAACCCTCATGGGGCCAAAATTCAGCTTAGAGCTTTTGGTCCTATCAGTGCTCACTTCACACTGGTCAGTCTTGTGCAACCCATGAATATTTCTCCCTATTCAGTATTTCCACAGCTGAAACTTAACAGTATCTCTTTCACAAACACTGCATAAAAGTTGCCCAGTGTCTCCTCCTTTCCTCCACAGCTGAGCTTCAAATTCAGGTTTTCCTCTCATCATCCAGTATTGAAGTGATCCCAGTGAACTCTTGTAGCAATAAACTGAATTATCCTGCCCTTGTGATTGCTAGCAATAACCCAAATGTTAATCTCAATTTTAATTTTCTCTACCCCAAAGCCAAGCAGAATAAACTGGTCTACATGGAGTAAAAGCCTGAGAGTAGCTTTGAGAATGGTATTCCTTACTGACTTGGACCCATTTGGGTCCCAGGGGTTATGATCTTTGATGGGTGCGGTAGGATAAGCATGATGAGGGTATTTCAGTCTCTGCTGGGTGGGGGCCATTGAGCACACCAATCAGGTGTCCCATGTCAGGATTGGGAAGAGCAGAGACAGAAGGGCTACCATTTACTGCTATGTCCTGAAAGTTCCTCTGCTCCAGGATGATACACTGTTGTCTGGTTATGGCTATGCTTATTAGAATATTAAAGAGTTTTTCAACATTTTTACAGAGAACCTTTCTCTTACTTCTCTACAAAAATATCAAGCAAATGTTTTTTGACAGTTTTTGACTCATCGAAGAATTCCTTTGAAAAGGCCTGGCTCATATTCTTTTTGGTGAGGTGGCTGCATGACTGCACTGCTATAAAGCAGCACTGCTCTGCTTCAGGAGGCTCCTGTGAAGGGAGGTTCACTGTCTCTCCTACGCTTACATTCCCCCACTCCTCCTCAGCCTCCCTGATGATAAATTAGGCATTCCAACCAAAGTCTGAGGGTCTGAATAGCCACCTTGGTAACTTTCTTGAGCCTTGTCTCCACATGAGCAAGTTTTCTGTAAGTGGGCTGAGTACTTTCAGAAGTGGAGGCATTGGAATACACAAAGGAAATCTTCCTCTCTTAGGGCCATGCAGGAATTCCCAGGCCACAGCATTGGACACAGAGAGCATCCTGTCCACAGGTCAGTGAAACATTCTCTGTTTAATTGTTGCATTGCACACTTGCCTGAAACTTTTGGTTCTGAACAAGCTGTATTCTTCTGGCACGTTCCTAGGAAAGTAGATTCTCAGTTTGCTGCCAGGTAGAAACGAATAGTTGAGTTTTTTAAGAGCACCGAGTGGCCTATTAGCAAGTGTAAATGCATCCAAAAAAATGAAAGAAGACTATATTTCTGCTTCTGATTCACTGTTCTGTGCCAAATAACACTTTCTCAGTCACCTTTTCTTCCTCAAAGAGAACAGGTTGTGACAGATTGAAGTCTTCTCCCCTGCTATGTCAGGAGCCTTTATGTGACAATTACAACATCATTTTTGTTTTACGATCAGCTGAAGTCAGTTCAAAACAGCACGTCACCTCACACATGAAATAGCATTACTTTATGTGATGGGTACTGGAATTTGGCAGGAGCATTTCCTCGTTTGCAGTCTGCTTTTTTCTGTCTCAACTTGATGCAGAGTAACTTCAGTTTTGAAGTCAGTCAGGCTTATCTGGAGGAGTGACTCATCTAGGGCAATCGGAGTAGCCAGCTCCTGCTTGCTCTGAAATGTTAAGGAGTGGAGGAGGAGAAAAATCACAGATTCATTATGGGGAAGACCTCAGGCCTTCCAGATAAAACCTGTGATGATATTTATCGGCAGCTCTGTGAGCAGCAAGCTCAGTGCTCAGTGGGCAGTTTCTTTATCCCCTCACTTTTCACGGTGTTAGCCTTTCTCTCTTGTTGCACCCAGCTCACATGCCACAGGCAAGGCTGGCCTCAGAAAGTTCAAAGAGGAGCCAGCTGGCTGCATATGAGCGCTCAGATCAGTGGATCCTACTGATGTAATCAACAGCACCATGTCTTCTAGCTTTCACATTCTGTACATCTCTAGAATAGACGTCTCTAGAATTAGCCAAGAGCAGGTCTGCAGTGTGCAGAGTGATTCTGGCTTTCCCTGACAATTGCTTTTTCACATCATCTATCAGACCTATGAAAGTAATACAGCATTTCCCCTCTCACTTGTGATTTCTCTTTTTGTGGCCAGAGGAGACAAAGTGTGAGGTCATGGCACAAAAATCTCTCCAGAACAACCACTACTATAATACTTCATCTACCAAAACTATCACCATGAATTCAAGACACTCGGTCCTAAGACCATCCACATTTCCCAATTTCTGACCAGTTCCTACTTCTCTTCTGGTTGCCAATTTTTCCTTTTTAAAATGTTTATTTTTTAAAACCAAAATCAATTCACTTCAGATGTGAGACACTTAATCCTCCACTGCATTCAGATTCAAAAGGAAGTGTTTGCAGAAAATAAAAGAAGTTTTTTGAGTGGTGAAAATGTCAGAAAGCTCTTGAGTAGGTTCTCTGGTGTCTGCAGGGACAGATATCTATTGTCATAAAAGTTGAAGAAATTCAGCAATTTCAAGATCCTTATCTTTCTCTCAAACTCGACAAATTGGCCAGCAGGTTCAAAAGACAAACAAACATGTCTGCACACAAACACACACACACACACGCACATGCAGACAACATGACCAATTTCCCCCCAAAAATCATTGTTATATCAATACCCAAACCATGCAGGCTGCAAGGACTGAATCCTGTAAAGAGTAACAAAGCAGTAAGGGAGAGGTAGCAAAACGTACACGGACAACCACCTCGAAACAGCAGGTGGAGGGAGGTGATCCTCTCCTACTCCCCTCTGGTGATGCCACTCCATCCCGGCCTGGAGCCCCCAACATAAGAAGGATGTGGACCTGTTGAAGTGAATCTAGATGATCATAGGGCTGGATCATTCCAAACTTCTCCTATGAAGACAGGCTGACTGAGTCGGGATTGTTCAGCTTGGAAAAAAGAAGGCTCCAGGGAGACCTTATAGCAGCTTTCTTGTACCTGAAGGGGGCTGACAAGAGAGCTGCATGGGACTTTTCACACAGGCATGGAGTGATGGGATGAGCAGGAATGGCTTTAAACTGAAAGAGGGTAGGTTTGGACTAGACGTTCAAAAGAAATTCTTTGCTGTGAGGGTGGTGAGGTACTGGAACAGGTTGCCCAGAGAAGCTGTGGATGCCCCATCCCTTGGCAATGCTGAAGGCCAGGAGAATGGGGCTTTGAGCAACCTGGTCTAGATGAAGGTGTCCCTGCTTATGGCACACAGTTGGAACTAGGCAATCTTGAAGGTCCCTTCCAACTGAAACTATTCTATGATTCTATGATCTGAAGGAAAAGAAAGAAATCTTTGTCTTCTTTTAAAAAACCCACAACTTTAATTTGTTTCTACAATAACCCTTTATTTTGTTATGCTATCAGACGTATGGCCTGGCATTGTCCTCAATCAGACATAGGGAGAAAGGCAGTGTATTAAACACCCAGGAGCAGAAGTGCAAAAGCACAGGGTGGAGATTCAGGGGTTAGGAGTCTCTGAAATACCTTTGAGTTCATTCTTAAAAAAATATCACACTGTCAGACTGAGCATGTCCCTTTGACTTCAGTATGTCTTGTGTTTTAAAAACCTAACCAAAGAGTGCTAGCATTCTACTGCTGTATATTTACAGTATACAGTACAAATGAGAACAGTGAGTGCCTCTCAGATGTGGTCTTTCCTTTAGATGCCTGATACTCTATAGCACTGCTAAGTGCTGCCTGAAGACTGATGGGAACTATATAGGTTGATTTACAGTCTATTTGGAGGCAAAAAAAGTGCATGCAATACTTTAATTTCCTTGTCCTATTTTAATTCTTTTTTCATATCCAGGCTGGAGTCCAGGAAAATGCAAGTTTTGCAGATATGTTTATCGATCTTTGCATTGTGATTAGTAATGTGCATCATTGAGCTCTTACTTGTACATCTTAAAAACCCAGTGGAGGAAGATGTTGAGCCCATGTTCTAAAGTAAGTATATGTTTTAAACATGCTATTAAATTGTAGTTTCTACGTTTTCTAGATTTTTCCATTTCCTTTCCCAGAGTTTTAATTCCTCTGGGGCATATCATAAAGTCCTTACACAGACAAAACTACTTTTCTATTTACGTTGTTTAGGTTGAAAACTGCATGAGGCAGTTAATATCTGCAATACAAGTACTTTCTTATCATTTAAGTCAGCAAAGTTAAATTGTTTTTTGACATACTAACTATTAAATAAAATAATATTAAGGTCACCAGTCCTTTTCTGGCAAGGATTTTCTTAAAAATCCAGCAACAGCTCCAGATTAGTAGTCACAGTATTTACACGGATTTTATGAATGATGGCTCACATGCACTCAATTTTTTGTACTGCTTGTATTTAAAAAAAAACAGTGAAAGCTGCGTCAGTCCTGCATGGAGGTTTCCACATTCTCATCAATTCTGTTCAGACAATCAAGCTCTTTGGAAGTGAAATTTTAATTTATTATTTTCATTTTTGCACTTTTTCCTTTGAATTTTTCCTTGTGTTTGCCTTTCCCTCCATATTTATGCCTTTATCTCAGGGGTTTGGGCAATGGGCTGTGGGCCTACTCCAGTGTCCAGGAAGTAAGCTAGGAGAGTGCTCAGCATTTGATCCTCACCATGCCGTGTGACATTTCACATCTTTTATTGTAATTGTAATTTCAATGGTCTCGTCAATACTGATGAAATTTATAACATGCCAGGAGGGTGCTCTCAGATTAAGCTGTTTTCTTGTGTATTAAAGGGCTGTCACGGAACATTAACCGTGAGACACCAACGAAATGGACTGAGACTTTAACACAAGTTTAATGACTTGGAGCTGGAATTCAGTGCCCTTTCTTCTAGGAGAGCTACTTTATTACTCTACAAGTAGATTCAGTTCGTTTGTGGGACTACTTGTAAGATGCACTCACTGTGATTAAGGAGGTCAGAATCTGTGCCTGTTGACAAAAGACTACTTTAACACCTCAGATTTTCTTTGTGCCGCTTTTGCTTTGACTAGTGAGCACTTTATCTGGTGAGTCATCCCCTTTCACTGGGACTAAAGCTTGCACAGCTTGATCTATTTGGATTTATGGGCATACCTCATTAGGCTACACCACTGAAGTGAAGGACACTGCTTTGGAATAATGAGGTATTCACTGTGAGCAAGTAATATTAGACTGGGGCTAGAAACACACTGAGCGTGTTGGCAAAGGAGATGATTCCTCTGAAGTGATCTGAGCTGGGTAATATTCTGTAGGACTAATAACCCAGAGGGGACGATTTGTTGCATAAATGCATAAGGGACTGTGGCTTTAAATTCCTGTCTTAGAGATGGCCCTAAGCACAGCCCTCAGTAAGGTGCTGAAACAGCAGAAGGTAGGGTTCCAAGCCTCCCTTCTATCCTGCACTTCCTTGGGGACATGCATTTTGTCTGCCTGGTGAGCAAGCAGTTCAGGCTCTGCATCTTGAATGCTCAAAGCCATGAAGAGTGTGCCAGCCAAGTGGCTTATGGCCACCAAACAGATGTGGTTGATTTTCCTGCTTCTCCTGCACTGCTTATCTTTACTGCTGGTTCATGCTCCTTCTGTGAGCTAGCTAAATTCTGTAATTTTGCAAAAAACACAGCCAACCTTTCCTTTTTTTCTTTTCTTTTCTGATAGAGAAAGCTCACAGGAGTTCTGCAGAAGTCTCACTAGGTAGGACAGCAAAGGCAACTGGCAGAAGTGCACATCTAGGAGCAGGGAACAGGGACTGGAAATCTGGCATTTATAAATGGGACTGGTCCTCCACCACCCAAGTGCACTTGGTGGCAGCATGGACTTAATTTAAAGTTGTAGTCTGTTGTGAAACCTCATCTTTCAGACGTCAGTAGACTTCACTGTGAATCCTCTCAGTTGATCATAGCAACTCCCCTGCATGGCCTCGCAGGGAGGCCCAGTTTGGGGTTGTTTAGGCTCAAGAAGAGGAGGCTCAGGGGGAACCTCATCACTCTCTACAACTGCCTGAAAGGAGGCTGTGGTGAGGTGGGGGCTGATCTCTTCTGCTGTGCCTTCAGTGAGAGGACCAGAGGAAATGGCCTTAAACTAAGACAGGGAAGATTCAAATTAGATATTAAAAAAAAAAATTCACTGTTCAGGTGGTCAGGCATTGCAATTGGTTGCTCAGGGAGGTGTTGGAGTCACCATCCCTGGAAGTGTGCAAGAGGTGTGTGGATCTGGTGCTGGGTGATGTGATTCAGTGGTTTAGGGGTTACAGTGATAGTGCCAGGTGGGCAGTTAGACTGGATGATCTTGTAGGTCTCTTCCAACCTTGATGGTTTGATGATTCTATGATTCAGTTGGGCCAATCTGTGTCAATTTTGCCACGAAAAATAGAAACTGAATTGCAGAAGAAGACTATCACCTTCCCCAAGCAGCAATGACAGCATTATTCTGAGTACTAACAATATTAGAAAAACTATGCAAGATTACACTATTAAATTGAAATAGTTTAATTTTAAATTAAAAATCAGAATCTCTTTCTGGGAATTTTTTAAATTCCCATTTTTAAGTTCCCATTTTTTAAAAAGAAAGGAAAACTCAGGAAACTACAGGCCAGTTAGTCTCACTATGCTAAGGCACATGGAAAATAAGGAGGTGACTGGTGACAGCCAACATGGTTTCACTAAAGGCAAATTGTGCCTGATAAATTTTGTGGCCTTCTACAAGGGTGTTACAGCAGTGGCGGATGAGGGAAAAGCAACTGACATCATCTCCCTGGGCTTGTGTAAAGCATTTGACACTGTCCTGCACAATGTCTTTGTCCCTACACTGGATAGACATGGATTTGATGGCTCACTCAGTGGGTAGGGAAGTGGCTCAGTGGTTGCACTCAAAGAGTCGTGGTCAACAGCTTGATGCCCAAGTGGACAAGTAGCATTCCTTGGGTTCAGTACTGGGACCAGTGCTGTTCAACATCTTTGCTGGTGACATGGGCAGTGGCACTCAGTGCACCCTCAGTAAGTCTGCCAACAGCGCCAAGCTGTGTGGTGCATTTGACACACTGGAGGGAAGGGATGCCATCCATAGGGACCTGGATGGGCTTGAGAGGTGCGTCTGTGCGAACCTCATGAAGTTCAACAAGGCCATGTGCAAGGTCCTGCACCAGGGCTGGGGCAATCCCAAACACAAACACAGGCTGGGCAGAGAATGGATTAAGAGCAGCCCCGAGGAGAAGGACTTGTGTGCTTACTGCCCTGAAAGCCAACCATATCCTAGGCTGCACCAAAAGAAGTGTGACTAGCAGGTCAAAGGAGATAATTATGTCCCTCTCCTCTGCTCTGGAATATTGAGCTCAGCTCTGGAACCACCAACATAACAAGGACATGGACCTGCTGAAGTGAGTCCAGAGGAAAAAAACCAAAAAAATAATATAATCTTATTTCTTGTCAAATCTTCCTTTCATCTCACACTATGAACCATAGAAATGCTGGAGTTTTTCCCTCAGACTTCGATCACTGCATTACCATGACAACAATGTATTTATTGTAGCCATTATAGATGGACTTCAGATGGTAACTGGATCCCTCAAAAGTCCATGAGTGAGCTTTTGCTCACCAAATACCAAGATAAATTAAAGAAATACTGTCTCCTGAAGAGCTAACAGGTAACTTATTTGCTTTCAATTCTTTCAGCCAAGTCCACAGCCTTCCATCAGTTGAAATCTACTGTTTTAATTATATGGAAAACAAGGTCAAACTTTTATTCACCACTTTGCTTTGCTTTTTGCTGACTGAAACCTGTAATCCAGCAAGTTAATGCATCAATCTGACAGGATGTGACATATGGACATCACTAAGGTTTTTATTCTTACTGTTTACATTATTCTACTTTTCAGAGTTTTCCAGCCTTGCACAGCAGAAGGGAAATGCATAAAGCTTTGTTCTTAAAGAACTCACAACTAAAGGATGCTATTTTGCATACATACATGCTTGGAGTGTAAAAATATGTGATAGAAACAAGACCATTACTCTCCTGAAGACATTGATGCATGAGGGTAATCAAGTCACTTCAACAATAAAAATAACTTCAAACTTAAGCACAAGTTTTAATACCTTGTTGAATTAAAGGTATAATACAAAACAGCACATGCAATTCCAGCTCAACAAGCAAGACTATGCAAGATTCTTAAAGTTTGTGTTTCCTTAGCTTAAGGAATATCCAAGCAGATGATGAAAGTTCTTTTACACAAGATTTTGTAGATAGTGTAAATTATAAATATACAGTAGAAGTTTCATTAATGCCTGTCAATCTGCTTCTAAAAGATGTAATTAGGAGATCAAAAAACTAATTAGAAAGTCTGTTTGATCTAAAGAGTTTGGTTACATACTGACAATCTTGAAATAATTTGTATCAGAAAGAAAGCTTTCTGAACTTGAACAACTGGTATTTTCTAAGATACAAAAATGGTGCACAGTTCTTTAAAATGAAAATTATACCACTAAGGTAGCCATAAAAATCAGTTGTTATTAGTAAGAGAGAATCTTTATTAATCTGTTTAAACCAGATAAAATGTGTAATTTAAAATCTCAAGAAGATGATTTAACCATACCAAAACCAATGTTTTCTAGCAGCAGAAACACCTGAAAACAAACAAGAACGTTTGCAGAAAACAGGGATTTTATATAGGGCCAGCCTCATTGGAGCTCTCTCAGCTCTTGGCTTTTCTAGGGAGTGGTTTGGGGACAGCGCCTGCCAGGAAGCCTTGCCTGGTTCTTCCACTTTCAAGAATCTTTCTTGGTTATACAGAACATTTACATGATTAAACCATTTGGGTTGAAATTCTGCAGTCTGGTGTCTGCCTGGGAATTTTAATTACTCCTATTTTCAGCCAGAAGAGTTAAGAAGTAGAGGTGATATATTCATGAGAAAAGTTAGTCTTTGCTTTGCAGGTGTGTGTGCTCTTTGCAACAAGGATATCCTCATTTAAAAATCTGCCCAGATTTGCCAACGTTTAATAAAACTGAAGCTTTT
Organism: Aphelocoma coerulescens; assembly: GCF_041296385.1. NCBI lineage: Eukaryota > Metazoa > Chordata > Aves > Passeriformes > Corvidae > Aphelocoma > Aphelocoma coerulescens. The sequence continues at coordinate 30,902,465 of NC_091013.1, forward strand.
ACCCTACTACATGGAGAGTAATGTTGTTATTTCAGTATTGGTTTGGGCAGGCTAAGCTTGCATTGCTGGCACAAAAGTGGTCACATCCTTCCCCTGCCCATCCCAGCTTATGCCAGTAGTTGTGAAGTGATTTAGTGAACTGATTGTGAACTGCCAGTGAATCAAGCTGACTTAAAGTGACCAGCAACAACAAATCAAAAGAATTATTTGATTATAGGATGATTACTAAACCGTTAAGTACTGCATAATAATGAATATACAGGATGGGAGTAGATCAAAATCACACAGGCAGACTTAATTATACTATTCCCTAATTTTTGAGTGCTCAACTTTGTATCTGTAGCAGTTAGCATTCAAGGCAGTTTCTGTGAGTGTGTGACTTTGCTAGGTCTTTCAAAAAATGGAAATCTCACTATTTGGCATTGTTTGACATTTCCAAAATATCAGCAGCTTTCCACTCACTTCAGCTAACAAGCTGTGTCAGCCAGAGTGGTCACAGGGTCCTGCTGTAGGTAGGCACTATGGGCTGCAGTAAGAGGTAGGGATAAGATGCTCTCCTGCTGGGCTTTGAGGCAGCAGAGGAGCATCAAGTTTTCCAGCACTGGGATGCCCTCCCAGATGTCCACACGGGCTAGCTTTTCCTGCCTGTCCTCCCTGACCGTCAGCTTGATGCCTCCTTCTGTACCTCAGACTCCTCCTCACACCAATTACACACTGCAGGATGAGCATGTGCTCATCTCTATTTCTGGCTGTCCAAGTCCCAGGTACTTCCTAAGAAATTTTGAGCCTCACCCTCCACTTTCCAACCCCACTTTCAGATTTTTCTCAGCCCAAAGACCCTTCTCTTCCAACCTCTTTCTCCCATGTTGCCACCTGATGTCCCTCTTCCAGGCTCAGCTCCATGCTTGTTCCCTTCACAACACCCTCTTCCTCCAGCTGTTCACTCTACTCCCTCCTTACCCAAGCTTGTACTAAGGGCTTCTTTTTCCTCACTGCCATGGATTACAGCTGAAAATTCCTTGTGTCCCTTGCTCCTTGTCCATGTTCCTTCTCCTACTGGTCATCATTTTCAGCTCCATCCATGCTCACTGTTCCCACTCCTGCTGGTCCACTTTTCCTCCCAGTGCATTATGTCCTTGCCTTACCTGTGCAAGTTCCTTAAGTCCTTCTCAGCCTTGCCTCCATTTCTTCACTCCGCAGTGCCCCTCAAGCCCCACTCCTCCTCTCATCCAGAAACGGAAAAAGTTCAGCAGTCACTCTAAAGTGGCTTAAACTCACACTGGTTCCAAAGGAGATCCCTTGTCTTCCTCCCACCCCTGCAACTCGTGGGGTTGCACAGTGACCCAGCTTAGGAAAATGCAACAGCTAACCCATTGGTTAGCTGGGATTAACCCATCCACATAAAGAAGAGGTAAAATTTTAACAAGATCAGCTTTCTGCTCTGACACACTGGTGTCCAGAGTTGGGAGTAAGGCAGGATCATCCTTTACAGTAGCAGCAGAGATGTACATGGATGTGTTGATTTGACCTTGGCTGGATGCTAGGTTCCCCCCCAAGTTGCTCTATCTCTCCCCTCCTCAGCTGGATAGCAGACAGAAACTATAACAAAGGTTCATGAGTTAAAGATGGGGAAAGAGACTGGAGATCACCTGCGAGTTACTGGCAAGGGCAAAACAGACTCGACTTGGGGAAATTAATTGAATTTATTACTAATCAAATCAGAGTAGGATCATGAGAAGTAAAACAAATCTTAACACCACCTTCCTGCCACCCCTCCCTCCTCCCTGGGCTTAACTTTATTTCTGATTCTCTGCTTCCTACCCACCAGAGGCATGGGGAGACAGGGAATGGGGGCTGCAGTCAGTTCATCACATACTGTTTCTGACACCGCTTCCTCCTCGGGGAGAGGAGTCCCTCCCTCGCTCCATTGTGGGGTCCCTCCCACTGGAGACAATTTGTGGAGGACTCCAACAGGAGTCCTTCTCTTCACTAACCACCCTAGCATGGGTCCCTTTTCCACAGGGTGCAGTCCTCCAGGAACAGACTGCTCCAGTGTGGGTCCCCTGCGGGGTCACAGGTCCTGCCAGCAAACCCGCTCCACCGTGGGCTTCTCTCTCCATGGTCCTGCCAGAAGCCTGCTCCTTTGTGGGCTTCCCATGAGGTCACAGCCTTCTTTTGGGCATCCACCTGCTGTGACATGAGGTCCTCCAGAGGCTGCAGGTGGATCTCTGTACCTCTGTGGTCCTCCCTGTGCTGCAGCAGCACAGCTGCCTCACCATGGTCTTCAGCATAGCCTGCAGGGACATCTCAGCTCCTGGAGCACCTTCTCCCCCTCCTTCTTCACTGCCCTTGGTGTCTGCAGAGCTGTTTCTCTCATTTCTTTTCACTCCTCTCTTCTCTGGCCACAATTACTTCTGCCCATAACTGCTTTTTTCCTTCCTACATACGTTATCCCAAAATCTTTGCTGTAGCTTTGCTGACTGGCTTGGCCTTGGCCAGCAGGGGTTCTGTCTTGGAGCCACTTGGCATTGGCTCTGTCAGACATCAGGGAAGCTTCAAGCAGTTCCTCAGAAAATACACACCCATAGCCCTCCCATCACCACAACCTTTCCACGCAAATTCGATACAATGGATTAAAGCAGTCTTGCAACTATGGCTTTAGCCAAAATGGATAAGATTTGAGGAAGCAATGGGAAATCAGTCTTAAATGGAAAAATACACTATACAGGCAGTGCTGCCTAAGTTCATGCCAGAAACATCTTATGACTCCCAGTTACTGCTTTGTTCTTCAAGACAATTGTTTGCAAGAGGTGTCATGCTTTGGCAGAGTGAGAGGAAATTCACATCAAATAAATTTCTCCAAAAGAAACCTGCCGACTAGCTAAACTAGGAAACAGGACTAGGAAAAAGCATCAAAAACATTATTAACTCCAGAATAACATGCAAAAAAAAGGCCTGGCCCGAAGTGAGACATTTCCTACATTATAATCCCCGAAAAACATGCGACTTCCACTCTAGTCACACTCCTGGTCAAAGTGCAAGAAGAAATGCAACAATCAAGGCTATTCATCACTTAAGGTTTTGGAACCCATTATCCGTATTCTATTTAGGTGTAGTCTATGTCAAATTTTGGGGGACACTGTCAGTGAGGAATGTGGAAGAATTTTCAATGAACCCTATGTTGGAAACACCTTTCTGCCAACTCTACTATATTCCCCTGAAACATTTTGGTGCTGGGATAGCTCATTCTACTCAAGGAAAGACTTTAGTTTTGCTAGCAAAGTACCTGCACACAACATGCATCTGTTAAGAGAAAGTTACCACTGTGCCCTTACATGAGCTACTGTCAGCAAAGACCTTTAAGAGCAGATAAGATCTGGCTCACCAAAACAACCTTCCCACAGAACCATTTCTGAGCTCCCTCTGCAGTGCCTTTCTCTTTCCTTTTCTGTGTTGCAAAACATTAATCTAGATTCATAATTCAGATCCTCTAAAGAAGTGAAAAGGGTTACATCAGTGCCTGAGTCAGTTTAAGTTTTGCACGCAAAACTGTGAACAAACATTTTTCATGAATGAAGTAGCTAGAAAGAGCCAAAAGGTTTGGGTATGTGTACACTGCTGACAAATACTTGTATTTCAAAAACCTTCTGTGGCTGATGCAACGTGAGAAATCCTCAGAGGACTTAGCATACAGGACCGTCTCCACATGCAGATAGACAAAAGTATTCTGCAAAAGAACACTGTCCTCTTCTTAGGGTGCCAGATGGGTGAATCTTAAAACTGACAAACATGAAGTTGCAGAGCAACCAAAAAATTCTAATTATAAACCTACTTTACATCATCCAAGCCGCATGCAGAGTAATTCAAAATAAGGAGAAACAGAAGAACAAATGCATAGATGAAAGCAGAAAGTTCAGGTCTGCTCCTCTTCTTGAGACCATATACAGACAAAAAGCTGCCTCCCAGAAGAACAAGGCCCCTTTGTAGCATGCTGGTTTTCAGACAGGACATCTTACTTCACAGCTGCCATGCTACCGCGATGACTGCTCCCTTTCCATCCAACCCATCCTCGCTGCTCTACACATGAGTCAGACTGGAGACCTATTCAACCCCTAAATATGTGCTTAAGTCTTTCCATATTCAGGAAAGAAACGCAGATGAAATTGTGAGTAATGAAAAGCATGTGCTTAAGTGTTTACCTGAATAAAGCTACTCTGCTGAATTTGTGCTAAAATGTTAAGCCCATGTCAGGCAAACTCAGGATCTTCTGCAGCGCTCCTGTTTGCAGAGCTTCTGCCATGAAAAGCACTGTGTCCCAAAGGGGGAAAAAGTTTTTCCTGGAGACCAGCCCAGAACGAAAGGAGCCATCAGATCAAAGATAAGTCTTACCTCCCCCACTACACCCCTCACTTCCCCAAACAGCAGATCAAGGCAGAGGAGGACTACAAAAAGGGAAAAAAATAGATTCTTTTTCCAGCAGAAAAATGAGACGTTCCCCCAGCTCCCTTGGTTCCTCCAAGCAATGCAGCTAGGAGCAGGCTGTTGCTTGCCTGAAAGCTCATAGACCACAAGATGTGAAGTCATGGAGTGCCAGTGTCAAGTTATTTATTGGCATCTTCCGCCTCCAAGCCACTTCACAGCTTGGCAGTATGCAGGAGGGTGTTCAAACTGACCACAGCAGGCTGACCTTTCTGCTTCCACAGACAGAATGGTCTCCAGCCCCCATGATTCAAGAAGCCATGGATACTTTTGTTTGTTCGCCATTATTCATTAGATTTGGGAGACCGAGCTGTTTAAGCTCAAACTTCTTGGAGTGAAGAAAAAAATGTTGCACATTTTACATTATCTCTTGCAAATATGAAAGCTTGCTGCAATCTTCAAACACAATATTTATGATTTGGTCTTTCAGCCAAATCCACTTTTGCATAAGGATACACAGCTGCTGGTACCCAAAAGTACGATACTTCCCAAATATATCTTTGCCTTTTTAAAAATCATTCTAGAGGCTTGAAAATAATATTTTCTTTCATTGTAAGTGAAATCTCTAGTTCTGATGTTTCAAAGACAGTCTGAAATTAGCTGGGTTTTGTGTGTGTTTGTTTGTTTGTTTGTGCACAAGAATAATTGATTAAATCAGCACAAGCGTAACTGATTATACACTCTAACAAAACTACTGAAGAATTCAGCAGCAAAACCAGCAGTATCATGAAGAGCCATACCCAATTTTTATGCTTACATCTCCTATATGGAATCCCCTCTTAATTACACAGTAGCAAATTTGAAATGTGTCATCACCTCCCACCACCAGATATCATAGATTTTGAATGAATGTAACCTGCATTTTTCAACACTGTTAAAGACATTTTTTAAGATGTCTCTTTAAACTTTTTCATTAAAGGGGAAAATTTGCATAGAGGAATATTTAAACACTCACAACTTACAAAGAATGTCAGCCCTCTTTCATTAACCAGAGCAATGACCCTCTAATAGTTTCACACTGAGAAAAAATATGGCAAGAAAAAATATGCAGAGAAATATGCCAAGTCTAATGCCAATTAGGACTTTGAAAATATATATATTATAGACTGGTCAAATGAAATGTGAAATTCAAAGTTAAAAACTGAACTTAAATCCTTCAGACCTCTGAAAAATAATCTATTTTGAATGGAAATAGAAAAGCTATCTTTATCAAATTTCTCATTCAGTTGACAACAATAAATCTATTGTTCAGATGCAGTTGAAATGGGTCTTTGGAAGAGAAGGGTTTTAAGAAAATCAAATAGAAATTGCATCAAAGAAGAAATGCTTCTTTAACTGTCATTACTCTCTATATATAGCCTGCAGTTTTTGATTCATTTTAGGTTTGCCAGAGTAACAGGCAATTGGACACCGTGAAAAATTATTTTTTATCATTCCAATAAGAGAAAATGTGTTTGCTTGTTTAAGGGAGAATAAGTGAGTTTAGTGTTGTCTTTTACTTTAAGAAGTATGTCTGTAGGGATCCAGATGCTGAAAAACAGTAAGCTGATAACTTTAGTTTGAAATGCTATACATTAAGAAGCCATACACCTACTATTTATTTCACAAGCATGAATTAGGTCTTCTGAGAAAGAACACAAATTTCAGTCAGACTTGCAAGAAAATAACAATACTTGGAACTCTCAAAATGCTTTCCATCTGAAAAATGCAAACAGTTAAGAAGTAGCAGGGTGGGAGAGAGAACTGAGCCACTGTGCAGGACACCAATGGAGCCAGGACATCCAGGGAGAGTTCCAAAGCCATCAGGTGCTGCAGAGCTGGAAGCAAAGTGACAAGGTACTGCCTGATGTATCCTAACCACAGAGCTGAATCAATCCCCAAAAACCCCTTACTGTAGCTCCTCTTCCTGACAATAGTATATTTAGCATCCCAGGGCCCCCTGTTTCGTGCACCCCTCTGACACCTGGTCATGACTGGCACCCAGAATTGATCATACCCTACAATACTCTGTAAAGCTGCCCTAGCTTATGGATCAGAGATGTGATGCACAGAAAGCATTATGTGTGCGGTCTAAGCTCATAACATTGCACAGTAAAGAATTATGAATAAAACCCATTTCTCTGGAGATTTCCAGTTTTGTCACCCTCAACAAAACCCCTTTTACACAGACTTCAAAATCTGCGACTATTTTTTTCTGACTGCAATACTATGCCAAATATTTATTTTATCAGTCCAAAACTCAATTTACTGCTGAAACCCTGCATCAATACTTCAGAGGAAATTCTAAGATTCTACCCAGAAGAAGAGGAAGGATTACTGAGATGAGTATTGTGCAAATAAATCTCTGCCTGGATCACCAATCTTACAAACTGCTGCTTTGCCCTAGGCAAGCACCTTAAAATGAGCACCTGTACATAGAAGGGGTCTAAACAAGCTAAATGAAATTCCTGGAAACATGCATGATGTGTATCAAGTTTTTACAGTGCTGTAGTCAGTGAAGGTGAGAATAGCAGACTGAAACAGAGTGTGAGACAGTAAGAGCAGAGAAGAAAGGAGGAGAGGGCAAGTTGGGAAGTAGAAGGTCCTAAGACCTGACAGAATTAAAAAGAAAAAAGATCCTAGTAAAGGAAGTTAAAGATTCAAAACCAGAAAACTAAAAGGAGAGGGAGGAGTTAGAATACAAGGTGAGATAAAAATTCAAAATTAAATGACAAAAAAAAAATTAAACCCAGAAAGTGAGAAAGTTTAGACATTTCAGAAACTCAAGTCAGTAGTTCTCTGTCAGCCAAACTCTCCTTGATTTCAGTGGGGGTTTTGCCTTAATGAGGACAGCAGGATAGGCACCAAATGCAGCTTCATTTCTTATACTTGAATTACAGCAAGATATAGCAAGATATTCTGTTGTTGAAAAAGATGATGCATTTTTGAAGAAATATGGATGTTAGAGGCAAGGCAGTATAAATGTAATTGCTACAACGCACTGAGTTACATCAGCATGCATCAGCTGACAATAAGGTCCTTTGTGCTGGAAAGAAAGAAAAAAGATGAAAAAAGTGACTGGTGCCACTCTACAACAATCAAATTAAAGGCCCAGAATCATTCCAGCAAAGTTTCCACTGACTTCAGTGACAGCCTGGTGAAGATTCTTTAGTCCTTCTTATAAAAAATATAAATACAGGAGTGACTACAAGTGACCTATTTATTTTTCATCTGTTTGCTCTTGCTGAAATTGTTGGAAATGCACTCAGCTGCTTTACAGAACTATTGTTTGATTAGGCTGTTTATGTGAAACTATCTTTCCCAAATATTGTATTACTATATGGAAAAGAAAGCAAAAAAAAAGTAGATTGGAGAATAAAATACTCTTCTCATCTTGGTAGCCAAAAATAAAGCAAATTATAACAGCTGATTGTTTATCTGATGAACAGGATGAAGATTTTGCTTAAGCAAATAGTGGCCTTAATGGTCCATGTAGAAATCACATAGCTGTCTTCCCCTCTATAAATGATAAACTAAAGGAACCCTCACTGGAAGTGTAACTGGAATGTGGGTATGCCTTTAATTTAAAACCTTTTCCTGTTTTATATGTCAAAACCATGAACAGACAAAATACCACAAGTAAAATCCATAGAATCACCAATGAAAACACCAAGGCAGATTTGTATGAGAATTAGAAATAACAGAGAAATATCCTATCTCTAGTTGACCATGCTGCACACAGTATTTATTATTGACTAGATTTTGCAAGCATACCATTCTTATGCATAATATGGGAAATATGTCAATTCTCCCATAAACTATTAATGAGAGGTGTCCCACCCAAACCAATAAGTCTAGGACATGCTCAAAGTCAGATTTATTCAGCCTCTGACTCAATCAGATAACCAGTAATGCTCAGATTTTGCACAGTTACATCCACCTGTTGATTTAGAGATTACAGGTGGAAGCTGCCTTATTAAAATTGTTTTCCAGCTTAAAAATTTGACACACCTAACAGAGGGAATCAAGAAAGAAACAGTCTGAACTGCTCATCAATGATAAAAGGATAATAAATAATCAAACTCAATTATTATTGTTTGCAGGGCTAACATTATGCTTAAAGAAATTAATTGCCATCTGCGAGCCTGTTAAAATTGATTACAATTTTCTCGTGCTAGTTTTCTTCCCAGTGGTTGAATAGTATTGTCTGTTTTTAAAGGAAAAAACCCAAAGCTGCTTGAATAATCAATTGTTTATCCCTTGATAGAACAAACCGTAGTGATGAACTTTAAGAATGGTTACCAGATTAGAAATGAGAGTGAAAAACAAGTACTTTCCTGTTCAAGGCTTTGTTTTTAACGTCTTTTTATTTTTAACTAGATTGAGTGCTGATTACAGAAAATTCAAGGCTACCCAGACATCAGGCTGCTCAATTGACTGGAAAGTTTGATGACTTCTCTAAAAAGTGAGGTCTGTGCATGAAATTAAATCAGTATCACTGGTCCCAGATAACTTCGGGGAAAGAGAGGAAAAGGTTAATATTGCTTATTAAATAATGTTAAATGAGATCAAACAAGATGCACAGGATTCAGGAGGGCTCTTGGAGCTCTGGTTGTTTCCCCAGGCTGCTTATGCAACCTTGTTTGTGCAGGCAGTGCAAGGCCCTGCCATTTTATTACATAAGGTAGCCCAAAAATATACAGCTAGGCAGTTGTGAGCTCCATTAAGTGCTGCATTGGAGTTTCTGTATCAGTTAGCATCTGGAAATTTTAAGAAATGATGAGAAGGACTTAGGACATTGCTGAGTTTGGGATTGGTGCTTGTTGTTTTAATAGCAATAGACTTCATCCAAAAGCCAGCAAAACACCATCAGTGTGAGCTGCGTTTGAATACATCGTGCTTTGACCATTCCTTAAGTGAACAGCAATACAGCCTTTGGTTTAGCACAGCTGTGGTAAATGCAATCCATGGCTCTAAAATCTGCCTTTGAGATGATTAAGCAAATTGTCTGGTTTAGTAAACAGCAGTCAACACGACATTTTTGGTTTAACCAGTACTTAAACGCAGTGGATAGCTGAAGAAATTTAATTCCCAGCCCACTCATTTTCAGTTCAGAATGTCAAAGCCTGGTCTTGTAGAGACAGATAAAACCTCTAACTGCAGCAACACCTCCTCAGGGAAGATGACCACCTTGGCCCAAATCCTCTCCCTGACACGGGGCAGCAGGGAAGGCTGGGGAAGCCTGTGTCAGTGGGGCAGGCATGTAGCAACAGTACAATCTCCCAGCAGGGACTTCTTCAGACAGGCACTGTATCTCGGTATTCACTGCCTTCTGGTGGGATTGCTTCCCTGAATGAACTGCTTTCTGAAGCTACTTGAACCCAAGAAGATAATCCTCAGCACGACTGCACAGCTCCACAACAGGACACCAGGGGGTGCGCTCAAGCATCCTACCCTGCTTTCTGCAGTACAGTTCTGCATCATGCCTTGGCTCTTCTTCGGAGCACTTCAACTAGCTCCTCCCAACCAGCCCATTCCATGGTAGATGCACTGTAATGGGGCCAGCCCTAAGCAGTGAAGATACAAGCCACCAGTAGCATCTTGGCCTTGGGAACTGAGGGGGGCCAGATGCTGGCCCACTTCAATTTGCAGAGCAGACACAGGGAGACCACCTGGCTCAGCAGCCCCTCTCAGCCATGGCCAGACACAGGTGCTGAGGACAGAGTACAAGAACACAAGGCAAACCAATGGTGGCATTTCTTCAGGATACTCACCAAGCTTCCAAAATATGCAGCTCAAAACTTCCTAAGCCAGAGGCAGTGGTTTTAAATTTAATAGCCCTTGATGGATTTCTCTTCCATGAACTCATCCAGTCACCTCATTAGCTGATGTAACCTCTCAGCATCCACATCCTGTGGTGAGGAGCTCAGCAGTCTGACCACACCATGTGAAGAGCCATCTCCTTTTGTTTCCATTCCTGCAACTGCCTGCTTCACCCAGTGCCCTCTGCTGCAGTTGCTGTGATCAGTCATTCTTGGTTTGCCTTCTCCATGCTTTGCTTAATTTTACAGATGTTTGTTGCATCACTTTATCAGCATTGTCAGAGTCCTCAGACAGGAGTCACTCTGTTTCTCTGATCACCTTTGCTATGTCCCTCCGAACCTTCTCCCTCACCATTATACATCTCTGAGGTGGGGGAATCAACAGCACAGGATACTGAAGATATGGCACACCATAGCTGCTACAGTGAAATAATGAGGATTCTTTTTTATTATTTTCCATCCTTTTAGAAATAATCTTAATGTCATATTTCCCTTTGGTTTTTAACTCACATCTGTACATTGCATTTATTGTTTTTTTTCTGAGTTGTCCATGGAAGATTTTGTCCAAGCTTTGGCATCTTCACTAACCTGTAGCAATTAATTTCTATGATTATAGATACATTTTCTTCTATTTATTTTCAACCTGACATGCACATTACATTTATCTCACATGAAGATACTCAAAGAGAAAGGGTGATGAAAATGTCCCAGTAGATGACACTGTCATGCCAGCACTTCCTGTACATTTTGAAATGGGAGGTTTCATACCTGAACTTCCAAATTTCAATTCTGATCTCAAATGTACATACATCCTCTAGGTTTTTTTTCCCATATCACATTTCACTTCACTAGGAATCTTCTGTTTTATGCAGATCCCTAAGAACAGCAGTAAAACAGCTGAAAAACAGGTGATTATCACAGGATTACCTGTGATAATCAGGCCAGCAGAAGCCCAGCTGTTTTACACAGACTTGTGCCCAAACAGGAGAAGGCCAGATAACCACCCTGTTCCCACCATTTACGTGGTCATTTTTGGAGTATCCTGGCACTCGAGGCATGCTACCTGCCACACAGACACAGGAGAAAGAGATGGCATTGCCTCAAAGTGCTTGCAGGTAAAGGAGAGGACAAGAAACAGTGGGCAGATAAAGTACTATAATACTGGCATTATAATATGGCAATACTATTTCCTAGTGACAAAGGTCCAAGATCACCACTGACCTAAGTTTTGTGAGAGCTTTATTTTTCTAAAGTCACAAGTGGATTTTCAGACTGGAGTAGGATTAAAACTAGCACTGGGGATGCACAGACTATTCCTCTCAAATGTGGCAGGCAGCCTGCAATAAACACTGACTTCTGCTTGGTCCTTGGATAAGGGAATAGAAGTGTCTTTACCAAAGTGTAATTAAAACCAATGTTTTGGTTGGACTGAGCTGTGCTTCATGGTTTGCCTTCAGGGGGAAGAGACATAGGAAGAGAAGCATAAACCCCAGTATTTAACCCTCTATCCCCCAAATGTACATTGAATTTATGTGGACGAGGCCCTCAGTCTAATCTGCCAACATCCCCAAACCACCATGAGATAAATGCAAGGAGCATAGAATGAACCACATCTGCAGCTTCTCAGCTCCTTATTCAGAGCATGAGCCTACATGACCCACATCCCTTGTCACCCCCTTGCCTTTCCTGCCCTGCAGCTCTTGTATTTCTGAATTCAGCTGGCAATACACTGTTATATATGTATGTATGTATGTATGTATGTATGTATGTATGTATGTATGTATGTATTTCTGTGGCCCATAGCATGTCACAATGGCTTTAGTCCCTCCCGAAAAAATGCAATGCCAAAAGCAGCACTGCACAAACAAACCCACCTCCATCTATGCTTTCTGCTTAAAAGCTATTACATGGTGTTTCCTTTTCAAACTTCAGTAGTCAGACTCATAAAATCAGCCTATCAGCTGATGTTGATTACTGACTGTATGAAATTAACTAAAATACAAATATTTGCATGGCCTCAGCCTAATTTTTCAAGAAGTTTTATTAAGATCAAGGATCGACAGACTAACAGTTAAGCCGAATCTAGGAAAATTACTTTTTTATACAGATAATGATTCCGCTACAAAATCTGCAACTCAAGTGCATCTGCCCTAAGAGCCTAGACACAGAACTATAAACACAAATGGAAGTTACTTAAGTTCATCTAAGACAGAAAGAAAAGCAATTAAATGCACATGGAATGTATATGTGGCTGTTATTTTTAATTGTATGACATTTACCAATCCAGGGCAGAGGCAAAGAAGCAGAGGCAGGGGCTGAAAAACACAGCAGACAGTGTGGGGAGGAAAATGAGAAGGATGAAAAAGTAATAATACCGTGCCCTGGTTACTGAAAGACTGGAAAACACTGGTTTTGCACGCTCAGATCTCCTGTCTCTGTACACTACAAGTCTCAACTTCCTTCTTCCCACCATTCCTTCTCTTGGTCTGGGTTTACCACCCCTGTCTACAGTTCTCTGCACCTTGTTCCCAAGCTTTGTCATCTATGACCCCACAAATCCTTTGTCTCAATTCTCTGCTCTTCAATTTCTCCATGTCTCCATCACCAGTACTTCTCAGTTCTAGTCCCACAATTTCTTATCACCATGCAAGTGAATTAAGCAGTTTCCTCCTTCACCCTTCCATGGCATCACCAGGCACACTCTGCCACTGAAGACACAGTTGAGAAAGTCTTCAATTCTCCCTCCTTATATGCTCACTGTAGAAGCTACACCTTGGAAGAACTGCAGGTAAAGTCCACTCAGCCCATCAGCCACCAACTGCAGTGCTCTCATCCTTCCCAGGAAGGGGAGCAGTTGCTCAGCTCCTAACAGTGCTGGGATGTTCAGCATGCCTTGTGCTGAGAGCATCTTCAGCGAGGGCAGTGGTCAAGTGCCCAACAATTCCTCTCCCAAGAGCACACACCCTGAGCATTGTGACAAAATTATAATGGAGATAAGTTCCAGAAGATTGTCAGAGGCTTAACACAAGGCACACCCCCATCACAAGACTGATCCCAAGCCAAATATCTTTTCCCTGCTCCAAAACACGATGCCACAAGAATTCAAGTCTCAAAGAAAGTGCTTTTTAACATAGCCAAAAATTTCAGATTCCCAGAAAGATCAAGATCTCCTAATATAGGATGTATACCTAAACCATCTTCACCAAATGCGTGGTCAAAGAACCACCAAAGTTTTCTTCTTACCATGTTCTCAGAAATAACCGAACCATCTAATCTGGAACTTCCCAAAGACAGTCTGTCTTCAGCAGACACTCAACCTGGAAAATAATCAGCCTAGGCTTAAGCTTAGCAAATGCATAAGCACCTGACAGCAGAGCATTGTACTAGAAAGCACTAGGCAATTTTAACTGTAGACAACATTGCTGCCTATGATAAAATAACAACTTCTTCAAGGGCTCTGGCATGCTTCAGGGTGGACATTTGGGAAAAAAATCCTAATTCTGCAAAGTACAGTCTGTGGATTCAACCCTGCAAACATGCAGGGAGGCACCTTTATTTGTGAGGGAAAACAAATTTAGGCAAGCCCACCGTCTCCAGGCTTTGGTGCAGGGCACAGAAATGCTGCCAGCTTGGGGAATCACCCTGATGTCACATACCTGGTTCTAGAAAACCTTCATTTTCACATCTTCAGTGAAATAATGTACAGTTTGGCAATCACATTCACCAAATACTCCTGGACATCTCTGCAGAACACCCTTGTGTCCATATTCATCCACTGAAATGTATGCAGGATTGGGCCCTCCACCAGCTGACAGCTCTCAGAATCAGACGTGGATCAGTGGATGGATGAGCTGGCTATGTCTGGACACTGTGAACTCTAATTATTTAGTACCATCAAACAAACTAAACCCACAGCTTAGTGCATTAACATCTCACACTAGTGTAAATGAGATAATTTTCCAATTCAAGAGGCAACCACTTGTTGAACTGAATGCTCAGGTTGGCTGTGCCCATCCAAGACATCCCTAGAGCCCTTCTGGAGGTTTAGCGCCATGAAAAGATCCAAGTTCCTCTGCTGGCTGTAATGCTTATAACCGCTAATTATTTCTGAGTCACTTGAGTGAAAGTAAGCTGCCATCCTGCAGACAGCTAAGAAGTACGGAGCAAAGTTTCTGGATGAGCGTGCTTGTTAATTGACAAATCAGGCTAGTGACCATAGAGGAAAACACCACGGCACAACTCCGTGTGAACCCGATGCTGCCGTTCAGCCGTGGATTTAACATTTACCCCGTTCCATACACGGAAGGAAACACGCGGGAGTCCTGCGCAGGGCTGCTGCAGCAGCAGGGCTCTCCCAGCACACGACACAACCTCTGCTCCCCACAGGAGCTTTCGCCCATTCAAAAACCCCACTGGTCCTACTGGAAGTTTTCCTTGACAAACACCGTCCGGTCGCATCGCAGATCCTGTTCCAGTGTAGCCTACATGAACCCCCAAAATCAGGAAAAGTCCAACCACACCAAAACAAGATGGGGAGGAGGACTGCTTAGGGGGCAACTTATTTTCGCGAACGGAGGGGCCCGCCCGGCCGGAACCCGCCAGCCCGGCCGGGACAGACACACCGCACATACCGTGTTCCCCGCGGAAACTTTCCCGCGGCAAGGCCGATGCCACCCCGCACCACCGGGCGCGTCCGTCACCCCCGCGGAGCGTGGGGCGGCGCGGAGCTGTCCCCGGCCGCCGCCGCGGGGGTCACGCGTGGCCGAGCATCCCGCGTGGGTGCCCCGGACGGGCGGCCCCCGGGCGGGTGTCGCGGGTGGGCGCCCCACGGGACGGAGGCAGGGTCGGGGCCGCACGGCCGCGCGTTACCTGGGGTGCCGGTGCTGCGGGAGCGCGGCGGGGAAGCCCCAGCCACCGCCGCCGCCGCCGCTGCTGCTGCTGCTGCTGTCCGCGGTGGCCACCTGGGCGCGGGAACCGCCGCCGGTGCTGGTGCCGGTGCCGCCGAGCTGGATGCCGCCGCTTTTCCGGTGCCTGCCGGTGCCGCTGCGGCAGCGGCCGCCGCTGCTCCAGCCGCGCAGGAGGCCGGCCTCGGGAGCCGGCAAACTCTTCCTTGCCGACGAGGAGCCGGGGACACTGCCCGCCTCCTGCCTGCCGCCGGTGCCGGTGCCCTGTCTCATGGTGCGCGGGGCCGCCGCATGCCGCGCTGCCGCCGCCCCGGGCGCCGCGGGACCCACGCGCGCCGGGGCCAGGGGCTCCGCCGGCACCGGGAGGCCGCCGGGAGCCCGGGCTGCTGCGGGGGGGTGCGGAGGCCAGGGGCCGGGGGGGCTGCTGGCTGGGGCTCCCGCTGGGGCATTAAGTTGGACGCGCGGCCGGGAGAGGCAGGGCGGGCGCGGGGGCTGCGGGGCCGATAGTTCTCCGCGAAGTTGGAGCCCGGCGGGCGAGGCGGGGGCATCCTCTCCGCCGGCCCTTCATCGCCGCCCGCTGCCGCCTCCCCTCGCCTGCCCCCGCCGCCGGGCCACCGCCCCGCGCCCTCAGCCGGCGGCGCTGCGGGGGCGAGCTCCGCGCCCCGCGCCCATGGGCGCAGCCGCGGCCCCGGCGGCAGAGGATCTCCCGCGCCGGCTTCCTCCGCTGCTCGCTCGCCTTCTCCGGCAGGGAGCGGGGGGAGCTGGGGGGGCGTAGGGGGGGGGGGGTGAGGGCGGGGGGGAGCCCAAACGCGTGGCTGTTGCTCGAAATGGGTCAGGGAGGGGGAAAGAGACCCTGGCGCTAGGCGCTCCCCTACCCGCGGTGGGCGCTGGGAGGGCCGGGCTGGGGCGATGGGTAGCGAGAGGGCTGCGGAGGAGCTCTCCCGCCCCGGCTCCTGTGCACAAGTGCAGGGAATGTTCCACTGACCTACATATTTTTCCAAACATACGTGACCTTTTTTTTTTTCTCTCTCTCTCTCGTTCTGTGGGAGGAGACAGGCGAGGATCCAAGAAAAGGAGAAGCTGGAAAGAGAACGAAAGGGGAAGCAGGGGAAAAAAAACCCTCAACCAAAGAGCCAGCCCCGCATCAAGGATGGTTTCACACCGCCGCCGCGAGCGAACCCCGGCGTGCCCACGTTTACATATGTCTGTAGCGACATCCCTGCTCTCACCGGCGGCCGCCCCGGTAACCTGACCCCGGGAGCCTCCGCCGGTGCCGCCGGCCCCGCTGGGCAGAACTGCGCCCGGTGCCCGGCCCCGGCTCCCGGGGCGATCCGGCGGGACCCCTGCGCGGCTCCGCTCGGCGGGTTGGGACGCCTTCCCTGCTCGGCCCCCAGCTCGGGGGTGATTCCGCGCCCTGTCCGTGCCCGCTGTCCTGGCGGTGGTGGCGGCCGGACCCGGGCCGGAACGAGGCACCGCGCTGCCCCGGGGCAGGCTCACGGCCTCGCCGGGCATAGGCAGGAGCTCCCGATCTGGTTATGCAACGGCGCACAGGCAATTGGAGCAAAACCTTGACAGAGAGCGTTTTTTTTTTTTTCCTTGTTTCAAAGTAGGTCATTCTTTTTATTCCCTGTTTTGCCTTTTTTTTTTTTTTTTTTTTTTTTTTTTTTGCCTTTTTTTGCCTATGTTTTTTTCCTAATACTCGTCCTGCAAAGTGGCCAGTAAGAGAGAAGGCGGTGTGCTCGAGCCGGGTAGGAGCTGGCGATCGAAGCCTTGCTCTTACCTCGACGGACACTCCTGCCGGCTTCTGGCGGCGGCTCCAGCGGCGTCCGGCGTTGCCCTTCTTCCCCAAGGAAGGTAGAAGTGGCCGGGGAGCGGGGGCACGGCTCGGGCAGCTCCCGCCGCTCCCCCCGCCGCTCCCGGTCCCGCTCCCCGCCCCTCCCGCCGGTGCAGCCCCGGGAGCCGCGTTCCCCGGGCCCCCCGGCTATTGCCCCCTGCCCGCTGTCGCCCTCGCACCGCCTATGGACCCGGGGCTTGTTGGCACTGCTGGCAGACACCTCTTCCACCGGCAGCAGGGGTTTCTCCCCGAGATACAGTATTTGCTTTCAGGAGAGTTGTATATTTTTCTGTTCAGAGGAGGGATTTGTTGGGGAGGGGAAGCCCCCGTATCGTGGTGGAAGCTCTGTCCCCACCAAAAGGCCTGACTGCACAGCCATGCCTCTTCCAGCAGAGTTTGTGTGGCGGGCCAGGGGCTGTTTCCCCATCTCCCCTGATGCCTCCTTTTGTAAAAACACGCTAATCCTCGCAAAATACCAACCAGCAGAGAACACTGCCCACTCCGGGTGTGCGTGTGTGGGCGCAGCGTGTGGACTGATGGTTGCTCCAGCTACCTGGCTCCTGTGAGGAGCTGTGCTGCTTTTCCCGCTACCCCCACCACCCAGCTCACCCAGTTACCCCGCTGTGATGTCCGCCTCCCGCCATACACCTTATCCAGCCAGTTACTTGATCCAATTCAATCCCCAGTGCAAATGTAAGTAGCTACAAAGTATGGAAAAATGTTGCGCTCCTTTGCTGAGCGCTTTTACGCCATACTTTACACAACAGGCATGACTAATGTTGAAAGGGTAAAGTTGTTTACTTTTAACCAAGATTAAATACAAAACTTTAAAAAGCTCCTCCCTTCCTTTGGATGAAACCCAGCATTTTTTCCCATTTGGAAATTGTCAAACAGTGGTTAAACAATCCTTTGGCAAACAAGTAGTGCCTGAGGGAATAAAGCATCAGATACATGGGGAGTGGAATAAAAGACATTTCTGTTCCTGAGGTACTTTTCTTGTGCTGCACAATGAAGTATAACATAAAATCTTCAAGCCTTGTAAGGTTAGAGAAAAGGAACTTCCCATGATTATATACACTACATGATTTGATATTCCAGTCCTTTTGAAAACCTACCAAAATTCTTTCCCCAAATCAACCCTGTGCTTTCAGAAGCTGGGAAACCAAGCACCTTAAGGAAAATACCAGGCTGAGAAATGCAATCAGAGAGACACAGGGGTGCATGTACAAAATTACATCTCTACCGTGCTGTGTTTCAGTGTTTTCCCTGTGAATTTCTTAGGACTCCATTGCACAAGTGAACAAGTGAGACTGGTTGAGGTTTGTTTCTTAATTCATTCCCTAGGTTACCGGTGTAAACTTTAATTAGGGCAACAAAAAGCAGAGTGGCTGAGGGTGAGGCAGGCTTTTCCCAGCTCATACCTGAACCTCGTTGTGAAATACCAGCCATTCAAAACACACAGCCTTTCTCTCTGTCCAGTGACACATGGAAAATAACCAAATGCTGTGAATACCAAGTTTGGGTTGGAAATTAACCAAAGGGTTATGCTAGATGCTACATGTAAGAACTTTAGGCAAGGAGCCCAGCGTTCAATTTTAAAGAATGAAATCTTTTAATAATAATGAAATACTAATAAGCAACTTTTCAGACACCAGGAGCCTGTGATCCAAAGACACAATCCCTTTTGTTTCGACTAGAATAGGCTGGCCAACCTTCACGGCCCAGAAACAAGGCAACAGGGTTTTCAATAGGCCATGAACCATGGGCTAGGTATCTCCCAGGGTGGAGGGCCAAGGGGAAGAGCCTGAGACACCAGCGGTGCCCCAGGGACCCTGCTGCTCCATTGTGGCAAGACCATGGGAGGGATTTGGGGTTGGGTGTGAGTTCAACCCAGATGCACTGAGTTTAACTCTGCTGGTTTGCTTTCTCTTGCTGCCAAGAGTTAAGATTATGAGGTGCTGCTGCTGCAAGGTGTAACCCTTGGCACAGGGGCTATCTAGACATCCCTTGGCTCCAGAACTGGAACCTGGCTGCCACAATCTGGAAGCAGAGGTCTTCCAAGTACCTAAAGGGGGCCTACAAGAGAGCAGTAGAGTCACTTTTTGCAAGAGCATGTAGTGCTAGGACAAGGTGTAATGGCTTTAAAATGAGAGAGGACAGGTTTAGATGAGATATTAGGTGAAATTTTTTTTACTGTGAAGATGGTGAGGTGCTAAAACATTGCCCAGAGAAGGTGTGGATGCCCCATCCCTTGCAGTGTTCAAGGCCAGGTAGGATGGGGCTTTGAGCAACCTTGTCTAATGGAAGATGTCCCTGCCCATGGCAGGATGATCTTTAAGGTATTTTCAAACCCCAAAGGTTCTGTGATGATTCTATGATTCTCTGTGCTATATAAAGGCTTTTAATTTTCAGCAGACACCAGTAGAGGTTGGGGGGAAATAGGATGCCATTTTCAGCCCATAATTGAAATGTGAAGCCTACTTTGGATTAGTGTTTGCGTAGAACTAAGTAGGGTTCTCCCAAATAATCATCCTTTGATCAAAATAAATGGCAACAGTGGTGCAAAAATCAGGGATGGCACTGTAGGGGAGAGGACCATGATGGAAAAAAATAAAGGACCCTCAAAGACCTGACCAAATTCCACTGAAAAAGAAACTGTTCTCTTTAGTTTTCAAGAAAGTTAGAAGAGGGAGAAGGATTAATTTGATTAATAGTAATTAAGGGGCAAGACAGACTTTGGGCCACTTGTTTTCCTACCTTCCATGTTGAAAGAGAGAGCACCAGGAACAAATAAATGGCAAATAAATCTAATGTCTCCTGTTAGTCGGAGGAGTCACACCATCTGTGTCTGCTGGGAGCTCTGCGCTTCTTCCCAGACAGGCTGGCTGGGGGAGGCAAGCATGGGAGCACAAGGACAGATGTGAGGAGCTCCTTCTTTGGGTAGTATACTTCTGTAACCAATTTTGTTAGAAATTTCTGCAAGGAGGAATAGTCTTCTGGGGATCAGCATTATTTTTCATTCTGTGGCTTGCAGCTTCCTGAGGGAGGGAGAGGTAGTGCATACCTATCAGTCAGCAGCACAGTCTCCGAATGAGGGAAAAGCAGAGAGATGCCACAGTGAAATGGACTTCAGATGCATCCTACTGGAGATGCCCCAAGCTCTGGAGTAGGGTGTTTGATGGGTCTTCAGGATCTCTTCCCCTAGAAAACCAAACTCCTTGTTTTTCTGCATGATTATTACAAGAGAAGAGCCAATTTGCTGATTTGAACTTCCTTCAGTCAGATCTGGTTTGAAAAAAACTCCTTTGCTACAGTTTTCATGGAAGAACTTAACCAGGCGTACAAACTACCTGAGCATTTGACTTAGCTCATCCAAAAAAGGGGTTGTAAGTTTCCTTTAAGTGGCAAATGCAAGGAGTGGGGAGGAAGAAGGTGTGGGTTGAAAAATTAGTTGCTGAACATTGAATAGACTTGCTGCCTGGAAGGGCTGGAATTGCTGCTGGGTGCCTGGAAAGCCCTAAAACTTGCTGTCTGGCAATCTTATGGCTGAGCATTTGCATCTTTTCTGGGAAGAACATCTAGACAGCACAAACTGTATGTGTGCACTCAATTGCCATGGAGCATACTGTATGTGTGCGTGTGTCAGCCTGGTGAGCCAAAGCTCAAGGCTGTGGAAATAATTCCTCCTTGTGTGGGAAAGAGATGAGCCACTTACCCTCTGGCTGACAGTGGTCTATGTACCGTGTACCTCTTGGCCCATACAAGACCTTTGGTTCCCTCACAGCAAAATGGGAATACATCTCATGGGAATACATCCAGTTCCAATGTGACTGTGCTGGTTAATAGGAATAAGAAACTATGCCATGTCTGTGCCTGGGAAAAAGGCTCTGGTCTCAAATCAGGCTGGTGGAGCTTGTTCAGATTTGAGAGCTGTTCAAGTAAAGGAAGTTTGAACTCAAACCCAGGAGTAAGGGATCTGCTATTTTTGCTCTGGAAGTCCCAGTGAAATGGAAGATAATAAGGGGTTGTAGTGCTACAACTGAATTAAGAACATCTGGGAGAAGTCTGAATGCAAACGCAGCATCTTTGTCTTTACCTTGACTGAGAACAAAAGACTATTGCTAATAGTTATTACATTTTACATCTTACGTTATTATTGCACTGTGTTAGTACTTTTTTGGCAGGCCCAAATCCCTGTGGACCTGTATAAATATTTTAATTCCTAGCCAGTTTTACAGAGACTTTCTACCTCATCCAGAAGCTCTTGATAAGCAGAAGGAAGGTGTAGAGAACTGTTGCCTCTCTCCTTACAAGAAACAGCCTGATCCAGATCTCCAGTGATTTCAGCAGAAGCTGGATTAGGCCTGGATTTCATCATCACAGTCAGGATCCCACAGTTTTTCAAATCATTTTGATAACTGCTCTCCCTCCTCTTTTTTCCTAGTACCATTTTTGCTCACACATTTGGAGTTATACTACTCACCACCACACACTCGCCCTTTTAAATTCTTCTCAGCTTGCTTTGATTCCGTGTACCACTCTACTCTTGCACCTACCTTAAGCTCATGATGCTGTTGTTAGTCACAACACTTGCTACTAGAAACATGGAGAATTTAAATGTGAAAGTTTAGTTAATAACAAAAGAAATATAAAGAAATGTTCAAACTCAGGGGTATATGAATCTGCCCACATATATACAGCTCTGTCATCTATGATTCTCAAAGCAGTAAACAACTATCAATATCAAGACAGTGTGGAAGTCTGAATTTATCTGCTGTTATCAGATTCATCTCTTAATTGTGTCTTTCAATCTTTTTTAAACTACTGCAGTCCATAGGCACTAGATGCCAATGAGGCCCTGGGAGTGTTCTGCCATGTGCCCATCCATGTTCAAACAGATACTAAATTCCTGGTAACAATTTTTAAAAAACCTCCTAAATTAAACCATGCATTTAAAAACTTTTTACTTCGCTGTTTTAAACTCTTAGTTTGAGCATAGTGATACAGTTAAAAAAAACCTTCAGAAAACTTTTTTCCTTTAAACTAGATTATTTCCTTTCTCTATTGTCAATGAAAATGGGTGAGTTCATGGACTGCTCTTCCTTTTTTGTTGCTGTCAGCTCCTCATACTCATATTGATGCAAATGTGGTTCTGATTTCATTGTGACTGCCCCAGGAGAGTGTCAAAATACAAAAAAAATCCAATTTCAGTCATGCAAAATCAGGTGAGGTGTTTGCTTGATTTTGCAAAGTCAGAGATGTGGCTGTAAGGATTTGGAAGGTGCATTTGGCCTCCATCCATTTGGACAGGCAGTGCCCAGATGCAGCTTCTAGCAGAGGCTATGATATTCCCCTTCCACAGAGCATTGCAGGAGGGAAGGAAGCAGAGGAAAAGAAGGTGTTAAAAAGGTAAATATTGACTCAAAGAAAGGAGACATAAAGGAGAATGTGGGAGAACTGTAAATGAGCCAGAGAGGATGGAGAAAAATTCTTCAGCAACTGTAATTAGGTTAGATTTCAGAAGTAATTGCAGTGTTCCGGCATCAGCAGATACTGTAGGCAATGTTTGCCCTCAGCTCTGTTTGCTGAGAAGGCGGTGAGTTGTTTCAGCCTGCAGGGCCTGATCCTGATGTGGTGGCACCGACTGCTCACCGACACGAGTCCAGTGAGGCAGCCAGTGTCCTCCCTCTACATGCCACTGGGAGCAGCCAGAAGGTTTGCAGAGAATGGAAGGGGTGAGTGCAGAGACAAAACCACAGTGGTATGTGTGGATGCAAACACACAGCCTAAGTGAAGAATATGTATCTCATTGAGCTGCTGGTGCAAAAGTGTGTTAGCAATTTAATACTGAATAAAAGGTGCTTAGATTGTCATCAGTGTCTGGCTGATGCTGCCACCTCTGCAGAGGTCATGGTGAGGCTGGGCTAGTGCCTACCTCCTCATCGCAGGCTGGAGCAGTAAGTGGGATGCAGAAACTGCATTGCCCTCCAGTTCTTTTCAGATAAAATTCTCCTGTGTAAAACCAGATTATATAGGCTTTCTGCAGGGAGAATAGATTTCACCTTTAAGTCTTCTGCAGACATTTTACATTAGCAGTTCATGCGCCATCAGAAAATCAATTACCATTGGTATTACATGCAGATGAACAGTGCAGAGTAATGGAGAATTCATTTTACACAATGCTTTTAATAAAATGCTAAATAGAGCAAAATATTTTCCAAAGGGATATTTATAGGATCTGTGTAGGAAGTATGTCTCCAAGGGGAAGTTTGCACCTTTGTGATTCGGATGAGGAGTGAGTGTCAGCATTCTTAATGCTAACATTGGTCAAGAACATATTTCTGCCAGGCTGGACTGTAGATGAGAGCAGTCCATCACCTATAGTGCAATGGCTGTCTCTTCACATGGAAAAACACTTTTTCTTTTTAAAAAAAGGGTTTCACACGCTGTGTTGTTGTAGTGCCAGTTGTTGCAAGACCCTAAAATAACTGAAATACTGTTTCATTCTTGACACTCTTATCATCTTTTCCTGTTCTTGATGCCAGAACAGTTTGCCGATTAGATTTGCTGCGTGTATTTCAGTAAATCATTTACTTCAGCACCTCTTCACAGACATTTCTGCAATAGCAGCCCTACTCCTACCTGAGTTTGGGTATGTATCTGGGGCAAAGGAAGGGACTCAGGTGGTTTTATCAGGAAGCAATTATGAAAATAAGAACAGAAATGCAGGGCCAGACCAAAGTATGCTGCCTCTAACTGTGGCCAGAAAGAGAAGTCTGAGGAAGTGAATAAGAGTAGCACAAGCATGCACTTCCCTGGAGTGCTTTCTCAGCCATCAATAGTTTATGCTCAGAAGTTTCCCATATGCCCATGTAACCATTATAGGCAACATCTTCCTGCAGGGAACCCCACAGCTTAACTATGCACTTTATGAAGAGCCATCTGGTTTTGCTCAATTTGAACTTGCTGGTGTTATTTGGTACCTTTTTGTTCTTGGATTGGAAGAGAAGGAGAACAATCAGTCTCTCTTCACCCTCTTTATGCTATTTGTGGTTTTATAGACATATGCCATATTGTCTCTCAGTCATCACTCTTCCAGTATGGAAATTGCTCCATATTTTTGATCATCCTTGTGATTCTTCTCTGAATGTTTTCCACTACATTTCATTTAAGATGAGGACCAGGACTGCATGCAGTGTTCAACAGGCAATCTAAGTGCACACACACTAAATCTGTACAGGTGCATGATGGTGTTCTTGCTTTTCCTTCCCTAATATTTGATAGCACAGGGCTGTGGCTCTTGTTTCTTTAAGGCCTTCTGAGATGCATGGTACAGTTCAGTTACATGAGCTCAAGAACAATTCTTTCTGCTTACCTTTTATTTTTTAAATAGCCTGGATGAATCCAAAATAATAGAAATTTGTCTTAATTTATCTATGTATTTCACTCTATTGAAAGAAAAGAATGGCTAGAATATTGCTAAAGAGAAAATGTATTCTTATTCATTGTAACTTCCAAGATTTCTGAAGGGGCTATATTTAAGTATGTATGCAAAAAACAGTCATGCTGGGAGGGGAAGGGGGATCAATCACAGAAAGCTTGAACAGCAAAAGGAAATGTTTCAAAATGTTCTAAACTTGTGAAAATAAAGTATGACAGGATAGAATAGAATAATAAAAAGAAATCCTTTGACAATTTCCTTGCAATAGAATATACTCCCTTCTTTTAAATGTTTTTGTTAGAGCTAAAACTGATGAAACCATGAGAACAACTAAAATAGATTAATCCTTCTGCCAGCTGCTATTGCAATCCATTACTTGCAGGAAGGAAGCCTGTTTGTTTAAAAATATCCTCCCTGCCCTTAAAGATGCAGTGAGATGTTTGCGTTACTTGAAATTGGTTGTAAATATCATAATTACCCAGTTCCTTTTTCATTTCGCAATCCTCGCCAGGTGTATTATTACAAGTCTCACAAGTTTAATCTGATCTGTGCTGCTACTGCTAATATGGCACTGATATGGCACTATAGAAAACCAGCAATGATGACCTAAGTCTCAGTCCAATGTTTCCTACTTCCAGGGTAACCAATACCTATTTCCCACTTGGTTCCACTGAGCAAACCACAAAACCCTCCAAATTCCCCAGCTGATGCCCACCCTCAGGTTTTCCACCATTTCCTCCTGCAGCACTGGCCTGTACTTGCTGCCACCACCCTGGGATTAGTTTGACAACCTCAAGCCAAGTGACATGGGGTACAAATATTGAATTTATGCCTTAAAATACCTTTCCAAAGTTGTGCCTAAGTATCTCCAGATGCTTTATGAGAGCGAGTGAAATGGCCTGAAAGTTTCATTTCAATTAAAATAAGCTCTGCTCCAGGTCTTCTTGCAGTAATCAGCAGTGGCATTCAGCTTTCAAAAGCTGATGTTAATGCTTCATTGGCATGAGTGTCCTGGCCTGTTCGCTACTTCTGAGAAGCACAAACAGCTCTGGTCTGCATCACAAAAACAGAACTTCATATTTTTGAAACCTTTGATCTGAAAATTTGCTACCCTTACCACTTCAGCTTGGCTTATATACTTGGAACTCTTCCATGGAGATACAGACATTTCTTTGGGGCATGATGAGCTTTTGACTTTTGCCTTTCTTTGATTATTTTTTTAGATAGAGAGCAAAGATCTTTTCTGTGAGCATGCCTGCCCCAGGCAGCCACTATTCACATTGGAAGCTGAGTATCATTTTGCTATTCAAACAGAAATCTGAGTGTGTTGTACAACTGCAACAATACAAGACCGACATGGCAAGATGGCATGGAGCCATTAATGCCTGCCTGAAAAAGAAGGAGGCTTTTGGAAAGGCAGGTAGAGAGAAGGGTATTGGCAGTATATTAGCAAGGCATGAGGTAAGGGTGAAGAGGCCATTGAAGAACATGTGGGGTGTTGAGAAAAGGAGAGAGCAAGAAGATGGGATGAGATGCACAGAAGTCTGGTGGGAGGTATGGGCTAAGACTTGCAGGGCTTTGGTGTGACCTGGTGATGTAAGCACTTTGCTGAGGCCCTGGATACTTCGGGGTAAGTTTGAAGTTCAGTGAGCTGCTTTATTGCCACTGGAAAGTCACTTCACCTCCTCACCTCTCAGATT
Organism: Aphelocoma coerulescens; assembly: GCF_041296385.1. Taxonomy (NCBI): domain Eukaryota; kingdom Metazoa; phylum Chordata; class Aves; order Passeriformes; family Corvidae; genus Aphelocoma; species Aphelocoma coerulescens. The sequence goes on from NC_091013.1 coordinate 30,928,624, forward strand.
TTCCCCCCATCTCTTCCTACTCATCAGATCAGCATCAATAAAGAATTGTCAAGAGACAGGGAAAAGAAAGAGAATTTTCTCTGTAACTGAATGATGAGATCATGGGACCTGAGTCAAAAGATGACATGATTTTGTGTGGTTTAGGGGAAAGAGATAAGACAACTTTAGCTGCCTTCAGAAGATCTGACACTGTTATGTTCTGAGCTCTAAATGCAGATACATGATCCTGGGGATAAGGTACAGAACATGCAGCATGCAGCCAGCATGACAAAATCATTGCCAGGTAGAGATAAACGTAGCACAGCCAAATAACCCACCCCTCTTGATCTTTAGCTGCTAAAGAAGGATGGGGTGTTGAGTAACACCTCCTGTTTGATGGGACAGAGCACAGTCAGCTAAACTGATCCTTTAGTAATACTTAGGGAGACACACATGCTGGTGCTGCTTTGTGTTTATTTTTTGTTTTAATAATCAAAATCAACTGTGTCCTTGTGGATGTACTTGAGTTTGTTTTCAATTCTCATGTATGTGATGATATACCTTATCTTGCTCAGGTGGATTAGTTTGTTTATACGAGCTTGGCACAGCGAGGAAGCACTGCAGTCTGAGCCTTGGATCCCAACCACATTCTCCATTGAAATGGTACCACACACTAGCACCCCAGTCCTGGGTGCTGCACCCATACCCCCTCAGAGCCAGATGTCAATGCCAGGACTCAAGATTTAATCAGTGTTAGAGACTTTCAGACAATGACTCCAATACATCTGGAAATTGCAAGCTGTTTATGTAAATGTAGCCATAGTGTATCTCTTTTCAGAGAAGCTGTGTCCAGTATTTAAAAAATCTTCTAAAGTCAGAAAAAAAGCTTATGTGCAACCTCAGGAACCCACTTGGTTGTCAACAGCTAGTCAGGCTTCCTGATGCCAAAACCAGTACCTCTCTGTACCAAGAAGGGAGCTCCCAGCTGGTGTCATGAAGGAAATAGAGCAAACTGTATACATCTGAAAGCACTGAGCTCTCCTGAAGCAATTGATTCTTTCAGATGAGGAAGAGCTATGGACTGGTGTAGGGGAAATCTGGGACTCCTAAACATACCAAATCCATCCAGCATAGACCAATTTTTTATAACATGATAGACTTTAGCTGAAATTATGAATGAATTCAGCTCCCAATTCAAAGAATCCAAATTGTGTCTACCTGTCTACCTAAGCTTCTGCAACAGCCACTGGAGATCTAAAGCCTACTTCTAATGCAGCCAGGGTAGTTCAGCTAAGCAAGTGGTGGAGTTTACCTTCTAGCAATATGAATTTTCGCTCTTAATTCCACTCCCTGTTGACTAAACTTCCATTGACTCTAGTGGAAGCTTAGACATGTAGATCACATAGGGATATCTGTATTGCATTCAACCAAATTTAGGCATCCCTATCAGCAGCTAAATCCAGCTCTATAAGGCTTATTAGATCAGACTCATCTGGGCAGGTGAGTGGCCTCCTGTTCTGCATGCATTACCTCAGTGCAGAACTTCTCATATTGTCAAGACTGAACATTGAAGTGACAGGTCTGAAAACAGAATAAATTGCTTCAGAATATGCTTTATATAGATGAAATGCATTTGAACTTTCAGATTCCTGAGAACTAAAATTAAATGTCTGAAAGAACACCTGAATGCACCATCCAAAGAATGTGATGCTGAAAATGCAATCGTTAAAATGACAGGGCTGATTGCCACCAACACTTACCAGAGAGGCTGAACTAGACCAAAGTTAAGGTCCATTCAACCTCACACAGTTTTCAATGCAGACAGTCAGGAGACAGTCCAAAAAAAAGAGTGATCCTTCCCAGTCTGCACCATTACAAGTTAAGCAATCAACAACCACTTGGGTATGTTGTATGCTGAAGAATGCATCCAGACAACTTTGTGTAGTGCCCCTGTGAGCTCTCTCCTCCATGAAGTAATTCAAACCCTTTTGGAATCTGTTCCTGTCTTGGAACCCCATAACATACACTTCTTCAGAATGAGAAATTCAGGACCTACTGCTGTGGCACTAAGCTCCACAATTTAAATATGCTCTGTGCAAAATCCTTTGCATTCCCTTGATTTTCTTCCACTGTGTTTCTCAGAGGTACTGCCTTGTTCTAGCATCAGGTGAAATAGTGAGCTGCCTTTCCCCACTCACCTTCTCCATCACTTTTCAGATTTTATAGACATCTATTGTAGTCTGTCTCTGCCAGAACAAATGTTGTTTATAACAGCTGCAAATGTTTGAAAAGATACCAGTTTGTATGATAATCAACTCTAGCAACCTAAGCAAGAGCTCACTGTAGAAAGACACGTCTAATGAATACAAAATATCTAGGGAAAAAGTAATCACCTTTAGAGATCTAATACTGGATTTTGTCCCAATAAAGTCCTTTGTTTTGGTCAGACATTTTTAGTACATGAGTTGTTGGTTCCTGTGAAACTAGATGGAGGTTGACTGGATTCTTTTTGTCCACTTGTTTTAGTTCTCACATGAGATCCAAGGTATGAAATCCTTACCTGTTCACAAAACTCCCTCAAAGCTGAATGCATTACTAGTGGTATCTTTAGCTTGCATTTCTAGGGAGTGAAGAAATGAGAAATACTTGTAAATGCATATTTCAAACCACTAGTTTAGATAAAGCATGTATGTAATTCACATTAACTAATAAGTTTCAGTCACCACAGGATATTATGTTTAATAGCAAGTTTTAATACAGCCATAATAAAATGCAGAACCCTAATCATCATTAACTTGCAGTTCTAGACAGAAGGTGTACATGTCTTGGTTCATATGCTGAGGAAGGTCTCCTCAGGTCATTTTGGTAGATAAATGTGCTATTCAGTGATAAGATAAGGAGAAGATACGATTTCCATTGTTTTATTATTCACACATTACTTAAAGCAAACTAGGAAAACTAGCTTGACAAATTTCAGTTGAATTTTACTGTAAATACTTTCAATGCATTTAATAGATCTACTGAGCATTACTTGCGAGAGATAATTTCAGCAGTTAACAGGAATATGGACTGAAAATTTGAATGCAAATTACTGAGAGGAAGATTGGAAACTGATAGATGAGCAGGAAAAATTAGTACCAATAAATGCAGCATAAATTACAGACAACTCAATCTCCTGTAGAACACTGATTTTTCATAATCTCTGAAGAGAAACTCTAGATCTCAAATCCTGTGTGCTGGCATAAAAGCCCTGTTTATCCTACGTGGCTCCTGTCTCTGTGTGTATGTTCAATCTATCACCGAATCACAGCTTTTCACTGAACCTGTTCTTTTGGGACATGGTATATTATATGATAAATTCAACAGTGTTGAATATCCCATGTTCCACTCATCAGAAACCAACCATTTAAAAGAAATTAGCTTGCTCAAGCACCTGCCTTTCTTGCAGTTTTTCAAAGCATGCCCTGGTCTGGAAAAAGCTCCTGGTTCAATGTCTCACATACACAGTTAAATTAAAATACTTAATTGTGCAGAGCATTACTCAGTGCTGATCTCCTGGGGAAACAGGAACTTTGTGAATGATGTCTGCTTCCCACTGTGAGGAGTAAAATTACACTGTTTAAAGAATATATGTGTTAAGCACCTAAGGCTGTTTAGAGAAGTCTGAGATCCCATAATAGACTACTGTGGTATTGTGAAAAAGAGTTTTGTGAAGCAAGGTATTTTGTTTGGAAGCTAAAAGGAAGAAATTGTGAAATAAAATGGGACAAAATAATTTTTTATTTGTTGATAAGCAATTTGCTAATTAAGAAGAAGAAAGTGGCTTTGTTGAGCTATACTGATGAAAAAAACCTGGGAATAAGAGTCTAGCTGTATTTTGGAGGGGAAAATGAAAACACATTTGCAAGTGTTCCACGTGTATCTCGAAAGCATGCTGATGAGTGTCAGTCCGTGAACACTCCAACCCAAGTGAAGTGTGCTACCAAGTGCCAGAGGCTCCCAAGTGTGATACTGAGAGCAAACCCGTGGTCTGCAAGCATAGGAATATGGATTTTCTGATGAGATTAGGATGCGAGTACTTTGGGCTCAAGCAGGTGATCTAAGTATGCACCTGTACACCACTTTACGGGCAAAGGTGCTCTGCCTGCTCAGGAGGAACCTTGACTGGAGCCAACAGGCAGCTCTAGTTGGAAAGGCAGGGAGTCACTCTTGCAGATCCCTGAGTCAAGGCATAGGTGCCTCCCTCCTGTCCCCAGCAGTGGGGGGTCTGGTGTGCCTGGTATCAGAGGACAGAGGAGCACAAGTACTTTACCCAGACCTGGCTTGTCATGGCTCTGTTTCCCTCCTGGTAAACAGCCTAGTGCACAGGTACCTGCCCAGGAAATAACCTGCTTTGAGCCACAACAAAACAAGGATAGAAAACAGTAAATGCAAGGGAGGTTTCACAATCTTGCTGGTCTTTGGTTTTGCTCTATCTTTAGTTCACAGACCTGCCAGCCTGCAGTCCTGATAGTGCTTATTGCATATTGCAGATCTGATTCTTTCCTGGGTCCATCCTTGAACAGACACACTACTGATGGCAGTATCATTGATATTTCCAGTGACAGCCATGCATGTGGCTGCCATAAAGCCTTGGGACAATCCAAATTTGGCCCTTTGAAAATGTTGGGGTTTTTACTGGAGAAAGAGAGGGAAAGGTTTCCACTGGTTTGTTTTGAATGTGTAAGTGACACTACTGGGAACAAGGTGGTGTCTCAAGAAAAAAGAAATCAGAAAATCCGCATTTATAATCCCACTTCAAGCCTACTTTAAACACTGTCCAGGGCAATGTCTCTATCAATAGGGATCAAGCAAGACAACTGTGCAAATACACCTGTGCTTTCTTTTAATTCTCACTTTCACTTGCAAGTCAGGAAAAGTGAAAAAATACTAATTAAAAAAACTCTGCTTGTGGAAACATTGTCTGTAAATATTTTATCTGTTTATTTTCTTTTTGCTCGTGGAACATGATTAGAAGAAGTAAGGGCAGTAGAAGAAGGAGGGAGAGAGTGGGGGAATGTACCTGCAGTTTTCAAAAAAAGTATCAAGAATTTTCCATAAGGCAGTTTTTAAGCTGTAAGTGCCTTGGCAAATCTGTAATGTGATTTTCCAAGTGGTGTGCAAAATGTCATCCAAGTTTAATTCTGTAATATTGCTTTAATCTCCAGAAATTAAACAATAATGTTTGTCTTTACTGTGTTTGATCCAATCCTGCACTCCTTTCCAGAATAAGTTCCTACTGATTTTAGTGATCTGGGCCCAGTAATGCACATTTGACTTATCAGTTTATTTACAGCTTGGATCTGTCATTGCCATTAGGTATCTAGGATACACATTTCACACACATGCAGCACATAGAGAACATGTACTTGTAGATAGAGTTTCATTGAATATGATAATGTAACGATCGTTATCCTACCTAAAGAAATGCATTTGAATTGCATACGTCTCAAGCTACCCTCCAAACACCAGATAAATACCTTCCAAAAATAGCATCACTCATTTTTCACAGCAGGTGTCATTCATCAGGTATGAGGCTGCATCTAAACGTGTTGGTAATAATAATTCAGTTTGGTGTGTGACTCCAGCTCATTACCAGCAGCCCCAGGCACTGGAGGCTAGTGAAGTCACTAGAGCAGCACAGAAATACTTAATCCTATAGCAAATATTTAGTCCTATGACATGAATATTACACAAATATTGATCCTGTAAGTTAAAAAGACTCGGAAGAACATGGCTTTTCTCCTTCAGCTGTCTGATGTGCCTCGCTGTTTGCTCACCTCTGTGGTCCTGTTTGCAGAGGTGGACCAGCTTGAGGCTGCCCACCTTACCTGATCTGGAAGGGGGTGGTGGCCACAGGAAAGGGGCAGAGGAGGGACCAGATCCTACCCCTCCACAGGCAGGACCAATGGCTGTGACTGCACCTCTCCCTCTGAAGAAAGGATATGGCAAGTGTGGGATGGTCTAGTCTTCCATGCTTCTCCTGTCCCTCCTGTGGGATCTGCTCTCAGGTGGCACCCTCAAAGTGAGCTTTTTGAGGTGGGGATGATTCCCTGTCACTGCTTGTTGTGCCTTGGGCACCTTGCTGCATTGCCATGGAACACGTGGTGGTGTCAATGCTGCCGTCACCCCGAGGACACGGTGCTTGGTGTCCCCCAGTTGCCATGCCATCATGGTGGGGGAGGATCCCTGCCAAAAGCTATTTTTGGCATCCCCTTGCTACATGGACAGTGCCATCACAACTAGCAGAACTGCCAATGAGCAATGGCACTGTGAGAAGGCTAATTAGGAGTCTGCAAGGAATCTTGCTGCGTGTTTCCGCTTAATTTGTAATATTCACACTAGGCCTGACAGAAAGGGACACGGAGGGGACAGGAGCATTTCCAGTGGCCTTTAATGGGTTGTTTGCCCTGGGACACTGATAATGACAGCCCTGTTTGTGCAGGCAGTGAAAGGGCTCTCCTCAGGCCCCACCAGACACCACAGCCTGTTGACCTTAATTAAATTTCATGGCACACTTGGCTCTGTCCTGCAGCAATTGCTCAGCCTTTACTTATATGCATTGGCTAAATGGGAATGCCCTCCTAGGCAGTCGTTCACAGGGAGCCCAGGATATGAAGAGACCCTTCTACAGTGCCTTGTGCCTCTTTTCAGAGCAATATGCTAAAGATTGATTTTTTTAGCAGCATAACAGTGATAAACAATTGCTTTTCTGTTTATTACTACTCACTATTGTTACAGAAGTGTTTCCAAACCTGACTTACGACTGGTGTGTTTGTGGTGCTGCACAACACAAACAGCGGGAGCCTGTATCTTCACCCCAGGATGTTGCCACTCAGACACCTGCTGGTTTTAGTTTGAAATTTCAGTTACAGACACAAGGCAAACTGAGGTATGCTCAGGTGACAAGCCCCAGGTATGGACAGTCACCTGTAGGTGGTACATGAGGATGGGGCCCGACCCCATCCTGGTCTCTCCCCCTAGGGATGCAGGGCAGCTTTGCTGCTTGCCTATGCCGAGGGGAAGGAAGGCTGTCCATTGTACCAAAAGTCACAGAGCAAGTGGTGGAATTACTGTCCCCGCTGTGTCCCACCACCTGACTTCTCCAATTGAGAAGCGTGGAGGAGAGGGCGAGGGCTGGATCCCAGTCTGGCAGGTGGAAAGAAACACCTGCAGAGGCTATGCAGAAACCCCAAAGAAGCCTTTGCTCTCACTCATGCTTACAGACCATAGACCTAGAGAAAAAACTTTCTCAGTAGGTCACGAGGCTTTATCCTCCCCCAGTGTCCCAGGAAATACAAACAAGATCACACCAGCTCTCCTGACATTCCTTTTCTTGGATCTTCTGGAAACAGATTTAAATCCCCCAACAACCCTTGGGGAGTCAGAAAAGGAGTACTCAGGCTTTGATCATTTCCTTGAGGGGAAAAATGTGGAGGAATGGGCAAAAAATTGTGTGCAATGCTGAAGGGACAAGAGAAGGTGAGAAGAGGAGGAGGCTATGGTGAGGAGAGAACAAGGAAAGGTGAAGAGTGAAAGGGATGGAAAGCAGAGAACAAAGGGGAGAAGCCCTGAACATTTGAAAGAGCAGGTAAATGAGGGAGCGAGCTGAGATGGGAAAGAGAAGAGGGGCACTAACTTAAGAGAGACACGTAACAAAGGGAAGAAAAAGAAAGTCTTAGCAATGTATTAAATAGGAAAAAAGTAGGGAACGAGGAGCTAAAGAAAGACACAATCAGAAAGAGAAGACTTCCTTGTTGAGAAAGAGAGGTGAGAGCAGGCTGATTCTAAGGGAGGAAAGTACTGAAATCTGAAGAAATACATTACAAGCTAGACACACAAAAGCAGAGGCATAAACTGTAATAGAGAGCAAAAGAAAATGAAGTGGAAAAAGGAAGCAAGTGGAACAAAAGAAAACAGTGCATGTAACATAGTTTTAAAATATTGAACTTAGAAGTTGGATTAAAAAATATTGCTGAGCTCATCTGTCTCTTTAGAACTGTACATTATGAAGTGAAACATATGTGCAGTCTGGCATTGCGGTTCAAATCCGCTTTTAATGGGTACAGATAATGAAGCTGGTGACCGTTTAAGAGCAAATGCCATTACAAATGATGACCTGTAATCCACTGTAAACTCTTACCCTCTGCTTACACAAACAGACCTGGGTGCTTGAAATAAAGAGACTTTTAATTTTGCTCTTTTCATGTGGAGACCATTGGTCTCCTGGCCAAAGTTCACTTCCCAAATGACAAATGGTTAAAACACTGGGCTGCAGGGTCTGTCTAGAAAGGAAACAATTTTATTTCATATCTCCACTATTAGGAGATGTAGTAGTCTATTCTGTTTACTACCAGTGAATGGCATGTAGAGAATTACTAAACAATTTGGCAGAGGATAGTTTCTTTTTCAAGTGATAACATGTTATGGAAGAGCTACTTGTTCCCAGCCTCCAGCCAGCTTCCTGGAAGGCTCCTTGCTCCTGCTTTGCATGCACAGGACCAGAATTGTACACTGTGCTGTGCAGGGAAAGGAACAAGCCAAGCACTTGAAGCTACCCAATGCTGTGTCACCTGGCATGATCTGAGCACCATGCGTGCAGAGGGTGTGACTTACGCATTTACGAGAGATGGGCAAGGGCACGTGATGGGGATAGTCCTGGTGAGCGAAGAATGCAGAGCCTTTCCTCTGGCAGGGAGAGAGTTGCCAACCCCAAAAGGAGAAGCCAAGGCCATAGTCTAAGCAGTGTCCTGCCTTACCCTGCAGAAAATGTCCTTGGAAAACAGTGTGGCATGTCCCTTCTGAGTGCTGTGCTGGGCGGTGGGGCTGGAGATCAGCTGCAAACTCAGCTCTTCATACACGTGCTAATGCGAAGAAAATGTAGTGCCAAATGTAGAATGCCTTATTGCAGGTCCTGTGATTTTTAACCACTCCTCCCATGCTCACCAAACTGCTGCAGCTCCATATGCAGTAACCAAATATGATCACATTGTGTGGCAACATTGTCCTTCTAGAATCAACTCTTCTACAGTCACCTTGCCTCTGTCCTTCCCTCCTTCTCCCGTTCAAAAACATCACCCACACTCTGGCTCCCCATCTCTCAGCAGAACAAAACAGAAAAAACACCCTTTACCATGCATGCCACAGAGCAGGTCCCAATTAAAAATCTAATTTTAATGTTGCTTTAATCCTCACTGGACTTGTGAATTGATGGCAAGAGAATGTAACAAGGATGGACAAAAGACATAGAAACCCACAAGAAAAACTAATGATGAATCATTGTTTGAAGGGTGAGTCATGCCTGAGTGCATGCATATGTCAAGCATGAGACTGGCATAGCTTCACTTGATTAACCCAAATCTGCTTTGTTTAAGTCTTCTCTTGCAGCTCTGCTTTAAAGGAAACAGTAACACAAAGCAGTTGTTTGTACAGTGATTTTATTTCCTCTCTATGGTAATATTCTGGTGGATCCCAGCAGAGAAGCCATGGCTGGAAGAGATACCCAGTCTCACTTCTAGTCCCAAGACAGGGTCAGTTCCATTCTAATTCTTTCTAATAGAGGTTTGTATGATCTGCTTTTTAAATTCACTGGAGATGGAGATTCAGACCATCCCCATCCACCATTGTAGACTCAGACCTCTCACAGTCATCATTGGATTTACAAGGAGAGGAGCAGCTATCATTTAACAGGGGCAATGTCAGGACCACACACGAAGGTGTGAAAGCAACCATCCTGCTTTCAATGGCCCCCTGCTCTCCCCAGGACCCCTCCCCAGTGACAGGGGGCTGCACAGCAAGAGATCTGTGCTTCTGCATGGACATCCCTGATGGCTGCCTGACCACTGGTGCTGATGTGAGGGACAGGGCAGGGATGCACAGCCACACCAGCAGCAGCACAGGGAAAGGCCAGTGTGGAGATGGAGAAGCTGAGCCCCAGGCTATCACCCATCGTGTAGCATCTCCAGCTGCACTTTGACAAATACATTGAACTTACAGGAGTCAGAAGTGATGCTGAGTGAGGTGATGGTGGGGCTGCAGCTGCTGCTGGCAGGGTTGCCCAGCATCTCCAAAGATTATCTGTTCTCTTCAGGCACTGTTCTGCTCCATGCCCCGTGGTGAGGCTGATCTGCTGTTAGCACCCCTGCTATCAGCAGGGCTACCTTGTGGTGGCTGTCAGAGGTGGGCTGAGCACTCGGCTGTGTCCCTGCGCTCGGGTGACACCACAGCTGGGCAGAACAAGCCCATTTACTGTTGCAGTGCTGTGCTGTTCAGCTGGCTGCTGGACTGCTGGCATCACCAAAGCTTTGCCAGCATTTGTCTCGAGTGCTACCAAAAAAACCACCCAAACCCTATTATACTTGTTTCTACATTTTTGGATAGTATGAGGAAAGATCTGCTTCATGACAGTAGAAACTGTGTGGCAGCCTTCCATGACGGGCATGCAGAGTTTTCTACCAAATAGAATGCATTCACTTATCATATAGGAAAAGACTCGTATTTAGCAGTTAAGGATCCTGGGTCATTTTCTGCGCTGATGCAGAAGGATTTGGGTTTTGAAACTAATTTAGCAAAGGATCCAGTGCTGGTAAAGGCATCAAATTTTGCTAAGCAGCCAGGTGGTCTAGAGAATTCCTGATTTCTAGTCAAGTGCTGAGCTGCACAAACACAGAGATAATACCATGTAACTCTTGCAAGCATTTAGCCATTGGCAAACAGCTGCCTACCAATCCCTTTATGAGATTTATTTCTCTCTCATGGTTTTGTCAAGGAAACAGTAGTTGTTGATAACATTCAGAAACACAGAGGTGCTATTTAATACTTGGGATAGTGAACAAGCCAAAAATCCACTGTAGAAAATAGGCTTGTGTGAACATTTGACTTTCAAAATAATTTTATAGATTATATGTGCCTAGTGTTTATAATTCAGAGAGTATTTATTTGCAAGTAGCATCAGCCCCAGTATCCCTGGAGCTATAGGCTTTGTGGTTCTCTGATCCCTAACCCTAACCCTAGTGGCAGCTTGGGGCTGTGGCTGAGGTCCCCAGTGTCATGAGTGACCCAGATTAGAATTATGTGTACATAGCAATGTTGGTACAGTGCTGTGCTCCCGTTGGCATGCTTTTTCCAGCCTCAGTGCTCTAGAGCTGTAGGCTGTGGTTCTATGACCCCTAACCCTAGCCCAGCATAATGGTTGGCACAGATAAGAATGGTGTGAAGGCAGCAATGTTGGTGCAGTGCTGTGCTCCCTTTGGCATGACTTTTCCAGCCCCTCTGGAAAACTTTTTATTTTATCCAAACATCTCTATTCTAGCAGGCATTTCACACAACATTCATACTGTGGATTGCAGCAACATCACTCATCTTCCTGCAGGCAAAACTCTGTTTTGTTTTGACAGTCATTCCTGATGCTTTTTCCTTTTGCAAAAAAAAGGCGACTTACCCAAGATAAGACTTGGGGCAGTCATGGGAAGGAAACAAAACTGGAATGCAGTTTGCCCTGGTGAGGCATTAGTGCTTTTCCTCTTTCCAAGCAGAGCTGGATCATCGCTCCACAAAGGGTCAAGCTGGGCAGCCAGTGCCAACATCTCTCTAAAATTGAAGCACCTCATTTTTTCTCAAAACAAAAGCACTGCCTACAGTCCTGAGCCTGTGGGAAAACCACTCCTGACAGCTGAGCACAGTTGCAGCATGCTGCAGCTCTGGTGCTTGCTGATTCCTCTTGGAAGGGAGAAAGGGGAGACTGGGAAAATTACACTTGAAAATTTATTTCAGCACATCAGAGAAAGCTCCATCCTCCCTCACCTGCACAATTCCAGCAGATTCACCCTGCGAGAGGCAGCTGGAGACCACGTACCAGGCAAGATCCGTGCTGCAGCATAACGTTTTGCCTTAATTTTGGCTCACCGCCACAAAAGCACCCCTATGAATCCATCCCTGCAGGCTCTGCAGGCAGCGCACGGCTTAACGCCATATTAAATTGCCTCTTTCATTCTGCGCAGCACTGCACAGCAGTATTGGCAGAAAGAAGAAAACGTAAAAGCATATCACATGAGTCAAGGCAGATTCTGTACTGCAAACTTGCTCACTCCATTAGGGTAGCTTTATAAGGGCTGATTGGTTCCTCTAGAGGGAAAGATGGGATTTGGCACTACAGTGCTCAAGTGCTTTCTCAATAGGAGAAAAAAATCTATTATGGCCAACTTTTATATCAGGGCTAGCACTGAGCTTGCCTTTAAATCACGAAACTGAATTTTAGGTTTTTGCGTCTTTGCTGCTTATATTTTCCTCTGTAGGGATGCTGCTGCATTTGGGAATTTCCACATGTGTTTGTGGTGTGGACCAACCGGTCAAATCCAATTTCTGCTCAAATTTATAGTGAGCTTTTCACTCCATCAAAAATAACCCAGATTTAATACCAAGAACATTATAGTCCCTCAAATGAATACTTCTTCCTCTGACTCACAAGTAAAGAGCAGTCTTTAGGCACATCCTAAGGACACAAGTGTACATCATCAAACAGCCCCAAACCTGACAGAATGGTGTCAGTTCAGCTGAGGGAACAGCCTGCTCTTGCTAAGCTCACAGCAGGGAAAGGAAGGGATTGTGGCAAGTCACTGTTTTCACACCTAGGCAAGGACTTCTCGGGCGCTTCAAAGCTTGGGTGCATTCCCTCCATAGGTCCAATTCCTGGGTTAATTTCCCCAAACAGGCACCACTGAGGATTGCAGACCTTCCCTGGCTCTGCACACTGCCTGTCAGAGCAAACAAGGAGAGGAGGAAAGAGGAATTACCCTGGTGATCCCTTCTGTGATTCCCCAGCAGCTGCAGTCCTCAGCTGACCCCAGCGGGAGAGACTGTGAGAGTTACACTGGATTACAGATCCCAGCTGCTCTTAACCCGGGGGCAGCCACGACTGCCTTGGCCAATGGTGCAGCAGGAACTGCCTGCATGCATGGCTTCATTGCACCCAGGCAGTTATTTATACAATATTCCTGAGTTCCCTTTTCCTTTCTTTTTCCCTGCAAATCCTTACTATGTCATTGTGTGGCAATAATATCATTGCCACTAATCTTGAGACAGTTTGATTCCTATGTTTTTAAATTCAAGTGGGTGACTAGTCCTGGGAAGCCCCACAATTCAGGAGAGCAAAGAGTCTGGATCATAATGGAAGCTGATGGTCCGTTCCTCTTTTCCTTCCTTAGAAGGTCCTTCTTACATCTTTTGGTACTGACTGGTACAAAATGAGAGGATGCAATCAGCATATCTGGTCACCAGGAGAGCTCCCAGTGGTGCAGAGACTGTCTCGAAGAGCAGCAGTACTGCACTGAAGTGGATTACCTGATGGTAGCTGGGACCTCATACCTTTTCTTGTTTGGATCTGCCTGGGAATTCACACCCCTTGTGCACAATGCATCTTTACTTCATTCAGGGGAAAATGGATGCATTTCTCCTTGCCAGTTTTGGAATATTTTTATTTTTATTTGGTCTTCAAGGAAAAAATATTTGTACCACCCACATCACTTCTGTCCTGATAGCTTGTTGTTCTGTATATAGCTTTTTTACATAGGGATATACATCACAGTCACTTACATCTGTAATTTTTACCCCTCACAGCCCCCCCATCACTGCAGCCATGCATGCCCAGAGCTGCCTTGTAAAAGCAAGGTAGCATTGGGAGGATCCAGAATCAGGAGATCCCTTCTGCCCCCTCCCTTATGGCTGCCCTAAAGAAGCCCTGGTTGTGTATTCAGTGCACTGGGAAAAGTTCAGGATCTCTATCTGACACTCACACTCATTTTCACTTTTGCAGCATAGGGATGTTCAATGCCCACAGCAGCAGAATTCCTAACCTACATGAGTTTTTCTGCCACGACTGAGAGTTTTGGGCTGCCTCTGGTGGGAGACTCACACACAAACTCCACAGGCTAGGGGGAACTGGGGAAGAATGAAGAGCCCTCAAAACCAGCAGGATTTGGTAGAAAATTTGGGTCTGGCCTCTTCCTTCAGCTGAAGTCCCTTGAGGGGGAATATTTTGGCTATTTTTGAGGCAGTCCTAATAAAAATAAGGTTGGGGTTTTTTGGTTTTGGTTTTGGTTTGGTTTGGTTGGTTTGTTTGTTTTTTGCTTGTTTACTTGTTTGTTTTATTTTTTGCTATTGGAGCATCAAAGTACATTTTACTCTGCCTACATGGAGTCCTTCTAAAAACCTAGTGTTTGTATAATACATAGTTGTACTTAGACCTATTATTATTCCATAGTTTTTTTCAGAGATCTCTGTTGCAAGTTTCATTACCATAGAGCTGAATCTGCTCCATATAAAATGAATGGAAAATATCCATTACAGCAATTCTGATTTGAATTATTTTCTATAGATATTGAACATTTTCTTTTTTTAAAGAATCTCTGAATTCTATGAGAGATGATCAGGTCTAGGAATTAACATTGTTTTGTAACACTCTTGCTTTATTCCAGAGATTTACATAATATGTAAAAAATTAACAAGTGAAGTGTTTTGCACTTCTTCAAGGGCTGCTGCTATCATTCTGCTTGTCTTCTGTGAATGCTACTGACTCTATCTCACACTCATCACCACACCACAAGGTTTCTGGAAAAAACAAGAGAGGGCAAGTTTTCAATAATGAGTTTTGCTTTCCTTTCTTTAAGCAAGGCCTAATCCATACAACATGTGAAACTAAGAATCCAGCTTTTCAGGGCAGCATTTAAGGACATGCTTGTCTTTAGGCCGCAGCTATTAACAGACAGGAGCAAATTTATGGGGTTTTGCTGAGCCACAGTCTAAATTATCCAGCATACACTCTGCTCCTGTGCTTATCTAAGTCATTCCAAATCTTATTGACTGATCAAAATCTTTGTGTGGTGTGTTTATGTTGCTGAAAAGGCCACAAGATCTCACCAAGACTGACAGTCTTTAATTCCCGAGAACATGGGCCAGGTCCATGCTCTGGCTGTGGGAAGCGAGGAGGGAGGAGCACTGCAGACCTGGCATGACCTGCCAGCAAGCAAAGGACAGGCTGGCTCTGTGCAAATCACTCCTTCCAAGTGCCATAAAGTCACGGTGCTTATTAGGTCAGAAACCTTGAGCTGGTGGAAACAATTTGTGCCAGTGTACACTAGAGCAGTCTGACGTGTGAACACCCTTACGTTATCAGCAGTGGGTAGGAAAAAAATAAGCCATTTCTCTCCAAAGGCAGTAAAATGCCCTGCAGCCCTGGTTCCTTATGCAACCCCTAAGAAGGGACTACAGTTTCACAAATTTGTGAATTAGGTTACCTGATGTCAGAAACAGGAACTCCTACATAATATCCTCATAAATACCCACAGGACAGAAATGAGTCTGCTATTCCAATACTATCTGTTAAATAAAACCTGTCCCTGCTTTGGTTAATGCACTGGATATTTAAAACTTCTTATTCTTAATCTGTGTTTGTGTGTTAGAGGAGTAGTAGCCAACTCCAGATGACAGGACAGATGGAGTTTTACAGTGCATAAAAAATTGGGTTCTCGATAATAAGTCATATGTTACACTTGCACATTCTTCTACACAATTAAGATATTTCCTTTAACAATTAGCAAAAACGGAAGACAATTGGCACCACAGCATTTTGACATAGCTCTAATAAAACTACAGAGATGAAGCTATGGAACTTGCTCATTCTTCCCACAGGATGCTACCCAGAAAAACAGATTTAAGGAAGCATGGTATGCTCATTGGGGTATACTGCAGCAGAAATTGCTCCTCTTTCTGGGTCAGAAAGGACTCTCTCAATAAAGAAGGTCACTCTACCTCTTGCTCTGCACAATGGGCTCTGAGACAACTGAGTTGACTCAACTTCCAAATGCAGGCCTTTCCAAAGATGTGCAATAGGAAAAGGACTGTAAAACTTGAATTGCCTCCATCTTCTCCACTTTTTAGCAGCCAGTATTGGACATCACCTTCACCTCATAGTAATTCTAGTTGGTCCCTCTTCCAAATTGGCAGGAGATTATCAGTTCCCAGGGAGCAGGACACACTCCCTCCACACCTGGAGCTGTGATGTGTGACTTTGTTGAGTGTCAGATCTAGATAATAACTAAAAAACCTTACAAAGACTACCTAAAGATTCCAGGGAAGACATTGAAGGCAGGTTTTCAACATCATCCAATGTGGGTCTGGCAGCCATTGATCTAGCCCTGAAGCCAAACCACACTTGTTCTGTAAAACTGTATCTTTTCTTTTTAAGGAAGTTGTTTCCTTGGCGATCACCATGACCCAGAGATTCCACTCATGTTTGCAACAGGAAAAAGAAAAGAGAAAAAAGCTAATACAGAGAGAAGGGTTTGCTAAAATGGCTTTCATCTCCTTACTAACTGCAGTGGTTACCCAGAAAGGAAAGTTTTTACCTGCCTACCTTCTGATCAAAGATTTTTTGTGTAATAATGATATGTAATAATAAATACTGGAGAGTGATATTGCAGCCACAGGACATTGCATTATTAAGTGAAGGAGGAGCAGGGTCAGATCCTGAAGCTGAAATCTCTTCCACCCGGTCCTCACCTTTGCTGAGACCTTTACTTTGAAACAGCCCCTTCCTCAAGAGCATTTTCTGGAGCAGATGTGGCAGTCCCAGGCCAGCACGAGGGAGACTTTACTCTGTGTATTGGCACAGCCTCTGGTCCCTGAGCAGCACTCACAGCATGTATAAATCCCAGTGAGTGAAGTCCACTGTCCAGCATTAGTATTTCTGATTGCCTGGAGATAAATCCCCTCTATCCCTTGACAAAATATATTCAGCCTCATGGTAGCCACAGAAGAAGAAAACTTTCCCTGGAAACTCTTTCCATAAAATGTCTCAGAGCTCAGCCAAGTGCTACACTGATCACTCTGCTGATGAGCTCAGAGCAATCAAGCAGAGCAGGTAAAGGGCTCGCAGCTTCTCAGAGAAGACCTCCAGAATCATGATGATCTGAGTATGATGCTCTTTCCCATAAGTCCATAACTAAACAATGCTGGAGTATGTGATTTTCTTACTGTTTCTACTAATATTTAAGGCTTAATCACTCCCTCTGATGGCGCTAGGTTAGGTCATTTCCTTCCTGTTACATTTGCACAAACCAGCAGATTAAAAGTGTTGTCAGGAATATTCCAGAACCTGTGGGTGGGGAATAGTCCCCACACCTACATCCACTGGCCTGAGCTGTAAAGAGGCCAGTTAACAGTGAAGTAGATGCCTGGGAAGAAAAGCCAGAGGGCCATGGAGAGGAAACAGCTCCTGGAGTACCCCTGGAGTTCCTTTCCTAAAGCACCCCATGCAATGGCTCCATCCTGTGCCAGCCTTTTATATATTATTTCTTTTCCTCAAGAACCTTGTAGCACAACTCAGCCCTAAGGGCAAGGCTCATACCTGTGTTTGAAAATAGTCTTTTCTAATAATCTGCACTCAAGCAAGTGTTGCAGCGGGGATACTGCAACACGCATATATCAAACCAGGAGTCCCGTGAAAAAGAAACAAATATATACGGACGGATTCTTGCTAGATGTTTAAGAGATGTTTATTTCCCCAGCCGCATGGCCGGGCTCTGCTGAGGGACTCTCACAGTCGGGCCCGAGCTGCTTTGCCCGCGCAGGGGAACACAAACCAACCAATGGGGAACGAGGCTGAGCAGGGGCAGGGAAACCCCGTGCCTCCCTCAGGGCTACATGGCGCGGGGGAGGGACCCCAACAAGCAAGGAATGAGAACATCTTATGATATACCATTCTGCAGGGCTGAATACTGAGTTTCAGGTAGCCAGATGCTAGGTCTCACACAATCTCAACAGACTGCAGTGGGAAAGCATAAAATCTTTCAGAAAAAAAAAAGGATCTGTAATTTTTCTTGCATTTTCTCCCTTCAGAATGGGCTGAAAAGGATCCTCTCTTTGTAGTCTCTTCATTTTAGATTTGTTTTTTTTTTTACTGCAAAGAAGTATTTTGATTGCGACTAATTCAGAGCTGAGGACAGAGATCCTTTTCAGCAGCTATGGGTTACCAGGGGTGGGTTATTTGTGCTTTTCACCTTACCAAGCAGGTTTTGAGTAATTCTAGTGAATATCTGGTTTTCCATGGCTTTGACGACTGCCTTTTCTAACTGAATCATACTCAGACTTCCTGTCATCTCTAATATGTCTATTTTGGTGATAAAATGCAAGTGACTATATTTATTTGTACAAAAAGTAGGTCAGGGTAAAAGTTGTTAGGTGGACATTAGAAGCTGAGCCATAGGAAGAAGTTGTTGGTTTCTTTTCCTAGCATTTTTGAGCTTTTTTAACACTTCCAAATATTCTCTCCATCTGTAAGCATTTTTAACTTACATTTGCAATATCATTATGAATTTGCTATTTATTTTTGCCTATTTCTTGCAGAACCATGGACATCTGAGGAAGAATGAGAAATGAAGATGGATTCTGATGGATTCCTAATGGCTACTCCTATTAAGAGTGTATGAAATCTGTGCATTATTGCTTTGTTCATATGTAAGAATGATGAGGAATCATGCTGGTGGTAAAATGAACTTCAGAAGT
Organism: Aphelocoma coerulescens; assembly: GCF_041296385.1. Lineage (NCBI taxonomy): Eukaryota > Metazoa > Chordata > Aves > Passeriformes > Corvidae > Aphelocoma > Aphelocoma coerulescens. Next base: position 30,947,200 of record NC_091013.1, read on the forward strand.
AAAAGCACCCCCATAATAGACCATTCTGGAAACATCTACCATAGGAAAACTCTCTTTAAATCCACAGCATAGGTGTTTACCTTAGATGTTAAACTTTGAGGGCTCCTTATATAGGAACACTTCCCATTTCACTGCAGATATTTGCATTGCCTGTATGTGCTTTAAATCCCTCTTGAAATATGTTTGTTTATATTTGCTGCTCTTTTTGCATCATCCTGGGCTTCCAGTGCCTCCACCGGTCTGTGGTACTGCACTTCTTGAGATAATGATGAAGTTACCAGGGTGTCTCCCCTTTTTCAGACAGACTTTACCGGAATTCTTCTGGCCCAACAGCCCTGTCTCTCTGGCAGCACCTCTGTAAGTTCTGACAGAGTCATGGATCAGCTGAATTTAACAGCATCCTGTGACTTGCAAACGTATTGTTAAAAAGTCATAAACCAGCAGGTAGATAACCTTCTGGGAGAGCAAATGAAATCTGAATTACAGTTTGGTCCCAAGTCTCTTCTTCCATACCAAACTAAAGAGTATAAAACTAGAAAAAATCATCTCCTGAAACTGTTTATATCACAGGTTTTTGCAGCCTTCAGAAAGCTCTGAAGGAAAATGGCATGTCCTTATACCAGAACTGTCCCTCCTAGAAAAATGCCAGGGATGCCTTCCCCACCATATCTCACCTCAGCTGTCCTTTGACTATGCTCCGAAGGCAAACCTATGCTGGTAGACTCCCAAGAGCAGATTGTCTGATCTCTTTGAACTGATTTCCTCCTGAGGAACAAGTTTACTTAGAAAGTATGAATTTAAGGAAGCCCAGGAGTCTCTGTTCTGATGGGAGCCTGGTGACAGATTTCCTCCAGTTTCACTGTTGCTGTTATAGATGTCCTCCTAGAAAATTTTAAGAGTTTCATAGAACCATCACAGAATCACAGAATCACTTATGTTGGAATAAACCTCTGAGATCATTGAGTCCAGCCTCTGACTGATCACTGCCTTGTCAGCTAGACCATGGCTACCTCCAGTCTTTCCTTAAACACATTCAGAGACGGTGACTGCACCACCTTCCTGGGCATTCCAATGTCTAATCACCCTTTCTGTGAAGAAATTCCTCCTGATGTCCAGCCTGAACCTTCCATGGCACAGCTTGAGGCTGTGTCCTCTTGTCCTGTCATTGGTTGCTTGAGAGAATAATTCAACCCTCACCTGGATACAGCCTCCTTTCAGGTGGTTGTAGAGAGCAATAAGGTCACCTCTGAGCCTCCTTTTCTCCTGCCTAAACAACCCCAGTTCCCTCATCTGCTCCTCACAGGACTTACCCTCTAGACCCTTCACCATCTCTGTTGTCCTTCTCTGGACATGCTCCAGCACCTCAATGCTTTTCTTGCAGTGAGTGACCCCAAACTGGACACAGGATTAGAGGTGCAGCCTCATTACTGCTGAGTACAGGTGGACAATCCCTGCCCTGGTCCCGCTGGCCACACTATTCCTGGTACAGGCCAGGTTGCCACTGGCCTTCTTGGCCACCTGGGCTCATGCTGGTTCATGTTCAGCTGCTGTGGACCAGCACCCCCAGGTCCTTTTCCACTGGACAGCTTTCCAGTCACTCTGTCCCCAGCCTGTAGCGCTACCTGGGGTTGTTGTGACCCAAGTGCAGGATGTGGCACTTTGCCTTGCTGAACCTCATGCTGCTGGTCTCAGCCCATCTATCTGTCAGCCTATCCGTCTCAGCCTGTCCAGATCCCTCTACAGAGCCTTCCTGCTCTCCAAAAGATGATCATAGATTGGTTTGGGTTGGAAGGGACCTTAATGATCATTTAGTTTCAATCCGTTCACCCTTCTCCCTTCCATGGACAGGGATGCTGCCCACTACATCAGTCTCTGGACAGTTTTCCTAACTTCTGTTGTCTAATTGCTGAAGAAGTGAGATTTGGGTTTTTTTGGTGTTTGGAGCCCAAAAAGATAGTGATCTAATTGTTACCGAAGGCCTAGGCCCTAGGGTGTATCACTGTGTCCCGCAGCTGTAGGGAGGAGGAGGAGGAGAGAAGATCCAGCAGGCAGGAATTGTGCAGCAAGATTGATTTATTTAATTATTTTACAAACTCTTTTATAGACTTTTTTCTTCATAATCTAATTGGACAAAGGATCAGCCACCCCTTGGGAGTGATCAGCTAAAATCCTAAAACATCCATTGTCAAAATATTTTTCTACTGTACCATAAACAAGACTTTCCAAGGTTGCAGGTGGCTTGGTTGTTTACATAACTCTGCTACCTCTTCTGTGAGAGAGAAAAGTCTCTCATGGGCTTAGAAAATAGCAAGAAAATCCTTGCTAGCAGCATTTTTGTATCTACAATCTATTAAGAATAACTGACACCAGGTGTTATGTTTTAACAGACACCAAGTGTTATATTTCACTGTATAGGTTGTTACAATTCTGTTCTCCCCATTTAGTGGGCAGAATGGTGAGAAACGAGTCACTCCATCCAGTAGATCTTTTTGGTTAATCCATATTGAATGACAGAGTCCTTCAATCAGCCAGTGCTAGTCTGGAAATCAACTACTTGGAAAGGGGTATATAACATCTTGCCTAATGCACCATGTCTCATAGTTTGTAGCATCTGCTTACAGCCACGTTCGAGCACTTTGCACTGTAAATGTGCCACCCCATAAATAAAATTTTAGTGGATGGAAAAGGAATAAAGATGCATGAGCTTTGCTGTAGTACTGAGGGAAATACCAACAGGGCAGTAAAGAATGAAGATATAAATTTATCTGGTACTTCCCTGACACTGATTTGCAGACACTTATGCACACAGGAGAACTGTCTCTGTGACTGCTGCTTGACAATGATAATAGGGTAGTAATTGACTTTTCACTATTGTGTAGCTGTTAGAACAAAAATGGACATACTTCCAGAGGCAAATTTATCATCAATTATAGCTCCATCAGAAATTCTTTCAGGTATTTTCTACCTTAATTCAGCTTTGGAGCCTAATTCTTTTTGTAATTAGCAATTACAGTGCATATTGAAAAATAGCACATAGAGTAGGCAAATTGATGTGAAATGAATGTGTATCATTCACACCAAGTTCCTTGAAACCTACTATTTCTGTTTTTCTTTTTCATAAGATGGACAAGTGAGTCTACTTTAAAGAAAATTACTCCTTGGCAACAGTGACCCAAGAGGTCTACAAGTCTGCATAGCAAGCAATCTCGACAGCTTGATTATTTGTTATAAGAACAGCTCTGAAACATTTAATCTATAGAGCATGTTATGATTTCAGCTGAGAAATTTCATCTTCAATATTCCTGAGTACTAAACTAAAGTGAGAGGCGGGCAACTGCAAGTCACTCATTAGTACCCACACCATGGTTAAATCCTTGTTAGAGGAGAATAACAAATGTAGAAGGGCTCATTTTTCCCCTCGCATGGGAAATGCGATTCAAGAGTGTATTTTTTAGCCTGCTCAGAAGCATGCAAAAATAGTGTTCATTAGCATTAGGGAAGATACAGATGCTGTGTGAGAAAAGGATATAGCAATGATCATTGATTCTGGCAGAAGACTTCAGGAGCTTTCTTTGAAGTCTGACAACAGGAATCTGTGCCCAGATTTGCCAGGCTTTAATCTGTGACAATTAAATTAGGGGATAATGAAAATGATGGTGCTGTCTTCATTCTTGGTTGAATTAATGATTTCTGCGTTGTGGGGAATGCTTACCTCTCTGGCTGGTCGTCACAGAACTTCTGTTCCATCAAACTCTGATTGTAATACTGGATTTAAAGCCCTCAAAGCACTCATAATTCTTCTTTCCTGTGACTCCACTGTTACCTCTGCAGACCACCCAGTGCACACTTTGTAAATGCTACAGGGATTTCTATTAATACAACTAATTCAAGGATGCACGGAAGAGATGCGAGTACCAGCCATCCTTGCACAGGGAAGAGGACCTTTCAGTCCAGGAGGTGCAGCCGGACAGGGAGGGGACAGCTTTTGGTGGTGGGGAGGGTGTTGGCATGATGTCACCCCTGTCTATCCTCATACTGCCTTTCTCATTCCTCTGTCTCATCTCTACACACTGAGCCTCGCTTCTGCCTAAAGCTACCCATGGCCAGTGCCTGCACATCTACTGCACGCCTGCACTGCTCCTGTGGCTGAACCGGGCTCACGTGACCTGTTATAAAACCATGTTATTGTCTAGTTTAAAAATGACATAGTTTAAAAATGCCCCAGAGCAGCTCAAATTTTTCCTTCTGGAGAACTCTTCAAATAAGATTTACAACACTCTCATTTAAAAATCATGCAGTTTAGTAAAAAGAAATTACTATTTTCTTCAGCTACAGCTGGGTAACATATTGCCAGAGGTACAAAACTAACAGTAATTTGGAGTTTATTAATATTTGTCCTCAATTTTTTACTTTTAACATTTCGTCATATCCCAAGGCCTCACCTATGCCCCTCAAGCAATATTTACTTATCATTACAGTCAGTATTTAGAATGTATGATGTGACAGTTAATATTTATATAAATGGTACAATAAAGAATATAGTTCATAGTTCCCTGAGTTGATCAAGAAATCTCTGTCTAAAATATAATGTGATCCTTGGAATTCCTGGAGAGAAGGTGAATGTTCCAGTGGTCAGGCATTTTGTTTTGAAAAAGTCCATTGTACTTCAGCTACAAAGGAAAATCTGCCTATTTTTCATAAATTCTTCTAAGTATGGAAGAAACCAAACATGTTTATTCTTGAATATAGAATGACAAGTTATGTAAACTTGGAAAAGAAAGAGTTGCATTACCTCAAGATGAATTGCTGCTGGGGGAAGGAGACACCATTGCAGCTTTTTAAATGCCACGTTTGGAAATGTGTTAAACTTTATTATGCTTTCAACATATTTTATGTGTTTTACTCCAGTTGTACTCTGTCTAGGCAGGATACATCTGTTGTAACTCAGGCATCTGAAAGTCAGACTTCTAAGTTCGACTTAGTTACCCAAACTCCCTTTTATAGTCAAAGGACAGAGGCAGGCACCTGCAGAAGGCACTTCATCTCATCCTCACACTGGGGTCTAGCACGAGGTCAGAACAACTGCCCCAGGGGAGTGACAGGGTCTCATCAACCCCTGTAAGATAAGCCTCGAGTGACCAGCTCCACCTTAGATCTTTCAAACATCCTAAGTTAACCGTGACAACTGCTTAAACAGAAAGGTCCCCCCAAGACTGCTGACGGCAGAATACTCACACCCGCTTACAGAGCAGAAGGTTTCAGGCTGGTTCCTGCAAAAAAGATGAAGTATGTGACATGCACCAGATGTATATGAGTGACTTCTCTTGCCAAATTCATTGCATGATATTTGCCTGGGTCTCTGTAAGACTTCAAAGGGACAAATGGATGCCAAACTTCTTGAGGTCTGATTAGTTTCAGCAATGCAGAGCCTTTATGGGGATGCTGCAGATTGACTCTGAGAAGAAAACAAGACTGAATACTCTGTTCACTGCATTAATTAATTAAGGCTATCTGGCAAGGTAGGCTGCCTGCCTTTGTATTTTCATCCCAGTTTCAACAAGAAGCCAAGACAAAAATGAGGCAGAGAATTAGCCTGAAGAAGCAGTTGTCATGGTGTAGGCAGGCATTTCAACTACTCATATTTGTGTACCATAACTGTTCTGAATTTGCTGAAGTTGAATGTGCTATTTCATAGTGCTTCCATGGATATTTGCCTTGTGCCCTAACAGAAAATAAGAACTACTGTCTTTGGCAATAAGAAAGATAAATTTTACAACACTTTTCTCCACCTATTTTAATAGAAATATTCAAATATTTAATAAGTTATTCTATTTTCATTCCTATTGTATTTTTCTGTTTTGGACTTGCCTGCTAGCCTTTGTGTTTTTTACTGTCTTTTAGCTGCTTGATAGCATGACACAGACACCTGAATTCTACCTCAAGAAAAGCCTTTGCTGTTCTCTTCTTAGCTTTGTGTATTCTTGTCACCCTTCCCCAGCACTGGGGGAGCCTAGGGAGAGAATCAAATCCCACGTCACGCAACAGTCGTTCCAGCCTAACACAGGGAAACCTGTCATATCCCAACAAGATTAACTACTGATGGTGTCTGATCTCAGGCAAGAGCCTGGAGTGAGCTACATGCAGTTTCCTGCTCTGGAGGTTGTGTAGTGTGCTCCTGTACAGTGCTACAGACTAAAAGGGCCAGAGAAATGCCAAGTGGCCAGTCAGGGAGGGGGACTCTCCTGAAACAGAGTTGTTCACCAGCCAGTTAAATGCAGGAGCTCTCATCCAACAGAGAGGCATTTCCATATCGAAGAAGGGAAAAAGTCCTGTTATTTTACTAGAGAGAGTGGTCAGAATGCCTTCTGGCAAAGGAAGAAATAGTGTGCACTGCAGGATGACAGATGAAACTGGTCTGGACCCCTTGATGAGCTCAAAGTGAAGCCTGAACACCAAAGATAATATGATTATGAAAGAGAGGTGAGCTGATCTCAAAGGAGAGGTGATCTGAGGGGAAGATAGGGAAGAGAGGCATTGGGGACAGCTCTCTGGTGGGGCTCCCCCAGAGAAGCTGTGCTCCCCCAGTGAGATGCCGTGGGCATCTCTCAGAAGATGCACCTGGCAGTGCCATGCACAATGTCTGGAGTCCTGGATGAACTTTTCCTGTTTCATTTCATCCATTGCCTATTCTATATACATTTGTAACTGTTTTGCCTGTTTTGGATGCTATGAATAAATTACTGTGTTTGCCTTCTATTTTAACCTGATTTAAGTGTGATTTCAGGCTCCAGGATAATAAGTCATTCTTTCCTCAAACACACAGTGAATCTGTGAACGAGGGCCTGGTTTGGGTGACAGGTCACTCCTGGTATCTTTTTCTCTGCCATCTCAAATGATGAGTGTCCGTGTGTGGTATCAGTTCAAACTGCAGCAACGAACCATGTTGTAATCAATATGATGTTCTGGGATGGAATTTCAGTCTTCCTCTTTTGACTTTTTTATAAACATACGAAATTAAAAGCAAAGACCATGTTGTACAGAAAGAATACTAGTAAGGTACTGCATTGAGCAACCAAAAGTTAATATCAAAGACATAGTTAGTTCTGTACATACACATAACACTGACCAACACCAAGATCCTTTCAAGTCTCTCTGTTGCCTCAATATGTCTTCAGTATATTTTATTGGTTTATCACTGGTAGAGGCCTTTCAAGACTTCTTTATACCACCTAATGCATGCAAAACACAATCCCATTTTGTTGTTGATTCTGGGACAGTTACCTACAGATTTAACACCAGATCTTCAGTGGATGTAAGTCATCATAGTCACCATGGAGCTCAACAAAGCAAAAACAGTTTGTGAATTTATCAAAGGAATAATAGGACAATTCAGGTTGGAAGGGATCTCAGGAGGTCTCCAGTCCAAACTCCTGCCCAAAGTGGGGAGCTCTGAGGCTAGGCTGCTTGTGGCTTTGTTTTGAAAAAATTCAAACAAGCAGACAGCACAGCCTCTTGGAGCAACCAGTTCCACTACCTAGCTGTCCTTATATCCAATCCAAACCTCCCTCTTTTCACCTGATGCCTCTTACTGATCCACTTGTCCTGCATTTCAATCACAACAACCCCATGCAGTGCTACAGGCCTGGGGAAGAGTAGCTGGAAAGCTGTTCGGTGGAAAAGGACGTGGAAGTGCTGGTCAACAGCCAGGAGAAAATGGGCCAGCATGTGCCCACGTGGCCAAGAAGGCCAATGGCATCCTGGCCATATCTGCAGTAGTGTGGGCAGCAGGACCAGGAGAGGGATTGTCCCCCTGTACTCAGCAGTAGCGAGGCCACACCTCTAATCCTGTGTCCAGTTTGGGGCCACTCACTGCAAGGCCAATACTGAGGTGCTGGAGCATGTCCAGAGAAGGGCAGGGGAGCTGGTGAAGGGTCTGGAGCACAAGTCCCATCAGGAGCGGCTGAGGGAGCTGGAGTTGTTTAGGCAGGAGAAAAGGAGGCTCAGAGGTGACCTTATTGCTCTCTACAACCACCTGAAAGAAGATGGTCAGTCTTTTCCCCCAGGTAACAAGGGTAAGAGGAAATAGTTTCAAGTTGCACCAGGGGAAGTTTAGATTGGTTATGAGAAGAACATTCTTCACCAGAAGAGTTGTCAAGCATTGAAACAGGCTGCCCAGGAAAGCGGTTGAGTCACCAACCCTGGAGGTATTTAAAAGACATATAAATGTGGCACTTGGGGACATGGTTAATAGTGATCTTTTAAGTGCTATGTTAATGGCTGGACTCAATGATCTTAAGGGTCTTTTACAAACTAAACACTTTTATGAGTCTGTGATTGTTTCTCACCCTCCTGCCTTGTGATGCTGTGAAGTGCTGGGTTTTGGCTTCTTCATGGTCCCTCCTAGATGCTGGCCAGCTGTTACATGTCCTCAAAACTCTCTCCTGCAGATTGAGCAAGTCCTAATCTCTCCTGCTCCACCTGCTGATGCTCAGCATCTCCCTCTGTTTTCTTACTTAAAGGTGAGAAGAAACACCTTGTGCTCCCCTGGATGTGCGGAATTCAACCCACCACACATCCCACTGGTGTGAGAAGCTTTTTGAGGGGTGGATCTTGCAGCCTCCACTGAGTGAAACAGGTTCCTACACTTGGACTAACAATTGTGTACAGGTCCTAAAAGTTCTGGGCTTTTTAATGATAGCACTGTCTTTGTCTCCCCTTCATTTGAGAGTGAGATAGGCTGTACTATCACTCTAGATTGTGTTATCTCTCATTTTCAGCTAAGTGCACTGTGCCGTGGTGTCATTTTTCAAAGCAAGCCAAAAGACTTGCTCTATCTGGGTGACTTTGATTTCTTACTTTATCCACTCCCATCTCCCTCCTCCCTGCAACAAGATGAAAACATCAGTATCTGTTTTGGGCTCCCAAGGTATGACATAATGTCAATGGAATTTGTTTTTAATCTGGGTGACTAACGGTTATCTGACAATCCAAGTAATATTTCTCCACATCCATCTGTCAAACTCCAGCAAATTTACAGGGGGAGACAGAGTCAGATTTAGCAGCCAGGCAAGCCCATTAACACCCTGGGATGGCAACTTCGACTCCCTGCAATATGATTTTCCCCATGCCTGTCCTGTGCTGCCCTTTTCATTTTTTATTTACGTAAAATTATAACTCTTCTGTTTGAAAGTCATCTTCTTTTATTTCTGAGGCTGTTTCCTACAGTGAGTCAGGTCAGGCGAACTATTATTAGGACCATGTTTATTTATAATGGGTAGTTTAGCATTAAGCAACGAGTTGTGACAGGCTGTGCATTTCTGGAGGACGATGGCAGGCTCGGGGTGCCTGCGCAGGCACGATGCCGAAGGCGGAGGGCTCCTGCCACCCCAGCCGGCCTCCAGACACGCTGAGCCGCCAGCGGCTCTCTGCCGTTATGAAATGGAACGTTGAGAGCGAAACGAGGACACGCCGGAGCCAGCGCCGGTGCTGGGCGCTTGGGCAGCGCGCCATTGAGGTACCTCTGGCAGTGCCATCCCTGCCTTGCTGCGTGCCCTGGTGACGGGCAGCTCTCAGGTGGGACTCATGAGATGCAGAACAATGTCCAGAAGCAGGATTCCACAGCCCCAGTTTTTTCCAGGTGTCCCTCTTTTTCGCACCCTGTGTGCCTTCCCTGACACCACTGGTTTATTGCCCCCTCTCTATGTGGCTCTGCTGTATTCCATGGAGTTTTCTTATTCTACTTGGGGGCACTTTCCAAATAATTGAGCTATTTATTCATTTGTAGTCTATTCCATCTTCCCTGACAGCTTCAGATCCCACAAGCCTGACCAGAGGGCCTGCCAAAGACTGCAGAATGTGGAGGAGACAGGAACGTTCCTTCAGTGATACCCAAACCAGAGCAGCAAAGAGGGCCAAGGACCATGGAGACCCTTCCCTTCAGCAGAAGGTTAGGCAGATGATATTTCACCACTTGACTGCCACACAGTGGGGCAGCCTGTGCAAGCTGCCTCAGCTTCCCTTGGAAGAAAATGCTGCTTCTTTTTTGCCATCATTCCTCTGGTCCTGTACCCTGATGGAGAGCTTGTGCTAGCTGAGTAACTGTGCAGGAATGTATCAGGTTCAGGCACATTTCCCCCTGTCCCTCCCATGGACCTGAATGTCACCTGCAGCTGGCATGGTAAGGCACCTGATTTAGCACGATGAATTCTGCTGCTGGAGGCCCAGGCAGACACACACTGCTGAATGTGTCCTTAGGAGAGATGGGACCCCCCACACTGGCAGGGGTAGGGTGCAAGTGTTGTGACCTTTACCCATGGCCTGTTTCTTGCCAGAAGCAAGTCCACACAGCACACTTGCAGCTGTGGAGGTTTTCATCTCTCCTCTTAGCTGAACCCAGTACCTCCATTATTTCCCTGTGAATGTGAGTAGTGGCAAGGAATATGGTACTGGGGATTGGTGAGAGGATAATATCCTGTTTTTTTCTCTTTCTCCGGTAAATCTCCACCTGCACTTTTCTTCTTACCTATGGGTTTGCATTTGTTTGACTTCAGTCCCGATTTTTTTGAGGAGATGGTGAACCTACTCGAATGTTTATCATCCGGCAAACCCAAGATGACATCTGTGCTTCTGCATCCACCTCTAAGTGAGAAGCTGTGACCATGGCTGTCAGGAGATCCATGTCCAAATCAGTTACCAAGGAGTTAAATCCAGCAGCTCTTATTCAGTTCTTAGCTTGGCAAAACCTCAATGAAGATAAGGAGACTTTTAACTGATCGAGGATGTCAGGTTCCAATAATGAGCATGGCTGTAGTTCCTGAAATGTGTGTGCATGAATTTGCTCAAGAGTATATTGCAGAGGTGTTTCTGACATTTGGCAACATTAATATTTAAGTCTTCCTGTGTTATTTTTGCTAAAGGAATTAGAAATTAGCATGCCATGATGATAATAGAGGAACTGAAAATAAATAACCAGATTGTGCCCTCAATCCACATGCCCAATTCCCATGGATGTCATTGGAAATAGTGTGCACACGCCTCTGAGGGCAGAATTTGGCCCAGCACACCTCTTTCTGTGATGCGCATGCTACGCTCGCTGCTGCCAGCAAGAGAGGAGTGCAGGCCTAAATTGTTTAGAGCCCAAGCCACCTGCTGTGTTGTTCTTGCTGTATTTTTCCGTCCTTTTTCATGGTGATTGAAACTGTAATTCATCCAGTGGCTACAGCTGATGTCTTTGCAGGCAAGTCCTGCACCCCTCTGCTAGCAGAAGGGCAGCGAATTGCCTACAAGATGTGTCTCTGGCAGACCAGCCTATTGGAGTCTGTACCAGCACACTCCACCTGGATCTGGTGGGATCACAGAGGTGTCACTGGGACTGCCCTGGGGCAAGGACATGGGCTCCATGACCTCTTGTTATTCATTGCAATTCAGTCTGTGATAAATCGTTGCATCTTTTCTGCCTTTGAGCTGGGACCTGGTGGACTTGGTGTGTGTTAAATGTTATCCTACTGAAGGATGCTTTTCTGAGCCAAGGTTTTTAGCTGTAAAGTTGGGTTTTTTTTACTCTACAAGGCTTCTGAAGAATGGTTAGTTACATCACATTTATAATGATTATCAAAAAAAAAAAAAAAAGAAAGGTTCTGATTTAAGAATTGCTCAAAATATAGGGATAGGGATGGTTCATTGAAAAATAGTTGACATTTTACTTTCCTCCTCCAAAATACTCAGAAGTAAACCAGTCCTAAAAATGGCTTGATTCATCAGCAACAGAGTACTCTCATGTAGCAAACTCTAAAAAAGGTGTCAGCTGTGACAAGACTATATGCACTATACATATGCTTTAAAAGTGAGTGGTAGCAGACATTTTGAAACACCATATTGTGATACAGCAAACTACACAAATTCAAGTCTTCATCATTCAACTGAGGCATGTAATTCAAACCTTGATGAGGTCTGAATGACTGCTTTCCCATTGACTTTGTTGATGTCTGTCCTGCTCCAGGTACTTGGAAGGGCAACTCCCAAGCAGAGTCCCACCAGGTCACTGCTGTGAACTGCAGAGAGCTGTGCTGGCCCACAGTCTTACTCCCTTTGTTGTCTCCAGCTGCTAAATTTCAGTAAGAGAAACACACCAAATACTTTCCTAATAATATTTACCCATGAAAGTAGTGGGTTTATTGTAGTTGCCACAGGGATCAGATGCCACTGAAACTAGAAGGGGGGTACTTATGGGAAGATATGGTCTGTTCCATATCTTGCTCTGAATGTGATCCACCCTGTGAAAATGCCTGGAAGGAGTCTTCCATGTGCTGTATGTTCATAGCTGACTGGTTTTTCCTATACTTCCACTTTGAGACAGTGGAATTTCAGAAGAATGGACATGCAGTATATAGCTCTTCCTAAATGAAGAACATGTATACTTCAATCTCTATCCCAAAAAAGATACAGCCCATCACTAGGCATTTCTGAAAGGTTAGGGTTTCAGGCACACAAAAACACACTGGAAAAAAACACCCAACTTTCTTGCTCCACAGTTAAGTCATGCAATCAGTGAAACCAAAGACAAAAAGCACTGGCAGCAGACTTAGGCATCTGCTGGCAAAGCAAGAGAGAAGAATTAATGCTAAAAGTAGTGAAAAGAAAACCATTACACAGGATTCTGTACACTGTACTTTAGGAATCAGAGTTGATAAGAGGCTTTCAGAGCTCTGGGACAGCATTTCTGGCATCATTATTAAACATTCTGTATGAAATAGTTATGGCAGACTGGGGAAGAGTGGGTCAGGGGTTGCAAATCTTGCTGTCAGTTCTAAGGCCTTGCTCCTGCTCCCAGTGAAGGGAGGGGACATCTCCTGAGGCACATCAGAGAAAATATATGAGTTGACACTTTAAAAATTAAGCCTCCTGGAACTGCTGTGTCGATTATTATCCCAGAGACAGCTTAAATGATTTGCCTACAGTCATGCAGTGAATTGGGGTTGAGCCAGGAATAGAAGATGGGGCTCCCAGCTTCTGTTCTTTTTCTTTTACCAACGAGGAGCATCCCCAGATGTACAGTGTAATCCACATGGGGACGAAAATCCAAAATCAAAGATTTATCTCTCTTCTTAGCACAGCTGTAGATAGCTCTGCAGCACAGACATAGAGGCAGATCTTACTGCTCTGGTTAAGCAGCATAACCCACTGATTCCAAAGGAGTTGCTCAGCTGATGAATTTTGTCTTCACAACACCAAATAACTTAAATCCCTACAACATTAATGCCCATGGTGAGAAGTGGTAGCCCAAATTACGTGCCTGGGATTAGAACCTTGAGCAATTTTATCTAAATCTATTATATAAAATTACAGTTGTGTGTTACTAATGCTTCACTTATTAACGTGCAAAGGCAAATAATTTTGCTGGAGCTCTCGATATCACCTGGCCTATGAAGGGAGGAGAGCTTAAATACAGAACAGACCATACTTGTAAGAAGATTACTACACACAACAGGGATAGTAGCAGGCTTCTGCTGGGTCTAATCTGGCATCTGACCAGGACAGAGAGAGAAGGAAACTCTAAGCCAGTTAAAGTACTGGATTATTGATGACAGAGGATTCACAGCTGATAGGGGAGCTGGAAAGAGCAGGTAGTAAGGATGAAATGCAGGGCAGAGCATATAGCAAAAAGGAGGTAGAAGATACTGTATTTTACAGGAAAAGTCTAACAAATGTGAAAGACTACTTAGAGGATAGGATAGCAAAGATATGAGCTTTCCAAGACTATAGAGTTGGGATAAGAAAGAAAAGAGGAACCCAAATATATCCTAGCTCCCTCTCTAACATTGTATCTTACACACCAAGGAAAAGTCACATCAAACTACTGTCCAGGGATTTGAACTTGGACAAATAAATGATCCGAGAAGGTGTACTGGGTAAAAAAACTTCCAAGGCCTCCATGACTTGCTCTGCACAGACAAACACGGGTTGGAGAATAACAATGTAAGTCACTGATAATTATTGACAGTCTGTCTAAGACTTCCATGTAGATAACATTATCTTGGGTAACAGGCAGCTGGAGTGGGCTGGGGAGTGCAGGCCCTTGCAGCACAGCTGGCTAATCACAATAACCCTTGACAGATATTTTTTAATGACTGATCATTTGAAGGAAAATAACTTTGTAAACTTCTGGAGCAATGTTTAACAGGGACATTTGGGAGTAGCTTTCTTCTTTTTGTTTGCTTGCTTGTTTCCAAAGGAAAACAAGCAGGGCTCCAGGGTATCAGGAGTAGGTGATGGTTTTGAGGTGAGAAGGGGAAACCAATTCCTTCCACTGACAAGGAAATTTGGGATAGCAAAATGGCAAATTCACAGCTGGGAAGCATTTATTAGGGCTTTCCCATTACACCTGACAGGCTGGGAAGAGTTATTAATAAAACTCTTCTACTGTGCTTCTAAGACTTAAAATCAATGCAGTTACAGTGTTTCTGCCCTGGTATAGGGTTTGCTGAAGCCAGCACTCCCACTGCTTCTTACCCCTGCAATTACTTCTTGTACCTTCTCTGTCTGTGTCCTAGGTCCTGGCCAGCTCTGCCTGAGCTGACATGTCTGCTCCAGGTGGCTGCTATTTTAGCTAAGTTTTTCTCTTCATTTGGGGTGTGACTAGGACAACTTGCCTGCAGCAATGTGTTAAGAGATCATACTATAGTCTGCATCATGATTAAGTTACAGTAAAATTACAGACTGTCTAGAAGAAAATGAGCTATCCAGCTCTGAATATTGCAGAATACATTATCTCATCGATTTATTTATTTTAATATTGCCTGTTTAAAATTCTGTGGGGCTCCCTGAGCTGTCTATAGACACTATTTTAAATCAGAAAGAAAAAAAATGTATGTTGAGTTATATTTGGAGTTAGAATTTACAAAATGAGATAGGATTTTGCTACACTTAGTTTTGTCAAGACAGTAAATACTACTAATAGTTGATACATCAAACTAAGTTAAAGAAACTAAAATCTAAATGGCTTGAAAACCTAATTTCCATTTCCATGACAGCTTTGTCAATGTACAACCTGTTACTGACTTTCTTACAGGAATGTGTTGGCCATGCAGGCACTACAATTTAAGAGCAACTCATTCGCTTTTATCTTAAATCAATTTCTAATCAACTTAGCCCAGCAGAAATAAACTAGGTTTAAGTGTTTAAGTGTTTATTGAACATTCACATTTCTACTCATTTGGCTATACTGATTTGAATTGAGACCTTTAGTTAAACTATCCCAGAGATATGTGCAGGTAAGGGCCCCTCGGCAGGGAGTGCAGGGAGATGGGTCTGGGACAGCGTGTGCTGGTAACTGAAAGAGACAGGCACTGAGCATCACTCTCAGTCATGGACACTGCTTGATTGCTGGCTTGCTCCCTGGTCTGATCCTGAGCTGCTGATCCTGAGCTGCTACAACTGGGGGACAGTTCAGCTCCAGAATTTCTCCCCAAAATCAGTACAGATAAGAAAGCACCGAGCTTTGACTCCTCTACCCTACACAGGCCTCCTTGGGGCTCGCACACGCCCCATCCTACTGCCCACTGGCCCTCTCTTGGTCAGAAGTAGACACATAGCCTTTGCAGCTGGATGTTGAGTGAGGGGGGACTGGGACCTCCAGGGCAAAGGCAACACAAAGTAAATAACGGCAATAACAACAAAATCAAAATTCTCTCTTGACTTTTGATGGATAGGCATGTGCAAGTTCATTCAGGTGCACACAGTAATGTTGTCTTCTTGTTGGTTAGAAAAAAATCTGATGACATTTGCTGAGCATCTACACTGAGCACTTAATTGCCCTGCTTAATCAATGTCTGTTGCATACAACCTAGCAGTAAAAGCATTTCTTATAAAAGGAACTTTTCTTCCATACTTCTAATAAATGAAAAAAGTGTCCCTCTTGTCTTTGTACTAGAAGAGTGCAGGTGCAGAGAGTCACCCCTGACCTGGCTCTATCCTCTTGGTCTCACATTGCCTTGCAGGGTTCAGGGAGCAAGATAGAACTAATGCAACCTGCACAGTTAGGAAAGGGTTCAGTGCCAGCACTCAGTCTATGTCCCTCTTACTCAGATGTCCAGACACCACCTCTGAGTGCCAGAAGGGCTCAGAAGGTCCACAGCACCCCGGGAGTCATCATGTTCCTGGTGCCAGGAAAACACGCAAGCATGGGCTGGAATGAGCAGGGTACACTCACAGCAGTTTGGCTGTCTATTCCTACAAATATTGATTCCCTGTCACCAGCAACAGGAATACTGGGAAAGGCTAAATCAAATCTTTATCATCTTCCCAGTCCTCAAGAGAGCAGACAAGAAATGTTAGTCAGAACAGCAGGAATTAAATCAAGTATGTAAGAATTTCAATGGATATAACCAAAATACAGTGTTTCAAGCTTCAGTCAGGTTGCAAAGGATATAATTTTACCTGGGAACTGCACATTAAAGGCACTGAGCCATCCCTATAATTTTCTCCTGCTCAAGTGATGGAAATACCTACAAAAGGGAAAAAAAACCTCCCAGCCCTGAGAGAAAGATGGAAACCAGGATGCCAAGCTCTCTAGCCCCAGTTTGCTTGGTCAGTGCCGAGTTTGGGTGGCATTTTGTAGGTACCAGGGAGGTCAGCTTACGCCTCCAACTGTAACTGTGCCCACACATCCTTGGGGAACTTTGAAATAGCAGAGATAATGTCAGCCCAGTTACCATATGCTTTCAGTCTGCCCAGGCAATGATTGTATAATAATCCCTAACAGAAAACTGAAGACGAGATTTCAAGTGGCTGCCAGAAAACAGTTTTTCACTTGGAGTGGCAACTCTGAATAAGGAAGCATCTGGCACATTTGATCAGACAAAGAAAATTAGGTCACTCAGAAAAATATTTGATGCTCTTCCTGAGGAACATAATACTAAAAATGCATCTATCTAGAACGGCTGCATTCTCCTCTTCGGCGCTGTTTCTCATATTGTGATGTGTTGTATTGTTCTGAGTAACAGCACTATATTTAGTATCTGTTAAATAGTAGAATAAAGATTATATAACTGATCATTTTTCCTCTGCTAGTAGTAGTTTAAAATCTAAGAGGGTTTTGTTGGCCATGGGTTTTAAACAAAATTTAAATAAAATTTAAATAAAATAAAAAAATTCAAGGCAGGCCAACTGCTTTAATGCAATTGACTGCTGGATGTTTTCTATGAGGTTTTTTTAAAAACCCATGTTGAATGAAAAGGTAAATCATCTTTTTTTAAATATTTTTCTTCTCTTAGTTTTAAGCACATCCCATTTTTTATCATTCCTGGACAGTCAGTGGAGTGACACTTCACCAAAAAGATCTCAAAGATGGAGGAGTACACTGCTAAATGCCCCTTGTCAGGGAGAGGATGAGGAATGCAGGGAGGGTCGTGGCAGGAGCCTCGCCTCGCAGGAGGGACAGAGTTAAGGTATGATCCTTTGTAAGGTGAGAACTAGTATTTCTGCTGACTATTCTTGCCTGGCAGTCACACACCCTCCCTATCCCAGCGAAATACCTTCTTCAAGGTGTTCAGAATGGTTGGGGAAATAAATACAAAACAACACGGGTATAAGGAGTGTTGAGGTGCTTTGATTACTTCAGTCAAGGGAAGATCCAGAAGCTGAAAAGTCCAAGCAATTGCATTTATAACATGAAGGCATGCAGTGGGAGAGGGGCTTGGGCTATTGCTTAATCCTGGGGCCTGGGTTATGTTTTGCAGCCGCCAGCAGTTCCAGGGAACAGCCCAAGCATTTCAGACTGCTGGCTAGAAGTGAGCTGGTGCTGACTCTAACACTATTAATCAGCACCTGGGTGGCATGGCTTGTCACCGCTCTGGGAGATTAGGGAAAGACAGGAGTCCCCAAGACAAGCCTTGGCTAGCTGGAGAGTCGGCCTCGTTTGTGGCTTACTGTCTAATGGCTCATGGAAAAAACATACATCTCTAGCATTCTTGCTCCATTTACTTAATTTCCAAGAATCTATCCTCAAAGGAAGTTTTAAAGGCAAAAGTCTGGTTAATTAATGTAGATTTTTCCAGCTTCCTAAAACCAGGAATGGAAGCAGTGACCACAGAGTTTTCAGACCCTACAAACTCAAATCTGATTTAATACATAAAGACATGGTTGTTCCTGCATTAATCCTTCCAGATGGTAAATGAATCAGCTTGTGGTATTTTCATTTAATTGTAAAGATGTCAGGTAACCAAAAAGGAGTTCCATGCTGCCATCTCAGCCTCATTTGTGGCAATATGGTACCTTGACTGGTTTAGTCACATCAAATCTATGATTCTTCAAATACTGTCTAAAGAACTGAAGTATTTATATGATATGCATAAAATCTGGTCTTGATTTTCAAAATATTTTAAACACAGACATGAATGTGTCCTTACTTCCTGGCATATTTAGTCTTACAAATTTTATCAGCAGATGAAAGGAAGTTTAATAAAGTATAAAGATTGCCCCAGGTCAAGTGGCACGTTAATTCAGAAGTGGAATTAGGCTTCAGGAGGTTTCTGCCACTTAATCACAAACTCAGTTCATTGGTCCTGCCTCTTTACAGTTTCTCTCATTCAGTCTTTAGTTTTTACAAGAGTTTAACTGCCCTCATAAATCATAAATGGAAAAGTTTTCAGAGGCTTATTTAATTCAACAGCCTCAGAATGGAGTTTTAGCCTGAAAAGGTGGTTTTGAGAGATACAAATTCAAAGCATCTGGTGTAAAAGGTGGCTGAACAAATGGGATGGTCTCAGTTTCCCAGCATCTATCCCATCCTCCCCAGTGTGGAGGAGCTCCTTTTTTTCCCCCCCTTCTTCAGGCTAACCACTACTTTTTCAATTCAGATGAGTTATTTCTTTTGAAATATTTTGCTTTATTCTCTTCTAGGGTCAGGTCCAGTCCACACCAGAGAGGGATTGCCAGGCTGGATACATCAGTAGACGAACTTTTGATCTAAAGTCTACTGACAAAACCACATTTTTACCCCTGGGAGCTGTAGATTGAGCAGGAGTTGGGTCAGCTGGCTCAGGGGTCGGTTGCAAAGAGTTACAGGGAATGGAGTGACATCAGACTGGTGACCTGTCACTAGTGGGGTTCCACAGGGGTCCATCTTACACCCTGTGCTCTTCAACATCTTCATAAATGACTTGGATGCAGGATTGGAAGGGATACTAAGTAAGCATGCCCATGATACTAAATTGGGTGGAGCAGCTGACTCCCTCAAAGGCAGAGAGGCCCTGGAGAGAGACCCCGACAAATTAGAGGACTGGGCAATCACCAAGCACATGAAATTTAACAATGACAGGTGCAGGATCCTGCAACCCTGGATTTACAGCCAGACTGGGAGACAAGAGGATGGAGAGCAGCCACATGGAAAGGGATCTGGGGGTCCTGGTGGATGACAAGCAGAACACGAGTCAGCAGTGCCCTGGCAGCCAGGAGGGCCAAGCGTGTCCGGGGGGGCATCAGGCACAGCATCACCAGCCGGGCAAGGGAGGGGATTGTCCTGCTCTGCTCTGCACTGGGGCGGCCTCACCTCGAGTCCTGTGTGCAGTTTTGGGTGCCACAATATAAAGAAGACATTAAGCCATTAGAGAGTGTCCAAAGAAGAACTGCAAAGATGGTGAAGGGCCTTGAGGGAAGCTGTATGAGGAGTGGCTTGCTCAGCCTGGAGGAGATGAGACTGAGGGGAGACCTCACCAGGGCCAAGCACTGATCTCTCTGGTGATCAGTGGCAGAACATGAGGGAACAGCATGAAGCTGTGTCAGGGGAGGTCTGGATTGGATATTAGGAAAAGGTTTTTCACCCAGAGTGTGGTCAGGCACTGGAAGAGCCTCCCCAGGGAAGTGGTCACAGCGCCAAGCCTGACAAGAGTTCAAGAAGCGTTTGGATAATGCTCTCAGGCACACAGTGTGACTCTTGGGGATGGTGCTGTGCAGGACCAGGAGTTGGACATCGATGATCCTTGTGGCTCCCTTCCAACTCAGGATGTTCTGTGGTACTGTGAGTGCTCCCATTTCCACTCGAGGGCTGTGAAAGGAGGGCACTGAGCCCCTCCAAGGAGTGCAGGATGGAGCTCCCATTCAGGAAGTAAATATTCATGATTTTTATTGCTATTTATATTTTATCACAAGGCTGTCCCTAACCAGGAATTTATACTAATAGCCATTACTGTTGCAAGCTTTGGACAGAATCCTTTTATTTTGCAGCAACTCCAAGAGAATACATCACTGAAAGAAAATGCATTTTATTCCTTATTCAGTGTTGCATAGAAATGTTTCACTTCTTTCCTCTATTGACCAGAAACCCGCCAAAAAAAACAAGTTCAGGGAGCAGATGTCAGCTAATCCCAAAGTCTGTGCTAAGAACACGATGGCAACTCACGGAGAGTTCAACAGAATCTAAATGTCTTGCTGGTTTGGTACAAGATTATGCTTCGAGTAGATAAGCCCCTGCATTTTAACTTGGGAGCTCAAAAGGGATAAATAACATTTCTGGAGCCAGCCAGCCAACAAATGGAATTTCTTAGCACAATGTAATCTTGCTATGGGGGTTTTCTCGGGCATGTGTTTCCCATCGGGTGTTGTTACACTGCTGTGTGTGTAGGGCTTATCTCCAAGCAAAGGTGGTAATGCTCAGCCATTGATACCCCACGACTTACTGAAGTTGTAAGATGGAGGAGGAAGGATTAGTTGTGGCATTTGATTCATAGCTGATACTTTTTAACTAAGTTCAAGGATGTGACATCACTATTTGTCATAAGTGTTCTTGCTGTGGTAGGGTGTGTAAATGGCAGGAGGGGAGAGGAGCTGTCATCATGTAGATAAGCCAGAGAACTCTAAGGCATTAGCAATGAATAATTCACTGTGCAGAAGAAAATAACAGACGATGTCAGGCAATGGAATAGTGCTAGTTCACTTACATCTCTTTCTGTGTCTCTGATGAAAGGTTTTTAACCCTGATTATACCCTGTCTTAACCGTGAGATTTGCTTTCTGTAGGGATGCTCAGCTCCAGGCAAGATAGAAGGATGTTCCCAAATCCAGTAACTGGGTCAAATCTAATTATCATAGATAATTTGCACATTTCATTTATGGTAAAGGGAAATGTGTCTCAAGGTAGGTGAATCCACTTCGGTTTGACAAAGGCAGACTAAAATAGCTTCTAAACAGAAAGAAAAAGGTCTTTCTGCTAGACCCAATTACTGAAATGAGAAGACAATATTAAAACCTTCATTCCAAACCAATTTCAGCAATAAAAGTAATCAAAGCTGTGCCAGAAATTAAACCCCCCTGAATTTCCAGTGTCCAAAACCTGAAGTTCCCCTCATGTCTAAAATGCTGAAAAGTCAACATGCATCAAACCTGAAGATAAAATGGGAATTACCTATTTTTTTTGTGCAGGACAACAATACAGGATTTTTTCTTACAAATTTAACCATCTATTCCACTTGGATGTAGCCTTCAGTTAGGACAAGATTAAAACACTGACAAGGAGTAATTTTTACACATAATCTGGTATATTACAAGTAATCAAAGCATTTCAATATGTTCTATTTTGAAATAAAAGTAAAAATAATAGCACTGAAATTGAGCTTCCTGAGCTGTCATCTCTAAACAGATCTGATAAACTAATACAACCCTAGAGAACATTGTTGGTTTTGTTAAATCAGCATTTCTTTTTGGAGAAGTGCTGTGCTGTATTTTACAAGTTCTTTATACCACCCAAAGTTGGAGGTAATATGACTGTTCATCAATGCCTCTTTTGCACTCTCTCTTCATTGTCTTAAATGCAGCCCCACCCAGATGTGAAAATACTACAGAAACTTTCAATGAAGAAAATAGACTCAAATAGTGGGTTTGTTACAGTAGGAAGTTTATTTCTGTACAGAATTGGTTTCTTTAAGTGACTTTTCTAGAGTACATGTTTGTTCTCTATCTCCTTTTTCTCTCTGTTCAGCTAAATAATAAATTTAAAATCCCTCATTAAAATGTACACAGCTGTAATGACCGGGAATTTCATAACATTTTAGCACTCAATATGATCAAGCAGATTTACAGAAAATATCCTGTGCTCTTGAATAAGCAAAATGCAACACATATTCATAAGTATTCCTAAATTTACTATGCTGTATATTCTGTATTTCTGAAAAATGGCATGGGTCTGGAATATTAGATGTGGAATTGGTTTATGCACAAAGTGTCTGTGTGTAGGTATTTGGGCCCAGGTGCTTGCTGAGAGCTGGCTCAATCAATATGTCTGTATGTTTTCCTCTGCTTCCTTTTTTCCCTGCAAGGTATTCGTTCCCTAGCATACAGCTGTGATGGAAGTGTTCAAAAGTCAAGTGCTGTAATTCATAATAAAGGCTTTTTGAAAAGAAAGGAAAAAGAGGGGGAAAAGAGGGGGAAAAATGAAAGGAAAGCAAGGCAAGGCAAGGCAGTGGAGATAAAGTGGAGTGGATTACATATTGTTCCATAAGTGATGTATGGAGCTGCTGAAAAATCAAAGAAATTGAGGGAAAAGTTTTAGGTTTTGTTTTTGTTTTGTTGATGTTACAAAGAAGGCTAACTCTGGAAACATATTTCTTTACTTTTACTTAAATTCCAAGGATGTTCAGATGCTCTACTTCAGCCTTAGTCCAATTTTAATACCTCAGGCTAATTTGTGCCTCCTGACTTCTTTCTTTCTTCAGAAACAAGTGGAAAGGCAGCTGGGCATGCTGTCATACCAGGAGTCTCCGAAGGTATCAGCTCTTTCATTAATTACTTCTTTGCTCTCCCTCTGCTTTATGTTAAAAACAGCCTAGTTGAGTATGTAGATGTTGTGTCGGCTTCAGTGAAAACGTACTTATGGGACCCTTTAAACTGTCAGGTTACATCACGTAAACTGAAGAGATCATATTCAAACAATTGTAAAACTATTTTCTTGCCCGAAAGAGCACACCATGATGCCATTTAGCTGGAACCTGAAGCTATGGGTATCCCGCTGTGGTATCATGTGCAGTGAGCGCATGTGATTGTTCTCCTGAGGCATTTGTTACATGCATCTTGTTAACCCTAGTTCAGTCAAAATAACTGCCTTCACTGCTGCTTGACCTATTTTAGCATAATTTAGCCCCGAATGTGGTGCATTTCAGTTGCAGGAAGTTATTCTGCTGGCATTAATACCATGGGAACCTAAAACAGAACCACAAGAGTTTGAAAATATCAATCTTATTAACTCAACAGTTTGGTTTCAGTAATTTATGCATCTTTCAGAACTGACCTAATACTTAAATGTACATAAAAGAGCAAGCAGTAATCAATCCCAGACTTCTCCTTGTAATAAACCAGGCTTTTCCCAGGTTTCAGAAAATGGAGGATATTTAAGAGTTTTCTAAGCCTTGTTAATAGCTGCATCTATAGCACTTGTAAAAGTGCTAAAAGTGCAAGGAGGATTTACTGCCATTTCTGCAACAGAAGGAATAGAGTTAGATTTATTTAAGAGTTGAGTGCTAAGTGCAAGATCCAAATCACTTCCTTACTGTCTGTGTTGAGACTAAGGCACCATTCAGGCATCTGTTCAGAAAGCCCCCAAATCCCAGCAGACATTCCTGGCTGGCCCAGGACCTCTCTGGGCACCTGCTGCTGTGACCTTGCTCTGTTGCTCACATAGGACACCCCCTGCTACCCAAGGGCATCGAGCTGGTACCCAAGCCCATGGCACATGCACAAAGTTCAGCTTGGAGAGCTGTAGCAGTGAGAGACACACCTGCATAAACATCCAGAAAAAGTCCCAGGTAACAAGTCTCCAGGAAAAACGTTTGAATCCACCAACTCCAGTACATGGGTTTACCACAGCACTAAAGAGAAAACAGAGCAAACACAGTAGGAAGGTGCTGTGCTGGGTGACTCATGTAAGGGCTGCTATATTAGAAAGGGACAGGAAGAAGGTCCCAGATTCATTCTCAAGAACGTTTCTGATTTTTCCTGGTAATTGTTGCACGAAGAAAGCATGAAGGGTGCAAATAGCAAGAACATCCCAGCTGAGAGCCATAACCAATTGCACCTCCCCAGCTCCTAGAAGATGTGCAATGATGAAGAGCAGCTGTGCCTGCAAAGCCCAGCCCCTGGTTACCTGTTCAGCTCACCCCACCAGCCCCTCAGGCTGGAAAAGGCATAAAGTCCCAGGTTTCACATGAACACAAACATCATGGTCCTGCTCAGAGGCACAAATGCAGACCAGGGCTTGTCAGTGCCTTTCAGGTAAGAGGGGACTGCATATTCCAGGTTCTGCAAGGTGAAGGTGGCCAGTTACTAGTCCAGAATCAGGCCCCTGAGCTATAGGGGAGGGGTCTCTAGATCATCATTAGTGTCCCAGCAACTCTGTCTTTAACAAAGAAGGTTTCTGGAGAGCGTTAATGCCTCAGTTACCCTTCCCACTGCCAGAGTCGAGTGCCTCACAACCAGACTGGTAATAGTTCCTCTCCTGGGGCCAGGCGACTATTGCTGAGACATCACAAAATCTCAACCTGACAGTTAAAGCACTGATCTACATCACACACTAAATTCTGATTGAGGAATGTGCTTTTTAACTAATAAAACTGCTGTGTGCTTAAGGTCAGACACATGCTTATAGCGGTTGCTGAAATGGGGTCAAAGAATACAGCTCTCAGTCCTCGCTTCAGGAATTGTTGTACAGTAAGTTATTGTGACCTAAATATTGTGGCCTCTGCTGACACTTCATGTGATAAGGCAAAATCCATTTTAGAAATGTTAAGGATGACATATTCAGTGGTGGGGAGAGACAGGAGACAGAGTTAGCCAATACTGGGACTCCTTCCTTCCCTTGGGCTTAAATTAGCATGACATAATTTAAGGTTTGGGCTTGCAGCCTTTTAGCAAGGGGTATAAATTCCAGATTTTCACCTGCAGTCTCCTGTGTGAGCTGTGTGACTGACAGAAATGCCTACAACACATATTTCAGGTGCAGCAGAGGACTCTGGTCCCAAATGCACATCCTCAGAAGTCAAGGTTCATCCCAGCCCAGGTTCAGAGGAGGGAGAAGGCACCAGAGCAGTGCCCAGCAAACCACACAGCAGAAGGGCTCTGCAGGAACTTTACACGAAGTCGAACTTCACTTCACTTGTCAGCCTTCTCTGAGTGACTCACTGAAGGTGCTGAACAGACTAACGAGTGGGAGGAGGAAACAGGGCGGGGGGAAAGGAAGAAAGGGAGACAGGCAGTAAAATGAAACTAGGAACATTGATATATGACCCAAAAAAAAAAAAGAAGAGAGGCTGTTTTTTAGAAAGTTGCACTACTCCTCCCACTAGTCCTTTTCCAACTCTAATGTGAATGGCATAGAATCCAACATCTCCAAGATCTGACGAAGAAAAAAGAAGTATGAATAGCTAAAGTGAGATGATATCACTTTTAATCTGATACTTATGATGAAACTCCAGGAGTTTGATTTATTCAGCTGTCACTTACTGTTCATCCCAAGGGTAACAGAGGACATGTTGGAATTGCAACCTTTATTTAGGGTTTGTTAGCATGATTCAATTTTTTACTGGCCTTCTGGGAGTTATTTTTTATCTTTAGGCAGTTACCACTGCTAAGAGGAAAAGACTTTTTTTTTCTTTTTTTGCTAGCTCCTAGTACAAGGTGGTTATTAAGAAAATGGGAGTTTGAGTTTCCTGGAGTGTGTGCTGGGATGTTCCCTGACCGTGATGGGAAATACTGCAGTGCTGGCTTTTGTTAGAGGATCAGAGCTATAGGGCAGAAGTGATTCCTTTGGGCATCTCTCCTTTGAAGGTACTGCAAAAGAGCAAATAATGCATAACACCAAACCAGAATTTTTACTGTTATTGAAGACAGGGTATTTTGCTTAGAGAACTGTGATTAGCACAGGGACACATGGTGTCTCTAAAGACCAAAAGCCATGTTTATTACTTTTCCTGGAGAGGCTCCCTGTATCCTACTCTGGCTGTGTTCCCCTCATCCTTCCCCCACCTCATCCTACTTTCAAGCCTCGCCTGGGTCTCCTGAGAGCTGTTTCTCATCAGAGCATCTGAGTTGGCCAAACTCTGCATTGGTGGTGTGATGTACACAAACAAAGATTTCTTTGAGATAATTGTCTTCATTCAAGGAGTAATTTGAGATTTATACCCTGATGTCCATAAATAAAAGGCCACAAAGTCTCTGGTCTGAGCACTGAAGCCCTGCCCACATGGTGCCCCCGGGTGAACCTGGGGGCTTGCTGTCTCCAGTGAAGCTCCCACCAGGCAGTCCGTAAGAATCGTGAGTGGCTTTTCCATCCAAAGAAGGGCTGACGTGAAGGTACATCAAAGAAAACAATGAATGCCTCCTGCTCTGACCTACATATTTCATTCTGAGAGACTCAACTACATCTGCTAGAACACTTGGAACAACTGTTATCTTTTAGAAATGAAAAGTCATTTCTCCAGGGAACAGCATGGGGTGGGGCGGGGGGACCCTGTAGTGGCTTTCTAGGGCGCAGAACATTTCAACTCTGCTGTATTGATTGTAGCTTATGATTGAATGTAATCATTACTGTGTCTATATTTTTCTGTTTCAATGAAACCATCAGGCAGTGAGTCACGCTGTGCATGTAACCCGGAGGAAAGTGCAAAGAGGCTGCTGAGGAGTAGCAGTACAAAAATACCATTGGCATCTTTTCCCTAGGAGAGCAGGGCTCTGGACAATTTCCACAGTCTATTGCTGTTTTTCTTTTACATGCATTCGCTGTTAAAATGTGTAATAGAATTGAGGACATGCTTGTGAGTAAAGAGTCTTCTCACACATGCTGTTCCATAATTAAAGAACAGCTATAATAGAAATCCTGCTTCTACTTTTTTTTTTTTTTTTTACATTAACGAGCTCAAATTCTTATAGGCATTAAAAGGGCATATGCTTTTCTTCTAATTTAGAGATTAAAAAATCTCACAGCAGATCAAGAGGAAGGCTGCAGTTTGAACTATTTAGTGAAAGAAGATGTACTGTCGTTAGCAACAAAACAATTTTAATTAGCCCAGTCCTGGATTTGTGGTAACACATGCCAAAAGGATAGTATTTTGGAAAAACGGGAAATACTATCCTCTTGGTTTAGTGCAGAGGGTTCAACTCCATAAGAAATGAGCACCCTTCAAAAATATTTTAATTGCGGTTTTTAATTACCTGGATTTTATATAACATTTATGTTGCTAGGTTTGGTTTTGTTTTTTTCCATTGAAGATACTAAAATTCAATGTGGGAATTCTCTCCTCCTCCCTAGAATCTGGCTTCTTTCAGTCCCATTTGTGGATGGAGAGTATTTTTATTAAGCTAAAGAGAAGAAAGTCATCCTTATTAGCAGTGCCTCATTGCGTTAGAAATCAAGGTCTGTGGCTATCAACCTGTGGAGACGCAGTGGGAAGACATGATTGCAGTTTGATTCAGCTGTGCCAGGCACCGAGTAAAGATTATGCACTCAGACAGGCACCCTGTCTCAGAGCACAAGTGAAGAATGCTGTCCTAACTGCACAGAGCATGGTCATGCCAGCGTGTGAGCTATGGCAGCAGAGCCTTTCTTTAGTGGTTTGAAATGTTAGCTCCGTTGAGTTAAAAAACACAGGATTTTTAAGGGAGTTTCCCACAAACCTCATGTCTGGGACATGATACGTGCCAAAACCACCCCAGCAGCTGTGTGCTGCAGCACAGTGGCTTGCCTTCTGCCCCAGCAGAGCCTGGAAGGATTTTAAAGAGAAATGCTAATTGCAACACAGGGTAGCTGCATGCTGGAGCTGGCTAATACAGAAGTCCCAATTTCCCATCCCCCTGCTTGCCAGCTTATATCTGATGTGGTTAATGGAAAGCAGCTGCAGAGCTACTGTAATGGTGCCCTGCCATGCTGTTTCTGGGCCTCCCACCCCACAACTTCCCAGTTGAGGGAATGTGTTAGAATCATAGAATCACAGAACCGTGTGTGTTGGAAGGAAGCTTACACGTTATTTAGTGACAACCCGCCTGCCATGGGCAGGGACACCTTCCACTAGAACAGGTTGCTCAAAGCCCCATCTCAACTGGCCTTGAACACTTCCATGGATGGGGTATCCACAGCTCTTCCGGGCAACCTCTTCAGTGTCTCACCATCCTCACAGTAAAAAAGATAGTCTTCCTACTATCCAGTCTAAACCTACCCTCTTTCAGTTTAAAGCCTGTCCTATCACTACATGTCCTTGTACAAAGTCCTTCTCAATCTCTCTTGCAGGCCCATTTAGGTGCTGCAAGGTGTATAAGGTCTCCCTGCACCCTTCTTTTCTCCAGGCTAAACTGCTCCAACTCTCTCAGCCTTTTCTTTGTAGGAGAGGTGCTCCAGCCCTCTGATCATCTTTGTGGCCCTCCTCTGGACTTGCTCTAAGAGATACAGCTCCTTCTTATGCTTGGAACCTGTGGTGATCTGTTTATCCAGTACTTTTCTTATCCCATACTGTTCCCCCCCGCTTTCCCTTGCCCCTAGCCCTGGCGACTCCCTTGGGTTCCTGTACCCCAACCCCTGAGAAAACCCTCTGCACCCAGATTGTGAGGTCTCTGCCTCTGAGGGTCGCTGGGACAAGGTGTAGTATTAAAGATCTTCGGAAGCCCAGTGAAAAACCCTTCTCCCCTCCTTTGTTGTCCCTGTGTTGTAGAGCTGATAGCTACCGGAGCAAAACTGCGGAGCCGTCCAAAATGGACTACGGGAGGGTGAAATGGTCACGCTGCCCTAAGCAGCTCCGCTGAGCTCTCAGGGAAAGCTGCAGCTTGCTAAACTAAACCTAGCACTACAACAGGAACCTAGAGCTAGGAAGCGGAGGATGAAATCTGTGCACGTGTTCATGGCCACGGTGCCAAACCCTCACACTTTCCACCCGCACTGCCCCGTTAAATGTCACTCGCGATGGCAGGAGAGGAGGCACCACTGAGAGCACCTGCCCGCTGAGGTGTCTGGCACACAGGGCCCCACGAGCCAGCACGTCTGCTGTGCACCTCTGCATGGTGGCCCTGGCCACTGCCACCCCTCGTGGGTGTCCAGCCCACCCCACTGCCCAGCCCACCCCACTGCCCTGCCTGACAGCCGGCACCCAGCACAGTGCTGCAAAGGGGCTGTACCACAGGGCTGCGGGGAATGCAGGAGGGGCGGGAGGCACTCCAAGGCATCCCAGGCTTCAACTTTGTAGCCAAGTCAGGGTTTAAATTCTTCTTTTTCAAAGAGAAGAGAAAAGAATCTCTAGTCCTAGGGGCATCTTCAGGAGAAGCAGGCACTCAGGAGCCCCTGCAGGTTGACACAGCCTCTTTAAATATTTAATTTCTCTTGAGGTGTGATACGTTTTTCTGTCTCCTGGGAGACTATTAATTTGTGCCTTTTTTTTTCCTGAGGGACCCTTTCCTCTTCTAAGTCCATTTTTGGTATCCTGTCACATTGGTGTGTACTCTGAGGGGATCTTGTCAATTGGAGACAAAATGGATTCTGCAAGTCTAGCAATGCTGGTGTTTTGCATGATTTGCTATGATGGGGGTCTTCTCCATCTTATTGAGAAGGATACACTCAGACAACCTAAGCAGGGATTGAGTTTTCACCCTCTTTATTCCAGCAGGGAAAGGTGACATTTTGGCAAAATGTGTGGTTAAATCAGATTATATAAATTGGAAACAGAGGTAAACATGAGGAATTTTTTTAGAAAATCACTAGATGAGAACGAGGCCCTTCAAAAGAAGGGTCTCTTTCTTAGTATCTTTGAAAAAAACATAGCTAGTCACTGAGAGCTGAGCAAAAGACTTTAACCCAGTGGTTGTGCAGAAAAAGGGGCTGGCTTTTTAATAGCAACATCTTGCTAAGTTGTTGAATCCTATGTTGCATGGAAACAGCATGAAACAGAAACACAGGGCAGAAATCAGAGAAGTTGCTTAAAAATGAATGGAGAAATATTTCTTGTTTCTTTATGCTGGGACAAAAGTACATTTCACATCTGTCACAAGTGCCACTGACCCCAGGGGTGGCCCAGGCAACCTCCCACTACCACCACCTTCCTCCCTGTCCAGGCTGACAGTCAGAAACCTTGTTCTTCTGCCAGTACACAGAGCACATTTGAGCTACTTGTCATTGTGATGGCAGAAACCCCAGAATGTCAGCATAAAAGTATTTTCTTTTTTCCTCTGTAGAACTGTATTTTAAATTGATTTTTGAAACTTACTGGGAAAATACTTCCACCTTGAAGAAACGAATGATGGTGGTAGTCTGCATACTTACAGAGACAGCTGATATCTATTTTATTAGCCAGTGCTTGGATCTTGGAATCAAAATCTGAAATTCATCAACATTGGCAACACCCTACAGCATTTTCACAAGAAATGAATACTTCTGACCATAAACAGAAGCAACTTTGATATTGGCATTAAGTTTCTGCTCAGAATTATTTATTTGGGAGGAGATTTCACAAAATTCCTTCTTTTGTTAAATAGCAATGTAACATATCAAAACTCAGGCATTTGGATCTAATTAACAATAGCAAGATTTTTCTTCATGAAGAAAACAGAGAACCACTTTGGCCCACACTGTGCTTCCTGCAGATGAGTTAGTTGTTAGGAAATAATTCTAGCATCTTCTTCTCTTTGCGTTTTTATTTTGTGTTCTGTTTTCTGGCAAATGCACCATACTGGGCTAGTCTTTAAGCCTTTTCAAAATACAGGCAAATGCTGCTTTTTTTCTGAAGTTACATACTAAATTATAACAAGGAGCTATTTCATTTTCCATTCATTTGTCTCAGAGAAATAAACATTAAAAAATCAGAAGTAATTCATAATCTCCAGACAGCAATGTTATACTTAACATGAGGGAAAATATTTTCCATCTATGTTACTGCCACACAGCCCTCCCAAAGAGCACTTGGTGAATAGCTCTGATATTACACTAAAGCCTAACCTTCAGGAAATCTGAGATGATCAGGAAAATATTCTGGAAAGTATAGTCATGTACCCTAGAATATTAATTTTTCTACTGGAATAGCAAAATACATCCAAAGCTGCGACTTTCCAGCTATGCATCATTGACATGTGTCTAGATTTGTGGGTATACCTGTATGTAGCCTTTTGGTTCCACTTTAACGCTGAATTTCCTGATGGGTAGATGGACAATGACTACTCCTATCTCCAGGTGCTTTGATACATGTGCTACAGAGATATCTCAGTAAATTAGCAGAGGTTAATTTTCAAACATCTCACACAAACTGAGTTTTTGCAAGTCTACTCAGCATCCTCAGCTGTGAGAAGAGTGTTTGAAAACTGAACTATCTGCGTGGACAAATTGCCAATGAAGCTGGTAGCACATCCTTCTAAAAACACTTTCCTGGGTCAAAACAAGACAGCTGGGTCTGGCACCACTGTGCATCAGCACATCAGAAGCATGTCAGGGATCTGCTGAACTCCTTCTTCCCACTCTCAGAAGTTCTCGTTGAAAGAGGAGTCAATGGCCCCTGTTGCACCTCTTCTCTGTGACTGAAGCCAAGTGCCAAATATTGCTGGCCACTACCTCCTTATCTGCTCCTGGGGTGTCAGCTCTCTGAGCAGATGCCTTTTTGCCCTTATATCGGTGACATGACATTTTCTCCAGGATTGGTTTTTTTCATTTAAATGTTCCTCAGTGTTCCTCTAAAATACATATTAATTTCTCCTACCTTATGGAAGGAAGGCCTGGCCCCTCTTTTATCACTTAGAAAGATTAAATTAGCTTCTTAGCTGATAGGAGACAAGAAATACTTCATATTCCAGAGGCAATCTGACTACAAGGCCTGAACTGAGCAAGAGTAATTCAATTGACTCTACTCAAGCTGCACTAATTTATACCAACTATAAATTCATCTTTTCTTGTGAAATATGTCTAGGAGTGACCCTGCAGTATCCAACTGATTCAATTAATTCTGGGCAGCATCTCACCCTCAAAATAATGTAGAAGTCCTCTTTAGGAAATTAGCCAAAACTTCGCATTTTCATCTTTAAAAGGTAAGTCAAAGGGCAGCACTGGAAGAAAGATAAGGGCAGAATTAGGCCAATGTCTTACATAACCCACATACTAACTACATTTATCTATGATACAGATGATGAAAACATAGTATTTTTCACAGTATTATTCTTTATTCTCCTCACTTGTTCTGGTCTTTTCACAGTATTTTTTATTCTCTTGTTCCTGCACAAAAGCCTACTCTGTACACTTTATTAATATGAAATACCCCAGAAGATCAAAGATCCAGATGGCTGCATGAAGACTGTGAATCTGTAAGAGAAATCTTTGCAACTTCTTAAGCCACCCATATATTGCTTATTTGTGCAGGGTCACAGCTGTTATCAGGACAGTCAACATTACTGCAAGGAGACATCACACAGGAGGACCAGGGTGCTGTTCTACCCAGGCAAGGGAAGGCAAAAATGAGCACAGAGAGTTTTCTATAAGGGGCACTCGATTTCACCCAGTGAACTGGGGCTCAGGCCAACCAAACCTGGCCATGCCATGCTGCCTGCAGTTTATTTGCTGCCACCATACAAATCCATTTTCATCGGCTCATTCAAACTGAATGCTGCTGTGCTATTTGGGACTGCAATGGCAAAGGTCCCAGTCAGCATGAAGCTTCCTGGTCTTCCTATGCCACCATGATTCTCTTCTATGATTCTTTGACTAACTGTCCCTTCTTTGATGAAAAGTTAAACCAATATTCCCCATCCACCCCTTCTACCTGGCAAATGCAATCAGAGCTCTATACTTAAAGTAAATAACTGAATACATTTGCCTTAAGCTACCCTTAGCACCTTTTTAATCAGGGAAAGAAAGCATTTACAGCAATTAAAGCAAAATTCGATGTGTAAAAATCAGCTTAGAAATTAGTTTCTCTGTGCTGTCAATTATTTTAAAAACATTTTTGACTGCTTAAATTAATTCCAATTTGAATTCAAGACGTGCATTGCCACAGAATGAAATTCAGGACATCATTTTTTACTCATCACTACTGAGCTTTACAGGCGTATCTTTCTCTTTACTTTTTTTCTGCTTCTCTTGAGTCATCGCTAATGGAAGTTCTAAATATAGGTATGACTAACAATGCAAACTTTAGAAACTGTATGTAAACTACCACAAGAAAAACAGATCAGAGAGTTATGCTCACCAGAAATTCAAACAACTGTTGCCAACCACTACATGTAAGTAATGATTACTGCATTTTTCTCATTAGAAAGGCAGCTGTCATATAGCTTACGGTTTGGACAGAAAGAAATAAGTTAGCATATTGCTTAAGAGATGTCTGCTAAATCCTTGCTCTATTTTGCCAAAAATACACTAGAACATAAAATCCTTCATTCTGCAGAATAATAAATGTCATGTTTCCATTTCCCAGTGTCTTGTCAGATTGTTTAAGATAATCAGGATCAAATAAGACAAACACAATGAGCTCCGGACCTCAGACTTCAGAGCAGTGGTTTTGACACTGCCAAAGACAAGTGACAAACCAAGCAAAGACTAAGTGCTTGGTGCTGTTGCTTACCCCATCACAAGGATACAGTTTTTATCTTTTAGTCAGTTTTTGACAAGAAGCTACCAGTACAACCCAAGACCTCCACTATCAGACAGTAACACACAAAGACTCTGGCAGACATATGGTCAGGACCAAATGTAATTATTTTGCAAGCCTAAGTGGAGGCATCTGAATCAGATGGGAAACCAAGCATCCCTGAAGATGTTTTATGCTGGAGGACCCAGATAAAGCACCAGATGACCAACCACCAGTTGATATTTAGTACTAGTAGTAATAAGTAGTAGTAGTAGTAGCAGTAATAACAATGATGATACTGATGGGATAATGAAGTTCACCACTGAGCCCCTTTTCCCCAGTCATTCTTTGCCTCTAATTCCCCCAAATTCAGGCCCATTTTCCCCAGTATCTGACTGTCCAGATTATCTGAGTATTTGTTTACAACAACTGGTACATGAGTTACCTGTGGTGAAGACCATTCCTGCACAATTGCAATACATAGTTGGACAGCAAGAATCAGGGCTGATTATTTCTAGCATATTGGGTAATTATGTATTCTGTGTTGTTAGATGCAATTTATCACCACCAAATTGTTTGAAGAATTAAAAACTAATGTGGAGATGGCTTGACCTACCTCTAAGCAGTGCTGATGCCAGATTTAGTGAATTCAGTGATGCTGAATTTAAGAGAGTTCTACCATCTTGTGTGGACTTTCACTGGAGTCTTCTGTTCTGTCTTATTGTCAGCATATTCAGCACTGAATTATCTGAACCCATAAGGCTAGCTTTGAAGAAATCTGTCAGTTTGAGATGAGATACTCACTGAGATTTTTGAAAAAGCTTATGTGTTTTTTTACCTTGGCGTTCATAAAACTGCCACGTTGATGAGAACGATTCCCCAAGTTTTGCTATACCATATGGTCCGTGTGCTGTTAGGAGGCCATCTACTGTGTTTCCTTGTTAGTCATTCAACTACATATTGCGTCCATCTGCAACTCTCATATGTAGTTTCACTGTAATTGCCCTTTTCATAGTGCATTTCATTCTGCTTCGTGCTGGCTTGTGATCATGTTCTTTCCAAGACATGCTTCACCAAACACTTTTTGAAAGGTGCAGTAGTGCCATACTGAATGGCAGGGTCGATGCAGGCACAGAGCGCAGCTCTAATGTAGAGGAAGAAGGTTGTGGGTGCTCATCTTGGGGATGAAGAGAGACATTACTTTCCTTGCTCTCCTTCCCCTCAATCCCCAGCAAAGCATTTCAGCTGTTCCAGAGATGCAAAGGGTTTCCGCAGCCAGCTGGGCTTGCACTACTCTTTCATTCCCCCCACTTTGCCACACTTCAGAAGGTCTTGTCCCAGCTCGGTGCCTCCTGAGAAGTCTTTAAGAAAACTTTCCTCAGCCACTACCTCGCAGTATCTTTAAGACCCCTGAAAGCAGCTGTAAGAGTGGTATTTGTGAGAGGCTGGAACTGTGAACAGATCCTGTAGCCAGATAATTCTGTGCTGTGATCACACCACAGGCTCCAACCTGGGCAGGAGCAGTGTGAAGGTCGTACACTGCACTCTGGTGTCAGCAGAGTGAGCAGGAGGCACCTTCCCCTCTGCCAGGGCTCGACAAGTCCTCCAGCATAGTACTGGCTTTGGGGATAATTTGAGGCTGACACAATTTGTATTCCCTTAAAGACCTCATTACACATATTGCTCATTTAACCTTTAAGAAGGATGGAAGAAAGTGTGCCAATGGATTCTGGCTGATAAATATCTAAATTAAGTAAATTTAATTAAAAACTGTTGTAAATGTCATCTAATCTGTGGATGCTGTGAAAATTATGGTTGTAGCTTTGAACCAGTTTCAAAATGCATAAGGATCTCCTTACACAATTTTCTACAGAATATTCTTTTCTTCTTGGTTTCAGGAGAACAGTCAAATTGTCTTATATTTTATTGCTCAGTAAAAATATTGAGCTCAAAACTTGGAGAACTTTCTTGCATCTTGTTACTGCCAGGTGATGCTGGCTGGAACAGTGGTTTCTTTCTAATGCCATTAAGTGTTATTTTGCCAGATAAAAGATGGGGGAGGAAAGAAAGATATGTGCTATTGCACCTAGGGAATCCTGCTTCTCAGTACACAAGAAATAAAAAGATCAATGCATTTTTTCTCAGCTTCTATTCTGGCCATGTTGTGCTGTTTGGGTGAAAACACCTTCAGCCCCTCTGTTACTTTAGTGCACACCAGTGACAGCTACTCAGTGGGGAGCACAGTTTGATGAGTTTAACAAAATCTTGTTGGCTGACCTTTCCATGCTGGAGACATGATTTCATTTCTGTTGTCTGAAAATGAGCACCAACAAGACAAGTTATTTCCATGTCTCAGCTGGAATATCATAGTCCTAATGTGTTTCCAAGTATTTCTTTATCTGTATAATGCTATGACTTTCAGTTCTATCTAAGAACAATAACTTTTTTCTTTCTACTTTCTTCATGTACTAGCAAAAAGTCAGCTTATTTTGATCTTCTTTTTCCAGTCACTCTGTATGCTGCAAATATCAATCCAAAAAAATCCCTGCTTCTTGGAACAGTGAGGTAGGAAAGCTCCCAGAGATGTAATTGCAAACTGATGCTGAGGCACATGCAGAAACTGGTTCAAGACCTAGTTCACAAGTAGGATCCACAATATGTAGGATCCCAGGCAGAGAAGCTGAGTAGAGTACTCGCCATCCAAATTCAGTATTTTATTCCAGTCACCTTCCGATATTGCTGCCAAGTTAGTTCTTCTGGTTTAATCCTTCTTCTTAATGTCATTGAAATGTAAAAGCCTGATCCTACTGTACAGGGCTTGGGTTTTCTTTTCAGTTTGTTCTTCATGGAGGCAAAGGGGATCATTCAACAGATCATTCGTGCAGAGGGTGACCTGGCAAAGCCACACCAGCAGAGCTGAGTTGGTGGGCCCCAGGGGTGGCCAGCAGCCAGGAAAGGAGTAACAACCAGTTACAGCAGGGAAGAACAGGTAACCCACACCAGCAATAGGAACAGCTGATCAGACTGTGCTTTTAAACTCACTGTCCTCTGTGAAGGTGTCAAAACTGACCACCTGTTTTCCTAAGACCTACATTGATGTAAGACAGGTATCTCTGAGAAGATTCCAAGAGAAAGTAAGTGCCTAGGAGCCCTTGGCGCTTTTGCTAATATTCCCCTGCAATTTCACCCTTCAGTGGAGTGGCTTATGAATCCCAAAGAAATGCAAAGAAGGGTAAAAAATGTTCAGAAAATTCAAAATATTCAAATCACTGCTCACTAAGTCACAGGTCAACCTCTACCACAGTTTGAAAGACACTTTCATCTCATTCAATAATTCATCTTTTGGAGAATTTTAAAACTTTCCTCTGCTGCCAGAGAACCTATTTGGCTCTAAGGAACATTTATGTTTTTATTGCTTATTGTTCAGATAGTACAAGGCAATGTATGAGTTCTGCTCCCAGTGAAGTCAGTGACACAAGTAAAACTGGACCAATGGAAGAAATTCAATATAAAGTGAAATTATACAGCTAACATGGGTATGGATGTACAAAAACTTGTGGTTTGGGTTAATCCTGTTTTGGGACAAGGAGAGAGAGCAAGGACAATGTGCCCCTTTTGAAGTTCAGATCTCAGGTCTTTATGAGTATGCTTATTTCAGAGAGAATTCCTTTCTGCCTTTTTTCCTGGTATCTCCTATGCAGGGATGAGCAATCTGTTTTTCCAGTTTTAGCTGAGGATTACTATAGCAGGTACAGTATGGAAAAAGAAAGTGTAACTTAGATTGATTTCTATTTGCAACATATTTTTCAGCTTTGCCTATGGCTTACTCTTGAGACCTTATTTCTTTATTTCATACCCTACTACCTTTCACATCCCCCAGCTAAAAATAGCCTTTACCTAGAAAAAATCCTGCCAGCAGTTCCAGATCTAGATGGTATATACATCCCAGCTGACTTCAGAATCTCCTCAGACGACATTTTTCTGTATTCCTCTTGTAAACACTGCCTTTCTTACCATTTCCCACATTTTGATCTTTCCTTGGGAGTGTTATGACCTTGCATGTGGCCCTTCTGTCCACAGCTGTGCTTTTGCCCAGACTCTTTGCCTCAGGAGGACATTTCCAGGCACATGCTCCTTCCAAAGCTGGGATGTGGTTTGCAGTGGTCTTCAAGGCACAGCCAAGAACAGGCCTCAGTGACAAGACCAAGTTGATCTTGCTCAGCTCTTGGGGCAAGGGCAGCAGGATCTCACCACTCCACATCCTCCTCTGTTAGCTCAGCCCTCCTCTGGCTGGTGCTGCTTGGGGGAAGAGGGGAGGAAAGGATAGGACATCAGCCAGGGAGCCAAATCTGCCCCGTGTTTGCTGGCATCTTCACATGCTTCCTGGATAGGCACCCAGGAAAGCCCAGTGCTGTGAGTGCAAGTCAATTCCTTCTTCAAAACCTGATTCCATGGAAGAGTCCCATAGAAACTTGTGGGCCAGTTTACGAAAATAAGCTCTATCCATGTTATTAATAGCTTTTAACACCAAGCTCAAATTTGTACGTGTGTAATCCCAATTCTTCCTGTCCGAATTTCCATAGAGTCTATCTGGCATTCAACAGAGCAGAACATCCAAGAGAATTAGATTAAAAATCACCATTCTTTAGCAAATTTGCACATATTTTCTTGCTGCCTTCTTCCTCTTTGGAAAAAATACCAAACAAAACCAAACCCAAAGACAACTATTTCCCCTCCTCAACATTCACACAAAGTCACTGAGCTGATTCCTTTGCACGCATAGCCAGCAACAGAAATGGCAGGTGATCCTCACATTCTCCTGCTTGCAAGATGCCTATCATAGTGCACCCTTATAGCCCGTGTGCTTTTCCGCTGAGCTGGACACCCAGCATTGTCACTCCTAAAATATTTGTGAGTGCTACAGGATTTTCTAGGGAAAGATTTCTTGAGGCGAGATTTAGTCAAATCTAATCCGAGTCACTCAGTGCAGCTCCATTTGTTAAGAACAGCTCCTGTGCTTGAGAAGAGCCCGTCACTGTGTTTTGCCTCACAATGCTGCAGAACACAATAACAACAACACTAAACTCAATACCCTGAAGGGGCAGTTGTAGTCAAGGGTCACATTTTCCTTCATTCCAATTAACCTACTTGTCATATTGGATGGTAGATGCACTCTGCAAACTGCCCTCAAGTGTTTCTCATGCTCTTTTAGTAATAGAAAGTGGGGAGATAGAAAATAGTTCATGCTTTGCTGTTTGACTTGTCCTTGGTGTTCTATCTTATTGGTAAACCCAAAGAAATTAATACTGTTGCAAAGATTTTAAGTGTCTGAAAGCACAAACAGGCTTCTGACTTGTGCAGCATACCTGGAACACCAGTGCTGGCAACACCAGTCCTGGGGAGTTGAGGGACCTGACCTTTGGTTCCTGTCCAGATTTTGCTCAACCAATCTGCTCCCATACCAAATAAAAGAGCTGTAGCGGATGCCAGGTACCCACCAAGGCCATTCTATATCTTTATCTCCTCAGCTGGACGTGGGAGAGAAAATATAATAAAAGGCTTGTGATCAATAAGGACAGGGAGGGATCACTCACTAATTACTTTCAAAGGCAAACCAGACTCAACTTGGGGAAAAATTAACTTAATTCATTACCAATTAAATAAGAATAGGATGATGAGAAATAAAAGCAAATCTTAAAAACATCTTCCCCTGCTGCCCCTCTCTTCTTCCTGGACTTGACTTAATATAGAATTCTCTGCCTCCTTCTCATCAGTGGAATGGGGAGAAGAGGTTACAGTCAGTACATCACACATTGTCTCTGATGCTCCTTTTTTCTCAGGGGGACAACTCCTCATGCTTTTCCCCTTGTCCAACATGAGATCCCTCCCACAGGAGACAGTCCCCCACAAATTTTTCCAACCTCAGTCCTTCTCACAGGCTGCAGTTCTTCACAAACTGCTCCAGTGTGTCTCCTTTCCACACAGTGCGGTCCTTCAGGAACAGGCTGCTCCAGTGCGGTCACAAGCCATGGAATCATCAAGGTTGCAAGAGATCATCTTGTTCAACTGTCAACCCAGCACCATCAGAATCACCCGTAAACCATACTCCCAAGTGCCACATCCACACACCTCTTGAACACGTCTAGAAGTGGTGATTCCACCACTTCTCTGAGCAATTTCTTCTGATGCCAAACACGCTTCCGGTGAAATTTTTTTTCTGATTTATCGTCTGAACCTCCTTTGCCTCAGCTTAAGGCTATTTCTTCTTGTCCTTCCACCTGAAAATGGCAGAAGAGACTGACCGCCACCTCACTACAACCTTTCAGATAGTTTTAGAGAGCAGTGAGGTCCCCACTGAGGCTCCTCTCCCCCAGACTAAACAAACCCAGCTCCCTCAGCTACTCCTCATAAGACATGCTTTCTAGACACTTCACCAGCTCTGCCATCCTTCTCCAAACATGCTCCAGCATCTCAATGTCTGTCTTGAAGTGAGGGGCCCAAAACTGGACATAAGAAGCCTCACTAGTGCTGAGTACGGGGTGTTGCAGTGACAACTACTGACCACAGCCCAGGCTGGCTCCAGCGGTGTGCGGCAGGAGTGGGGAGCAGCCGGAGGCACAGGGCTTTGAAGCTGCTCCTCTGAAGCCTCTGCCCTACCCAGGGGAGTGAAGGGTCCAGGCACTGTGGTTGTCAGCAGCCCTCGATGAGGGGAAAGATAGAAAGTAGCAAGGAGGTTTGCCACGGGATACAACCCCGGCTCTCTTCTAAGGGAATCCACCACGAACAAGCAATGACTGAGGAGTTGCAACATCTTATAAAGGGGGGGGGAACAGGGGGAGTGGCCCAACTAGGGACCAATAGGAGGACTGGGGGAGGTACTGGAGGAGGAGGACCTACACTGGGTCCAATGGTCTTGGTGGGTGGGGGGAGAGGGGTCACATGCCCCAATGGGGCGTCGAGGTTTTTGGGGATTTCCAAAGGGGAGGTATTAAAGGAGGCAGGGTCTGGGGGGATTGACAGTGACCATATAGGGGCAATTAGGGAGGACTTGGGTGATGGGCACAGAACCGTCTGGAACTCCAGGAGGGGTGATTGGCGGGGAAGGTGCCAGAACAAAGGGAGGGGAATAACCATATTAGGAGCACCAAGGGAACGGCTTGGATTTGGGGGTAGACCAACTGGGAATGGGGGAAATAGGGACGAACCAATGAGGTACAAAGAACATACAGAAATACAATAAAACATTGTACCACCACATGGGGGGACAATCGCAGCCTTGGTCCTGCTGGCCACACTATTGCTGATACAGGCCAGAATGCCATTGGCCTTCTTGGCCACCGGGGCACACACTGGCTCATGTGCCACTGTCAACCAGCACCCTGGACTGGGGCATGGTGTTCCTTCAAGGTTCTCCAGGGTTGTTTCTAGGTGGGCAATAAAGGCAATGTACAAGTTTGTGTGAAGCACATCTGAAAGTGTGGAGAACACTGCTCTAGAGAGTGTATTTGCAGCTACCCCGTTTCTTCCAAGATTGTATTTAATTTCCAAATCCTGTCCTTGTGTTGGAAAAAAATATTCTCTACATTCTGGACTTGGTTTTGCATGGTAACCAGTAATAACCTGTACCCATTTTCAGATAATGTTTCCCATAAATACGGGCAGGAATTGTTTTGTGCCCTGTTTCTCCCTACTAAATTGAATGTATTGCTTTTGGGAAAGAGTTCTAACCACTTGTCAGAGGCACTTCATTCACCACTTTATTTCACATGCATATTGAAGCACTCCTGAACTATGCAAGGGCCCTATCAAGCCAAAAGAGAGAAGTCGATGTTTGTGCAGACCAGAAATCTCCCCTTTCTTGGCACCCCAGTGGCTTGTAAGCTGCATACTCACCAAATCACCACCTTCACCACTGCAAAGCTGTGCTCCAGCCTGCACCAAGAGTGCAGTCACAGCCTGTCCCTGAGGCGTCCAGCTTGGCTTTCATTGATACCTCAGAGCAGCCAATGCTGCCATTAATGCCTTTGGTATCTTGAATTGGTTTTGAGAGTGTGCTGTAGGTTCACTGGACATCTCTATGAAGATTAGTGATTTAGGTGATTAAATGACAAATAAATTTCAGCTTTCCAGTTTTCAATGCATGTTTGTGTCTCATCTTCATCTGGTTAGAACAACTATTGCAGCAGGAACAGCAAGCTTATGGGAGTTCTCCATATGCCTTGCTGTGTTGATTTCTCTCCTACTCGTTTTTATGTGGAGTTTGGCACTTTTAACATTTCCATGCTACGGTTTTATTGTTAACTTTTCTTGCTTGAGTAAATTGAAAGCTGTAAAGCACCTGAAATGCCTCAGAGGCTTCCGCTGTCAATAGTGAGATGAACCTTTCTCACATCTTCAATTTCCTCTGAACACTTTTTTTGCAGATACAGGATAAAATGCAGCTGTAACTTTGCTTCTTTTTTCCCCTGTTTCCAGATGGTTTTGAGCTCAGGTGAAGATATTAACTGCTCCAGTAATCTATAAAATGCAAAAATATCTCAACAAAATATTTTATACTATGAGACATTGGGATGTCTCTCTGAAACCAATCTGTGTGCTACAGCGAGGAGATGCACTGATATTCCCAGATGGAAGGGGCATGGCTTTTCACAGCTGTGAAACATGCTCTTCTCCTTGCTGGCACTGTTGGAAGTGGGAGCTCTGCAGGTCTGGATGACAGGAGCCTGCCATACTTTTTCTTTTTGCTTTTGCCCAAGCTGCAATTGGACTCTCCTCCTTGCTTCCTGCCAGAATTCCTCTTTCACTGCATCCCTGGTCATCACCTGTTCTTCTATGCTGTGGGTATTCTTGACCTTAAATCACAATGTCCAGCAAACTGTGTTTTGTCTTGACTCTAGCCCAAGCCTGAAACATCCTTTTACTGAGCAAATTAGGAACTAATAAACAAAAGGATATGGGGATCTTCCCATCTTCAGCCTAAAAGATGTCTGATGAGACCTACTAAGTGGTGCAGACCACTAGGCAGCCATGAGAACAGGAGCTGCTGGGACACACATCTGCATGCACCTCCTTCCTAGCGTCACACTGGGGCAGCAGTCTGCTCTCTGCAGCCATGTTCTCCTGTCCTTTGCCTGGCTGTGAGCAGAATGACTGCCCTGCACATCTCCTGGTGTGAGACAGAGGGGCTGCCACACGGAGCCCTCTTATGAATCACCAGCTGTCTGAAAAGACTGCACACCTTTTCACCGGAACAAAGAAGGTGTTGAGTAGTCCTGCAAGGTCACCAGGGAATGCAAGGAGCTCTGCTTTGTCATAGAACCATAGAATCACAGAATGGTTTGGGTTGGAAGGTACTTTAAAGACCACTAAGTTCCAGCCTCCCTCCTGTGGGCAGGGACACCTTCCACTAGACCAGGTTGCTCAAGTCCACCCTGGACTTGTCACAAATTTGGTTTTCTCCTGGGTCTTCACCTGGAGCTCTGGGGCTCAGCTGGCCTTGAATGTAAGAGCTGTGCAAAGGTACCCTGATTTAGCAAAGCACATGCTGAATTTTCAGAATACTGCACTGAAATCTGGTCTAACAATCATCCAGCCTGACAGGGCTCCTTAGATGGGGAGCTTCCAAAAGAGGCTCAGAGTGAGGGTTTGAGCTGAAAGCACTTTAGCCTCAAAGAACTGGAATTTCAAAAGACTGAATTACTGTATGATAATAGCAAACATCCTCCTCTTAGGCAGAAATCTGGGAGCAATCAGGATGGATCTGCCATGCCAGTTGTTTCTGCAGAGCATGGTGGTGTTGCTGTCTCCTTGTAAGCAGGATGAGGCAAAAGGCAGAGGAGAGGCTCACGTGAAGTGGGGATCCCACCCGTTGGATGTCAGCCTGCTGTTCAGCCCCTGTCCACTTCCACAGGGAGAATCCTCACTGCTGGTGGCCCAGCCATGGATGAGTCTTATCTCTCTCATCTCTTGAATCCATACAGTTTATCTTGACCCTTGATACTCAGCTCTGCTTCCTAAGGAAGCGTTAAATTTCCTGAGTTTGCACAAGCACAGGATCCTGTGAGCTCCCAACAGAATCCCAACATCTCTTTCATTACAGGGACATAATCGAGGAGGCAAAGTGGGGCACCCACACTGATAACTTATTTTTATCATCCCTTCCCCAATTTTTTCTCCCTGGCAAAACTGTCTTGAGCATCTAGTTAGTCTCTGACAGAGAGAATGATAATAGGAGGAATTTTTTTCTAACGTATGGTGTTATTCAAGATCAGAAGACTTCACATCATAAAATATCATTAAAGTGTGAATTCAAGGTTGGGAAAGATGAGGCCTTTAGAAGACTAATGCAATTAATTCTGCTCATTAACTACACACTCAAAATACATACATAGAGGCTGATCTCACTTCTGCTGTGGAGAGTTAGGTCTGAAAAATGATTCTTTTCCAGTGGATTTCCCAGTGATGAGGCGGCATGGAAAGCTCCCTCCCTGTATTACCAGTGAACACAAAGTCATTGCAGGAGGAATCCTATATGCTCTAAATCTTTTGGCGTGCAGTAACTTCTTGTCAAAGTAAGAAGCTTAAAGAAATTAAGGTCCAATACTAAATAATTTCAGTAATTGAAATGTGTTAGATTGAAAGTGGGTTTCTTTGCTTTTTTTTTTTTAAGGTAATCCTTCTCACTCTGCAATCCATCTCAGCACTTGAATTCTGGAAGGCCTCAGTTCTTTACAGTTTACCAGAACCAGCCTCAGCCATTCTTGCTTTCTTTTCACAGAGGAATTCGCATAGTGGGACACTGTCAATATAAGAGAACTTTGATGTAAAAAAAGCAATTTATTTTCCAGCAGCTCTCAGTATTCCCTTTGCTATAGCTGAAGGTATAGCAATATCACCCTCATAATCAGCCTCTTTTTTCTATTTGGTGCTACAAGAAAGCCTATGCTTGTGTTTGCCTGCAATCATTAAATGAGCATGTTTGTGTGCATGTGAGAGAAAGGAGAGGGAAGAAATAAACATCTGTCCTACCAATATACAGACTTATTTGCTGGGCCCTGGGGAGCTGTCCTTCTCTCCTTTCCC
This sequence comes from Aphelocoma coerulescens, assembly GCF_041296385.1. NCBI lineage: Eukaryota > Metazoa > Chordata > Aves > Passeriformes > Corvidae > Aphelocoma > Aphelocoma coerulescens. Next base: position 30,991,841 of record NC_091013.1, read on the forward strand.
TTTTGCACAGAGTCACACTGCTTTCCGTATCTCTCCCATGATTACTTGTATTGTGTTCCCACAGCTCCTTGGGAGGCAGCTCCTTGGGACAGGGACTTTGTCCTATAACCCAAAAAGCATAATTTCAGCACCATAAACTAGCCATTCTGCAAACAGTCAAAGCAATGAAGCCTGGTCTCCTATGGACTTGAGGGGGAGGGTGACAAGGGAAGGGAGGGAAGAGCAAATCAAGAAGCTCTTAGTTCTGCCCTGCAATGGGGAGGGAAGAGATGGGTGGATTTAGAAAAGAAACTCACATTTTCAGAGCTAACTCAGACTACTAGCTAAAGCTAATGATCACCAGAAACTTGATGCAGTGCAGGATATTTGTGGTTCTGCCTTGCTTGCACCAAAAATGCTGCCCTCAGTTTACTTTTTTCATTGCGTGAATGCATCTCCTCAATGCTTATCTCATAGATTTTTGTTTCCATCTTATGGTCTTAGTGTCTATTAGAAATACAGCCTTGAGGCAAACTTTCTCACAGTAGTGCCTTACTCTGTTGTATGCTGCAGTACACGTAGTTGGCTCTGACAGCGTTAGTTCTGCACTGGTACACTGTCAAACTGGCTGCAAGAAGTATTGTGAAAAAACAAACCATCTGCTAAGTGAAAATAACATCCTGATTTGGGTTTTTATGCAACTATTCAACTCCATTTTAATGTCCTCTTTTCCCACATCTGAATTTTGAAACCAAAATCTTACTGCAGCACTTGCATTTGACCTGACTTTGCCAATCTGAGTCCAACTGATAACTGCTTAGTGTGCTTTTTGGGCTCCATGTCTATCAGTCCTTCTCTGAACTGCTCAAAACTCAAGCAAAGTCATGATCTGACTAGCTTATTGGGTCATTCTTTAGTCAAAACTCCCTGAGAAAATACATTTTGGTTTGATTTGATAATCTTAGAGGTCTTTTCCAACCTAAATAATTTTATGTTTTCACCCTGAGGATATAAACTCAGACAAATGTGATAGTTTCTCAATACCCAAGGGCTCTTTTGGTAAACCTAGACTAAATATTCCTATTTAGTAATGACATGAAGAATCAAGGAATTTTGCAGTGAAAGGTACACACTGCCTATACTGTATGAACAACCTAAACAGCTTCAACAGCTTCAAATTTGTGTCTAATTCAGCCTTTACCCAAAGGATTGGAGCCTAAATGGATTAAGCATTGAAGCATTTCAGCCTGGGGCACTGGGAGTGTATCTCTGAAGGCAGATAGGATACTATGACATGGGAAAGACCAGGTGATCTGCAGAGTTGCTTTTTTTTTTTTTTTAAAAAAAAGAAATTATTATTGTCATTATTATTACTATTATTATTCAGTGTGTGCAAAAATAAATGAAGTATTGCCTGCTAGGGAAAACAGTGTAACAGGTGATTCCATCCTTGGACTGCATGGCTCTCAGGTGTTTGGGGCTGGTTTATAGGTCCTCCAAAGGTAAGAATTGCTCACAAGCCTCCACCACCTCCAAAGAAAGAGGGCCAGGGATTGTTGTTATTTTCACTCACTCTTTTCCATTTAACAAGCAGTGAAGAGACATGATCACCATCCCAGAGTGGCTGATGAGCAACAGGCAGCTGTAAATATAAACAAGTCTTTACATCTTGGCTGTTGGGTTGGGATCAGTGTGGGCAAAGTAATATCCTTGCTGCTTTTTCTCTCTTCTCCCTGGAAGGTGCATATTTATGCAATGGGAGTAGTGGAGAATACTTTGCATTTCTCATGTATTCTTTTCTCAGGTCGCTGTAATGTTGCTCATTATTTCTTCTCACTTCACTGGAATTCTCCAGGTGGCAGAAATGTAATGACAAATGTACTCTTGTGAGGGTATTAGATAAGGAAAAAAAATTGTTTTCAGAAGGATCTCTTAGATGGGATCCTGAAACCATGTTTGCATAGCTTTTAATGTTTTTGCCATATTGTTTATCCTTAGTGAAGTGTAAAACTGAAGCTCATCAGTGTTGCCTAGGAATCAGTATGAGGCAGCTAAGACAAATTGTTAGTATGCACTTTTTTCTCTTGCAGCACTTGTGTGTATTTGTGTATGGAAAAGTACAGTGAACTTTTCAGAACTGTACAATTATTTAACTGTACTGACACCATGTTTTTCTTTGGAAAGAAGGAAGTATGTTTCAAACTTACATAAAGACTGTCACCCATGCCCCTTTTACTATAACCCATTGTTCATGCTGTTGTGCTGACAAAATCATTGTATTTTAAAAGTTAATGTAAAATATAAGAAAAATTATGTATGTCTCTGCATTTCTCTCTCTCTTCTCTTTACCTTAGCAAGATACTATTTAACATGTCTCATATCCAAAGTATTTTTAGAAACATAAGCAAGACCATTAACTTAAAACTGCTGTTACAATTTGTGGTTGATTCATTTCCTTGGCTAAACTCAGGTATGAAATCGGTGTTGCAGCTAGAATTACAACTGAACACAGAAATGCATAGCTAAGCCCTATTAAGTTCCCATAAGAATAAAATAAATCTGAAATAAATAAATATTGTAATATTGTTTGAATTTTATGTTCATTTTATTGAATCTCTTCTTGCACAAATGCAGAACTCTGCTTTGGTCTGGTTTTAGTTTTCAGTGTACTGGTTTACTTGGATCAAATACTGATGAAAATCTCTGGGCTAACAATCCCAGACTCACAAAGATCATATTCTGGGCCCTCTAACAGCAGTGGAAATTTTGTCATTTAGCCTCACAGAATCCAAATTTGTGTAGCTTTTCAAAACAGCACCCATTAAATAACTATGCTGTCTTTCCACATGGTATCTTGCTTCCTTTTCATGCATCTTCCTCTCTATTAATTGGTCTCAAAATGATGAACCTGCTTCAGAAACCCTACATGACTAAGGGCCTTGGTTACCCCCTCTCAGCCAGAGTTCTGTACCCTGCTGATTCATGGAAACATGTTTGCTATGACAGGGAGACTAGCCCACAGATTTTTGCATTGACTCCTTAAATTAATTTTCAGCAAAGTTGAAAGTTTAAATGGTGACCAAGGTGGGAAAGTGTTTGTGGCTCCTCAAGCCCCTTTTGAACATACCAGAGTTCACACACAGTTTCAGCTTGCATGCTCAGGCTTGTCCCTGCAGCAGTGTGTCCTTCTGGGAGCATCCTGGCGAGCATGGCAGGGATGGTGCTGGCTGTTAGGTCAGCTGCAGCTGCAAGTCACACTGAGGGATGTTTACACCAGCCACCTTTGGGTGTTGAAAGTGCACCTGCTTGAGACAGGTGCTCCTTTAGACTCTCTGCATGCCCAAAGACAGGAGTTGCACCTATGGTAAAAAGTTTTGTGGACCCACAAATAAGGGCCTACAGGGTAAAACAGTCAGTACTGAGGCTCACTTCTCCAAATGTAACAATTTTATCTCAAATTAGCCCTGGTCAGTCCTGCATGCCAAGCATGCATGCTCTTGTGGCTGTACCACTATGAGTGCCCTCCTGGAGTGCCTCTCCTTGTTTGGTTTCATCTGCAAGCTAAGTGTTGCTCTGCCATGAAAACCAGTGTTTTAAAAGGGGACAATTGGGATAATCCCTCCTGAAGTGCACTCCTGATCTGAACTGATATACCAATGTAGTTCATCCAGAGGCTCTGCCAAAAAATGACTCACAACCTCTTCTCTGAGCTGCTCTCTGGAAGTGCACTCGCTAAAGAGGAACACAAGAGAAACTGTGCCTAAATGTCACTGGCCCAAGCTGGCATGAGCTGTCCTTCATCTTTTCCCTTCCTTCCCTGCCCTGGCATCCCCCACATCCCTTAGATCATTCTTTCATTTAAGCTTTTTGTAAATGAAGAAACAGTTTTAGTCATTGTTTTGAAAGGCTTCTCCTGTCATCCATAGTCTATATTTTGTGGTACGTATATCTGGTATCCAGCTTTTCCAAGTTACAGCAATATATTGTAATTAGGATGTATGGTAAATGTTTGGGAATTAAGTTACATAAAACTCACTTTTAGCTCTTGATTTTTCTGGCAAAGTTATGATGAGAAATGAAAGTTTCCATTTCCCAATTTAGAAAAAAAGGATGATCAAGTAAGAGCTCAGAAAAAGTGTCTGAATTATTTCTTTTTTTTTCCTATGGAAAATTGGAGAAGGAGTTGGCTATTTGGGACACAAATACCAATTCATTGTGTACTGTCCTCATTTTCCCCATGCAAAGTGCAGTTGGGAAGTAAAGCTCTGGTGGGTTCACATGCTAATTTTTCTCATTGCCTCTTTAACTTGCACAGATTTTTCAAATATTGACTAGGCTTTGAACTTGACCTACTTAAGGCACTGGATATGGTTTTCACTTAAACAAATGCCCCTTCAGATCATGTCAGTATTATAAAGGGGCCTTGCAGCTGTGAACATTGAGAATATCAGCATCTTAATACTCCTTTATACTACTAGACATACTGTGAGGGAAGTCAGCTGTCCTTCTCTGCTTCTCATGGCTTTCGTGGCTTTCAGTGCTGTTCCTCAGGACTAGTTTATGCTAATTAGTATGAAATTGAATTTATTCTCAAGTCTGGACCTGCTGATCACCTCTAAGTTGAATCCCTCAGATCAGCCTTCATCTTGAGCTGTGCCTGAAGTGGGTAACTCTTTCTTGAGGCAGGGTCAGAGGCTGAGGAGGCCCCAACTCCCCTCTGTGTCCTCTCCTCGCCTGCAGCAGCAAACTCACAACTCATCTTCCTTCTGCAGCTCATCTCTCCTCTCTGCTGCCTGGCATTTGGCCTGCTTTATTTACTCTTCATTGTTCAGGGAGGCATTTCGTGCTTTTCATGCAATCTCCCCAGGTTTCTGATTATGCTCCATGGGCAAAGAAGCAAAATACAATTCAAAGTCAGCCTGGTGAGAAAATTCAAAGGCATCTGCTGACAGAAAGAAAGAAAAATGATACAGTGTTGTGGCTTGCATGGATTTTTGAAATAGAGACTTGCATACATTTTTTATATATAAAATCCTTTTCCTTCTATACAGTTTCACAAGGAATGTTCTTGCTGTCAAGAATATTCTCAGTTTACCTGAGAAGAACAAAATAAATGACCTTTACAATCTAACAGTTTCAGTCACCCAAAAAGAAAAAAGCATATCTTTTCTACTCCTGCAAAATCAAAGTACTTCAGTCTAAAAAGCAAATAGAATTTTAATAGCAATAATAATAAAAGTTATATTTTACCTTCTTTGTCTAACCAAGATTTCTGCAATAAAAATAAACATAATCTAGGAAGCTGGAATACAAATGGGGCAGGGTGGGGTGAGAAGAGGCAGAGCTTTATTTTCTGTGAGTGGAGGGGTGGCTTGTGGGCTGGGTGATTGCAAAGGGATGGAAACCCAGAGAGCCAAGGAGGGCTGGAGAAGCGGGAGCTGTGCATCGGCCCCACTGCAGAGGAAGGAGGGATGTGGCTGTCATACAGCTCTGGCTCTCAGCTGGAGGGTGGTGAGGGGAAAAGTAGGGCTGCAGAAGAGCAGGTGGACAAATTCAGGTGGGGACTGCGCCATGCCGATGGGTGACTGGCCTGCAAAAGATAGAGCAGCTCAGCAGGTGAGGGTGGAGCTTGGTATCCCTATCTTCTGTGGCTCCCTAATGCTTCTCCCAGCTGCTCAGCCCCGGCCCTCGCTCCCTGCAGGTGCCTGCCCCCCGAAAGGCTGCCGAGTCTCAGGGGTGCCCTGCAGGGCAGCTTCCCGCAGTGCCGTGCCAGCGGGTGTCCCGGTGCTGGCAGGGAGCGATGGATGCCCGCGTGCCCCTGGGGCTGTCACAGCACGGCCACCGGCCCCACGCCGCCACCGCTGCCTTGTGCCGAGAGCCTGCAACCAGCAGCCGAGTGTTGCTTACGTCTTAAACTTATGTGTACTTTAACCAGATTCTTTTATTCAGCCTGATGAAAAATATTCTGTTTGATGTTTGCACAGACAGCATCTTAAGGCGTTACTTCGACTTCTTCTCTAGAGCTGCCCTTTCCGAAGTCATTATTACTCATTAGGTATATTGTGCAGAAAGCAAAGTAGGTCACGGATGAAAAGCCCCATCTTAGCGAGAGGCACCGGTATTGCACAAAGCTATTTTCAACTTTCATGAGATAAAAAATGTTTTCTGTAGGATGAAAGCTGTCGCTGCCAACTTACAATTGAATGCCAAGTATGTAAAAACTTTCATTTTGGATTCCCAGGCTTTCATATGTTAAATGCATTGTTTTAGAAATTCATGTCAAAGATAATTCCCCGCTGTATAACCCTCACTGACTTACACATACCAGCCGGGTATGTGCTGAGGGCAGGTACCCAGCTGGTGTGAATCATTGTCAGCTCCACCAAGACGGGGCCATTTCAACCCATGAGGATCTGTCCTCAAGAGCCCCCAAAGGCTCTCACCACCCCAAAGAGGAGGTGATCTGGGGGGGTACGTGGGGGCAGGATGGCAACCTGGAGCTTGGGCACTGGAAAAATCCCTCACAGCTCTGCCTACCTGTGCATGGCACTGAAAGAGTGAGTTGGCACCTGCAGTCTGGGATGACCTCTAAAGCCGAGATGACAACTTCAATTGCAGCACCTAAGTGCACATCATTCTGCCGTCATTATTGCTTTGCACTGTGACCCATTAGTTAAAACAAAGACTTAATTTTTGTTTGACTGCTTCTCCAACTTTTATTTTTTTTCTGTTACTTGAAGATGTCAAATGAATACAAAGTCAGGCTTTCAAGAATGATCCTTAATCTCTTTAAATTGCTGCGTGTCTCTCTCTGGCTCTCGATTTAACAAAAAATCCAGCAAATTCTTTGTTTTATCCAATTTCTATTAGAACTTAAACTCTGGATTTAAGTAGGAATTAGACCGCACTCATAGTATGTCCCTTCATCAACAGAGTATATCTGAAGTACTTTCAACTGCTAGAGAGATAATAAATAAAATTATACTTTCAAGTTATTACTGCATAGAATAAGTTGATATATATGGCAACAGAAATGTCGCTCAATATGTTTTTTTTTGGTGTAATCAGCTTGCTCTACTGATTTGAAGCTATTGGTATTTTCATTAAAAATCTGTATATTACAGATGAAATTAAATCCTATTTTTCTCTTTAAATCAATAATTGCTTAAAACTAAAATGTAAAATATGACAACATAAGGGGAAATCTAAATTTCTTATCATATATTAGAATAATATAAATTACAATAAAAGTAACAAACTATATGATTGCAGCCATGGTTTTAAAAAAAGACGCCTGTCAACTAGGGAAAGTTATTCAGTAGGAATACTGAATTCACTTGGAAATAGGGTTTGCTACAGTCACAAATTTTTTTTAATCAGAGGTAACTTCTACTGTAAGTAAAAATGGAACATTTTCTGCTTTACATTTTTTTCAAGTAGCTCTGGTCAAGGACTAGGTAATTTAAATTAAAAGCCAGGTACACACTTAAAAAACCAGACACACTCCTAGTGAGTAAAAACTAATGTGAAAGGATAAAAATTACTACTTCTAAGATAATCAAAAGGCAGGTGGCCATAAATAATCAATTTAATTAGACAAACAGAAATGTTGCCTCCTCTATTTATTAAAGAGGGTATTTAGTTGCTTAAAATGCTATCGCATGTTCACTTTGTGGCACACATACAGTGCATCTAAGTTAGCTTTGCTGAGATTATTCAAACAATAATAAAGCTTTGATTTCACATATTTAAATTAATTCCATTTTCATTTAAATTGTAAGTAAGAAGGCATCATCATCTAATAAATAAGAGATGCTTTGTTTGGCATTTCAAAATTAAGTAACTCACAAATTAAGGATCTGAATAAATGTTTGTAAACCATAACTGCACAAATAATTTGATGTGGATTTGCTCACCTTCTAGTGTTGCAAAAAAAAAAAAACCTCATCAGTTATTGATTACAGGCTTTTGTGTAGGGAAATATTCTTGAGTATAAAGTTAAAACAAGCAGCAAGAAAGGATTAGCCATTTTCTGTTAATGACTGAAATCATAATTAGAAACAATTGGATTCAAACCAGTGTCTACGACATGTAGGTATCCACTCGTTTATTATACACCTCTTTCAAGACATGCAAAAGCAATTACCTGCTGTGAAATCCAGCATTGAGGACTAGGCATGGAACCAGGAGGCTTGGCCTCCCTTCCTTCTCCTGCTGTAGACCTGCTCTCTGTGCCAGGTGAATTAGTTAATCCTTCAAAGGATCACAACCTGTCCTGGCCAGGACAAGACTTTCAGGTCTGGGATCTCAATAGGCACCCAGAACCACCCTGACACTGAGCAGAGATGTGCTGCACTGCTTTAGTGTGTACAGTGACCTGCTGTTGCTGCAGGCACCATTTGGTTGATTATCTTACTTGTCATTTCAGAAGAGTTTAAGCTAAACCCGATGTGTCTGTCTTGGTGTGGGTTTTTTTATTATGCCATACCCACATTTAGGTTTCCAAGTTGCCCAGAAAAGATATAATGCCAGCCAAAAGGAGAGTTGAACAAGTGCAAGAAACTGGTTGTATGGAAGATAAGAAATCTTAACTCCAAATTTCTGTGCTTGCTTATATGTATTTTTTAATGCCTCCAACTACCAAAGGACTTTTGCTAGTCACATGTTCCTGGGAACTAATGTATCATGAAGGATTTCCAAGCTGCATCAGATTTCTTAACCACTGACTCTGAATTTCCTGAAATGGGCTTTTCAAGGGGGGGGGAAACACAAAACTCTGATGCCAGAAGAAAGGTAAGAGAGATGGAAAAACTTGGTGCCAAAATAAAATAGTACAAAGCAGGAAATTCTGATTAAGTTAACAATGTGAAAAAAATCCCAAACAAAAAACAAACCAAAAATACCCAAGTGCTTGATTCCTTGACCAGAAGAGAAAAATGAGTAAAACCCCCAGATTTTTTTGAGAAAAAATGCCTTGGGTCTATACAAAGAAAGGTAAACTAAGTAAAAACAAACAGATTCAGAAAGCCTGAAGGCAAAGGCTGCCATTGTCAGGTCTCCTTTGGGGTGGCTAGGGGAGGCAAAAGGGACTAACAAGCAGCAGACAGGGATGCAGGGATACAGAAGGTTTACCTGCAGGGCACTGAGGAGCTCAGGATGGCATCCTTGCCACATGCCCAAGGGACCAGGACTCGTTTTCGCTCCCCACCACATGCTCCTCACCATGTATAAGGGGGAAGTCACAAAGCAGCTAACAGTGCAAGGCTGCAAGTGGAAATTCCCAACCTTGCATCTATCATGTCTTCTTGGAAGATGAAATGTCAAAAACATTCCAGGCTTTTAGAAGGACATAGAAAAATGAAAAACATTTTAAGTGGTAAGTGACTTGGTCAGTAATAGAAATAAGACTATAAGAGTTTCTGAAAATTATTTGCACTAGACTCAGGCACACAGAAATTGTAATTTATGTTGCTCTTTGAGTGTGAAAACTCCACATCTATGTAATGTGATTTGTGAAGTCCACACAATATGAGAGGATGAAGGTATATCAGTCTCTGAGATGTCCTCAGATCTGCATTTTGGCTTGCAGTGCTTGACATACAATACCTGTTTAGAGAAAATGATATGCATGGAGTGTATCGAATGGACGACTGTGCTAAACCTCGTCCTTTTCAGCAGGTCAGGGTTTATTTCCTGTCAGGTTTGCATTAATGACCCACTGACCTACTTTTCTGATCCACCTGGCAGAACTCTGCATCCCTGAAATCTGAGACTTTGTCTGCTTCAAAGATTTGTTTTGGTTAGGTTTTGTGACAGAAACCATTAGGAGAGTGACACTGCAGATAAAAATGAAATGTGCTCTGCTCTTTGGTATCGCAAGTGTATTTTTATTTAATTGTGTAAGTGTTATCCATCATGATAGAATTGTCTGCTCCTTTTTTTTTTTTTTAAATGGTTCTGTGTTTTATAAGGTTTTCTTCTCCCTCCCTCATATTACAAAGAAAAATGGGCTGTGTACATTTATCCAGTGATTTCTAACCAGTGCTGCTTCTTTGCCTGCTGTAGAGCAAGAGTAAGTGAAAAGGCAAGCATAATGGATCAGTGAGGAAAAGGCATCTTCTGCCTGTCTTAAATCATCTACTTTACAGAGAATCTTAAATTGCTAGAAATAAAAAAAACCCCTCCTTGGCAGCTCAACAACTGCATATAAAACAAATCATATTTTTCAGTGAATCGTAAATGTCACCATCTCAGATAACATTTATGCTTTCATAGAAATAGGAACTTAATTTTCCCCATTTATATTATTAACTTACTTTGGTGAATCAGATCACCTACATTAAAACAGAAGCAGCCGGTGACTCAGAACAATGATACGTTTAGAGATCAAGCACAGCATTTGCAAGTACGAAGCTGCACGCAGATGGAACTGCTTCTTTGAACCACCAGATAAAGATTGATCTGTTAAAATCTTGCTAAAAACGGGCACCAAATGCTTGTTGTCAGAAGTGACTGACAGTCCTTGTCCGAAGCTGAAATGAAGTTGGGTTTGCCTATTCATTCAGTGGGTGCACAGTGACAGCGCAGGAGAGAGGGAGGGCTGCGATGGGCTGTGATGTGACAAGCAGATTGCCATTGCTTTGCTGTCCTTTTATAAATTCTCCAGGCTAAAAAAAATACCCAACAAACCAAAAAAACCCCAACCAAACACCTCTGTTATTGCAATACATCGTTTAACATTTCAACCTTTCTGGTTTGCTCCCTCTCCCTCTGGCTTGGTACTTGTATGGTCCCTCAACACCCTACTATGCAAACCTGTCATGACCAGACAGAAAGCCAACCTTGTACATTATAAAATTCTTTATTCCGGCTTGTCAGAAGGGGAATTAAGAAGGAGTAGAAGGAAATACTATGAAATACCAAGGCTGCACAGAAAAATGCAGATTCAGTCCAGTGCCATGACCACAACCCTCCCATCTCCTCCATGCATGTGCACTTTATTTGTTTAAGAGCTGGGAAACAGTGACTAGAATATGCCCATAACACTTTGTAAGCAGGAGCAGCCTTGCTTTGCCTGTGCCCTAGAGCAGAAAGATGTGCAGTGTTGTGAATCAAAACAAAAGTGGCCATAGTCAGCCTGGCACCAAGTATGAACCCTTCAGCTTGCTGTGTCTCAGGGTGCATTGAACTAAGCACTGAACTCATGCACCTCCAAGGATGCTCAGAGCCCTCTCAGGACTTGCTTGCTTTCTCCTACAGACATATCCCTTGTGGGGCAAAGACTGGCCTCACAATACTCAGTTAACTCATTTCCCATATGACAAACTCAAAAAATTAACATTCAAAACACTGAAAAAAGTAGGTATCTACCTCAGTCCTGGCAAGTAAGGGGCTGATAGTTGCATGTAGAATGGGCATTACTTGATTGTAATTTAATTTTTGCTTGACTCATCTCCACTTTAGAATAAAGAGATGCTGCTGGTGACACTGCCAATCTTTTTCATGCAGTTATATATTTACTTTAAAGCAAAGGAGCTCAGAGACTGACACAAATGCTTTGAAAATATGAGCTGCAAGTCTAACTCACACAAAAATATATGTGTGAATGATGATAGCAAATCCTGCATGCCAGCAGAAGACTGGGTGATGGTAGTATTTCATAATTATACCTAAGTGAAAGGTTCTCGGCTAGTTTAGGGTTGTGGCATCTAATCTGCATTTTCATGAATTAGTGGTTTTCATCATGTGACGAGAACATCTTGATATATTAATGAAAGCAATGTAAAGCATATATCACTGTCAGATTCCAAGCCGGAAAAAAGTGATTATATTTTCTCATCGTGTATATTCCAACCATTCCAGCTACATGCATATTCCATTTCATCCTAGCATCCCTTACTCATGAAAGCAAAATGAATCACAGGGTAGACCGTACAGCTATTTGATTCGGTCCCTGCAGATTGCATTGATTTTTGTAACACAATAAACATTCTTTTCACCAGTATGTTTTGCTCAAAAGATGTTTATATTGCACTTATTCGACTTCAGAGCTGTTGAGTTCAGAGCTATCTTTTAAGGCAAGTCTGTAGGGGTTTATTTTTATGTTTCTGATTTTAAAGGCTGTCTTGACATGTGGCTGATTTAAGTCTCTTCTTAGGATGCTAATTTTGAATAAAACTATTTTACAGGTGTCCCTGAATTCAACCATGGGTCTTCCAGAAACCCCTAAGGTCCCAGAGTGCCCACTAGTGACTTCAGAAACATGGAGACACAAATGATGGCCCTATTTATTTATTTAACTGTGGAGCGTTAGCATCTGTGACCCAAGGAGCAGTCATCAAGAAGAGATATGGAATTGTTGAATGCTTGTGAGCTGACCCAGTTTGAGTATTTATCTGTATTCGAGTGTCCTATGGCTTAAAAAAAATGCAGTCTAATACAAATTTCAGGCATCTGAGATTCTTTTCACAATTTCTGTTTGTTCCATCAATTTCAGTCTTCATTGCTTGCCTTTGTGATCTTTGGGGTCAGTAATGGCTTATTTTTCAAACTAAGCCTGCGTTGAGCTAAATCCTCAAATAAACACCTACATACACACATTCGTAGCTGTGCCTTCATAAAAACCAGAAAAATAGGAAATTCAAAGTTTGCACTTGATTTAATGTTCTTTGAGTCACAGAAGATGATATTTGTAAAGAAATAAACATTTCCTTTCCAAATGGGAGCTCCATCCCGCACTCCTCTGAGGGGCTCAGTGCCCTCCTTTCACAGCCCTCGAGTGGAAATGGGAGCACTCACAGAATCACAGAACATCCTGAGTTGGAAGGGAGCCACAAGGATCATTGATGTCCAACTCCTGGTCCTGCACAGCACCATCCCCAAGAGTCACACTGTGTGCCTGAGAGCATTGTCCAAATGTTTTTTAACTCTGTCAGGCTTGGTGCTGTGACCACTTCCCTGGGGAGCCTCTTCCAGTGACCACACTCTGGGTGAAAAACCTTTTTCTAATTGTCAGCCCGAATCTCCTCGGACACAACTTCAAGCCATTCCTTTGAGTCCTGTCACTGGTCATCACAGAGAAGAGATCAGTGTCTACACTTCCTCTTCTCCCTTCCACCACTGAGGATGTTAATGAGGTCTCCCCTCAGTCTCCTCCAGGATGAACAAACAAACTGACCTCAGTCACTGCTCATGTGGCTTCCCCTCAAGGCCCTTCACCATTTCCATAGCCCTCCTTTGGACACTCTCTAATAGCCTTATATCCTTCTTGTGTTCTGGCACCCAAAAGTGCCCCCAGCACTCGAGGTGAGGCTGCCCCAGTGCAGAGCAGAGGGGACAATCCCCTCCCTTGCCCAGCTGGCGATGCTGTGCCTGATGCACCCCAGGACACGGGTGGCCCTCCTGGCTGCCAGGGCACTGCTGACTTGCGTTCAACTGGCCATTGACCAGGACCCCCAGATCCCTTTCCATGTGGCTGCTCTCCATCCTCTTGTCTCCCAGTCTGGCTGTAAATCCAGGGTTGCAGGATCTTGCACCTCTCATTGTTAAATTTCAGGTGCTTGGTGATTGCCCAGCCCTCTAATTTGTCGAGGTCTCTCTGCATATTGTCTCTGCCCTGGAGGGAGTGGATGGCTCCTCCCAGCTTAGTATCATAGGCATACTTGCTTAGTAACCCTTTGAATTCTTCATCCAAGTAATTTATGAAGATGTTGAAGAGAACTGGGCCTAAGATGGAACCCATTTGACTGGTCACCAGCCTGATGTAACCCCTAGTACAACCCTTTGCACCTGATCCATGAGCCGGTATGTCACAGCCTGGCTTGGCATTTTGCAAAAGCAAGCCCCTGGGCCTCTCTTCTCCGTGCCTTTTCTTTCACATCTTCAGCCAAAGAGCTATCTATAATTTTTGTCACTTTCATTTCCAGTATGTCACTATGGATTATGAAATGTAAGCCACCGTCCGCCCATTTAATGGAGCACATCACTGCGGATAATCTCCCTGGAATGTTAATCAGTTTACTGTTACCTGGTTACTGCTGGTACATGCACAAAATGGAGAGGAGATGGCTCTGGCAGGCTGTAGCTTTAATATATGGTGGTGAGTATCTATCAGACTCCCCTTATTTTAATAGCTGTGCTCAGAACAACACAGAGGTGTGATGTATTCATCTGCATGCATGGGAATACGTCTATCTGTATTTAGAACATCATGGTGACAAGAATCATACCCACCAACCAGGTTTAAATGGAAATTGCCTATCACATCCTTTTTTCTTCCAGAGAAGCAGCTTGTGGTCTTTCCAGGAGACGGAAGAGCAGACTGTCTGAAGGGCAGGAGAGGGCATCATGCCAGCTGGGAGGAAGATCAACCTGGGTCACACACCTCCATTCCTAGCATGGGATGCAACTCCACCAGTCTGAAGGAGCTCATGGCAAACAACTCGGTAAGCATGGCATACACCCTCCCATCCCTTCATTTCATGTCCACATTGGAGAAAAACATTGCAGAAAGGAGCAAGATCCAAATGAAGCCTCAGTAGCAGCTCTGGGAACAGAAGGGCTGAGGAGAGCATTTGGTGCCGCTCACTTGTCTGACAATGCTGATGCCACCGTAGCTTTAAGTCAATTGTCACTGAAGGATCCAACATCCTTTAAATCAGTTTTTCTCTTAGAGGCAGACTTTCTCCCATACAGTTTGAGAAAAGCTCTGCCCTTGAACTGGAGGCATTGCAATAATGATGCGGGCTTGCCTTGCTTTTGTCCCCACAAAGTGCTGAACAGAGAGATACGGGTGTTCCGTTTCCACAGTAAAGGTTTGTGAAAAAGCACAGGTGCACGTTCATATATGAATACAACACACACATGCTCACAGAGGTATTGGCACAAAAAGATACCAAACCTTTTAATGGACATGTTGAAAGCTAAATCCTTTGTATTCAAAAAAGCTGGTGGTGTTTTAATGGAAGTATCAGAACACTTATACTGCTATCCATGTAGAGAAGTGTTTGCTGCCAGAAACAAGGGCATTTCCAAGCAACAAATGGACTTTGTGTTGTTTGTTGTATGTTTTAGCACAGAACCATGTGGGCTTTACAGGGATGCCCAGCACTGACAGATGTGACCAACTTGTGTCTGAGAGCACAGTGACAACCATGAGGCTGACCCCTAATGACACTAAGCAAAGCCCCTGAGGACATTAACCAAAACTCTTTCTGATTCTTGCAGGATGCCACTTCTTCAGCAGGTTATATTCACCATGCCAAAGTTTTGTGAGACTGTCATTTCCCATTGTGTTGCATTCCTAAATACGGTCCTCAGAGCCTGCCAGGGGAAGAAATCCCTATTTCTAAGGAAGTCCCAGGCAGGGGATGAGGAGACGGGACATAACAAGGCTGTGAAGGTAACTAGTTTTCCTTCTTTTTTGGGGGGAAATTTCAAAGGCTATCTCACAATGAAACCTAATTTGTCCTGATCTCTCCATAGCAGTGTCCTGGACTGCCGATTTAATTAATGGGCATTTGACAGGTTGAGGGGTGGATGGCCGAACCAGTACCTAAACAGATCTTTGATTATTTAGCAACATTTTAAAAATAAGAAGTCCTCTGTTCATAATGGATCATTACTTTTTATTATGAGCTTTTATCTCATGCCACTGATCAGTAACTGATTAGTAGAATTTTATCTTCAAGTGGGAAAACATTTTACTTTACCTCCTTCCCCCAGTTTTCAAATTTCCCCTTTTTCTGTCAACAAAATCACTCTGCAATAGTTCTGATTTTACTGCCAACATGAAAGAATTCAGAGACTCTTTTTTTAATTACACTAGACAACTCATTCAAGTCACCTCTTGAGCCCACAGAGGATCTTTTATATTATCTGTTGGCATGGACATTTTTCCTACAATTGTATCCAAAGATTGTGCATATTGCATTCAGGTTCCCTTCCTTGAAATGCATAAAGTTAAAAGAAGAAACATTCTCAACAGCTTATTGTGTAAATCCTTCTGACACAGTTTCCACATTTCTGTAGGAGATGAGAACTGATCAGTACAAAGTAGGTCAAGAACTCCTAAGAGACACAGTGACTGCTTTTGATCTTTCTACCTTGAAGTTCAAAGAGCATGAGTAAGTTCATTGAAAGAGGAAGAAATGAGTTATTTAAAGAAATAAGGATTCCACTTTACATGTAGTGACCAGAGAACTTAAGAAAGAGGAGCAGGTCATGAACAAGGTGGTGTGTGCATGCACATGCACGTGCCTGTATGTACTTTCCAAATACTGTTTTGAGACAACACTACCATTAATTGATGAACCCTTCCTAGCATTAAAATCTGTTCTTTTAATAATGAGTTCGATGGGAAGTTTCATTCTATATGCTACACCTATACACTATGCTGCATATCAACCTCAGTAGAGCAACTCCTTTTTCTAACATTTTGCTTGAGCTAAAGACTACACAGACTAAAATTTAGAAAAAACAGCAGCTACTCTTTACTTCAGCTTCTGTAAGCTGAAATAAGGAGGCTTTCAGCATGGGAACTATATCTTCATACAGGAGCTGTACTCAATATGCCACTTGGCTTTAGGACCAGGCATTGGTACCTAATCCTTTTTTGTTTGCAGCACGGACATTGCCTACATGGTAATGGTGCAGAGCAATAGAAATGTTAAAGAGAGTGATGATACACACTAGTGAGGAATTACAGGATTGGGACTTAGATCATCTGTGAGAGAACTATATCCGTCAAAAAGAGTGACATTTTTCGCTGTTCTTCTGTTCAAGGGACAAACTAACTGGGGGAGTTTCAGGGGCATCAGTCTCAGCTGCCACACGAATGTGTGCCAAATCAGGTAATGAAGAAAGAGCTGCACTACCTCAGGGTCCTCCTGGCCATGTTGTGGCTGCCTCTGACCCCGGTGAACTGACATGTAAGAGAGAAATCAGAGGAAGGTTAATGTGACAGATGGGGAAAAATACCAAGAAATGATGGAGGGCTTATCCCAGAAACACAAGTGTGGTCAATTTAAAAGCTGTTACTTGGATAAATTCCCCTTTCAAGTAGTGAAAGATGTTTGATTAAAGCTGTGTAGGTGGCTAAATTCTGTTCTGTACAGCTCTATCACTATTAGAGATATACACTTTGTTTCATACCAGAGAGAGAGTGCAAGAAAACCTGTCTGCTGAATTAGAGGTAACATGAGTAAAAATTGAGTGTAAATCGCTCCAATTTACCTTGACCTTCTTTACTTTATATATTTTTGTTAAACACTGCATATTACTGCCATATGAAAAGTCATTTTTTTGTTTTCCACACCACTGAAAAGATGTGCTATAACATTACAATGTGCTCTTCCTCATTCTTGTTTTCAGGGGCCCACTCAGAAAACAGTCATAGGAGATGGTCTGTCCTCTTATAGCTCAGAGTGGTGGCGTCTGTCTCTCAGCAAGTTCTGGATTTGCCTCAGGGAATCCCTCTTGTCCTCTTGCTTTGTGATGTGAGTGTCCATCCACTGCCAGGCAGGTGTGCTTCTTGTGTGGTACCTATGGAGGAAAGGGTTTGTTTTGCTCTATAGCTTTCTCAAGGCAGAGGAATATTAGGGAAAGGAGTCTCTGAGATACAGGATTACTTTACTTTGATAAAATTTCACCTGTGAGCCATACTTGGACCTGTTGGAGCGCCCAGCTCTCCCTGAGCCCAGCACAGGGTAAATAGGCTTTCTCTGGTGACCCAAGAGCACAACCTGTCTAATGGCACCAGTGGCCCTGGCATTAACAGGCATCACCTGTCAAACATAAGCACATAAAGCTGTTGACAAACACAAAGGCACAAAAAGTATTTTTAGAGGGTTCTAAGCCTTGCAATTGTTGAATAGTGATAGGAATTAAGAACAATATTGCTATAGCTGTGATTGTCAGAGATAGATGTAAGTCATCATTTATAGTGAGGTAATATTTCTTCCCAGACTGGCTGCTGTAGCTGTGAGGAAAAAAAAGAAAAAAAAAAAAAAAAAAAAAAAAAAAAAAAAAAAAGAGCCCAGATGAGCCCCTGAGAGCAGAAGCCCTTCTTCTGGTTGCCAGGTTCTGTTTCAGACCTTGATCACAGCCCAACTAATAGTCTACTCTTTTCTAACTGAATCAGTGGATGTAAGGAGAGATGCTACTTCTGCTAACAACCCTCATCTAGCTAAAGTGGAGAAATCAGATTTGCAGCTCTGGGATAGGCTGTTTGTGAATAGCTCTGATTCTTTTTCCTGCTGTGCAGTGACCTCAGCCAACACGAAGTGCATAGCTCTCACTCACTAACCTGTGAGTCTAATTGGCATTCTGTAAAAGTCCTCGTAATGCCTTTTAGTTAAAGCAAATGTCAGAAAATACAAACTCTTGTTTTCTTTGTGAAAACCCCTCCAAAGGAAATTGCAAGAACCCCAACCACACAAACGCTACCTCTCAGCACAGGCTGCACATCCAAGCACTTAATTTGGACTTTTGAAAGAAAGGCTGTGCAATACAAGCTTCAAGATGTTTACTTTCCTAAGTCTCTTTCTGGCCAAGAAGAATGACTTAATTCACGGGGTGGTCCAAGCTTTGTTTTGTGTTCCTGGAGCCCAGATGCCCATTTGCAGACTCCCCTTGTGAGCCATGTGGACACAGAACCTCCCTGAACTGAGGGTTTGGCTGCATTTAAGTACGGTAGAAACATGAGGAACTGCTGGACTTCCCCCAGGGTGCAAACAGCTGCTCCCCATCACCTCCCATCCCACCACACAGTCACGGCAGAGGCACAAATAAGACAGATGGAGTCAGCCCACAGGCTGGATTTGGCCTCCAGCTGGAACTGTCTGACTTCATAGCTTGGAGCTAGTTAAGCTAAGGATTGATTGCTCGGTGGCACTTTTTTTCTCTAATGACATTAATATCATCTGTGAAAAGCATGGCAGTTTTACTCCGATGGCTACTGTGTATCTTACCTAACCTTGGATTCCTGCAAGTTAGGTGTTGTAGCCTGGTCACCCATGGCTCCCTGTATAGCTGATGCAGGGAAATGGGCATCTCCAGAGGCTCAGTAGTCTGATCTGTCTTCGCCATCTCTTCTTCTGTTTTTCCTACAAAGGGAGTAAAAGTCTGGCTGGCTCAGGCTTGAAAGCTTTTACCTTTAGATACCAAACTTAAGGCGGATGAATCTCCCACTCATTAAGGCAGATTACCAAATTAACTAGAAAGCCTCACTAGCCCCTTTCTCCAAAATATACCCCCAAAGAAAGCTGGTAAATAAGTAGGATCCTCACTCAAAAAAATCTTTCTGCCCTATATGTGCAAAAATAAAGATTACAGTCTCTGGAGTATGGTGATTTTCTGGCCTGTTTCTGGGGCAGCCTATTTTCCTGTACTCAAGAGCTTTCCTTTTATAAGAAAGGGTAGCAAGCCCCCTTTCTACCAGAAAAACAGATTTCCCTTTTCCATCCCCTTTAAATAAGGAAACAGCACCTCCAGTGAGCATGGGGATCCCTGTGGCCCTTGTCTCCCTCAGTTGTCCATCACTTGCCAAGCAGCTCTGCAGTGCACCCCAGCTGAGGGGCCCACTCCTCCCAAGTCTTGTCATAAGAGCCTCCAAAACACAGTCCTGCTTCCCTCACCTGGGAGCTTCTTTCCAGCAATTTCAATGGAAAAAACTGGAAAGAAACTCTGCCCACCTCAGTACTTCTATTTCTCCCTCGTTGACAAGAGAGCTTTCAGATGGTGGACAGGTATTGAATTTCTGTATGCCTGAGCCATGTGTGGTGCAAAGCAAGGTTAATAGATTTTACGGCCAGAGGGAGTATTCTGATCACCTCATCCAACCTCCAGCAGCACACGGGCCAGAGGCAGAAGCTGTAATTACACCAAGTTTCCAGTAGAAATGAAAGAACACAGTCCGGACCTAATTGTCCTGCCAATCACATCATCCCACGAGTCCTCAGATTCTTTGACCCTCAGTAATTTTGCTGAGGAGAGTTTATAATCACAAGGTGTCTCAGCATGCAGCTCGCGTCGCATGCGAAAGAAGACTGATGTGTTCGGCTTCAGAAGAGGAGGAGAAGAAATCCACGCGCATCTTCCTGCAAGGGGAGTTTTTCATTTGCTTTTTATATTTTTTCTCCACACAAGACCAAAAAAGCAAAAGGTAGGTGTAGCTTTCTCCTTCCCTGACAGCTCTTTACAGCTGTTTACAGCTGTGCTACACTTTCCTCATCCGAGCGAGGCCGAAGGGCAGCGTTTCTGCTCCCGCCTGGCTGCAAGGCAATTAATAGTGGCCGTTGGCCCCTTGACCTCCTGCCTGCTGATGTGTTTCCAAATGCATTTCTATGCAGTTCCAGGACACAAATACCCTCTAAGACAAACTCACAAGACCTACTTTTAAAAGTATCTGGAGGATGAAGAAACAGTTACCAGAAAGATTTGTTGCTGATTTTTCTTTCTGTTCAGATATGTTAATAAAATGTCGTTCTGGTTTAAGGAAACTTGGACCAGACAGTGTTTAGACATGACTGCAATTATTCCTTGGAGCTGGCCTCATGTAAGCTCCTGCATTAATGAGGGATCATCTCTATTTGCACCAGTTCGCCAGCAGCACAACCAGCAAGCAATTAAATTCTAACAAGCACCAGGCTTGCGAGAAGACTCTCCCTGCACACAGACAAGGGTTGCTTGGGCTTGAACCAACCAAACAGGGGGATGTAACTCTCCTTTTCTCACCCAGCCAGCCCCTAATAGATATGGATTTTTTTTCCAGTTAATACAGTGTCGTGCCCTTATCAATTGCTCTGTCATCAAGTCCTATGGAATGTGTAAATTCTCCCTCTGCTGGAGTGTAATCCTATTTGGCAGAGCATTACAGAGGCTGTACCAAGAGTGATTGAGAGGTTGCAGCAGAGAAGCAGGAGAGGACTTTTGCCAGGGTGTTTTCAGCTGCAGGGGCCAACTTGGCAATCTTCTTATAATCTCTTTCCATTTCCATCCTCTGACATTCCAGCGCCGTGCTTAGCCACCATTTAGAGCAGGTGTAACTCTCCTTTCAGGATTGCCCCGATGATACTCTCCGAACCACCTTTGGCAGTGCCAGGCTCCCTGAAGAAGGCAGGAAATCTGCCTTCCTCACTTGGATGATCTGGAAAGAGGTGAGCTTTCTGGAGAGAGACACTGTGCCAAGTGCCTCCTGGTACATCAGTGGCTTGGAGATGCCAAGTGCAGTCCAGTACTGAAACACACAAAATCTCCCCTTTAGGTTCTGTTGTTTTTCTGTTATCTTTTAATGTTTTAATATGATATGCCTAGTAAATCTTGAAAGGATGATTTTTAAAGTTTATAAGACATAGAAAAGTGTGAATAAAAACTTTATTATTTTCTTCTTAAACTTGCCACTTTACCAGTGGCTGAATTTCCAGGTGAATTACTTTCATATAAAATGTCATATTAATAATAATGCCTTTAACTCCCTAAGTCATCTGTTCCTTTCCTTTGTCCAAGAGGAACAGTTGCTTAATTTGGTTTTAAAGACTCCCAGTGGGATCTATGGCATGTGGCATGTCTCCCCAGATGATTCTGTCCAGTGCTTCATTTTCCATCCTGTTAGAAAGCTTTTACATAATGCCTAACTTAAGTTATTCTTGCTGCAATATGAACCCATTATTTCTTTTGCTTTTCACAAGGGAGAAGAAATTTTTCCTCTTCTCTCAGCAGCAGTCTTTTGCATATTTGAGGAATATTATCATTCTCCCTTCCCCCATCCTTAATCTTCTTTCCTTTAAGAAAAGCAACCCAAATGGAGTAATTCTTTCTGGTAGGTCATGATTTCCAGCCCTCTGATCCTTCCTGCAGCTCCCTTCTGGATTCACTCCAGCTAGGCTGTATCTCTCTGGGATGCAGTGCCCAGTGCTACACAAAGTACTCCAGCTGAGACATTATCTCTGCTGAGTAAAACAGACAAAATGGTGTATGAGTTTTCTGTGCTACATTTAGTAATTTCCAGAGAATCTACTTTTCCACAAAGAGCGATAATCTATCCCTTTGATCCTGATCCAAGCAGACTTTCTTACTAAAAAAGCTGGGAGAGAGAAAAATTAATAGAAATCAAAACTTACTTTGAATGTGTCTAGGAAGAGAAAACATTCTTAATCCTGTGCATGGTGCACTAGATACTCTTGCACAAACATTTGCTGAAATGTACCAGCAGAACAAGTTCAGGAAGTTAAAATAAGGAGGTTTAGCTGCTAGTGGGGAATGAGGTCTTGCATTTTCCCAGTGATCATTGGTAGAGAACGACCCTTAGTCTCAGTTTTCATGGTTCCCAAAGTCACCACTCTTTTGGAGAACCCTGGGATATAGCACACAGCATCAAACTAGGCAGCACATCCAAGGTAGTTGTTACTTCTGTTTGAAAAGACTAGCTTAGGATCCAGCTTTTCTTCCCTTATGGTTGTGTGCTTCTAACAACATCATGTGCTTTCAACACATCCAAAGCTCAAAACAGTGTTATTTCAATAGGGATAAGGTTTTACCAGAGGATAGCAGTACAGGAAGGTGTTTCAGCTATGGTAAAGTGAGGACAAAGTTCAACCCACTTGCCCAGTGCTCCAGGGCCCTCACACAAAGAATACCACCAGTCTCCTTTCCTGTGGAGACAATACTGGCACAGTATCAGTGGTGCTGCTCAGCCCCACTGATACAGGCAGAGCTGCTGAGCCTCGGGGGGGTGAGCAGCCCAAACCCATGTCTGCCCCACCATCCCCTCCCCTCCAGCCTTGGCTGCTGGCACCCACAGCCAGATACGGGTTTCTGCCAGCAGCCTCCTGACGTGGTCAGCCCAGAGCCTGGAGCCCTGTGTGTCCCTCTGCAGTTTGTGAATGTCACCTTTTAGCAGAGACTATTAGTAGGCTTTGTCTGACTGACAAGCACTTGTGTTTCGCCTTGAATCTTCGAAGGCAGCAGGCAAGGGGGCAAAGAGCACTAATAGAATTCTTCAATGTCATTTTAATAGGATCACTGCATTGTGCTAGCTATTTTTTCCCCTCTTTATCTTTTTCTGTCCTCTGCAAGGCTCTGTGTTAATGCCCTCTGGTGATACTGAATTCTTTCCAAGCTTCTCAAAAAAAAAAAAAAAAAAGTCCCACCAGCATTAATTATTGTTCCAGGAGGATATCTTCCCTTAAAGATGCAAGGTTTCTCTGAAGCCATCTGTCTGGATTTTCTTCCCTTGGGACAGAGAGAACAGTTAGCAACTCAGTATTTCCAAAAGGAAAATCACAGCTCGTGTAGATAATACAAATGACCCAGTTGCCCTGGGAAGGGAAGCGCCGTCTCGTGTGCAGTGTGTTCCACATGCTATCCATCCACCTTCCTCAGTTAATGAGGGTCAGACTTCTTCATGCTGGTCAAGATAAATATAAAGCTCCCTAACCCTGAAATCACCATAGTGAGGTTGCCATGGCAAAAAAAAGAGTTCAGTCCATCACAGATTATGCTAAAACCTGATACAAAGAGAGACACTAACAGTGCATTGAGACACAGAAACATGCCTGTGGTGTTCTGTAAATTACCATGATCTTGGTACAGTTTAGATTTTATAAAACATCCTGTTCTGTTCATTTTTCTAACAAGATACATTGGGATTCTGCCTTATGGGAAGATGTTCTGAGAACGGGGCTGGGATATTGGAGCTTCCTAAACATCTAACTCAAGTATTGATGTTGAGACATAATAGAAGCAGAAATCCTGTTCCACACCACTTGCATTAATGTTTTCTGACCTGACCTGCAAAAAAAAGGATATCTCATCCAAAATTTAGATCCCAACTCCACATTTCAGTTCTACTGTTGATAACCAGGCAGCTTAATTACCTCCCAGAGTGATTATGAGGCTGGGTTATTTAAGGTTTGAAAAGCTCTATGGAGGTTCTAATAACTGAATGTCAATCACATACAGGAATAGAGGTATATGGGGTGCTCTGCCCATGGGCACAGGCCATAGGCTTGTATGGGCACTGCACACATCCAAACCTAGAAATTTCCTGACCCACTGTGCACACCCATACCATGCATATGCCCTTGGAGAGCCCTTCTGCTGAACAGCATAAATTGTGGATTGTGCCTACTGCAGATTAGAAAACCAAGCTTAGAAACCTAAACTGCAGAATCTCAGCTGGGCAGGGCCCTGAAGGAGAAGTGGCCAGTCCATCTCAAGGACCTTCAGTTACTCCTTGATAAAATATTTTTTTTATTCTGAGAGGCTATCCACATTCCAAGCAATAAACAAACAACCAAGACACAGAATCCTGAAATCTCACAGAATAACACTACAGCTCTGCAAAGCACAGCATTAGACCGTAAGACTTGGGAGACCACATCTCCTCCTTTGACTGTAAGGTATGAGGTCTACCCTGTCACTGTCATTATTAATGGCATGCTGTGTGCTCCAGCAGTTCTGGTTGGGTTCTCTTTGGCGATTTCTTAGTGTGCCCAGCCAGAGTCCAGCTCTGATTTGTAAACTGTCCGGGTTGTATTTCTCCCCTTGTCATCATAGTTGATGGTCTTTAGCAATAAAAAATGGGGTTTGACTTCCTCTGTAAACAAAGTTTCAAAGCAATGCTGTTATGAAAAAATGTGTCTTCAGAAAGAACAGAGGAAAGTGACCCCATGAAGAGAAGCTGAATCACCACTTGTAGCAGAGAGTTGGGACAAAAGCCTTATAAGAAGTATCACATCAGGGCTCAAATCCCTCCTGGTCTACTCATGAGTGATAGATGCTGAAAAGCTCCTCAAGTGATTATGCACTGCTGTTTGTGCAGGTGGAGGGCGCTTAACCCTCAGTTACTGAGCAACACACGGGACTGCACCTTGATGTGCCCTCACCAAGTCTAGAAATTAGTTTTTACTGGAGGAAATGGAAGATTCTTCTCCTCTCCTGAAATGTCCTCTCCAGTGCCTCTGTATAGCTTCCCCAGGGAGCAGAGCTGCAGTGGGATATGCAGTGGAGGGTGCCGTGTGGCAACATCTTCGCAGGTGGCTCAGCTACGGGGAGACTGAGTCAGTGCTGCTGCACAGCAGTGCCTCCTGAAGGGGCAAATGTCCACAGGAACTGGGAAGAGATTCTCATGCCTCCTGCCAAGATGTCTCTCCACCGGGGTGGCAGCCACCCACCTAGACTGGTACCTGCAATGCCAAGCCAGGGACTCTTCTGAGTCTGATCAGAAAATCAAAGATCTATGAAGGGACTCTCACATATTTGCCTGATCAATTTGGATTGCTACTTGTGAATATTCTTTCTAATCAAAACCAGTACTCAATACAACTTTTTGTTTTGTTTTGTTTTTAAGTTTCTGGATCTTTCTGAACACTACTGATAGATACTAGCCCTCAGATTCGTAACTCAAGATGGTTTTCTCTCTCAGTCTAGAGGTGTCCATTCCTGGTCCATGGTGCTCTCTACTCCATAAATCATGTGAGTCCTAATGTATGGAGCTCACTCAGTGAAAGTAATCTATTTATGCAGGATTTTCTCCAGAGGAATGCAGATGATATTGGAGAAAGGCATGGAAATGATCTTACCTCAGACAGGAACAGCGACAGGGAACTTGCAGTCCTGTGAAGACTTTCACATGTCTCATACATAGGGATGGGCCTGCTACAGAGGGGTTAAGCTCACACCTCAGTCATCTGGATTTGGATCCGGGTTCTTTCTGGAGACTGATGTAGATGTGATGTTTTTGTGGACAAGACATCTGGATCTGTGGTGATGGGGGAATTAGAAGTGTTTACAGTCAGCTATTGTGACCAACACGGTGCAGATTTATTCTTCCCAAAGAGCAGTCTTACAAAGTTAATCATCTAGACACTAGCTTTAAGTGCACTAATAGTCAGGTCAGAATGCAGAAAAAACAAGCTGCTGTCTGGTGCATTCACTAGATCTGTTAGAAACCTGTGGGACAGGTTTACATGTGCCTGCAGTGAGACACATTTGAACATACAAATGGTGTGCATATCTCTATGTATTCACAGAGCAGAACTGAACACCTCAAGTGCTGCCATTGATATTTTACTGAAGCCACATTCTGTCTCAAAGTACACAGGCAGATTGTAGCAAGGAAGGAATGAAAGGTCCTTTTCGTGGAGAACATTGCCATCTTGTGCACAATTGCATTTACTTAGTGCCCAGCATCTTTGTGAGAGATGATACTGCAGAACTTGTTCACCCTTGCCTCTCAGGAAAACTCCAGGATGCCTCCAGCAGAGTTCAAGCCCTTGAATGGAGCAGTCTCCCTAAATAGCAACAGCTGTTCCAGTCCTCAAGCAACAATAAGAAGATCTGAATCGCTTTCTGGGCTAGCACTTTTTTTTTTTTTTTTGTCTAGTCAGGAGCTTCATTAAATATATTTAATGGAGAAAGCCAGCTGTATCACAATGAAATCAATGAATAGTGGAAAACCAGGACTGACCAAGTTCTACAAAAGTTTTTTTTCATTAGCAAGTGGAATAGCAGCACTTACTCACAGACTATCTGCATGTGCTGGAAGCCATGCAAACTCACAGTAAGTACAGCAGCAGTAGAGAATTCCTGCGCAGGAAAATCTGGCATAGATGGACAAATAGACAAACCAACAACTACTCTAGTTTAGCAATTGCCCTCACATAGTGCTTCGTAACTCACTGCAGGCATAAATTACAAAAAAACCTTCAAATACCAATATATGGTCAGTAAACACGAACATGAATTCTCCTAGTGAGGAATATGAGACCCAAAGAAGCTGTGTTGTTTATGGAAGGAAGAGCTTCTATAGCCACAGCTATAACAGGAGAAGCTGATCCCATTTCCATACCTCATCCATGAGCATGTCCTCCCTAAAACATAGAGCAATGTATATCACAGCAGCCTGGGAGTCCTTCTGCAGAGGTATGTGACAGATCGGGCACCCCATCATTCTCAGGATTTCCACACTATGCTGCCATCCACACTCTTTTAATCATCTCCTTCATGTGGGAAGGTCTGCTCCAGGTAAGTTTTTGTCTCCCTGCTAGCAAAACTGGAGGGTGAGCCAGTGATTCCAAGCACTCCCTGGATCCTGGTGGACCTGAGCACCCCACCCACCAGCTGCTTGCTCTCAGCCAGGGCTCCATCCTCCCTCACTCTGGTTTGCATATGCTCCCCTTTTGATGGAGTAGTGGAGTGAAATGCACCGACAGCGACGGGGACAATGCAACTCCTCTGTCACTGCATGGAGGTGCCCCATTCCAAGGGGTCCTTTGCACTGGGGAAAACTGCTTGGGCCTTTTGAGGGGACCTCTATGGATCTCCAGGGCATTATCTGCATTTCAGAACAAGGTGCATGATGCACAACCCAGGGTCCAGTTGCTTGGATAACTCTGTAGGGAAATCCCATGTGTTCCACACAGATTTGAGTGACAGTTACAGCTTTGATGATAAAGATTTTCCCCTGATTAAAGTCCAGAGTGATGGAAGCCTGCTGGTATTTTAGCTGGGAGGATGTCCATGTTTTCACTGGTTATCCTACCAGCAGGGGAGGAAGAGGACAGGGATTTGTGTGTTTTGCAGAGGTGCCACCAAAATCCTTGGTCACCATTTTCTCACCAGGAGATGCCTGAGGTTTCAAAGCCTGAAGTGTCAGCTACTCGTCAGTAAAAGGACAAAGAGATGTTTTCTCTTTCCTTCTCCCTTTTCTAGCTGCATTCAGTGTGGGACTGCTACCAATAAGCCAGTGGTGAGAGTGTTGCTCAACTGTTTTTAAAATGACACTGATATCTCTTTTATAATAAAACACAAAGGCATAGGCCAGCCGCTAACTTTGAAAATGACAGTATAGTAGTGTTTTTAAACTGAAAATGCCATTTGGCATCATAATGTAGCGAGAAAGCCTGTATTACCCACTGGGCTGGATCTGTAACATATGCCAGATGACACGATGCCGCTAGTGCCTCCTGTGTCTTGTAAAACTGTATATAAACAGTACCTCTCACCTGAAAGATTCAATAGCTTTTCCTGAGCTCATGCTAAAGACAACTTATTAGTAGGCAAATAATACAGCAATATCTTCTCCTGGCTTGAATTGCACGTGATTATTTTTTTACCAGTCCATTTTACTTATTGAAAACCTGCCTGATTTCTGCTCTTAGTGGTGCTCACTTGCTCACCCCCCAGCATTTCTCTGTGGAACAGAGCATGCATCTTTACCTTTTTTATTCCTATACGCTGAAGTAAGGGATGAAGTTTTCATGGGTCTGCACCAAAATTCTCCGCTGTGATTTAATGCTGCCATCCACTCTGCTCTCCTTTGTGCACAGTCTTCAGCTACATACACAAAGTCCATCTTTTGAGAACAGTGCTTCTCTCAGTCTACCCCAACACCAAATATTCATCATAATGCAAGCTCTAAAATTTTTCTTTATTATCTTCTTCACCTCTACACTTCTTCTCTAGCAATGGTCAGACTTCTCTTTGAAGCTTCCCATCTGAGCTCCTTTTATCCTGCCTCTGCCTCTTGCCCTTCATCTCTTCCACTGACTCAAGGACTCTCCCCTTCACTTTTTTCTCAGGGGGAGAAGGAAAACAAGAAAAATTTTCACCAAGCACCTCCAGGATGAGCCCTTTGATCTGGACTTGGTTCACCCCACAAGATCTGGTTCACATCCCATTCCCCAGCACTATTAAATTTTCTGGATAGATATAATCAGAGCGAATGCACCTCAGCTGGAGAAGTTTCGGGATGTTTACCAGACAGGAGACCCAACTCCACATTTTGAATATTCTCATGGTTTTGCTATATCACACCAAACTTTGCACCCTTTTACCACCAGCACTTTCTTGTTAAAGACTATAGTTTATGCTTTAATGTTGTGGCAGATCTTTGCAATTGTCTGTTTCTGGGCTTCTCTGCCATGGAGGCAGCCCTCACAATTGCTCTCCTAATCACCTGAGGGCAACAACTAAACCACTGGAAGTGACAGTCAGCATGGAGGATCCAGGACATCCCTACTTTCAGCTTAACAGAAATCATCTCTGTATGGACAGGTGATTAATGAAGTTTCCCAACACCCCCAAATGGTCTGTACTAATTCACAGAAGGATAAGCTGCAGTCATGGAAGAAGGAGTTCATTAGCCGGCTTTGCTGCCTTCCTTGTAAATGAAAGTATTCCCATGGATATTGAGGGGAGGGGGATCAGGATGACACATGCTATAGCATGAGTCAGTTTCTGTGGGGGTAGGCAATGGCTGGCTGAAAACCCAAGATTTGCTCTCACTAGCAAGTGCTGTAACTTTTGCCTTTACAAGAAGCATCTTTGTGTTTGATGAAATACTGTAATAGGCCTTTTTATAGGAGACATATTGAAGTAGAGGCTTACAAATATGCACAATTACATACATCTCATTGTCCATTAATAACTTCTATATGGACTGTTCTGCCTTAGATCTTATAATTCCTTCCTTATATAACATTTGAAGTGTTAAATAGAAAACAACTTCAGAATTACTTGATATTTTTCCTGACTTTTTTTATCAGACCTCAGTTTCTTCAGTCAGCTCTGTAAATTCAAATTAGTATGATGAAGTCCTCAAAACTTTGGCATGTTGTCAAGAGATGAAATTTTAAACATGGTATATGAAAACAAGTCCTATTGTTCATCAGTCTCCCACAGAAGCCTGGAGAGAGTCTCTTGCTGTTTGGTTTTCATATTTTAATGGTTCTGACTTCTACAGGAGGGAAGGAAGCTATTTCCTGCATCACAAGAGCCATCTGCAAATAGACCTAAGAAGTTCAATACTTCTTTTTAATTCTGTGAAGAGCTAAATACATCAATAAAATACTTCATGCCTCCTACAACCCTTTGATGACTGAATTAACTAAATGAGATTGAAATGAGGAGTGATTTATAATGGGCTGAGATGAGAAATGAGAAATGAGTTCAACTGCCTTCCAAATAATTCCAAACAGGGAATATATTAGTTTTAGCAATGATGGGGAAGCATTCCCCTTTGATCTCAGTGAGAGTAAAGTTTCTTTAGACATGATCCAATCCCAATAAATATGCAGCAAAATGTTCATATAACAGCAAGGGGTTTTAACCCCTTCGCAAAAAAAGAGCTACTCCAAACTAAGTTACTGAAGTTTCTGTTAGAAGTTTCATTTCACATGCCTATGAAGTAGATGAACTTCCCCAGATTTCCAGATGATAATGACAAATTATTCTGAACTTGAGTTTTCAAAACAGGAATAAAAAGTGCACCTTAACTTTCATGAGAATTGCTGTAGATCAGAATGACTTTCTTCATGAACTCTACAAAGACAAATACTAGTGTTCAGGTGTCAGGCTAAGCTATGGCTTAGCACTGTGTGCCCATCCTGTGTGCTGATCCAACAGAGCTGGAGGCACACACCCAACTTTCTCATTGTGAGTCATCTCACCTAACTTAAATTACTCCTGGCAACAAGGCCAACCAATTATCCACCTGAGCATATTTGGGAAAGCAGGTGATAGGACAGCCACAAGGAGGAGGCAGGAGAGGCTGAGCTGAGCCCTGGGAAAGTAGGACCTGGCCAAAATAGGTACAGGACAGCACAGCCATTCAAAGGACTCTCCTTCATTTCACCTCCTGCAGCCACAGTCCTGAGGATGCTTCTACCTATGTACAGGTCCCTGACTGTGGCTGGATTCAGTACCTGGAGAACTGGCAGCTTAACCATGGCTTTGCCCTGCTTGCACAACACCTGGCTCTCCCTCTACATGTGAAATTGATGTAAAATGCTGCCCTCCAGGTTTGGTGAGTCCATATTGTGAATACAAGAAGATTTGGGGGGAAAAAAATCAGAATGGTAACTTATCCAGATCAGGGCAGCCTGCTGTGAACCTGATGCAACTGCTCACATGGCCTGGCTAAGCAGCAGACTTCAGACTTGCACCATGAAGAAAACTCTTTTTATTACTAGTGGTGCACTTACATTTCACACGAAAAACTCCAGAGTGACTGTCCACTAATGGCAAATCATCTGCCCCCGTCAATGGCCTGGGGTTACTTTTCCCCCTCCCACCACCCGCTGGCACGGCTGCAGTGTGGGATGAGTCAGGGATGCTCTCACAGCAGTATGCAGGACAGCAACTCATACAAGCCTCAGCACTGTTTACAGGATCGCTGCCTCTGATTTCTCCCATGATAGCTGACAGAAAGACCCTTCTCACACAGATGAAAGTGAGCATTGATCTGACACTAACTGTTGACAGGCTGCAAAAATATTGATAGTGCATTTAGCAACAGTGCCCCAAGCCTTGGCAAATGAGAGTTCATGCTCTCCAGTTATTTTTTTCCATTATATTGCCCCTTTCTGCAATGTATAATAATTGACTCTTTTGATTTGCTATTTAGCAGCCAGCTTCCTTTTAAGCTAAAGCTCATTCCCTTAACTGTGTTTATACAGCTTCTGCTCTGCCAAAAGGTTAAACAGATCTCATTATCTGTTTCCTGCAGAGACCTAATTTCTACAAAAGGCCTTGAGCACGGCAATATGATTGGCAGGAAAAATAATGTTACAAAAAGCTGTTTTAACACCTAGCCAAGGAGTGAGGAGTGTAGACACCATCTGAAATGATGCTCCATGTGGGTGTCATCAGCTGGGCAGAATATTCAGCCTCTCCTAGTTCGTGATGATTCTCACATCTGCCCCTTTCAGCATGGTATCCTCCAGTGGCATCCTCCAACATGCCAGCAGATTAAGCAGTTGAGGATAAAGGATGGAGGTCAAACTGTCTCCATTTCTCCTGAATTGCTGTACCAAAATACAGCTGCCTATGAAATGGTGAGGCAGCCCCCAGCTGTAGCCCCGACAGCAGGGAGCAGGCACTCTCCCCCTCTCCTAGCTAGTCTCCTGGATAAACCTCCCAGGCAGACCAGGTCTGCTTCTTGTAGAGGAAAGAGGTAACTACAACTGGGGGTGCCACAGGTACCATTCCCAGGCACAGGGTATCTGGCTCACCGCAGCTGAGTGGCCTGGGACAACCCACAGATAGCCCTGCTCCTCTTCAGGAGCTGTCCTCTCAGTGGCCCAAGAGCTCACAAAACCCACTGGACCACACACAAAAGGGGAACTCAGCTATAGTTTTAAGACCTGGATGGAAGAAGAGACTGTGAAGGAAACAGTCTGAAGTCCCACCTCCCCTTTTTATTCACCTCTAGCTCCTCTAGTTTCCTCCAAAAGGAATGCAGTCCACGTGATCTGAGGTCACTCCAAAGACCAATTCAATGTGAATAAGCAAAAGATAAGCAAAATATGCAGTGTAGGCTTCTACACAGAGGAAGAGTTGTCCTCTTCCTAGACTGTACGAAGCTGTATGTGAGCACAGTAAAGCATCAAGTCTGATAGCATTTGGGATAGTCCCAAATGGGATAGTCATGAGGAATGCTGCTATATAATAATATTCAGGATTTATCAGCTTCTATTGTGCTGCATTTAGCTCACTTGCACAAGATTAATGTTTTAGCTATTCTGCCAAAAACCACATAAGAGAAAAGACACAAGTGAGACTCAAATCACCATTCACATCTCAAAGAGGAAGCTCTCCATCAGGATCTTACAAGCTCACCTGAAGGAACAGTTTTTTGTTGTTTGGTCTACACGCTGATTTGTCTGAGAATGCAGGAATCATGCTTGAAAGTCACTACGAACTAATAAAAAAAAGTTTTAAAAATATCACTTCTTATTGAGTATTGCATTCTGTACCATCTACCCAGAGAATCCACCAGCAATGTAACAAAATGTCATTGGGGCAGCCTCATTAGCAAAAGCTCTTGGAGATTGTTAGCCTGAGTGTAGACCAGCTGAAAGTGTAGGTGGACATTAAATCCGACCCAAAATAATCAAGCAGCTCCCAGTGTCAGCAGATCCATAATCAAGGTGGTATTTAAGGTTATACTCTTCTAAGGCTTCAGTTACTGTTACTGTAGCTAGAAGATAGAAATCTTTCATATAGCAAGATCTCAGTTCCTCAAACATCATCCTCCCTCCCATTTGGCAATGGCACTACTGCAAGAACACCTGACTTCTGATGTTGTGGAAGAAATCAGCAGTTTCACACTTGAGCACCACCAACTTATGTTTTATTCTGCAATTAGCAGGCAAGATGGTGCAGGAAGTTCAGCCCTTGTGAAAGGCAAAATAGTGCTGCTAACTCAAAGTGGAGTTCTGGACTCAGCAGGTCCCAGGAGAGGCTGGCCATCCACAAGGCCTCTCTCAAGATGCACAGGGTCCCAGCTTACAGCCTCTTGTTGACCCTCTGGTGCCAGCACATCTCTGCAGAGGACCACGTACTACTTTCAGAAGCACCCATACCGTGGGTATCCCTCCCCCAGCTCTCTGTGAAGTCCAGGCTGTCAGAAGTCTGAGCACAGTGGGCTAAGAGATGGCCCATCTAAGTGCCATAAGCAATTATTTAAGAGCAGCTATTTAGATTTGATTTGTACAACTTAAGCTTGTTAAAAACAGTGTGCTTAAGACCACTTCATATTTCAATTTTTTTTAAGAAGTCAGCAATTTACTATGAAAATAATAACAAGAGACCCGTTTCTACTCATGTCTGTATTTTAAAACTCTTGAGTAAGATTTCCTCAGGCTTCACTATACAAAATGTCTTTCAGCATCTTAAGTGAAGCTGCAATTTTTAAAAAACAGAAATGTTTTTAGTTTCTAGAGGTTTCTAGAATGAACATATTGAAAGGTGACCCTTCTGGGGCTCAGCAAGGCCTTGAGGAGTGTCTCCAGTGCTTGAGGTGGGAACACTGGCTGCAAGTGCACTGCATCAGTCTGGATGCAGTCGCAGGAATTAGTCATCCTCTGAGTCACTGTCGCCCCTGGCTGGGACACACGCCCTGATTGAGGACATGAGCTGGTCCTGAATCTGCTTCCTGGGGTTCTCTTCGAGGTCTGTCTTGATGGCACCCGACTCTGAAATCTTCCACTCCAATTCTGTGCAGTGCAAAACAAGAGTCATGAATGTACAGGAGCAAACTAGAGAAAGCCCACCCTTCACTCCCCAGCTGACTTCCCTTATCACCCTACCACCACCACCACCACACTAGGGTCCTCCTCCCCTTCTTCCACAACCAGAGCCAAGCTCCTGCCCTGTTTACCACACCTGTTCCAACCAAGTCCTCCTTTCCCAGTCCCTAGTGCTGGCACAGGTCTCAGCCCAGGGCACAGAGGTCAGGGTACTGCTCTGCAACCCACCAGTGACATCCCCAGTACCACCCTGCAACCAGGAGTGCAGAAGAGGTGATGGATACAGAGCAGCAGCTTTAGAGGCAACTCTCCCAGTGAAAATGAATGGTACCTCCTTCTAAGCACATAAGGGCAGAAGACGTGTTTGCACATCTATTGCCAGTGAAGGAATACTGCTCGTACATTACAGCTGTTCCCATCGTACACTGAGTTCACCACAATCAGAAGACGCAGGAAATAAATTTAATAAAGGGCAAAAAATTGTGGAAATTTCATGTACACATCTGAATTATAGGTATTTTTCAGGGATGTACCTTGTAAATAGAATTCACCCCTTTGCCTCTACATTGCACACTAAATATTAGTTCCTCAAGACAGTAAAGAGAGACCACCACCAGCAGTAGGCCCAAATTGGACTGGATTGCTTCCCAGAAGTGGTAGAAAGTCAATACAACACATACAGTTGAAATCCTTCTCCTACTCCTGCTGACAATCATATAATCAAATCTAATTTCCTTCAGATGCTACAGAATAATGAATCCAACCTCACACTTTCTTTAATCTCCAGTGGAAGGCACCTGGCCTAGGGGAGAAGGAAGGAAGACGAAAGTGCAGAAATTTCAGTGCACAGCTTCCTGCGATGACTGAATTAAGCTGACTCAGTCAGGAACAACAGACAAACATATGCCATCGTCTTAAAAATGAAACAAAGAGCCCTACAGTCCAATAGGCAAGTGCACAGATTATCACTGCAGGCAAGGGCAATCATTCATGTCCAAGACACCCAAAGAACATGCATGGGTACTGTTTACCCTTTAATATATCCAGCAAAATTTGTTTCACCCAACACAGGGCATAAACAGTTAGACACACAAGACAAATCTCTGTATGTTGGCTTGTACAAGATAGCCAAGTGGTTGAGCCATAGGGGTGAAAAAAAATCTACTATGATTTTCAGTACCTCCCTTCTCTTCCTAAGCTCCATTTCTCTCATTCCCAGCAAAACAGTTTTGCTTTGCCTTCGGAAGACCAGAGATGCAGCCACTCACCATCCCGTGTCAGGTTCATGCCACCGAACACCAAAGGCCCAATGAACTGAGCTCTGATGTCTCCCTCCAGGTACACAAATATTGTAGGCAGGTTCTTATCGGGGTAGTTGGGAATGCAGGTGGTAGAGATGGCTTTGATGAATTTCACATCTCTGAACTTCTTTGCAAGCTCACTCATATGTTGATTTATTAAGGCACAGAGTGGAATTCTGTGAAGAACAGAAACACACACACATAAGGAAAAAACACAAGACAATTCAAAAGTAAACATCTCCAGAAGAAAGGTCAGAAATATCAGATTGATGAGTTTCTGGAAAAACAAAAGTACCAGAAGCAACTTCTGAATACTTTTGTTGTCCAGTATTCCAGGACTCAAAGGAGATCAGCACCACTGAGATTGTGGTGTGTGGTAGGGTTTTGTTTTAATATATTACTAATGCAGCCTTCCCCTCTATCCCCATTACATACAGGGAAACTTAGGAATTTAAGATACTTAGAAATTTCATGAGCAAGGGCAAAATAAAAAGAAAAGCTGCTCCTGGAAGAAAGCATGCAAATGATGATCAACACCTGTGAGGAAATTAGAGACAAAGAACAACAGCAAGTATTTATAACCCTTCAAAAAAATTCTAGCAACTTAACAGACCTTTTTGACAAGGTTTTCTGTCATGGTGACAGGACTGGAAAGCTTGCTCACTCCATTTGTATGCCACTAGAAACCAAGCTAAATACACATTGATCCTTCTTATTCACTGCCCCTTGCATTTAATCCAGAATAATTTCCACAGCTTGGATATTTCAGTGGCAGCAGCTACCTCTATGGCAGCTGTATGGTACACATCATGCTGTGTCGTATCAATGTATAAAAAAGCCAATTCATGGTTCCATCATTCTAAAATGAAGTCCAGCAGTCTTGAATCAACAGTATTGAAATTACTAATTTGTTTTTATTTCTTAGAACTCCAGAATCAGTCCTTAGTTCCACAATAACTACAAATTTACCTTGGAACATTTTCAGCTATTGACAGTGCAAGGTTTAATGGTTAAAAACAAATTCTTACCCTTGTCTGTAGAGGTGCAAGACTACCCATATACCTTTTCCAGCTTTTGTAACCTCTTGAACATAATCTTTTCCCGAAATCTCCAAGACTTCCCCGAATTTATTCTTCATTTGAGCTGCCTTCATTTCTGCTAACCTTTGCTGCCTGAATAGCCAGGAATGGAAAAGACATCTTGTGATTAGAAGCATTTTTTTGACAGAACAACACTTGAAGGAGCTGGTTGAAACCTAGACTTCAGAGACACACTACAAACTTCTTCTAACCCCAGAGCAGTGAAAGCAAAATGACACAGTAGATGCTCTTGTATTTGCATTGTAAGTTAAAACCACCGACATGCAAGAAGTACAACTATGTTTTTAGAAATGCTTTTTTCTCCTCATTTCTGGCCTCACTAGACATTTCTTCTGCAGGCAATACACTACAAAACTAAATGGCAAAAACCATGAGAGAGGTTAAGAGATAAACGGAAACCAACACTAATTATGCAAATCTGCAGCACCTTAATCTCATTCACACAAAAATTAGGAAATATTGGAGGTGATTTTCAAAGCTCTCAGGATCCCCAGCCATGCACTCAGCAGGTGCACATTATCTCTGCAAAGCTAGGTTGTAGATAAAGGATAGTGAATTCAAACACTGTTATCCTTTTAAAGACACTTAGAAGCTCCACAAGAGACCAGAAACACAACCCCTTTTTTCCATCATCCTAAAAACATTCTTTCTCTTCAACAATATCTAAAAGCATATAAAAGAAAGACCCTCCAATTATCATTAAAGCCAAGTTCTGCAAGCTGCTCTGACCTGTACATTTCAATAGCTTTCTCATCTTCCTCATTAAATTCGTCTTCATTCTCTTCTAGCTCTTCCAGAGTCATGTCCTCATAAGTTTTCACTAAAATGGAAGAAACATCAAATCAGCAAAAACCTCATTCCAGGATTAAAACTCATCAGCTTTTATCAATCCAACAGAATTTATTTACTCTAAGGACAGATTAATAGGAAACATGGGGTGGATTTTTTTGAGTATTATCCTACAATAATAGAATGGCTTGGGTTGAAAGGGACCTTGAAGACCATCCAGTTCCCACCCCTCTGGCCAAGGGCAGGGACACCTTTCACTAGACCAAGTTGCTCAAAGCCCCATCCAGCCTGGCCTTGAACACTTCCAGCAATGGGACATCCACAGCTTCTCTGGGCAACCTGTTCCAGTGCCTCACCACACTCACAACAAAGAATTTCTTCTTAACATCTAATCTAAGCCTACTCTCCTTCATCTTAAGGCTATTCTCCCTTGTCCTATCTACCACTACATGGTATCATAAAGCTGGAATTGCCCTTAGGAGTTGGGACTTCAGTGATCCTTGTGGGTCCCTTCCAGCTCAGGATATTCTATGATTCTGTTCTATGATTCTAAAAAGTCCCTCCCCAGCTCTCTTGTCAGTCCCTTTGGCACTGGAATGTGCTACAGTTCTCCCCCAAGCCTTCTCTTCTGCAGGCTGAGCAGCCCCTGCTTTCTCAACCTGTCGTTATTATTCCTACTGGATTTTTAGAAAGTGCTATGTGCTTTAGATATATAGGTGGAAAGAATATTATGGAAAAGCCTCTGAGCTGAAGGCTGCCTAGACTGGCATCCAACTACCTGCACAAGCTTTCAAGTTTAGCAGCTGCAGCACAGACATGCACTTCACCTGCCAGACTCCCTTTGCATTGTTCTTGTTTCTGTTTTCAAACATGTTTACAAACATTTCAAAAATGTTTTCAAACATTTACTTCCATAAAAATACAGAGCTGACATGAAGAACAAAGCTTTCCTGTGCTGGAAGAATCCATGTGTTCAGGAATGTATTTGTTTGATACCATTATCAGCTGATCACCCTGCACAGATGAAGCTCTGGTATCCCTACAGACCTGGAAAACGACACATTGCTTTACAAGCATATAAACATTGCTGCTGGCCATTTCTTTGAAAAAGCTTCCCCCAGAAGCCATTCCAAGGCTTGTTGTGTGGCTGCCTGAGTTGGCTGGTCACTCACCAAGAGATTTCTGAAGGATGGCAAACTGCTCTTCTTCCTTTGCACGTTCCTGTTCCTCCAAGTTTTCCTTTGGAGGAAGGATACCTTTCTTGCGCAGAATGTCATTCCACTCTGTGTCTTTATTTGGATCCTGGAACAGAACAACATATGGATGATATTTCTTCAAAATGAACTTTACCACTTCCAGAACTCAACACAGTGGCTAAACTGGTAACTGGATGGATGGTACAAGAAAGTCACAGCGCGAATCCTCCTGATGCTGGGGCTTCTTTTCAGCCCCAGACCTGCAGCACCACGAAGACTGATTTTGTTTTATTCCCTCCCACTCACAGCACATACCTCAGGAGGCCTTGGTTGGGTACCACGGTTTGAAGCATTGTAACCACTGCTGTATCTCTAACAAAGTGCAATGAAAGGAGAGGGTATCAGCTGGGTGACAGGGAAGCATGCTGGCCAAAGGGCTCCCTTATAGACCCTCAGCAGGACAGGCCACCAAATCAATGGTCACTGCATCAGGAAGCACTAGTGACAAGACATACACAGGCACCAACCTTACAGACCTAATTCTCAGTACACGCGAAGTCTCCTTAGATTCAAGTCAGAGTGACCATGTGAGTGCTTAGAGAAAAGCAAGCAGTCTCTGTCAGCCAAGCCCATTGCTAAGGATTCAGATGTAAATCTACAGCTAAACTATTCCTGAGACTTCACTGTAAAATAGTTGCAATAATGCTGCAAAACAAGGCCAACAGGCCCTCGTGTATTGTTGAAAATCTCAGTGTAAGGTTTTCCTATTTAGCAGGCAATTTTAATTTTTAAAATACAAAAAATCCAGTGTTAAGCACCCACAGGCTGACTGTGCTTCCTTGCTATCTTGGCCTAGGTCCACTTTGTAAACTGAACGCGCCTATTGGTTTGCTATAGCTTGTATCAGTAGACCTTACACTAGGTCTGTTCCCATCCATATAACCGTATCTCTTCCCAGACTAAACCCCAGCACTTATGGGCTACCGGGACAGGAAGGGAGGGGTAGGAAACAGAGGGGGAGAAGAAAAAGAATAAATAAATAAAGAGAACAATGTAGCTCAGCACACAGAACACCAAATATTGTTTGTTTTCTGTCTCTGACCGTGGTCACCTTTCCCTCGACCCCGCATTTACTATCGTTTACTAACACGCTGATGCACTGCCTGAAACGCCCACCCGCTCACTACAGTAGTGAAATAACTACTGTACTCGCAAAAAAAGCAACAAATCGCCACAAACCCAGCCACGGAGCTCCGAACAACACCGCCGCGTAACAGCCACGTCCGCCCCGAGAGAGCGGCACGAACCCGGGCCGCCCCCACCCCGGCTGCCCCGGGCACTCGGCCGGGGAGGGCGGCCCGTGGCTGTCGGCGGGGCCCCAGCCCTCGGCCCGGCCGGGCTTGCCCCACAGCACCGCCCGCACACGGCCGGGTGCGAGGACACGGGGGCACCGCGGCTGCTCACCTGCATCGTGCCGGCGGGGCCGAGCCGGGGCCGTGCCCGGGCAGCGGCGGCGGCGCTGGGCAAGGCCGGGCAGGGCCGGTCCCGGCGTGCGCGGCGCGGCCGGAGGAGGCGGCGCTCCCGGGCGGGGCGGGCGCGGGGCGGGCGCCGCTTCCCGCACCGCCTAATAAGGCTGGTCCCGGCGGCGGGAGGCCCCGGGCCGGCATGGGCGCTTGGAAAGGGTCGCGGAATTGTTTGGGTTGAAAGGCATCCTAAAGATCATAAATCCCCCTGCTGTGGACAGAGATACCTTCCAGTAAACTAGGTTGCTCAAAGTCCCATCCAGCCGGGCCTAGAATAACCGTGCTTGAGCAGGGAGGGTGGAGATGACCCACCGTGCTCCATTCCAGTCTTTTTCCGTGATTCCCTGTAACTTTTCTCTTTCCACTTCACTGAGCCTTTTTTATCCGTTTGCATTTCATACCCTGCTTTATTTCCCCACTGGTTTATCTGCTTATTTTTCTTTCCCTGATCTGTTAAAAATAAAATAAGCAATCAAGG
Source organism: Aphelocoma coerulescens (assembly GCF_041296385.1). Classification (NCBI taxonomy): domain Eukaryota; kingdom Metazoa; phylum Chordata; class Aves; order Passeriformes; family Corvidae; genus Aphelocoma; species Aphelocoma coerulescens. The sequence goes on from NC_091013.1 coordinate 31,032,238, forward strand.
CTGTATTATCTACTCTTATTAGGCATAATTAGCTGTACTTGTAATATTGTTAGTTGTTAGCCAACTAACATTACCAGAACTTTGTCTCTAGGTAGTTACTTTTATTTCGGTTTTGAGTCCAAGTTAAAGTATCACTCAGAAAACACTGAGAAGTGTGTCGAGTGTGGTGACCCAAATCTGCTTGAGATCAACACCTCATTCCATACAAATGGGCACCTAGGCCTGCCCTTTCAAAGAACTGAGTAGCTCTTTTCACCTTGCTTCTCAAAGACACATAGCAGAGAAGAGGGAAGAGACCTGCTCCTGCCTCCCTTCCCCTCTTTTTATGCTCTAGCCCAATGGGCAGGATGCTCACCCAGAAAGGGGGAGCCCAGATCTCAGTCCCCAGAAAAGGACCCTAAAGAATCTGCCAGCAGGCCTTAAGACTGTGTTTGGGTGTGTGGAGGAAGGACTGTCTCAGCTCTGGCAAGGGCTGAAATGAAAATTCAGGAGCCCTACTTCCACATGTTGTAAGATCCTGGGCAGTCCATTAACAGCCAGCCATTCTGAAGTGGGCTGGCCACTTTCCCTATGCTAAGTCTGGGTTACTGAAGGGAAGGCACAGTCTCCTTTTCTGCCTTTGAATGAGAAGAAATGGACAGCTGTCCTTTGAGAGGACATCAGTCCTTATGGTGAGCATTTGGAGATGCGGAGGGTACCCCATACCAGTTGTCCAATGCCCTGAGGTGGTGGGAAGCTCAACCTCACTCAGCTTGGACTAAATGCTCATCCTTGTGGGAAAAGTGGGTGAGTGCCACAAATACAGGTGCTCTGAGGCTCTGACCCACAGTTGGTGTCTGGCAGGCAGAACCAAAGGCTGAGCTGCTCATGACAGTTCTGTTGTCTGAATGTTTTGCCAGAGCCTGGGCTTCTGAGAGTACCTTCTGGTTTAAATAGTCATCTTCTGTTCACACTGTTGGCTGTTGGCTCTTGTATGTTGCTGGTTGGAACCTACTTTGAATGCCAGAAAACAAACACAGAAAGAGTATGAGCAGGCACTCATTTTTTTAAAAGGTGCTCAAAAATATTCCTTTGCCTGAGGTGAGATTTTTGCCCAGGTGAACTGAGAGGAACTAGCCAAGCACCCAGAACCACAGTAAACCCTGAGCCCCATCTGCGACAGAGTTACCAGAAGAGGGGGCAGAAGCCTAAATCTTAGGAGCAGCCCCATCACATCACTTGGTGGGGCTCAGACACAATGTGAACCAAGCATTACTCTGCCCAGGCAGGACACATGTAAAGCAAAACACAGTTTCCCCCTCCCACCCAACTAAAAATATATTTATAAAGCCCACTTTCCCTATGTACTTTTTTTATCCAGCTTCATCAGGAAGGAGAGGACTGTTTTTACACATAGCGTACAGACAGAAATACTCCAGCCAGAGTGGGTGAGAACTGGCAGTGTCCTAGTGAGACTGAAATGTAGCTATGGATCAGCCCTCGGAGACAGCCTGCCTTCTTCCCCCTCACCCCAGAGAATTTGCTTCTCAGCAGCTGGAACATATTTCTTCATTTTGCCCCAAATCAGGGATAGGTGAAGGAAGATTAAGCATGTGTGCAAATGACTAATTAATTATCCAGGTGACCCACTGATGAAGAGAAAATGTTGCTAATAAAAAGGTTCTCAGGCCAGGGGTAGAGGTGTTATGTGCCTTGCCTGTGGTTGAGGCTAGGTTGCAGTAAGGCACCGACTAGGACAAAATAAGAATTTTTGAAAGTAATGTGATGCATTTTTCATTTATAATATATCATGGAAGGTTTAGAGTAGTTGTGGGCTTCATATTATTTTGTAAGTTAGCTGCCTCTATTGCACAGTATGCCTGTATTGTGAGTAATTTAGAAAAAGTATTGGCTGGTAATAGGGATAAGGAGTTATGGTTTGGTTTGCTTGAATTTTATAAGGGGCTGGGGTTTTTAAATTTTTACTTCTTTTTCTCCTTCTTCTCAAAGCTTATTCTGATTTTTCTTAAATACTTAAACCTCTCTGTAAAACCCCTATGTATTAATGTAGGGATGGGTGTTCTTGTATATTGTAAACAGCTGTGCTGGAAGCTAACTGCCCTATTTACTCATAGACTAGAAATGTTATTTAAATGAGTATTTTTGCTACTCTAGTTGTAAGAGTATTCTAGCTGGGATGAATTTCCTTTGTCATGAGGAAGTAGATGGTAATTTCTATTCTTCAGTCTGCATTGTGCTGTCCAAATCAATTCATCCTTTTCCTGGTGCAGAAGACTTCCAGTAGTACTCTCATAGCAGCCAGAGAATAACACTTGAGGAATTAATTTAAAACTCTGTATGAAAATGTCCTGGAGTATTTTGGGTATAACAAGTTGTGGGCTGCAAGAATTTTTCCATTTTTAGATTTAAAATGGAGGAAAGTTGTAACTTGATAGTAGAAGTTGTTATAGTACAGATTTCTCTTGGAAGAAGAGACAGGCTTGGCCTCAAGTTAGCTTTGAGGTAACAGTCGTGGTGTTTAAAAAAATCTTACTGGAAAAGATCCACTGTGCCTCAATCCCAAATATATTCCAAGTAGTAGGGTAAAGCCTCTCTTCTTCTGAGCCTTTCATATCTAACTTCAGTAACCCTTAACAGGCTTTGCAATGAGATCCTTCTCCTAAAAGGTAGGCTGTAAAAGGGCAATAACAGCTAAAAGTTTAGCTCTGCTCTTGGTGAACTGTGGTGTGTGGTGAGCTCTTTCCTCAAGAAAAGCATAAGCTCTGTCCTTGATGTGGAAGAGCAGAAAGGGTAACTGACCTTGCTCTTGCCTCCTCTTGCTATCCATTAGCTGTAGCCCAAGCACCCAAGTATTTTGAAGACCTCCCGCCCTCTCTGTCTCCTTACCTGTCAGAATGTCTGGACGTGGAAAGAAACAAGCAGTGGCTGGCAAGGCTGGAAGGGCATCAAGGAGAAGCAAATCAGCCAGGGCAGGTCTGCAGTTCCCTGTGGGTCGTGTCTATAGATTCCTCCAAAGAGGGAAGTACGCTGATAGGATTGCTTCTGGTGCTGCCATCTACCTGGCTGCAGTAATGGAGTACATGGTAGCAGAGGTCCTGGAGCTGGCAGGGAATGCTGCACATGACAACAATAAAACAAGGATCCTGCCAAGGCACATTCAGCTGGCTGTGAGAAGTGATGAAGAGCTGAACAAATTCTTTGCCTGTGTGACCATTCCTCAAGGCGGGGTTGTACCAAAGATCCTCTCTCAGCTCCTTCCAAAGAAAACTAGTAGAACTGTTGCTTCGTCTCAGGAATATGGTGGTAACCACTGAAACTTGCTTTTCCTGGTCTGGTCTGTGCACTTATGGATGATGGGACTCAGTACCACTAATTTGTATGTGTTTGCTTCTTTGTCAAGTATTTTGCCTGCTAATTTTAAGGCATTTTTAAAGCATGTAACAAAGTTTCTAGAATGCAGCACTAGTCTCCTTTTCTCATGGATGGAAGAACAGAGAAAATATTAAAAAAAAAATAGCCTAGAATAGCACCTGAATAACTTTTTTTAAAAAAGTCCAGTACATGCTTACTTTTGAAAACATGTTACAGGTAAGTGTTGTGAAGCATGGAGAGGAGTGAAGAGATACACACTGCTATTCCTGTGAATTTTTCTTCCATCTAGCACAGATTCGTGGTGCAGTTAGTTCAGTGCCTCAGAGGTTGTTTAACTCTGCTTTAAAAGTTAGTAACCCTGTGCATTTTAAAGCTGTATTGCTCATAAAAGTGTACTGAGCATCTGCTTCTCTTTAGACTGCTTCATCATTACTCTAAGTCTCTATCACAGCAAAGCATGCAGAAACTGGTGCAGCCATGTCTTCTCTCTTAACACAGATGACAATTTCAGTGTTTGTATGTTGTACACAGTTATCAAGAATGTGAGAAGGGGGGTCTTACCCCCCCCCCCCCCCCTTTCTCCCGTCCCTAGTCCATTGGCTTTCCTCTATGGATCCATAATTTTTTAAAATAGTCATTTTTGCATCTTTTCAAAAAAGTAAAATGACCCTTCCATATTCAGAGACATTTAACTTACTTTTACTGTAATTAACAAGTAACAGTTCCTCTCAAAGGCAACTTGCTCTGGTGTTTGCTTTATAGCATGTTCCTCCTCAGAGCCTGTTCATTGCCTTCTTCCTCTGTACCAGGACACTCTGTGCTGGGGCAACAGGAGGAGGAAAGGGTCAAGTAGAAGTTGTTGTTGAGAGAAATAGTTCTGAGGTGGTGAGAAACTGTGAAATGTGAGAATGGAGATGAAAATGCTGTAAAAATAGAATGAGAGATAGATACAGACCATGAAGGAAAGAGCAGCATAAATGTCAGCAGGAAGTGAATGCAAGATTTGTGTGAGGCAGCATTTCACAATAGAATAAAGTGAAGAAAAATTCCCTGTGTGGCAAGAAGAACTGGGTGATACTCTTTTGTTTACACTATAAAGCTTGTCAGGCAAGAGGAATGTCAGGATACTTTCTGGCCATTTTTGCTCTGTATTTATACCTGCTGTCCTGTTACTTACCCAACAGCACTACTGATATTTTCTAGACATATTCTTTCTTCCACAACACTTGTTAGAAGTGAATGCAGCTCATTAAGTTTCAAGCCAGCCCTGGCAGGGGCCACCAACAGATCAAATGTTCTCCTGCTGAAGAGGAAATAAACACAGTTATGGCACTTCACTGCTGCCTTACAACACATCAGCAGTGAAATTATAGATCCTCAGAAACCTGGGGATAGAACAATAACAAAAGTTGGGGTTTTTTGTTTTGTGTTTTTTGGGGGCTTTGTTTGGTTTTTTTTTTTTGCTTGGAGGTGTTGCGAGTCTGAGAGGGAAAAATGCAGAACTCAGTTTTGGCACCCAGTTTTGCAAAACATGCTGAGAAACCCTTAAACATTTACTGGAGTAGCACTAATTAAGCTGATAAATAATGATGCATTCATGTAACCAGAAAACAAGTTTTTTTCAAGGATAAATTCTCTTATTTGATCATAAGGTAAACTCTCAACAAATATTACTAGTCTATCATGGTCATTAATATCATTATTTGTTCTAACCATAGGCATTGGGAACAAGTTCAGACAAATATCCAGACCATTAATATTTGGCTTCCTTGGAAAGTTGGGGTTGTATCCAGGTTGATTAATAAGCCCTCTGGATGATTTTGAACAGAAATGCACAGGGTATCACAGCAAAACTTTTGAGGCTAAGTAACTATACCCTTTTTTCACAAAGGGGGAAGATAGAAAGGTGTCATCTTAGTAGTGTAGATGTTTAGCTTCATACCCACAGGAAAGCCCTTCTTCAGTGAAGTGCTTGGAAGTATGGAAACTGTAGCATGGACATCATACCCCAGGTGATTCTAATGAAATTGTGATAAAAACTTTCTTTCATGTAATACAGTATAGGAGATCCTCTTCAAACTACAAATCTAATAGAAATAAGTTTGCCTGTTCTGTTGATCACCAAAGTGCTCATTTACTGTGACAAAACAAGACATTAAGTGCATGGTACCTTTGCACATGACTAGTTCTCTCATGTCTCATGCTATAAGTTTCAACTTAGCTCAGTGACCTGTAGCTGAGGCTGGTATGTGACTTAGTTGCAAATCAAAGCAAAAAAAAACCCCCAGCCATTCAAAATACAGCTCCTCTGGCAACTCTCTTGTTACCTATGCTGCAAAACACATTTATCTTGATGTGATGTTACTTTCCTAACTCAGTTATGTCATGGAACCAGTGTCTGTCAAGGAAAACAGATGTCTTCAATAACACCCATTAGAAAATGTGTGTACATGGTGCTCCACAATTCAGTGAAGTGGTGGGCAGATGGAAGCATGGAGGTGAAATGATGCCTGGAAAAACTCTTCTTCCTTTACCTGTCTAGAGGACTGGATGCTGTTGATGGATGTCTTAGTTGTGCAGAGTGCTTGTAGTTCACTCTGCATTGAGATTTGTGTGTTTATAGGCTTGATATTTTCTGTCACCTTCACTTTCTCCGTAAGGAGAGGAAACATCCCAAGCTATGGCCTCAGAGATTCTTGTCTTGGTGAGTACAAGGTCTGAACTCATTCACTACCTGAACTGGTCCAGCTCAGCGCACGGTGGAGAGGGGTATGGCCCGGAGTGGGTCTGCTTTGAACATCCCAAATTTGCTCCTGGCATTGCCCTCTGCTGACCAGTCCAAATATTGCAATTCCTAAACACTGTTGTCCTGGAAGTCAACTGCTGCTCTCGTGAAAGTCACAGTATAGTGAATTTGGGTTGTAATCTGAGACTATATATAGTCTGTGGAACTATGCAGACTACACAGAGCTGTGAAAATGAAGGAAAAGATGTAGTATAAGACTGAGTCATAGCAAAAGCTATTTTTGGTGTTTTTTCTCATAGCAGAGTCTCTGGTGAAGTCCCTGGAGAGGCCAAGCTGTGCAGCAGTGTATGTGGCTGTGGCACATCAGTTCATGTCAGGGTCATGAGAGGAAATATGACCTTGGTGCTCTGCTGAATGAGGCTCCTGAATTTTGCTTCTTTTCTGATGGATCACATGATTGTCTGTGAGTGCTCTGAGGTCAGTTCATGCACGTTCTGCATTTTCTTTGGGAAGTTCTAGTCCGTATTTAGGTATTTTTTTGGTTAATATTTAGATAACTGTACTCCAGAAGCCTGTACTTATGTGTACACATCTTTCAGTGCAGTAATCCAGCAAGTACTATCTGGACTGCTGTGTGGTAACCCCTGGATGCAGGAGCTTTGTAGTAAAGATACACAAAATACTTTTCTTTCAAGTTTGCCTTATGTTGTTATTCAGTCTACCTGTATTGATCTCTTAGCAGGTTGAAGGTTAATAGAGAGATGGTGTTTGGTGTGCAAGGTTCTTTGCACAAGAGAAATGTCAAAATTTTAGGTGGTGAATCATAACCTGCTATAAGATCAGTCATATTTTTGGTTTTGTACACTGGAAAAAGTAGATCCAGAAGTGACTGAAGAAGGAGACTTAGTAGCTCCTAGTTGTTCAGTGGAGAAATCTATCAGAGTGATAGATATATAGACTAAGACAGTTTATGCCCTCCAGCCCAGTCAAAGATATGTTTCTACCCTGTTTAATAAGGTAGAGGGATGGCAATTGCAATGTGTGAGCTGTCTGGAACAGGTAAATCTGTCTTGAGTGATCTCCACATAAGCAACCAGTAGATATCCTGGAATCACTGCTTGACTCTAAGATCCCAGCAAATAAGTAAGCACAGGCATTGATGAATGCCTACAGGAATGGTGAGCTTAAAATGAAGCATTTTATCATTCCCCTCCTCATACTTTCCTTCTTGAAAATCAACCCCACTTCATTGAGTTCCAACTTTCCTTGACCTCTGCCTTTCCTCTTTGCTGGTGGTTCCCCTTTCTTTTCCTGTATTGCTCTGTACATGAAGCCTTACCTATATTCAGTAATGCAACACCTCCCCTGTGACAGTCTCCACAGTTTTATTCATTCCACGTTGTATTTTTGTGCTCTCCTCAACACTATGGTATTTGACTCTCTACAGTTACCCATCCCCTTTGCTGCAAAGCTGCAATTGATTATTCTTCACTATGTGTAATCACTTCCTTTCATCCCCAGTGAGCTGTACATATTTTTTTCCATATGCATCTTTGCCAAGATTATTCTGAATGCTGACTCTGTCCTGCAGCATTGCCATCCCTCCCAGCCTGCAGTTACCTGAAGATTCAGTAAGTGAGCACTTCCCTGTGGGAGCTGAGAAGGGAGTGAGGTTGTCCAAGGCACAAGATCACAAAGGGACCAGAGAGAGGGAAGTAAAAAACCAAGAAGGTTTTCCTCTTGTGCTTCGTGCTCTGTCTCTTTGGTGAGCAGCACGTCATGAGGCCAGGCAGCACTCACTCCTCCACAGGTGAGTGCATTTCCAGGTCCCTTGCTGTGCGCTCTGCTGAGCAGTGCCTTCCTGAGCCCAGCTCCAGCAGGCCAGGCTTTTAAGGTCCTAGGCCAGCCTGAAGTGATTTTTCAAGTCAAGTTAGGTGGCATGAAGGTGTGCACTCCTGACCATTCCTGCCTTTCCAAGAGTCCTCTGAGCTGTTCGTAACCACATGCTCTAAGCTGTGGCAACTGGTTTCAGGAGTTAAGTGCTACAAAAAAATTCCCCTTTGCAGCTGAAATATGTTGCCTCTCAGTGTAATTGACTGTGCCTTTTTGATGCTTTTTATTACAAGAGGATGGATAGGCCCCAATTTACTCTTCTAAAAACACTCATTACTTTGTATACCTTGTCATGAAACTCTTGATTCGTCTCTTTGACAGTGAGAACTGAGCTTTCACCTCTTTTTCTTGCAGAAATATTTCTGTGCTTCTAATTGTTGTTGTCACCTGTGTCTGTGCTCCTGAATTTCTGCTGTGGGTTTTGAAGTGAGATATTCAGAAAGTTTCAAGCCAAAGATGACCTTTGCATTTCTATATTATTAATTTCTCTTGTTTCACAGGTGACATTTGCATTGCTCCAGGGAGCAAAGATTTCCACTGAGTAATGAATAAGAGGTCTTCTGTGCTTTTTATGGAGGAGCCACAGTTACTACAGATGGCTGAGGAGCCTGATAGGTTCTTGCCTGCAAATTACCATCTATTTATCAATCTTATTTAAGTTGCAAGGCCCAAGTAGATGTTATTCTTGAAACCTGTTGAGGGCAAAGAAAGCCATTGCTGACTGTGAGAGCCACAGCATGAGTTGCCTGTGGTGCAGTACTACTCTGGTTTAACCCCAGCCAGCTTGTTTACTTTCCCCAAAGGTTGGGGAGAGAATTGAAAGGGTAAAAGTGAGTAAAGCTGTGGGCTAACATGAAGGCAGTTTAATAGGTAAAAGCAAAGCAGAACAAGGAATTAATTCACTGGTTTACATCAGCAGGAAGGTGTTCAGCCATCTCCAGGAAAGCCAGGCTCCATCATGCCTAACTATGACTTGGGAAGGGAAACACCATCACTCCAAAGGGGGGGAGGGGAGGGGAGGGTGTCCTTTTCTCCTCCCAAATTTTTATTGCAGAGCATGACAGCATATAGTGTGGGATATCCCTTTGGCAGCTGGGTCAGCTGTCCCAGCTCTGTCACCTCCCAACTCTTTGTGCACCCCCAGCTGCCTCACTGGTGCGGTGGGAAACAGGTCTTGTGCAAGTCCTGCTCAGCAATAGCTAAAATATCCCTGTGTTATCAACACTGTTTTGGTCACAGATCCAAAACACAGCACCATAAAAGCTGCTATGAAGACAATTAACTCTATCCCAGCCAATACCTGTACAAATACTTATGCAGAACTGAGCAAAACTTGATACTTTTCAGCTTTGGCCTCTGAGATGAAACAAGCCAGGAGTGCCATTGCAGTGCTTTTGTGTCATTATCTTATTTATTTGCATTTCCAGAGTGCATCCCCACCACTTTTATTTGGCTTAGTTGTTCCTTCCAGAGGGACATCCTAACTGGTTCCAGATACCTGAGAAGCCAGAGGAGCCAGCATCCTATTCCACGGGTGAATAATTTCCTACAGGATTTGACAACAGCAACAGCGTGCTATGAGGGCACAAATAGGCCTCAATTCTCTGAGGAGCCTGCCTGGGACCCCCCCCCACCCCACCAGCACCCTCTGTCCAGGAGCTGTAATTCAGCCAGGTCTTGACCCTGATGGAGGCTGAAATAAATAGCGTGATATTGTACTCATGTCACAGAATAACTGAGGCTGGCAGGGACCTCAGAAGGTCTCTAGTCTGGTCCCAAGTGAGAATTCAGACCAGCTGTTGTCTACTCTGGTCTTGAAAAATCTCCAAGGACTGTCCTCTCTGGACAACTGGTTGCCCTGCCTGGAAATTTCAACAGCTCTTGCTTCAACTTATGCCTGTTGCTACTTGTCCTCCCACCCCACACTGTAAGGAGCCCAGCTGTCTCCTTGATGACTCTCATATGCACTGGAGGGTCTATTAGATTCCCCTGAAGGCATCTCTCCTTCAGGCTGAACCAGCCCAGTTGCCCTTGCATCTCTTCAGGGGTAGGTGATGCAGTTCTCACCACCTTGGAGGCCCTCCCTCCAGTTTTTCCATGGCCTTCCTGTGTTGTGAGGGTCCAAACTGAACATCTACTCTAGATACAGTCAAAAATTGCTGAACAACTCATCATTTCTCTCTATCTGCCAGCCAAACTTCTGTTAACACAGCCCAAATTGGGAACTTGCCCAGATAAAACCCCGCAAAACAACAAAATTGCAGGTATCTCAGGGTTTGTTTTTAGAGGTGTCTCCAAATCCCATGTGGCTGTGCCAGTGTAACTGAAATGGTACTATGCCACAGTAGCCAAAGAGAAGGAGGGGTAACAAAGGGCTTGAGGAAACCAATGGTACATTCAGGAATTGCAGCCTCATTTGTATCCCCAGACCCTCAATTTTACTATGTTCTTTTCTTCCTAAGGAAGTAACTGCTTAGTACTTGAAGTTTTGTGCCCATAAATGTCTCCATGTACCAAAACACTCCATACAGTGCAAGCACAAGCAGCTGCACTACATTTTTAAATGCATGATTTCAGGAGAAAAGGGCAGATGTTCAGAATATTTCTCCAAAGTGCCTCATTTGTGCTTTATGATAGCCAGTAAGGCAAGGCTGAAAAAAATACATTATCTGATCAAATCATGTCTGTGTGTAGGAGCAGTACTTGTTCCTCTTCTTTCAAAGTGCTTTGGCTTCATCAATTATCACACTCAAGCACTTAGTTACTCAAAATAAATCATTAAAATGTCCATGATGATTTTAATATTGTGCTGTTCCAGATGCCTATTCTGAAATAATGGGGAAATATATTACCTAGTCAAAAGGACAAGCTTATCATTTATGACCATATTAAAAAAGATGTTATAAAATTCACTGTTGGATTTGAAAATTGTTGATATTGAGATAATTGATTTCCTTTGATTACAGCTGGCACCAGGCAATGCTACACGATAGCCCAAGGACGTCTGGTATGGGCTTCAATAAAAAAGGACAACAAAAAGAATTACTGATTGCAAATTTATTACATGGAACAGCAAATTCCAGACAACTGAGTCACATAATAGACAACCAGTGCAATGGGAAGTCTCTTTCCTTTATGTAAACCAAGTCATCAAGTTGGTAAATGAATCCATGAACTTCATATTCCACGGTATTCTGAAATGAATTAACACAGTATCATCTTTTATGTTGAGATGTTGATGTGAATATGACTTAGTACTCAGTTCTGTGCATCTGGTTCTTCTCAAAGTTAGAAATTAAATAGCTTCAGATTCTAATACCAGAAGATTAAGATGCTTGAAAGTTTAGATAAGCACCCAAATCTGTTATTTTTGCTCAAACATGAATCCTCCCTCCTCACACAATTCTCTTTCTACCATGTTCTAACCCTGCTGACCTTCTTTTAGAGTATGGAAGCATGATGAAGAAAACCATCCCTTTGTCAAGGGTGTGTACTCTAAGTCTGTTAGCATGAAAAAACCCCATGTTTCTGTCAAGACAACTCTCAGTGGCCATATGAAATGTGTGTTTCATAGATTGGTACTAGGTTTGTAATGCTTCTCAGGACCTTCTTTTGTCATGAGGATCATCATTAGTGAAAAGGCAGAAGAAATTCTTGATGCTTTTGGCTGCCTACTTACCACTGCCTTCAATAGTTCTTCCATTTCGAGGCTGAAAAATATAATAATTAGATGATTGTAAAGAAGTAATGGATTACAGACCTATAAGCACACCAAAAATACATTCCCATCATGCAGACAGAGGACTGTATAAGACTGTAGTAAGATTTTCTTTACAGCAACATGTCAAATGATAGGGGACCCATGCAGGGTGGGTTATGCCTTTGAATATGAGAAATTTTCATTCAGCCTCTGCCCAAAAACCTAAACATTCTGGCTTTAATTATTTTCATTCAGGGTGTGGGTCTCAATTTGTTGGGGTAGTATAGGCACACGCCTAAGAAAGAGCATATAAATATCAGCACTGAAAGAACCTGGATGGACACACTTGAAATAACTTGAATTAAACATAAATTACTGCTGAACTGGGACTCTGGTTACCTGACATGACCTACTTTACAATATTTTAAATTTTTTAAAATGTGTTCAAGATATTCCTAAAAATTACTTTGGTGTTAATCAGGGTGTGTCTAAACCAGCACACTGGGCATTAGACCATGTCATAGCTCAGCAAGCCCATGGGTGAAAAACATGACAGAAATGATGATCATTTTGCTTTGGCTTTTCACCGTTACGCAGTGTGACTTCGCTTCCTGCCAGACCTCTCAAACCAGGTGGACACTCAGCTCAGGCACATGTTTGATCTAATTTATTTAGCATCAGTGCACCTTGACAGTCTCAGAGATACAAGTCACATGGATGATTTGGCTCAAGATAAAACATTTGCAGAGGCGTATCTTCAAACAAAAATAAGTGTTTAATCCATTAGTACCCCAGATCTCATTATCTTGTCATCTTTTAGTCAAACCAGAGCTTTTTGAGCAAATGGCTCCCTAAGCTTTCAAGCAAGGGATATTTGGCCTCTCTTCAAAACAACTGCAGCAAGAATTTGTGAAACAGCTGCTCATCTGTGAACATATAACAATGTCTGCTATTGAGAATCTTTAAAATGAAGAGACTCAGATACCCTGAAAAGGAAGAAAGGCCGCCCCAGTGTTCCATGACTGTCCTGTAAAATCAAACACAAACAATGACAAAATACTTTAAACTCAGTTCCATAGATCCGTTGCCAAATTTTACCATTCTATCAGAATATTGGTAATCTGGGGCCTTTTTCAGCAGCATGCAAACAAGATGTTGATAGTCCCCAATGCCCATTCATCTGGGATGCTGATTAAAAATTAATGCCTAAAGAACATTGTGTCTCATGTAAATATAATGAATTACCATAATTAAAGATTCACAGGGTTTAGAAGAGATATAAAAGAAAGCTTTACGCATCGGGTATAAGCAGGGTCAGCATAGATCACTTCCCAACCACTGAAAAAAAACAAGCTGACTTTAAAAAAGCAGCAAAAGGAACAAGGAAGGGGACATACTTCCCTACCCACTGCTACTGCCACTGCTTGTCTTCACATTTACATACCTTCTTTGTAAACTTTGCAGAAGCAATCTGTGATTCCTGCAAGTGGACACTGTAAGTTAATCAGGATGCCAGCATGTTTTGGTTTGTTACAGTGACCCTCTATTACTGATGAGGTTGCTACACTCCATGTGAGAAGAGAGATAACCTTACACTTATCACAGACTGATGTAAGAACAGCAGCAAACTGATCTTTGTAAAGATTGATGTGAAGTCTTGCCTGGAAGGTTACTCTGTTCATTACCATCATTCAACAGGCTTCCCTTGCTGTACAGCAAAGTGCAGCCATGCTCTGGGGAGTGAAGCAGAGCTCAGCCTGGAGCTCCACTCCTCAGGCTAGAATTGTACTGAGAGCTCTTACCTTGTTAAAATGTGGCTGCTCTTCACCTTTCAGACTGCTCTTGGTTTTAACCCAGGAAAGATTGCTGGGTTTAAGCTTTCCCCTGCACTCTTTATTCTTCAGAAAATTGCTCATTTTTCTACTCAGCCTTACTTCAGGAAACAGAAATGTTCCCCATGACTTTATGTGAGCAGACTAAGTTCAACATGTAAGGCAGCCCTGAACCTGCAGCCATGGTTTGGGAGCCCTCCTGCCCATGACACAGCTGCCAGGCTGTGCTCCGAGGTAGCCAGGAGTGGGATGGCTGTGTGCCCCAGCCACAGTTGCATCAGTGAGTGGGTTTAGTTACCTGGAGTGGGCTTGAAAAACAAACACATGTAATGGGCGAGGATGTGAAGACAGGGTGAGAATGCAGGAAAGCATGTGGATGGGAAACTGCAGAGAAGAAATTTTAAAAGACAAAATACACAAGCAAGAAATAGGGAATCATGGTTCAGGGTATGAGAAGAGGATTTATTTGGTTCAAGCTGCAAGACAACAATTTATAGAGCAACTGACATCAACTTACATGCTATGAAATACTAGAGAAGAAAAAAATGCTTGCTCAATCAAGGTGCTTTAAAATATGCAAAGGAGGAGACTACTACAGAGAGACAATATGAATGCTACCCTTGTTCTGATATGATTATTACATACCAAGCAAAGATAGAGATTGATTAATGACTTAGCCTGAAGTTTCAACTACCCTAACTAATTATAACAGGTGAGAGATTACTATGTGAAAGAAATATGGTAAAAACTGAGCTTCTAAACAACTCTAGGATGGAAATTTCAAACACACAGTGAAGTGATTGTGATGTGGATGGGTTTAGATAGCTCTTTTTGCTTTCTTTGAAGCACCATCTACAAGGTTTACCCAAAGATTAGGCAATGACATTAGTCTTAGTTCTCACAAAATATTTTATATTCCCCAGGTGGGGTTCAAGTCCCATTCAAGCCCAAATTGCCATGGACTTCACCTTTCACAGTGCTGAGGCCTCATTTCTTCTCTTGAAACCCCACCTACCTTCTCTATAGAATCTATAACTCTGACTAAATAATTATTTTTTTTATTCACAGAAATATAGAATAATGTAGAAATTTAAGTTCAGCTGCCATTAGTAGGATTTCATGACTTTTTCCTTGGATTCACTACATACAGACTCATGTTTGTAGTGTATTCTCAAGACTCCTTGTGGGCTAAGAAAGTACAATTTCATGGAATATGAGATTTGATCAGCTGGGTAAAACTTCCCATAGTTCTTTTTCCATATTTCACATTTTTACTTTATCTGCTTCTTTACTCAGACCACACCTAGAAATTATATTGCAGACATGTAGCTCATATTTTTTGAAAGGCTACTGTATGAGATTCAGCTTCTAATCTTGAGGACACCATTTTTTGCAAAGTTAGTTACTAAAATAGTAACCAGGAACAGGACTCTGTTCAAAGTTACCAGATGATTCTGGATGTTCCCTCACTAGCTAAGTTGTGGAGGCATAAGAGTCAATAGTGAACTCAAAAACATTTATTAGACATTTAAGACTGAAATGCTAGAATTTTTTTATACTATCAGCTTCAGTATTGTAGAGTTTTATGACTGCTTCAGGAAAGCATGCTTGGAATAAGCTAAAGACACTGGCAAGAAGAGATACTGAAATGCATTTCAAAATACTTTCTGTTATTGTCTTGCAGGATCTACTCTTGTTTTGAAACAACAGAAGACTCAGCCTGGCTTTTTAGCTTATACCCAGGGGCTGAGTGAATTTTCTGGAAAAGGTTGTCAATGAAGTGGTGATAATAAAATAGTGATATAAAGCAGAACTGACATTGAGGTGGGTCTTTATATGACTGCACTAACAAAAAAGAACTATACTCAACAACTCTTCAATCTCTTTCATCTGAGTCAGAAACACAAAGAAACCCCAAGATCGTTTCAAACAGAGTATTAAAATCAGTAAAGCAACTCATACACCTCCATGTTCAGCATGATATAAGGTATGCTATTGATCCAGGGTTATGTATCTTTTTAGCATATTTAACCCAGTGTTATTCAAAACTGAGGGTCAGGTTAAAATACTCTGACTGTAGGTGCATGTTTTGGTTCTTGAGCTCTAAATTGGTGAAAAACAGCAATTTCATATAAATAATTTAAAGTAACTAAGAATTACATGCAAACTACTAACAAGAAGAAAATATTTTATATACTCTCCTACATCTCTTAAACCGTCACACTATTAGAGTCTACATTATTGTTTGGAGAGAAATGTCAAAAAGTTGATCGTGGAGTGGTTGCTTTTTAAGTTTAAGAAGGGGGTGCTTTGAAACAAAAGAAACAATGGCCCCTTACCTCATTTTTATGCATGCTGTTGAATATGGAATAACAGAGATCCAAAACAGTGCTGGAGATCTGAAAAAACAAGCAACGCTTTAATATATTTACTGGGAGAATGTGGTGTACATAGTTTGATAGAAAACAGGCTTGATTCTGATCCTGAATCAATTTAGATTGAGCACAGTTCACTAAAAACACTCGTAGCAGGGGAAAACTTACTGATGCTATTATGAGCTGAAAAATTAGTCTCTTGTTTGAGGATAATATGCAGAATACAACAGTTGTCAATACAGTCTGGTGCTATAAAGAGATCTAAATCAACCTCACATTTAAAATACATTTTTCTATGCTAATTGTTCTAGGGATAGCTTTGGTTTGTGGCATGTTTAATCTGTGCTCATTTTCACCTACAAGCATTTCAGTCAATCAATGCTATAATCTTTAACCATGAATACTGAAATTACTGTCCCATAGTCATTGCCACAGTACAGGGATTTGCTTATGCATGCAATCACATTAGATAAGGACTACAGCTTCAAAGGAAGTGAGGTGTAAGACACCTCAAAAACAGCCTCTGGGAACAGTTTTCTACAAGTCTTGGTTCACAAAACTGTAAGATTTCAGACAGAAAAAAATCAGCACAAAATGTTCAAAATTTCCAAATACTTCCTGATCCTGCAAATATTTTTCTCCCCACTTTGAAAATAACCCTTGGGCTCGATATTAAATGCAGTGTAGCTGATCTTTCACATACTAATTTTTTCTTCTAAAGTGTTTGTAAGCTCTGGGCCAGCAGAAGTGATCTGTGAAAACTCCCCCTTGCTCCCCTCTCCTCTGAGCACCCCAGAAAAAACCCATCCACCCACCAAGCACCAAGCCAGGACCACACAGGACCTTTAACTCCTGCAGAACTGTCCGTCACCTCTTGCTTCAGTGTTAGCTAACTACTGGCATGGCAAGAAAGGAAAAACAAACCCGTGCTTTCCTTTAGGTCCGCATTAGCTTCACTGGGAGGAGAGCACATACACCAACAAACTAGCTCTGCTCTCCAGAGCTGCTGGCTCTCTGGCAGAGGCTCTGCCACCTGCAGGCATCGATGCTCCGGGTTATACAGGACAATTAGTATGTCTGGAGGAGAGAGTCTCAGCAGATCAAACACACTACCAGAGTCAAATTACCTGGGGCTGATCGGACATTTCCATCCATTGACTGAAACACAGTGCCAGTTGCTTTAAAAAGTAAAGAACAGACATTAACAGTGAGTCTATCATACCTTCGGACCTCTGTTTTCACTCGGGAAGTCGGGACTGGCTCGTTATTAGCCTGTCCAGCTTTTGCTGACCCAGGTGTCCTATTCTGCACCCGGCTGCACACCACACCCCTGCCCATACCTGTTCACCTGCCGCTGCGGGGGGCACAGGGCGCCAGCCTCCCTCCTCTCTTTACCATCTCCCCCAGGGTTTTTAAAAAGGCATTGCCAGTCCGTTGCCGATTTCCTAGCTCTTTTCCCTGCCAAAGACGAATGTCGTTTTCCACCTTCTTCGTCTCTACCCTACCTCTCCACCGCGCATCGCTGTCAGACGACAATGACAGATGTACCTGGTTTTGGGGCAGCTCCACACCGTCCCGGGAGCGCGAGAAAGGCTGCGGGAACCCTGCGGGACGGGACACGGGTGTGTTGGGATGCCGCGGAGCCCTGCCCCGACGGCGCTCCTCTCTCTAGAGGAGCCGACGCTTTCCGCGGGTTCTCCCGCATTCCCCTGACGCCGGTGCCGGGACGTACCTGAGCCCCGCGGGAGGGCGCAGAGGCAGCAGGCGGCCAGGAGCCAGGGCAGGGCGGGCGGCGCCGAGGGCATGGCGGGGCGCGGATGGACGGAGGGGCGAGCGGACGGGCGCCTTTATGGGGCCGCGCCGAGCCCCATATGGAGCCGCCGAGCCAATGGGCGCCGGGGCGGTCCCAAGCCCCGCTCCCATTGTCGCTCCCGGTGTCGCTCCCGCTGCCGGACAAGCACTGCCGCCCCCACAGCCCCGCGGCTCGGCACGCCGTGAAACCCCCACCCCCGCCATAGGGACCCCGTTCTCCAACCCCTAGAACTCTCCGTCAAAGCTGCTTTTCTACAAGAGGTGACCGAGAGGAAAGAGTGAGAGATGAAAAGAAGATGCTGTGCATGGTCACATGATGGAGCAACAGAAAATTCTGTTTTGTAGTAGGGCTTGCTGAGTGTTTGGAAATTATTTCTTCTCATGGCAGCTTGGGAAATAAAGTTTGCCTTCTAATCAGAAAGGATATGAACTTTCATATTGCACAAGTCTTGGCCCATTTTACTACATTTACCTTCACGTGAAATAAGGAAGGCCATCCACCTCTTTGTTCATTTCGTAGTGGGTATGGCTGTGGAAAAGATACAGATCTGCTCTCAACAGAAAGTGAATCTCCTTTCTTCCCGATTTAATCATTGTGTTTGACTATGGAAAACTTCCTGGTTTTCTCTGTTCAAGTTCTAAGGGCAATGCTTTCTAATCAGATCACAGACTGAGAAAGGCAGAGCCCTCCCAAACTCTTTTTTTTATAGACTGGGCCTGCTGAAGCAAATACATATTCAGTTGTCCAACTTCTAACATAGCAGGGTTGGAATTACATGATCTCTAAGATCCCTTCCAACCCTAACTGTTCTATGATTCTATGTACTAGACATGCTTGAGAGGCAATGGCTCCAGTGTGGGATATGAGACATAAAGAACTGCAGAAGGTATTATTTTCACAGCATCCCACCTCATCTCATAATGTCCCTCAATGGCTGTGCTGCACACTAAAAGGATGACAGCAGGACTGTTCCTAGTGGGAGCATCTCAGAACAGTCAGGGAGGAGACACACCTGCTTTCTCACAAAGAAAAAGGGAGCCAGACTTCATCGACTTTGTCACCTACACAGCTGCGTGTCCTGAACATGTAAAGAGGCACTGGAGCAGCCGAGTGACCCCAACACCGTTAGTTCACCCTTTGTTCCTTCCCCTGGGAGAGACAGCTGTCTTCGCCTCATCACAGCCTTTTGGGAGCAATAATCTGAGTAGGGAGATGTCAGGAGAGGTCAGACATTGCTGGAGTAGACACTCAGCTGTCAGATTCACACTGTCTTAACTGGAAATGGGAGTTTCAAGACAGGATAGAATTCAAAGAGATTAGTCCCTCTGACTGTATAATTAGTGGGAGCTAAAGCAGATTGCAGCAAGTTTTGTGATGATAGTTTCTCACAGCAAATCCTCCCAGGCTTTCATTAACAAGAAGATGCAGGGTTCCAGGAAGCCCATAGCTCCTATTTGCAGTGGTCCTGCTTTCTACCCAAGCCCATGAAATCCTGGAGTGAAAGGACTGTCTCTGTTTGTTAAATTCGCTCATAAAAGGAGGATAATAGCAGCAAGAAGCAGGTTTGTGTTTGGTGTAATTTATTTAAGCCAGTGTAGTCACAGAAATGTGAAAGCAGAGCCCCACTAAGTGTGAGCTGGGCTCATCACAGGCAGACAGTAAAATGAGAGAAGGTAAAGATACTCTGAAAGATTACACATTTTCATATTAACTATCTTCTTTCTGTCTTTCAACACTTTAACCAAACTTAAAATTATTTTTCACCAACAGTTTTTCTCTTGCCATGCTTATCACAGATCTTGCATCCAAATCACTCCCATGCTGCAGACTCACGGGATTTTGGAGAGCCATTATAGATTCACTATTTGTTATTATTTTTTTAATGTTAACATATGAGATACCAATCCTTTTAAATCCTAATAATTTGCTCTTTTTACAAGAGAATACTTATAAATTATTACCAGATTGCTAGTGATTGTTCACTGTAATGGGATGTGGTTCTCTGGCTTTCCTATCTGAGTAGAAAAGCACAGTCTTCTGCTTTCTTCCTCAGGTGACCCATTACCTGCCTAAATTCCCACTTCTTTCTCACACAGCCTGCTATATAGTAGCCTCTTTCAACACATCTGAGTTTAGGAGTGGGATTTTTTTTGTAACAGCATAGGAAAAGTGGCATGTGATCATGCTGGGTGGGTAAAATCTATTTCTACCTTTCATAAAATACTGGATGCTACCTGAACCTTTCCTTCGTCCTTCTCATGCACAATAAACCATCTGCTGCTTTATTTCACTCTTTACCACGGAGTACCTTAAGTGTATTCTGTGTCTTCTTTCAGCAAATTTTGCCTACAGTGAAGCCTATGGAGCTATTCATTTGCATCAAGTGAGGCTTAATACTTAGAGATGAGATAAAAATTCACTCATTCAAACTCCACTAAAAAAAATCACAACTTATCTCCTAGCTGAAAATAGTATTTTATCACAGCTGTGCAGTATGAGAGAAGAATGGGGAAAGTGTTGAGAACTAAAATTTCAAATATATGAGGGTGTTTTATAATGAACACATTCAGCTTCCTTAAATCAGAACTTTCTTTGCTGCTGGATGTTTCATTTCAAAGGTGTTAGCTAAGGTGCAGCTCTGCCAATGGATATATCAACACCAAGCCACATTAATGAGCCACAATTTTACTGGATAAATAAAATTCCTGCTTTAAGGTCCTGGGCTCTCTGCACAAAGAGAGAAAATTAGGGTGACTTTCAGTGCCCACAGTGATTCACAAGTGAGTTTAAAATGAAGCTTTAGTAGGGGGTCGATGAGAAACAAGAGGATTTTTTTATTGTGAGTAAGGAGACTTGGCATACATTTAGCAACAGCAATATTACCCATCATTTTAGACTAAAATATGCTGTGATTGATAAATGAATAAGAAGAAAATTTGGTGTCAATGGGCAAAAAAGATGAAGGGCTGGTTTCCTTTTCGTAAGTGATTTCTGCAATGAAATCAGTAGTTATTGCAGACAGCAAGGACAGAGTCTGCAAAATTTCACCATCGAGCAGTTCCAGAGTGCGTCCCAACCGGCTGCTTCTGCTTGCTCATGCCTCTCCCCCTCCGCAGCTCAGCAGCACTTCGTGCAAAGCCTGATCCTGCTCTGAGGGCTTTCAATGCCTCAGCCACGACCTGTTTGGAAAGATGAGGAAAGCTGCAGAAAATGGAGAGTATTTATGAGGCAAACCTGTCACAGAGCCTGCAGACATCTCCCACTGCTCCTATTACATATAACAGTGCCTACTTATGTTGAATACAAGGCTGTGTTTGATGTGGTTTTAGTTAACATTTGTTTACCTTTTCAGCACAAACAAATGGTCCAAACAGTGGGAGCTTGTCTCATTTTTGTTTTCACATGGGCAAGGCTCCACTCGGCACTCAGAGCTGTGTGCCCCAACTTTGCTTTATCAGCACATATCACACTTTTGTAAAACTGATATCTGCTATAGGTGCTGATTTGGTTGTCAGAATGTCAAGTAAGTACAGAATAGTCAATCTTATGCTTCTGCTTGTGGTTGGGTTGCTGTACTTTACAGCTATAAAGCCATGGTCTTAAAGTCAAGTAGGCCAGCAAGTAAATATTTCAAGGGGATCAGTTAAAAGCATGTCCCACAGGGCAGGAGTTCAAATACAAGAACTAACCAAGAGCATCAAAATGGAGGACAGATGATAGTGGTGAAGTTAGGAAACTAGACCAGGAATAGCTGAATTCTTTTGGATAGTTTTTGGCTAATTTTTGGAGAAATGTGATTTTATGTCTGCTACATTCAGCCAGAGAAGTGTAAATTCCTTTGAAATGGAGCAATTTGCACCTACCATGTTGTGCTGTATGGAAAGAGTGCTGTAGCAATGGGCAGTATTTGGCTACAGTGGGATAAAGGATCAGTATAATTTCTAGATTTTGAGACATTTGAAAAGATCTTTAACCTGGAACTCTGACTTGGCTTAATTTTATTTGGTGTTGCCCCAGCTGGACAGGGAAGCAGTATGCTCTTCTGCTCAGGCAACAGGTGGGATAACTCAATCAATATCTGCAATTGAGCTTTCATCAAGGATTTGTCCAGAATGATTAATTCCTGGCATCTTAGCCCTGCCATAAATTTCCAGGTGGTCTCTGAGTCAAATGCTGGAGTGGCTGACACATACTTCACACCACCAGCTGAACAAATTTGATTTTAATAGCTGAATTATAATGCTGACACTCATTCATCCATGCCTCCTAAATCTAAATGATTTCATTTGTATCTTTAATTTTCTTTGAATATAGCTATATGTAAATCATAATTTTGTGTTTATAGAGGGATCACCACAGTCTGTGGACATCTTACACTGATCACTAGAGTAAAGGATTTAGGTTAACATGTACCATACATCTCAGATTTCTGGCAAATACCCAAATCCTACATCTCCATTATTATATGAGAAGAGAGTAGCTGAAAATAAATGTTTGTCTCACCAAGAACTGACTACAGGGAGAGCCAGTCCCAGACCATTTTTACTACCTGACTATGTTTCCTCAAAGATCACTCACTCTAAACCCACCAGCCAGAAAGAAGAAATCACCAGACTACGTTACTCTATTTCAGTATCATATGACCCATCAACCCTGTGCTAGTGATATAACCCATCATCTGCCTGACTTTAACGTGATACACAAAAACCAACCCATCTGGGAAGCTGAGTGCTTAAATAACTGGAGTTCAAGCCTCTGGACACTCCAACTTATGTGTCACTTATTGAGTGAGGAACAAAGAGTTTAACCCAAAGCTCTGCTCCCTTAGCCATACTTACCAGCACTTAATCCTGTCAGACATCTGTTCCGGTTTGGCCAAATTTAGAAATATATCCTCTGAGAGAAGGCACAACTACCCCTTCCCCCCCAGGTTTGGGAAAAAATAAATTTTCCTCGAAGGAAAGTGAAGAAGATAAAACTATTTATTTACCAAACACACGGGAAAAGGAAAATAAGGCTAAATAATAAAATGTTTCACTGTGGAGGAAAAAAAAACCTGGGAAAGTGTTAAGAGTCCTCCCTTTGGTCTCCTCGGCGCTGGGGCTTGGGCCAGGGCCAGGCCCTCTGTGCCCGGTGGAAAGTCCTCCCGATGTGCTCTGAGGTTGAAAAAAAACAGTCCAGTATAAAAGGGAGAAAATCCAGAATTCCAGAGAAGGAAAAACAAAGTCCAACTCTCAGTCTCTCTCTCTCCGGAGAACAAGAAGCTGAAACAACTGGCCAAAAGCTGACTGGAAAGCAGCAAGCCGGGTGCTTCCTCGCTCTACTCCCACAGCTGAAAAAAAAACCTGCTATCTCTGTGTGACCTTGAACAAGCTGCAAACTGCCCTGAAAAAGTTTTGCTCAGTTTTTTCCTTCCCCCTCTCAGGCTCAGTTTAGAGGCACAGAAAGGCACAAAAATTAATTTTGGGCATAGGCAGCGATATGGGATACACATCATAACGTCACCCCAAGACATTCCACCCCTTATCCCATATTGTTGGCTCAATGCCCAAACTAAGATATTCTAATTCTACACACACATTAATACATATATATATATACACAGCTATATACGAACAGTGACAGTGACAATCAGCAAGCAAGGGTATACAAGCATTTCACACAACAATCAGATCTCCCTGTGGTACACAACGTGTTGTTCCGTCTTTCTGCATTACCCACCATGTGCAACCAGGTCCCTGAGCAAAGACCACCCCACGGGTGGGTTTGTCTGCACTCGAGGCAGAATTTATCCACACAGGCTTTCCTAACAGACCTCTGACATGCACTACTGGGACCTTATCTCCATCTGTTGTATGCAGGGATTCAGATTGGGCTGGACCAGCTCTATTGGTGGAACCTCGGGTGTTAACTAACCAGGTGGCCTTTGCTAGATGCTGTTCCCAGTTTTTGAAAGTTCCCCCACCTAGTGCCTTCAAAGTGGTTTTCAACAATCCATTGCACCGTTCCACTTTGCCTGCAGCTGGTGCATGGTAAGGGATGTGGTACACCCACTCAATGCCATGTTCTCTAGCCCAGGTGTTAATAAGGCTGTTCTTAAAATGAGTCCCATTGTCAGATTCAATTCTCTCAGGGGTACCATGCCTCCAAAGGACTTGCTTTTCGAGGCCCAGGATGGTGTTCCGGGCAGTAGCGTGAGGCACAGGGTAGGTCTCCAACCATCCTGTGGTGGCTTCTACCATTGTGAGCACATAGCGCTTGCCTTGGCGGGTTTGAGGCAGTGTGATGTAATCAATCTGCCAGGCCTCCCCATACTTGTATTTGGACCACCGCCCACCATACCACAGGGGCTTCACCCGCTTGGCCTGCTTGATCGCAGCGCATGTCTCACAGTCATGGATCACCTGGGAGATACTGTCCATGGTCAGATCCACCCCTTGATCTCGTGCCCACTTATAGGTGGCATCTCTGCCCTGATGGCCTGAGGCATCATGGGCCCATCGAGCTAGGAACAACTCTCCCTTGTGTTTCCAGTCCAAGTCTACCTGTGACACTTCTATCTTTGCAGCCTGATCTACCTGCCTGTTGTTTTGGTGTTCTTCATTAGCCCTACTCTTGGGGACATGAGCATCTACATGGCGGACTTTCACAACCAGCTTTCTTACTCGGGCAGCAATGTTTTTCCACTCTTCAGCAGCCCAGATTGGTTTTCCCCTACGTTGCCAATTAGCTTTTTCCCACTTTTCTAACCATCCCCACAGAGCATTGGCTACCATCCATGAATCAGTGTAGAGGTAGAGCTTTGGCCACTTCTCCCTTTCAGCAATGTCCAGGGCTAGTTGAATAGCTTTGAGTTCAGCGAGTTGGCTTGATCCACCTTCTCCTTCAGTAGCTTCGGCAACCCGTCGTGTGGGACTCCATACGGCTGCTTTCCGCTTTCGTTTCATCCCTACGATGCGACAAGAACCGTCGGTGAAAAGAGCGTAGTGTGTGTCTTCTGATGGCAGTTGGTTGTACGGTGGAGCTTCTTCAGCACGTGTCACTTGTTCTTCTTCATCAGTGAGACCAAAGTTTTCACCTTCTGGCCAGTTTGTGATTATTTCCAAAATCCCAGGGCGATTCAATTTTCCGATACAGGCGCGCTGTGTGATGAGAGCAATCCATTTGCTCCATGTGGCATTGGTGGCGTGGTGGGTAGAGGGAACCTCTGCTTTGAACATCCACCCCAGCACTGGTAGTCGGGGTGCCAGGAGGAGTTGTGCCTCAGTGCCAATTACCTCTGAGGCGGCTTTGATTCCTTCATAGGCTGCCAAGATTTCCTTCTCTGTTGGAGTGTAGTTGGCTTCAGACCCTCTGTAGTTTCGGCTCCAAAATCCCAGTGGTCGACCTCGAGTCTCACCAGACACCTTCTGCCAGAGGCTCCAGGACAGGCCATTGTTCCCGGCTGCAGAGTAGAGCACGTTCTTCACTTCGGGTCCTGTCCTGACTGGGCCAAGGGCTACCGCATGAGTGATTTCCTGCTTGATTTGGGCAAAAGCTTGTTGCTGTTCGGGGCCCCAATGGAAATCGTTCTTCTTGCGGGTAACCAGGTAAAGAGGACTCACAATCTGGCTGTACTCAGGAATGTGCATCCTCCAAAAGCCTATGGCACCTAGGAAAGCTTGTGTTTCCTTCTTGTTGGTTGGTGGAGACATTGCAGTGATCTTATTGATGACCTCAGCGGGAATCTGACGCCGTCCATCTTGCCACTTCACTCCCAGGAACTGGATCTCTCGGGCAGGTCCCTTGACTTTGCTCTTCTTGATGGCGAAACCAGCTTCCAGGAGAATCCGGATAACTTTCTCTCCTTTCTCAAACACTTCTGCTGCAGTGTTCCCCCACACAATGATGTCATCAATGTACTGCAAATGTTCTGGAGCCTCACTGCCATATCCTTCACAGTCTCATTCGCACCGTAGTCCGGTTTCATTATTGCTAAAGCAGAAGCGTATTCTGGTGGCCCAAGGTGTATGAGTTTTCGCCACATGTATGGAATAACTCTGGCCCGGTCTGGACTCCTCAATCCTGGGTCATTTGCAAAGACAACCTCTACCACCCCTAGTTCTCTCAGGCGTTGGATCCCTTGCTCTATGGTCTTCCATGGGGTTTGCTGCATGTAGAGATCATCTCCACACATATATCTTTCAGCCACGCCTGTTAAAACTCGTCTCCAGACACTGGTAGAATCAGCCCCCCTTTTCATCGCTTGGTCGATCACTGGATCATGTGACAGGGATCCCAAATGCCTCGCTTCAGCACCGTCCAGCATCACATCATCACCTGCCGCATCCCAAATACGGACCATCCAACTTATTATGGATTCGTCGGACTGTCGGGTGTAATCCTTTCTTAGGCTGTGAAGGTCCTTTATGGACATGGACTCAGTAATGGTTTCTGTGCCTGAGTCAGTTGGTGGTTTTGAGGTTCCTTCCCCTGCATCTTTTGAGGTCCCTTCCCCTGCATCATCATCATCTTTCACTGGGCGATCAGTTTTGGTGGTGTGCTTCTTCCTCGTGACAGGAGCCACTGTCAGTGGCTTAGACTCTCCATCTGGTTTGGGCTTGCTGTCTGGTTTATCTGCAGCCTGAGTGACTGGGGTATCTGCAGGCTTTGCTGATTTATCTTCCTGTCTCTCTACCATTACATGCTGCAGTGTGCGATAGGCATATGCCAAAGCCCAACATATTGCAAGGAGCTTGTTCTCATTGGAATTGTCATTATATTTCTCTTTCAGATATTTCGCCACCTCAGCTGGTTTCTGAACTTGTTCAGGGGGAAACTTGCAAACCATTGGGTCAGAGAATTTCTTCAAGATTTGGCCCATATCCTCCCATTCCCCACACCACTCAGGATGTTCCACCTCTGGGTCAGGTGTCTCAGCAGTCACCCTGGAAATCTGAGCTCTCATTCTAGACAAGCTGCGAGACATATGGAGGAAGCTTAGGAGATACAATACCACGAAGATGATGTCTTTAACATCCAGGGGAAACTGAACATTCTCAAAAGATAACCTATCAAATTTAAAGGGAAGGGGAACCTCGTCTCCTCCTCCTCTAACAATCTGGGTGCAATTACTAATAAATTCCCAAAACAGGCTACTGAAGCTAGGACTGGGGTTAGGACGGAGAAACCACTTATCATACACACTCCGAACAGCTGCCCGTACCTCTGTCAACTTCTTATAAATCATTATCACCGAGCACAGCAAGATAGAAATCCTGATTCGTCTCCCTGCTCTGTAAAATTTACATATCAGGGACAAGATTTGAGCAAGTTGTGGATAGGCAAACAACCCTAGGGACCAAAAAAAAACCAGTACCTCAATGAAGCCTAAGGACCAAAAAGACATGAGTACATCAAGCCAGAGAGACATTATGAACTCAACCACCATGGTGATTACCTTACCCCAACACAGAATAAGCAAATTCAAACCAAAATGTAATTAGCACCGTTTTTTCACTTTCCTTCGAGCCCCACTTGGGCGCCACTAAATTTGTTCTGGTTTGGCCAAATTTAGAAATATATCCTCTGAGAGAAGGCACAACTACCCCTTCCCCCCCAGGTTCGGGAAAAAATAAATTTTCCTCGAAGGAAAGTGAAGAAGATAAAACTATTTATTTACCAAACACACGGGAAAAGGAAAATAAGGCTAAATAATAAAATGTTTCACTGTGGAGGAAAAAAAACCTGGGAAAGTGTTAAGAGTCCTCCCTTTGGTCTCCTCGGCGCTGGGGCTTGGGCCAGGGCCAGGCCCTCTGTGCCCGGTGGAAAGTCCTCCCGATGTGCTCTGAGGTTGAAAAAAAACAGTCCAGTATAAAAGGGAGAAAATCCGGAATTCCAGAGAAGGAAAAACAAAGTCCAACTCTCAGTCTCTCTCTCTCCGGAGAACAAGAAGCTGAAACAACTGGCCAAAAGCTGACTGGAAAGCAGCAAGCCGGGTGCTTCCTCGCTCTACTCCCGCAGCTGAAAAAAAAACCTGCTATCTCTGTGTGACCTTGAACAAGCTGCAAACTGCCCTGAAAAAGTTTTGCTCAGTTTTTTCCTTCCCCCTCTCAGGCTTAGTTTAGAGGCACAGAAAGGCACAAAAATTAATTTTGGGCATAGGCAGCGATATGGGATACACATCATAACGTCACCCCAAGACAACATCTGAGTTGAGTGCCATTCAAAATGAGTAAGTACTCAAACACTGTCACTTACACTTATTGCTGAAAACACCTGTATTTTTCTTAAGTAATTTGACTTAATATGAAAGCAATTAATTTTTCTCATTCTCTTTCAAGTCAGCTATATCTTTACAGAGTATTGAAAATGAAGTGATTGCTTCTTTTGCACATTAAATGTCATTTGTATGAACTGTTGTATGCCTTCTGACTTAAGATGTAAAACTTAATCTAATTTTTATGCTGTCCTTTGGCCAAAATGGTTATGCCTTGACACTCATTGGCCTGAGTATTTTTTAAATCTCATTAGATTATATCACTCCACAAAAGCTTTACTGTATCAAAAAGCAAAACTTTTCAGTTGTTAGAGGATTTTATTGGCCTCAAAATATTGGAATTGTAAGTTTCATGGAATTGTAAGTTTCAATGCACTTCTGGGTCTAGCAGTCAGACTTAATGTAAACCAACAATAAACAAAGAACCATTAATACTAATCCTACTATTTGGATTAGGGTCCAAACCAGTCTGTCAGTATTGATGTGTCATCCACAGCCTCTACTGAGAATTGTGTCTCTTCCTCAGAAGCTGTTTCTCTCCCCACCTGAGTCCTAGAGCCCTTTGTGTCCAGAACACATATATCTTTTCTCTGTGGCAAAAGATCTGCCTGGTCTGCCTGCAAGCAGCTGTCCAGAAGAATCACAGGCAAACAAAAGGCAGGTTTTCCTTTGAAGGAACCATTTTACAGTTGAATGTCTTTTAAAAGCTTTTAATCTTCTTCTCCAATAAATTTGAATGAGTTTTTTTTGTTATCCTTTCCCAAAGGCCTGTTTGCAGAAGCATGGTGGCATTTATTATAGATACAGAATTAATTTGTATCCATTAACACCCAATTTACACATTATCTTCTTGATTTTAGTTGCTCCATGTAGGCCAAACCTTGAATTAAGAAAGCTCTCCCTGCCTGGGGAAGGACTCCATGAATGAGCCCTTCTGCTCGCTTGATCTCTGCTCTGGGAACTGTGTTGCTCAGCCCTTTCCAGGCTCAACGGGGGCCAAAGTTCCAGTCCAAGATCTAGACACATCATTAAACATAAATGCATAGAAAAAGACCTCCCATAATATGATGCACCAGCTAGACAAGACAAATGAGGGAGAATGATAGTGTAGTGGCAGGAATACAGACATTTTGGGAGTTCTTATCCTCCATCTGTATTTACTTTCTCTTCTTAGTAAGTATTTCTTTACAGCAAAATATTGTGGGGGGGAATGCTTTTGTGGACCACCCTTCACAAAATAGCTTAGTAAGATAGGAAATTGATTGTCAACAAGCATGAGTGGAACACCAGAAACTGTCTGAGAAGATGCTTGCCCAAACAGGTGCTGCTTATAGATGAAGAAGACCATCAACAGGATTTAACAGTAACCAGGATATTGGAGTCTTTTGAAATAGACTGAGCTTCAAAAGATGTGCAAAAGATGCACCAAAATTTCCAAGACAGGGTAGTGCCCTGGTGATGGTAACAGAGCAGGGTTTGACAGTGACAGGGGCCTTGCTCAGCACTGGCATTACAGCACCCATGTGGATTGGGGGACACAGCTGGCACCCAGTAGGGATGACCCAGTGGATTTAGTGCAGACCCTGCACCTGTGGCCCAACAGGTCTCACTTGGTGGCATGAGGGTTCAGGGAGTGTTGGGAGCAGTGGGGGATCACACACAGCCAGAGCACAAACATCCCCCAAAGGAGAAGTTGTCAGGAGTGGAGCCCCTTACCCTGGAGAGAGCGGTAGGCATTTGTCCTTCCCTGTGCAGAATTTGAGCATTTGGAGATTAGTTATACAAGGGTGTTTAAAAATTTCTAGTTCAGTAACAGTTTGTGAGTGTCTAATACTGAGGTTTATCTCCTGGTATAGCTCTTGAATATATTTTTCACCAGTTGCTGACCAATTATGTGCTGTTAATAATTCAATAAACTACTTCAGTCTTGAGTTGGTTTAAGCTATGAGCAGTTTTTCCCTGGGATAATTATGTACCTGAATGTCCCTCAATGCTAGCAACATTGTGCACAAAATGCAGTAAGGCCAGCTTGCTTTTCCCCTTCCTAACAACACATCTTGAGAATGCATCTTTTCTGTCCTAAATGGAAACTGCTGCACTATCTGCTGGCTCTGAAGGCTCCAAGATAAAGAAGGAATTACTCCAAAGCCAAAAAAGAAGGGGAAAAATTTGAGAGAGAATTTGAAGGAAATAATGACCAAAGAACAGAGCGGAGAGCTGATCCACAGGGAAAACTACTTTATGACTCAGCAGAGGACTACTCTATGCCTCATGTTTTGTCAAATGCAGTCCCTGCCTGTCTCAGCCCTACTACAGAAAAATGTGGAGGCTGGAGCCTCTCTAGCATATAAGTGGAGAAGACAGACTTTTCTCTGCAGTATAATTTGCTGTAAGGCACCCCACTTAAAAGTGAGCAGAGAGCTTAGGGTTTTACCTGGAAAGACTTAATTGTTAAAGAAGAAGGAAAAGCCAAAACAGGCAGCCACATCAATGGTTATATCAGGTACCTTTCTTCTATGTACATGTCACTGAGGAGAGGTTTAGCAGAGATGACACATTGGGACCGCATCTCATAATTTGTTAATATAAAAAGATACAGTGCACTAACTGGCAAATCCTCTCTAGTTTATCACTGCAAACCTCAGAGATTTATGATGGCCAGAGGTATGTGCCTATCATGAAGTCACATGAAACTGGAGATCATGTAATGTTTATTTAGCTGGATGAATAGTCCTGAGACAGGAGAATTAACTGCATAAAATTTCAACTTTCTTTTTCTTGCTGTTGACAGAGTTATCATATTCCCAGCTGGCAACAGAGTGTCTGAAGAAGATAAGTGTTTAATGGGATAGTGAAGAATGATGTAAAGTCAAAATCAATTCATCTACGATGAAATACAGTAAGATAAATGAGTACAACATTAAAGAAGCCAATAAAGACCTTGATAAAGCTTCATGAGGCATAATAAAGTTACAGAAAATTTCTAGAGAGTGTATTGGATATATTTCCAAAACCCAAGCTATCATTTGAAAAATATTTTTAAATATCCTCTGTTCTACATGAGAAACATATTTGTGTATCCAATTTCTGTTGGTTTTACATTAAAAAAAATTCACATTCACTTTAGACTGTAGCCTGGCAGGTTCTAGCAATTTGCAGAGTTTTTGGCATAAAACAGTGATGCTGCTGCAGTTCCTGGTCTGCCTGCAACTCTGAAAAGCAGTCTTGAGGTAACTTCTATATCGAACTACCATTATCAAGCATTGTTTTAAAGCAGCGTTATTTTTGCCATGGAATCAATAGCATGCTTCACTTATCCAGTTGTAAAATGCTAGTGAAGAAAAGAGATTTTTCCTGTGTGAAGGAGTTGGATAAGATGAAATCTGTGTGCAATGGCTTAAGGATAACCTCATAATGATGCCTTTTCTTGGTCTTAAAATTAAGAATCAAACATGGTTAGAAGGGAAAAAGGGGTTTTACATCAGTATTTATTTTAAGGATCCTTAGGTGCACCACATCCAGGTGGAATGCGTTGAAATGCACACTGCAATGCCCACACCACGAGATCGGGTATAACATTATAGGTTTTACTAATTAGCATATCTATCAAAGATTCCCCAGTGAGAGGCTCAAGTGAGCCCCCCTCCCCAAGGAACCTTCCCCTGGATGGTTCTACCTTAGTTTAAAAAATGTGTTCTGGAGAGGACCTTGGGGTCTGGGGCTTTTTGATCTTTAACTACGAGGCTTCTAAGATGTTTGGTCTCCTAGCTTAACAAAATAAGTCTAAGAAGGTAGGCTAAAAACCACTAGGAATACTAAAAGCTATAAAAAGGTATATAAAAGAGGTATAAAAGAAAAGGCAAAAAATCATCATGGCACCAATTCTGACTACAGTGTGACAATTAAAAAAAAAAAAAAAAGGGAGAAATCAAGCAGAGCTCCCTGCCTTCTGTTTGGAGAAAATATAGCCAAAATTAATTTTCCTGTTCTAACTCCAGCAATATCAAGAGAACAGCAGAAGCTGATATGACCCATCCCTGGATGTGTTTAAAAAAAGACTGGATATGGCACTTGATGCCATGATCTAGTTGAGGTGCTAGGGCATGGGTTGGACTCAATGATCTTGAAGGTCTCTTCCAACCGAGACATTCTGTGAATTCTGTGAACTTCTGTAACAGGAGCACATTTAGACAACAACAGTGCAAGACACAATGTGGCACCATGAGTTATCCAAGACAATGAGGCTCAGTGTGTTGCTGTTGTTTATCGTTCCTGAAGGAGAAAATAATCTGCCCTCTTTGCAGTGGCTGGATCAATGAGTCACTGCTTAGTGACACAGTTTCCTTAATGAAGTGAGTGCTCAACGAAGATGTGTAAATTAGGAAATAAGGATGTCGCAGCAAAGTACATGCTAACTGCTCTGGTAGGGTTTTTTTCAAACCAGGAAAGCCCACTAGTTAAATAATGTAAAATATAAAAGAACAGAATGTCTAGAGGGAATTGGTAAGTGGATGGATGGATGGATGGATGGATGGATGGATGGATGGATGGATGGATGGATGGATGGCAGCCTCCTTCTTTTCTGGGGACACAACTTAAAAGAAAGACAGTGTTGCTGTGGAAATATGCCTGCCTAAGTGCTGTGATGCTTCCAAATGCAGGGCTGGGGTGTTCCTTATACTAAAAAAGAAATAGTTGTAATTCTCAAAGATTATTGTGAGCAGAGCCTGAAGGTGAACAGAAGATCTAGTGCCTGGCAGCAAGAGCTGACAGCCTAAGAAAGGGAAAGGTTTGGCTCCAAATGGTCAAAAAAGATTGTATTTAGTAAGAATTTATGCTGTTATATGGTAAGAGAGGAATGCTTAATACAGCTGATATAGGCTACCCACAATATTTTTAAAAGAACTGAGAAAGAGTCTGTAGGATCTGTGCTACAAGATGATATCTTGAACCACTAAAAAAATGTACTTTTAATCATAACACTTGGTTCATACTTGAAAACAACATCTTGGCTTGGCTTACTCTTTTTTTATTTCATTTCATTATTTTGAGCTCAGATGTAGATTTTGCAATTTAGAGCAACATCACTTGAAAAAACACATAATGATACTTTCATAAACACTACAGTGATGGATAGAAAGCATTAAATAATGACTCTTTTCTTGAAGTATAAAGCTGGCACCTTCAATATTGCCTTTTATCAAATACCAATTGCAATAGCAACAGGTGACTTATTTAACTGTATGCTTTGTAACTGAGTATCTTATAATACTTTTCAGAGATCATCTGTGAATATGAATTTCATCTTGTTAACCTTCTTTCATTTAAGCTAAATACATAGAAAGAAGATGTAAAATCATTCTCCCTCTTTTTAGGTGAATAAATTCTGGAGATAAAACCTAATGCTTTTCATGGTTGAACTATCATGGCTGGTCCTGACATAAGGTTTGATGCATGGCTGGTGGTCACAATTCCAAAACATCAACTGCTCTTTGGGTGAACTGAATAAATTGAGAGGCTTGTTGGTGACCATCAGTTATACTTCGGGAGATCTTAAAGCTTTACATTAAATGTTGAAATCATCTTATATTCTCAAGCCTTTTCCTTGTAGTGAGGCTGAAAGCAGTGTCACTAAAACTTATCATATTTACCCTACCTCTCATATTTTCAGGGATCTTTTTGGTGGTGGTTGCCATAACTGGTTAAATTACACCTATTTTAGAAATGGGCATTTTCAAACAGACAATCTCCCATCTGTTCTCACCTTAGTGAGAATAAGATTTTATTGTTGCAGCCCAAGACTGGCTGTGCTCTAATATCTTCAGAAACATTGAGCTGAAGGAAATAAAATTTGCCACAGAGAATCAAGGTAAAGCTAGATCTTGATGTCTCTGTTTTTCTAGGGCAAGAAACTTCAACGTAAGTTTCAGTGATTGAAGAATTCATCTCACCTCGGTGTTACAACTCCAAAGGCCTGTTCTCCAAAACAATCCAACTACTTCCTCTTAATTCTTCCTCCCATCCCTATTTCTGTCTACATGGTGACTGGGGAAATTCCTTGTCCCTTTTTTCTTTTTTACATTGTAGCATGGGAACATGCATGGTAAGTTAAGGACATATGGTAACATAGTTAACAGCTCATATTCAGGTAGGCAGCAAAAAAATCCCATAAAAACACAAAGAATTTGTATTTCTCTTCTTTTGGGGGGTGAGAGGATTTTTTTTGTTGTTTTTTGTTTGTTTTAAAGAGTCAAGGAAACTATAGAGTAGGCATCAGATTCTGTAAAATGATGGGCTCTTAATTTCCATTGGAAACAGTCACATATAAATAACTCCAAAATTATTCTTGGATGAGGATCATGCCCCCAGAGGACCACACTCTGAGGTATGGCACAGGGGCCACACTGTGCAGGAAGACATGGGCCCTCCCTGGGGAGTCACTCCCTGTGGCCAGAGCACAGTCTGCATTTGCAGTGCCTTGGTCAGGAGGATGTGCCAACAGAGGTGAAGTCCCACCTCTCACCCACTTGCCCTCCCAAGTCTGGATTGTAGCACAATGCCTGTCATTTTAGGATAACTCTTTTTAGACTTACATTTCCTTGAATTTCTGGCACAAACATTTTTTTCTTGCCTTCACAAGAGTGGTGTGATTCCTAATTAATTATTGAACTATAAGGATATGGGAAACAAACGTTCAAATTCCTCCTGAGAGATACCACATCTGCCACCTCCCAAGAGCCAGCCCTAAACAGCAAGTTATAAATTATTTGAAGCACTCAGTGTCCCTGTGAAGGCTGTTCCACTTAATGTAAAATATTCTAATCCTACATATATTAATTAGCAAATGGGACCCAGGTTCTGTGCCTGCCCCTCTTTTTTTTTTACTCTCATCCCCCCATGACCCAAGTCACCCCTCAGCCTCCTTCAGGTGTTTCTGCTTACCCCAAAACTGGTCAGTTTTCTAATGTGGAGATAATCAAGCAGAAGACAACAGCTCTCCCAACCCTTGCTACAGCAGTACTACTGGTATCAGATATGTCAGGAATTGTGTCTTCTGCTTAGCATGCTGTCCTTAGATGTTTTTTCCAATATTTTAGAGTGTAATCTCAAACACTGGTAAAGAGAAGTATTGGTTCAGAGCAGCACAGCTGCCTCCACTCAATAATCCTTTTTGAAATACAGTGACAAAAAAAAAAACCCACCTGAAATCTGCCTTACTTCTTACTGAGCCTAGAGCAGCTCTGGTGCTCTCTATTTGTGCAATGCCAATCTTGCAGCTCCTCTCGAGGCAAGGCACAGCACTGGCAGGTGCACGGGCACCTGCAGTTTGTCCTCACTGGAGCCTAAGTCACAGATGCAACCGCGAGCGCCATACCTGCAGGGTCACAGCAACTTTGTCACCTGGGAGTAGCCTGGAAACAACTTGTCCCTTGGGGAATGCAGCAGGTGAATTTAAGACTCAGCTGCTTGCCAGTTTGACTCTGCCAGCCAGATAGAGCGAAATGAAAGTTGGTGAATCCAGCTGTCTGATTTGAGCTGTGGGGAGAGGGGAGGGTTAAAAGAGGGTAGCAGGTCGCTTTGCAATACACTAACTTGTTTTGAACACTAAGTGGTTCAGTCAATTGTCTTAATTTCTCTACTTTGGGAAACACCCACAACTGGGACTTAAAATTCAATTGTTATTTCTGATTTTTATTTAAAGAATTGACTTACCTTGCTACATTGACATGATAGTTTGCTGATTGGCTGCACTCATTTTATGACCTATATAATTAATTTTGAATCATTAGGTTCAATTTTAATTGAAATTGGTTTGATAATTAAATGTAGTTCTTAGCTACTCTAGTCCAGTGTCTAGCAGCATGTTTCATTCTTTGCTATTAATAAACTTCACAAAGCTGTTTTCCCTTTTCAAACTACCAGCTCAGACTAAATGTCTGAAGAATATAAGATAAATTAGATGGTTCAGCTAATGACCTACTTACCTCAATCTAAACTTTTTGTCTCCTTCTCAAAGGGCAATCAAATTGTGTAATGATATGCAAAGATTTAAGAATTCCAAGGCACTCATCATCAAGGTAAAACTTGCCTCTAACCCAAAATAAAAAGTTAACCTAATCTTCAAATGAACACATCTCATTTGCTGCTTATGGATTTGATTATACCCCTACTACAGGCAGTATGTTTTTGCTACAGATATCAGCCCTAAGTCCCCCCAGTCCCTCCACACACCTCAATCTTTCCTATGAAAGAGCTGGTTTTGACATGCACTTTATTCTTTGTTAAAGTTATTTTATATTTTAAAAAATCCAGGAAACACATGCTACTTTATGTATGATATTTATGCCATATTAGTAAATCCTGCATCTGTATGAGGCTGTATCTCCCTGCATTCATTGGCCTGCCTTTTTTTTTTATTTCCACAGTGTCTCTTAATAATGTAGAGGCCACAAAGTATTTTATATGTTGTATCTTGTATCAACACAAAACACATTTAAATAAGCTCCCTTAAGTTCCAGAAAGACAGAATCTGGTGACGAAGATCACACTCTAATAAATGTGTTACATACCAAAGGTGCCATGTCTGACCTGCAAATCAAGGTACTTGTACCCAAGAGATCTCCTCTGGTGACCAGTCATGCTTCAGAAATGCAGTCATGAAGCAGATAGATGATTTCACTAATAATGGCAGTGCACTAGGAAAAGCACATCTTCCTACTGATTTAAATAAGATTTAAATCTTCGCGAGTACTTGATGCTGAGCAGGTGACTTGTCTTAAGGTCAGCTCTTATGGAAACAAAGCATGACTCAAAAGGGCTGCCAAGACTAATCCTAGTAATTGGCATTGGATCTAAACCTGAAATAACTGCAAAGAGCAAAAAACAAACATAGCTTAAGTTTAACAATATGGGCAAGCCTAGGCTTCTGCTGAATAGGATGAGCTTGGAAGGTCAAGGAAAATAAAGGTTCTTTCAGTGTGATTAGGCTGGATGTGCTCAAATGCAATCTGCACTATGGATGATTACTTATCTTGTCCAAAACAGAGGCTCATTTAAACATTTTGGTATGCTTAAATGCTATTTAGAATTAACTTATACCAAGGGCAGTCATGACAGCCTGCCACTGACAGATAACTTCTTAAAATGCTTGAATGAGCTACACCTGGTCTTCCCTGAGTGGCCAAGCTGCAAATGTGGATCTTTTGTAAGACTGTTCCAGGAGAAATGTCAAACCTGGAATAAAGATATACAAGAGTTATTAGGACATACACCCCCTTTTTTTAGCAGCATAAACATTAAACATGTTATTAAGATCAATTTTTTATGTTTAGGCCCATGTCTTTACAGAAAAAATGGGTACATCACTTCCATTGGCTTTAGCATCATATATCTGGGAAAGACACTCTAGAATATCCCAGAGAGAGCAGGGTGACTTTTCAACAGCTCACTTATCCTTTACATCTCTCTGGCAATGTAAAAATTCTCTAGTATTAAAAAGAACCTAGACTCACACATCAATTTTGCTGCCTATTTGAAACACTAAACTCCACTACAGTTTAGCATTAGGGTTTTAGTAGCAAGAATCCTGTTGGCCTGAAGTAGCAACTGTATAATCCAACAGTACAGTTGCCTATGCAACACATTCTTCAACTTCATCAGACACTTTCAAGCCCGATTACTGACAACAAAGCTTATTAACTGTGCTTAATTTGGAAAATTGGTCTCTTTTGTACTGGATTAATTATTATACATGTCAGTAACAACATACTTGAAAGGTTAAAGTTCCTAAGTTGAGCCTGATAATCTGGCAGGAATTGGTTCCACAGCTGGAGACTGCTTATTAATAAATCTATGTGTAGCTGAAACTGTAGTCATCACTGAAACCTGAAGAAAGGAGTAGCTTTCTAGCCTGTGCAAGACTCAGACTGGTGACAGCCACACATTTCCAACATGCTTTGCCAACAAGGTAACTGTCATAATCATCATTTCTACTTCACAGGTAGAGAGGAAGGGATGCACAAGAATGTGGTGTCCCAAGGTGCTGATACAAACATAGAGTCAGTCAGAGAATTGGTTTTCTGATTACTGGCTTTTGGCCACTGGTTCCCAGTGAGATCTATGTTTCTGCTGCTTCACTGGAGACCAGCAGCCATCAGCATAGCACTGAGCATATAATGGTGAACGCATTTGCATTACCCTGTTCTGCTCCATAGGTTGGCCATGGTATATGTACCAGTGACAGAATCCTTGGCTTCCTTGGTCAGGCTTCAGCAAAGTGCACCATGGTAGTCAAGTCTGAAAAAGCATGGATCAGAGGGGCATGGATCTAACAGGGAGGAGTGCCCTTTAAGACTGCAATATGTCCTCAAGAGGACCTGTTTAAATAGATGTTAAGAAGAGACTTATCACCATCACCGGGTTTTCATGGGGTTTGTGTGTATCAGAGTCCTCAAGGTGAGCATTTTGCTTGTCCACTGTGAGCACGTTTCTTGTCCAGTGAGCTGAGCACTGAGTGTACAGCTGTGTGCAGTGACTGTGTGCACTATGCAGTGCCTTTGGGGGAAAAGGAGCCTGGGCTTAGCGAAAGGCTGTGGACAGCGGCATTCAGACAACACCTGCTTTCACACTACAGCTGTTCTTCACAGTGTTTTAGGGCAGCGTTCCTCTGTCTGCTGGAGCCTACACCTGCCCTGTGTCTACCATGTCAGGGTGAGGCATTGGGCAATGCCTGGCTCTGCCAGCTGCTTTTACGGTTTTTTTCCTTCCTGCCTGGCCAAGGGCAACTTTCCTGCCTGATGGTGGGCCTCAGACAATTGAAGAAATAGTAAGAAGTGTTTGGAGAAACATCAGGGAGGAAGAGTCACATGGAAAGGGACTCTTGATCTCTACAACTCCCTAACAGGAGGCTGTAGCCGAGCAAGGATCGATTTCATTTCCCAAGTACAAGTGATGGGTCCAGAGGAAACAGGCTCAAATTGCACCAGAGGAGATCTAGGTCAGGTTTTTGGGAAAATTTCTTTGTGGAAAGGGTTGTCAAACATGGGTACAGACTGCCCAGGGCAGCGGTGCAATCACCTTCCTGAAGCATTCAAAAACCATATGGATGTGACCCTCGGGGACACGGTTTAGTGGTGGCCTTGGCCGTGCTGGGGAAACGGTTGGACTCGAAGATCCTAGAGGTCTGTTCCAATATTAATGGTTCTGTGATTTCCACATCTATATCGTTTTTTTAAACAGGAGCATTAGTGACCTACGAAAGATGTTTTAGCCGTTAAAAAAAAAACAAAACAAAAACAAAAACGCCACAACCCAAACACACGTATACACGTGTATATATGTGAGTCCAGCCGGAAAGCCACACTCGAGGGGAAGGAGGGAAGAGGCGGGGAGAGGAGGGCAGAGCTGCCCAGCCCGCCCTCCATTCCTCCCTCCTTCCCTCCCGCCTTCGGGCGGCCGGGTGCGGCGCTGCGTCTTCTCGCAGCTGAACCGAGCCGTCTCCGCGGCGGCCTTCACCTTCCTCCCCTTCCCGGCGGCGGGGCTGGGGCCTGCCCGCGGCCCCGGGAGGAAATGGAGGCGGCGGCGGCAGGGGCTGAGCGGGGCCGGGGAGGCGCCGCCGCCGCCCGCAGCCGGGCGGGGGGGATGCGCCGACAGCCGGGGCCGCCCGAGCGGGCCGGCCGTGCTGCCCAGTGAGGCGGGACCCCGCCGCCGCGGGCCGGGGCCGCGGGCAGCGGCGCTGGAGGGCTGGTAAGCCGGGGAGGGGCTGGGGAGGGTCACAGGGGGAGGCCTGGCGGCCGCCAGCCCCGAACACAGGCTCCTCCGGCATCCCGGGTTGGGCGGGGAAGGCAGCGGGCGCTGCGGGCATGTGTCGTCCGTCCCTCCTGGGGGTGAGGGGAAGCCCGCCCAGCTTCGTCGTCCTCCTCCAGAACGGGAAAAGTTTATGTCTGTTCAGCCCAGGTTCTTGCGCCCGGAGCCGGGCTGGGGCTGGCCAGTACCTCGGCTCGTCCCCTGCCGGTCAGAGCACGGCCCTGTCCCCTCTTCTTGGCGGGGACCGCTCTGCTCTTATGGAATGAATGGAGCACCCAGGAAGCCTGGATGCAGGGGACAGAGGAGCTGCTGCCCTTCCCAGCTGTGAAGAGCGTGGGGTGCTCGCTGGAGTGGGAGCTGGTGTCTGTCTGGGCACGGCGTACGGGAGGGGAGGCAGGGTCCCGGCGCAGCCCGGGGCCGCGACACCGGCACACGCCGGGCCTGCCCCGGGCTGAGGTGGGTCACGAAGCTGGTGCAGGCGCTGCTGCCCCGGGCCTCGGTTCACATCCCGCTGACAGGTGAGCTGCGTGCGCAGGCAGCGCTCCGCGCCCAGCAGGAGCTGGAAGAGCAGACGCACAGGCCTGTCAGTGCCCTCGGGAGGAGCAAAGCCTTAGGAAAGAACCAGCCTGTTAGGATGTATGCTACAACATTTAGTAGCACCACGCAACTTGCCAAAGGACCGTCTGTGGTAGATATTAGTCAGTAATTTTTTTTAAATTTAACAAATTGGCCACATTTTCTTACCTGTAAGATAACACAAAGGAAGCATTGATGAAAATGGCCTAGGTGTCCCAGTTAGTTGTTGCTTTCCTTACCAGTTCCATTTCTAGTTACGTCATTAATCATGTGCTGATGGGCAAGCAGTTGGGAGTTTGAGCCTCCTGGCTTGTCACTGCCGTTCACGATGCGTGCAAGGACTGTCCTGCCAAGGAGCCCCTATGCAAGCAGCATAAGCTGCGGAGCAGAGACTGCACTGAGTTTTAATGCTGCTTAATTCTTTCACGCTTTGTCCCATCAGTCACTTGAAGACAGCAGTCTTGTGCAAAGAATGAGTGTTTATTGGAGGTAGCAGGTTACTTGCGGGCAACGGGTCAAGCCTGCAACTCTGTGTCTTGATCTTTGGTTCATGTTTGTGTGTGTGTTGGTGATCCCATTTTTTCTCGTGCAAAACTTTTCATCTTGCTAATCTGAGGGTTATGTGGCAGTTTGTCTTTGTGGTAGCCCTGAGGGGAAAGGACAGAGGAATGGGTAGGGACAGGAGTTTTGAGATCGCGTGCTCCTAAAAAGTGTAGAATTGCAGTAAGAGGGAGAAAGAGTAACCAGAAAATTCTGTGTATTTCCTTGTGAGAAAATGGACTAAACCTTCAACATATTTCTTACTTTTTTCTACTTGTAAAGAAAAATTGTGTTTTAGACAACCAGAAATAGAAGACTGTTTTGAAAGCTGAAGAAAACTATTAGAGGAAAAACAGAAGCTAGTACTTGTATTTACTAGAAAAGAAGTGCAAGAGAAGCAACAGAAATGCAGTAAGGTTGGAGATAAAATAGGAAATGCAATTGCCCTATGTGAGAACAAAAAAATATTAAGATAGAGACAGAGAAACAACATAAACACATTATTTTTTTTACAAAGTACTGATCATTGCATTTAAGTGAGCATGTTGGTTGAGGTACTTCTGTCTGTAACTTTGAAGAGCTCTCCTTCTTGAGATGGGTGATGTGCTGCTGATATAGATGTACTTTAGGATGCTAGAAGTGAGTAACTGTAGTAACATCATAATTACGTTATGACAGATCCTCTGACAAGGCTCTTACATTCATGGGTATGGTTGCAGATTTCCTGTGCACATTAAAAAAAAAGAGTAGACAAAACTGCTTATTGTTTTCCTCTCAGCTTCCACGTGTTGAAGGGTAGAAGTGGTGGTTCTTACGGATGTGGCTGCAGGCCTGACCCCTTCCTACTCTCTAAGCCCTGTCCTTGAGGAGGGAACTGTACTGCTTGTAGGTGACTTTGGCTGAAATGCTCTCCTGTCATTACAGCACAGGACCTGGCAGCAGGGTCCTATCTACACTAACTGCATTTCAGGTCAGAGCACATGGAAACTGCATTTCCCATGTGACTTAACACAATTTCTTAGAAATCCAATACATAAATTACATAAGGGGATATAGATCAATACTTCTTACTGAATGGTGTGCATCTGTCACCATTATAAAAGTGGGCAGACTAGCAGGGATGCTATGAATGTTGGAGGCTGTTTCTACCCTGCTTTATGTAGAACAAATATACTGAGTTGGGCAGAGAGGTTTGGCCCAGACCTTTCATTATACCTCTGAAAAGCCCATAGCTGATGGTTAGAGATTTTTCCTCCTGCAGAGTGTTCTCTGCAAGCTTCTGTCAGCCCGCTGCATTCAGTGTTTAGAATGTTGAACGGTTCTCATGGTTTTAGCAGAGCTACCTAAAAAGTAAAAAAATGTTGTTGCTACATTTTTGTGTCTTGATATTCAGTCTGAATTTCTGTCATCTGTGAGAGTTGGAAATCAATGTGATGTCTGAAAGTAAAGGTGACAAATCTCAGTGCTTAAGTGGAAGATGGTGCATTTCACGGCAGACTGAAAAATGAGGACCTTTGAGACCTGGTGGTTTTCAGCATGAATCTTAGGGTAGGCTTTGCACTAGTGCAGTGGTAGATTGGGAATAACTTTTGAACTACTTAGCTGAAAAGAGGCTAGTCTGATGGAATTCATACTATATTTGCCTTTCCTGCTCAACAGTCTTCCAGATCATGAAGAATAAACATGTTTTGGACACGGCATGCTCAGTTGTGAGCCAGGGAATTGCAGCAAAAAACAGGAGATGACAAACATTGTCTTAATGGAGGTCACAGCAACCTCTAAGTGTCCAAAAGACAGTTGATACCTAGGTGTGGTGTTTTTAGAAGTACTTAAAAATGAACTCATGAAAGAAGAGGGGGAAAGAAGGGAACTTTCAGAAGCCAAGCTGAAAAATGCTGCACTGAGAAAATAAAAGTAGGCCTGAACACTGTCACCCTAGCTAATTTTTTTTTTCCCTTTAACTGGAGATACTCAATTCTTTACCTCCTCTTACCCATTTTGCATACATCATTTGGGTCCCAAATGTGTTTTGAACTGCTTGACTGCCTGCACAGACTTTCAGCATATCCTGAAGATGGTTCACTGCTGTCAGCTGTGGAGAGAACTCTTCCTGGAAACATTTGCATTGCTGGAAGGCAAAAGCTAGTTGGAAAAGCAATTGGCACCTGTAGCAGTAGTATCTTTCTTACTTTTGTTATTGAAGCTTTGTGGGAATGAAGAAGATGGAATACTGGTATATGACTGAAAAACTTAATAAACACTTCCTTAGAAGTATTAATTAACATTTTTTAGCATCATAACTGGGAATGAGGGCATTTCTTACATTCCTTGGCAATTCACTCAAATGGCTGTATAGAAGCTGTGATCACAAACCATGCAGTTGTGACTCTCACTGAAGTTCCATGTGGCTACTTTAGGACTGAGTTTGATCCTATTGGTAGTTACAGGATTGCTGTGAGGATGTAATTGTATGAGATTTTTGTATTAGATCCTCTTTGGTTAAGTGTTCTGATGTTATATTGCATACGTCCTCAGAAGGAACCATTCACTCTTTTTCTTTTGAGTTCAGCCCCTCAGGTGTCTTATCTCTCCAGCAACAGTAGAGACAATAGAGCTGTGTTGGTCTAGGTTTTGGTTGTGGGTTGTTTTTTATTTGTGGTGGAGCTTCACATATGCCTGATTCCACCCCTGTGTGTATTGCCCATCAGAAGCTGGCAATTCAGCAAAAGATACAGCTTAACATTTTCCATTTCTCTTAGTGGCTGGGAGCTTCAATCCTTTTTATCATCGGCTTCCTTATATTTAATCTTAACTTACAGTCATGGAAAATAATTTATTAGGATTGCAGTTTCAAAAATCAGGATAAAACTGCATGTATTCAGTCTGTTCCTGTGGGTGGTTTCTTTGCACATTAAAGCTGCAGTCTCAACTGTTTGGGTAACCCTTCCTGCACTGCTGAGGAAGTTGTGTCTTTGAGGCAGGGATACAGCTACAGGTAGTAGGCACTGCTGCAAGGAAAACCAAAAATATTTGGCCAGGTTAAGCTTAGCGTTGCAGCTTGGTAGCTTCTGTAGGCTGGGCAGGGGATGAGTCCATGTTATGTGTCATAAGCTGACTTGGGATAACCAAGAACA
The DNA here is from genome assembly GCF_041296385.1 of Aphelocoma coerulescens. Classification (NCBI taxonomy): domain Eukaryota; kingdom Metazoa; phylum Chordata; class Aves; order Passeriformes; family Corvidae; genus Aphelocoma; species Aphelocoma coerulescens. Next base: position 31,076,282 of record NC_091013.1, read on the forward strand.
GTATTAATGTTACATCTACCACTGAGAGCACAGTGTTCTTCATGTTCCCTTCCTTTCCTGCATTGGGCTGTCTTGCTAAGCTGAATCAAAAAATAAACTCTTCTTTAAAAAAATCATGGGTTTTGTTGATCTGTCTCCCCGAGCAGTCAGCCAGCCAGTGCTATTCTCAGCACAATCAGGGGGCTGGGAATGTGTACACAGGGGTGAAGGAGTGAAGCCTCCTTTTGATAGCAGTCAGTGGTTACATTGCCTCAGCATTAACATTGGTTAAAAATATGACTGAATGGGCAAAAAGTAAAAAGTGACATCTACTGCTGTGTTTTATGACACACATACGTATTAAAGTTTTTTCTTTTAGGTCATAGAAAGTATTTTTCTAAACTGTAGCAAAAATAACTGATGTTTCAATCTTTTCTCTTTCAAACAGGAAGTGCCAACTTTATATGGCTCACAGCTGACAACATGCACCACCAGTGGCTGCTGCTAGCTGCATGCTTTTGGGTGATATTCATGTTCATGGTTGCTAGCAAGTTTATCACACTGACTTTTAAAGACCCGGATGGTAAGTTCAGCTTTAATGTTTGATGTGAAACAGAAAATTGAATAGTGCTTCACACAAATACTCTTTTCTATGAAAAGTAGTTCTTGGCATGTTACCACTTCTTCAGTAGGACTCCGAACAGAACAACTAAATTTCTAGAAGTGACAGTGCTGATATTCAGCTCCGTCTTTCCTTGCTAGAAGTCTGAAAGTCTAACGTCACGGTGGGGGTTTTGATGGTTAAGAACAGGAGGGATCATGTTTGGCAGTACTGTTTTGGTAGGTCTGCTTTTTCAAATACATTTAGCGTCAGTATCTTGATTTACTAGGGGTAGGAGTCGTGCAAAAACAACAGAGTACTATTACCTGTTTAAAGTTAAAAGAGACTCAGAAGATATTGAAGAGTTCATTTCACATGATACTAGCTTCTGTCTCCTTGTGACTGCTTGTCTTGTGGTAGAGGTATTATGTAAAAGTTGTGGAACGTTTTATTTCATTTGCAATGCACTTTGCCTAGCCACCTCTGCCCTGCTTCTTGCATTCAGTTTTATCACCTGCTGTTTGACTTGTAAACAGCTTATAGGCTTTTGCTTAGCCTAAGTAGCTGAGATGTTATTAAGATGATGAAGAATTTAAGCCATTTGATGACACCACCTAGCATTTTAGTTTTCTGTCTGCTGGGGAGCTGCTCTTACAAAGCCATCCTACTGAGAGTTTTGGGTGAAGGTGATGATATGACTTAGAGTCTAAAGAGGTGTGTGTTTCTGAATCTTCCTAAGATACTTTTTTTTTTGCGTAACTTTTGAAGCACTGACGCTAGGTGCCATATTTTTCAATAACTTGATAATGGGTAAGTACATTAGGTGTACCTTTATAAGTAGTACACATCTATGTGGAGATTTATTCAGCAAATCTTGCAGAGAACTGTAGACTAACTTAGCTTTCCTTGGACCCAGCTGTTCTGTCCTGGTACATCTGCAAATCAGCTAGTCTTACGTTAGGTAGTTATATCTTCCAGTATTTCACTCTATGCCAACTCGTTTCCCAGCTCAGGTGTTCTTTGAGTGGTTCTTTTCATCAGAATTTGTCAGGAAAATTAAAATGTAGTTAAAATAAATAATTACTACAGCATACCCTCTACATTTACTTGCTTTTTTAAATCTTGGCTTGCCAAGTTTTTTCTCTTTTTTTTTTTTTTCTATGCTGAATCTTCCACTCCTTTTAAATAGTTCTCTAACCAGATGATATATAAATTCTTAAGCTTGTCCTGCAGAGGCATGACTGTGGTTAAGTGTATATGTGTTGGAGTGTTTGTACTAGAACTAATGAAGGGAAATACTTTGAATATACCAACAGAATTTTGGAGAAAGTCCAAACAGGATGGTAAATCCTGGAGAAGCTCTTCTAGACTTAATAAAATATGACTTGTCAGAATTTTTTCTTATTTGGATGTGTCTTCTTAGCAGATAGAATAAAACCAGCAGATGCTCAATGAATCAATGTTCTTTTGTTTAAGCCTTTTACTAATGTCTTGGGTGCATGAACAGTAGGAACTTCTTAAGGAGCAATTTTCTGTCCATCATTTCTAGTAGCATCTACAGGATGCTTTTACACAATGATAGTAAAAAATAGTTTAGCTGAATTGGATTACTTGTATTTTCCAGAAGAATACCATGAAGTAAGTCTGTGCGCAGCAATAATTAACAGTGCTTGAATGCTTACATTGCTTTCAGTTTTAACTCGCTTTTCCATGCATGCCCTTTGTTAAAATCCAGTGTAGGCAGAGTACACACATTTTCTCAACCATAAAGCGGTAAGCCCCTGTGGATGCAGATGAAGAAACATTATTCATAGAAGAATCTGTATGAAGGGAAAAGTAATCCAATATAGATGGAAATAAATTTTCAGAGAGAAATCGTGTTCTTTTTGCTTTGTAGTTAGGGAAAGCTGCTTTAAATTATTTTTGATCTTTCTGCAATGTGTAGACTAAAGCTATAACCTTGTGTTATTTTTTGGTTTTTCTGTACCATATTAAATGCAAAAGATGAAAAGGGTTCTTCCCTTACATGCTTTAAATTGGTCTCAAACTATTAGCTGCCCTAAAACCACTGAAAAAGAACAAGAGTATGAGCAGAGTTTGTTGTTGTTGTGAGAATCTCTAAGGAAGGCCATTGGTCCAGTAACAAAGGAAGGGGGGATCTTTCTTTGTTGGTTATAGGTGCTTACTTCAAGTACCACAGAAATAAAAGGGTGTCTGTAATAACACTTCTTGTAAGTTTAATAGCCTACAGAAGAAGAAACATTTCTACTAGTACAAGGGGAGAGAGAAACCTGATAGATTAAGTTTTTTATTGAAAATATAAATCTCCTATGTGCAAGTCCATATTGTTAGACCAAATTGTCTATCAATTGCAATATTTGGATTCAAGATTTCGATGTCTCTCTGCACAGTTTTTAGAAAAAAACAAAACAACCAAAAAGCAAGTAAAATATGGTGGGCATATTTCTTCGATAAAACTCTAATGAAGTTGCATCCAAAATTCCCACAGAGTACATCCTTTAAAATATTCATAGTTTGTGCCTGTCTTGTCTAGTGCCTTTCCATGTAGAAACAAATTCTAATGTTTTGTAAGCTTAATACAGAAAGTAAAGTTCATGCGTTTTAGTTGTAAAGCAGAAATAGTTGCCTTCTCCTCACCTTCTGTAATGCTGTTATCTCTCTTCCTTCTTTAGGCTATGGTGCCAAGCAAGAGCCATTGATACTGACAGCTGTGACAAAAGTGGAGGAGGTACATGTGCCAGAGGAAAAACATTGGCCTGAAGAATTCCAGGTGCATACTGTTGAGATAAGGGTTATGTGTGTTAAAGAGTAGAAGAAAATAAGAGCTTAAGGAAGGGCTTCCTGATGTTAAGGTGAATTGATAGACAGGAATTACTTATTCAGACTGTTCTATTTAGATAGAGCCAACAGAATTCATTTTAACTTCACAAAGCTGGTTTGTCACAGTAACCTGCTGTCTTGTTTCATCTGAATGATTGAACTTAATGTGTTTCCATTTCTAGGAGAAAATTGTTACAGTACTCCTTTATCAAGTCAGAACAGTCATTTTTGTTAGCTTTTTTAATATAATGGCCCAGTTTTGGATTACTCAAGTTCTGTCTTGCCACAGAGATCAGGTTTGTGGTTGTTGAGGGCAGGCCTGTGTCTTCTCTATTTTCTTAGATCTCTGCCCAATCTCTCTGTTTCTTTTTATCAGTGTCAATTTCTTTTTCATCTTTTGTGCTCTTTGTGTGTTACATTTCAGCATTCTTCCAAAGTAGAATATAAACACAATAGTAATCAATACTAGTTGATCTTTTAGATGCATAGTTCCATGCTTTCAGCAGATTGACACGGAAACTCTGAAAATCCTTTATACAAATGTAAATTTGAGACCATTTGCAGAGTGGGCTAAATCCCAATTTTTTTTCTTTTTTTTTGCATTAGTACGTAAGTCATCTTATATTTAAAGTATTTTTATGATGCAGCATGGAACACAGGTTAGTTGTATAAACACGACTCTTTTTGCTTTCATTTTTCAAAAACATGAAATTTAAGTTACCCTCAAAATACTTGGGAAAAACACTTCATTCAGTGGAAGATTGGCAGATATGTGTAGTGAGTTTTAAATGCTTTCTTTACTAGTGTGGAAGAGGATAATAAGGTTTCTGGATCTAAACCAATTCCCTCTTGGCTTCCTGACAGCATGAAATGTAGAATAACAACATTAATTTTGGTTGCACGCAGAAAGAATTGTTTGGACAGATAAAATAATCTGACAGACTGTTCAGATCGCATTCTGAGCAGGGGATATTGAAGAAGAGTCACAAACAGAAAAAGGAGAATATTTTTTTCCTTGTGGAAGCTTTGGACAAAAATAATTCCTTTTTCATCTGTAACTTGGACACTGTACCTAAAATCATAGAATCACAGAATGGTTTGAGTTCGAAGAGACCTTTGAAGATCATCTAGTTCCAGCTCGTCTGCCGTGGACAGGGACACCTTTCATTAGAACAGGTTGCTCAGAGCCCCATCCAGCCTGGCCTTGAATATTTCTTGGCTGGACCATCTACAGCTTCTCTGGGTAACCTGTTCTAGTGCCTGACCACTCTCATAGGAAAAAATTCCTTCCTAATGTCTAAACCTATATTTTTTCACTTGAAAACCATTACCCCTGTCTTGTCACTACAGGCCCTGGTAAAAAGTTTCTCTGTCTTTCTTAAAAACCCCTTGTGAGCATTGAAAGGTGGCGGTGAGGTTTTCCTGGAGCCTTTTCTTCTCCAGGCTGAACAGCCACAGCTGTCTCAGCCTGTCTTCATAGGAGAGGTGCTCCATGTCGGACCATCTTCATGGCCTCCTCTGAACCTTCCCTTAACAGGTCCAGGTCTTTCCTGTGCTGAGGCTCCAGGGCTGCATGCAGCACTCCAGGTGGCAGTAGAGCAGAGTACAGGGGGAGAGTCGCCTCCTTTGACCTGCAGGCCACAGTGCTTTTTTATGCAGCCCATGGTGCAGTTGGCTTTCTGGGCTGCAAGTACGCACTGCCAGCACATACCATTTTTTCACTCATCAGTATCCCCAAGTCCTTGGTAGGGTTGGTCTCAATCAGTTCATCCCTTAGTCTGTATTGATATTGGGGATTGCCATTCAGTTAGTGGAAAGGTGAAAATTTGTCAGTAGAAATTTAAGCTTTCCCATCACCTCTTAATCAGAGAAGCTTCTTTTTCCTCTCACTCCACTAGTTGTGAGGCAAGAGGTGGTTGTGGTTCCCATCTAAGTCTCAGAAAATGAGATGTGTGAAACAGCTCATCCATTTTTGAGGAGCGGTATCCTGCTACTTCTTTATTTGTCACACTGATGCTCATTGTTCACATTTTTATTCACCTGATTTTATTTCAACTTGGATAAATGGAAACAGTGAATGCCTGTAGGTGCTAGCAAACAACAACACAGAATTTTTATCCTAAATTCTTTCCCTGCCAGATGGGTCACAAAACATTCTGAGTTGGAAGGGACCTGCAAGGATCATTGAGTCCAACTCTTAACTCTGCACAGGACATCCCCAAGAATCACACCATGGGTCAGCCCCATTTTGTCAGAGTTTAAAGCATAATTTATGTTGAAATTCCTGTCCTAACCTCTCAGAAGCTTTCTTACAGGTTGTTGAAACTCTGTGGGAGTTCCAGTACTTGATCAAGGCATGTTTTATCCATACAGATAAGACACCGCTGCTGTGCAGCAGACTTAAATTATTGTATGGAAAAGCTCTTACTACTGTTTACTACCATGTAATGTCTTAAGAGTTGAAACTATGTATAGCAGCAGCACAGAAATCAAACTGTGGGCTACTCCTTTAATTAATACATAGCAATGTTTTAATCATGAATCCGGGAGTCATTAGGGTGCATAGTTTGGGGATTTTTATACTTGAGAATTTGATCTGAAAACTGAAGTCTTTCACTTTTGTTTTTTCTTTCTCCTCTGCATTTCATAAAGCCAACGGGAAAAGCTTTTTCAGGAAATCTGATCCGCCAACCCCTGGTTCATATGGAAAGACTTGAGCTTCTCAGGAATGTCTGCAGAGACACTGCATTGAGAGATCTCTCTCATACTGCAGTTTCCAAGTTCGTCTTGGACCGAATATTTGTGTGTGACAAGCACAAGATCCTGTTTTGTCAGACGCCGAAAGTGGGCAACACTCAGTGGAAAAAAGTCTTGATTGTTTTAAATGGTATCTACTCTTCCATGGGTGTGTGGGTTTCTTTGAGGAGAAGGAGGAAACAGAATTGCTCTAACTGGGGCAACTAAAATGGATTCTTTTCTGCATTTCTGTACACTGATACTTAATTTCAGCTTTGCATTTATCACAGTTGTTTCTAGTCCTTTCAAAATATCCCCTTAAAATGACATCTATTCTTTCTGTAAAAGTAAGTATTGTTATTTCTTGGCTCAAAAGTTATTTGAGTCATGACAGAGTCCCCATATGCATGTGGTAGGTAGGTTTCTGATCTTTGAAGGGGTGCACTAATTTACAGAATTTGAAAGTATATGACAAGGTATCATAATTCCTAAGTAGCAATAATATGAAATTTCTGACTAAAGGCCAGTGACTTTTGACTAGAGATCTTAGCTATGAAGAAAGCCAGTTAAAACTTGGCAGGTGCTGTTGGTCTATATTGCTGAAATCTTGTGTATGTTCTATCAGTGAACCATCTTAAGAGTTACGAAGATTCTGAGGTGCTCAATGCAATAGTTTGCTCACCAGTTACGTTATAAAAAATGGTGAAAGAAGGAATAAAGGGATGAGTGTGTTTGAAAAATAAGCAAATGAACTGTGTCCCTCAGCAAAATTTTTCTAGCAAGCAGTACTAGCATTAAAAACTTTAATGTTTGTTTCATCTTTGATCTATGGATGTGAGCTAAAAATCTAGCAGAGATACACCCATACCTATGTGTGTGCATGTGTCTTAGTACCTATGAAAGCCACACTCTAAGTACTAAATATGAAGCTGTATGAGGACATTAGAAGTACCTCTCTTATCAGCATTTAAAAGATAACATGCAAAGAACGCCTCAGGATGGGCAGGGATGTATTGGCTGTGCCGAGTGGAGGATAACTCACATCTTAAAAGCAGGGAACTTTTCACCTTGAGTTTCCTAGTTCTATCATGTTAGATAATGATAGAAAATTGTTTCCCCATAAACACTGGTCCCTTTTGCCTTAAGCTGCCACTTAAGTGCACTGGTGTCTGCTGATGAAGGCTACTGCTGTGGTTAATCTAACTTTCTCCTCTTTGGGTAGTTTCAGAAGGCAGGGCTCATACTTGAGGGGGAATAATTTATGTTCAAATACCTAAGTGGTATTTGGAGATTCAGGATGGGGAAATGCAGCTGTGGCACTGTGGGGGGGGTAACTCTGCTACTGCTTGTACCAAATATGTTCTCTGAATGAATGCAAGGTATCGGTTCCTGAGGCTGTCTAATCTGACATCTGTTGTCCACATGTGAGTTACCTGTAGTACCGAAAAATACAGTTGAAAACATGAAATCACTAAAATACAGCTCCAGTCTCCACCTGTCGTACCCTGCCCCCTCTAGGAAAAAAAAATTGGAAAACTGAGCAGCTGTGTTATTATTCGCTTCAGTTCTGGAAACAAGAAGGCTGTAGAGACTTTCACCTAACGGGCTTGTTTTGTAGCACCCTGTGCTTGTTGCAGGTTGATACTCTGAAATGATGCTGTTGTGTGAAGGCTTATGCCTAAAGCCCAAGGGGCCACATGAGATGTTTCTCAAGGTCATAAAACTTTCCTGGATCAGGATATTAAAATGAACGCAGCAGAGTTAAGTGACATTATTTTTCTTGTCAGCTTATGTGCTTGCAGAAATTACTATCTGGAGACTTTTGTTGTTAATTTTAGTGCCTTTTAATCTGTGGAGTATTCTCTGATTGGAATTTTTGTTTCAGCACAGCATACTTGTTAAAAAAACTTTATGGATCCTGACAGCAAAGTACTTCTGCATTGAAGCAGTTCCAAAAGCAGCTCGTAGCATTTATTTTTGTTGGTGGTTGAAGCTCAGCCAAGAAGCTGGTTCCTTCATCTGAGTTAATCCTTAAAGTCTTCCTCCATTTGCATGGGCAGGCAGAGGGAAAGGGAATGGGGACACTGACATGTGAGGAGTTACAGGCTTAGACATAATTGTTGATGAAATTTGCATAATATGCTTTTCTGAGAGTTTCGGGGCCATTTGGTCTTGGACCTTGATGTCATATACCCTAAAGAATTTTAGCAAGTTTCGGCTTTGCAGTCAGAATCTCTCATAATTTAACAGTTTTAAACATAGTAACTTTAAATGGTAAAAATAAAGAAAAGAGAAAGACATAAAACTGTCAGCCAAAGGCACACATGCTTGCTTATACTCACTGCTTTTTCCCTTGAATGAATCACTTGCTCTGTCATTTTGATTTGTCTAGGAGCATTTTCTTCCATAGAAGAGATCCCAGAAAACATTGTACATGATCATGAGAAGAATGGCCTTCCACGCTTGTCCTCTTTCAGTGACTCTGAAATTAAAAAACGGTAAGTGGCCCTTCTAATGAGGGACGGGGTTGAGGTCAGTGGTGTTATGAGCAGTCAAGGGTACAGCTGAAGTCTGCATCTGAAACTCAGGACAGCAGAGTTTCTGCTCCACCACTTGTATTACGGCACTATTCTGTTACCCTCACGGATGTTGCTGTGTCTGCCTTCCTACTGGCTTTGAAGGAGAACACCAGTGTAATTTGTGGTATAGTTAGCTGAGCCAGCCAACTCCTCAGATATAAGGTTTCTGTAATTCAGTGCATACCTAGTTGTTAGATAGTTGACCTTCAGAACTGAAGGTTTAATTGGACAGCCCATTCCTGATGTCTTGCATGGTAAACCTTACTGCCTATGGGTAAGATTGTTGTTGCAGCAGACTTAATTACTGGGATTGAACTGGTTAGATTTAAATTGTTAGTGCTTCTTAGCCCCACAATATTTTCCATTCAGCTGAACCACTTTGTCTTCCTGTTCAAGTGCTTCTAGTTATTTTCAGAGCCAAAAAATACTCTGCAATAGAACTTCTACATTACTTCAGCTCGATCTTTAACTGTGCCTGCTCTCATCTCTACTAGAGCCTGTGCCATATATAATCCCTGTAAGGGGTGGCAACATGGACAGAACAGGACATAAGATGACAGTGGACACGTGTAAGCGTGTGCTTGCATGGGGTTTGTGTGCATTATGCCATTCTGAAGACTCAACCCCTTATACATGTGTCAGATGTCAGTAGAGCTCAGCCCAAGGTTTTTTGTTGCATGCAGTGGCACAAGGACATTTATCACAGCTCTGCCTGTAGAATTGGGGTCAGTTGATTGGATTGATACTGTGCAAAGCAAAGTATTGTCACTGTTTTCTTGAGAAAGGGGATGTGTTCTCCCTCCCTGCGAGCAGCCCTGAATTATTCACCTAGGAGTGCACCCTAGTTAGGATATATGAAATTGAATGCCACTATTGCTTGGGTTGCTGCATTCTCTGCTCAGCATGGAAGCTATGCTGCAGGTGTGTAACATGAAATTACCAGAGTTTTAGGTATGGAAAGCAGGATGGTGTGCATCTGTTGATTTAGTTTGCTGACCTCTATCTAGCCCTGCCTGGCTAGGAGTAAGTCAGCAGAATCTGAAGTATGATTCAAGTCCTGTAGAGGCTGAAAAGAGTCCGTCCACATCCAGTCCCTCCTTATTACAGTGAGGATTGGGCTCTCAATCTCTTTTCTTAGTTATTTCTTGAAATAAACTTTGTTTTCAATTTACTCCTACAGATAATCTGACTACAGAATATTACATATTACAGTATCACAGTAATACGTGAAATTCATTTGAAAACTGTGGTCACATGTTTCACTGTTGAAACATGTGGTCTCAATAGTGTTCTCAGCTGTTACTGAAAACATGACAAAACATCAAATAAAATACCTTTTTTTTTTTAAACTTAAGCAGCAATTTATCTAACTGCCTGCCAGTGAAAAATGCAGCCTTCTGTATGCATTTAGCTTCAGCAGTGCACTTTTCCCCATGCCCTTATGTATTTTGCTTTTTGAGCTCGATCACGTGGCATAACATATGTCTTTGACTTGGAGTTCTCTGCATCTTTTGTCTCCTGTTCATATGGATTGAGATAAACTAAACTCCTCCAGTTTGAAAAAAACGTGAAAACTGGGGTAAACTATTTCCTCTTTGTCCTGTATGCAAAAACTGCTAGTAAGAAGACAGAAATGGTATTTCTAGTCCTTTTGATTATAATACTGATAGACTATGCAAGTGCTTTGAGATTTATATTGCTATGGCTGTGTTCAGAGTTGATGTACATTTTTTAAGTATGTGCTAAACACTTTCCTTAATTCTTTCATTTTTTTTCTTCCTCTGTTTAGACTGAATTTATACTTCAAGTTTTTTATTGTTAGAGATCCATTTGAAAGACTTATTTCTGCATTTAAAGACAAGTTTGTGCACAATCCTCGGTTTGAACCTTGGTACCGGCATGAAATTGCTCCCGGCATCATTCGTAAATACAGAAAGAATCGCACAGAGACCAAAGGGCTGCAGTTTGAGGATTTTGTGCGCTACCTGGGTGACCCGAATCACCGATGGCTGGATGTTCAGTTTGGTGACCACATCATTCACTGGGTAACATATGTGGAGCTTTGTGCTCCCTGTGAAATCACATACAGTGTGATCGGACACCACGAGACCCTGGAGGACGATGCTCCATATATCCTGAAAGCAGCTGGCATAGACCACTTGGTGTCATACCCCACCATCCCACCAGGCATAACAGTGTACAACAGAACAAAAGTAGAGCGGTATTTTTCAGGAATTAGCAAGAGAGACATAAGACGCCTCTATGCACGATTTGAAGGCGATTTTAAACTCTTTGGTTATCGTGAGCCTGATTTCTTGCTTAACTGACACCTGGGATGAGATATGAAAAGGTGTCTCATGGATTAATCTAAACCTGCGTGAATACCAGCTGCAACACTGACAGAGCTGAGAATGACCATTTGTTTTCTAGCTTTTTGATGTTGCTCCACCTTTCAGTGAAATATTTGTCATATGAACAAGTAGGGGCTTATAGTTGTTGTTTCCTGACCACGTTTTCAGTACATGACATTGCAATTTGTTAGGAATTATGTCTCTGTTATCTGAAATACAGAATTTGACTTCTCCCTTCTTCCCTCCAAGAAAAAAGAGGGACAACAAATGGGCTGTGATCTTCCTCTCCTCCCAGACAGAAGGCCATTTTTGAAATGTTGTGAAGTATTTATAAAGATGGCAATTCCACTGTGGGTTAACCGTGACGTGGGTAAACATGATGATTCCTGCTCATGAGAAAGTCACGTAGTTTCCCATGAGCTTTGTAAATGAGAGGCCAGTACAGGACTAGAAATTGATCAAATGCTTGACAAATATAACCATCTAGGTTCTGTCATGTGACTGCTATAATAACAGTAATGCTGATCTAATCCCATTCTTGTTTGTCAAAAAATGAACCTAATTAGACAGAAGCTTTTAGATGTAAGAAAATGAACTGGTTCCACACCCCAGTTGTCTGTATTTTTGTCAAGTGTTTACTGTATTTACTACTGATGTATTGAGCCTCATAATTCTACTTTTGATTTTCAAGAGATTATTTAACTTCTGGCTATGTAAGTTATGTGAGAATACCAGCTGCAAGTGGAGCATAGAAGAAATACAAAACTGCTAAGGAAACTTTAAGGAAAATTAATTTAAAGTATCAGTTGTATTTGTGGGAGCACACATAATAATCACAAGGTGCTCTCACGCAATTTAACTTGTCTTCTAACAGTTAAGATTAATAAAGAAGTTACAAAAGCAAGATGTCATATTAAAGAGCTGCTTACTTGGGTTAATGATCCACCTTTTTCTTGTATCCAGCCTTGCTCAGTTGAGTACCTCAGAGAACAGAAAGTTTATCCCCCTCTGGAAATTCATATTGCTACTGCTAAAGGAGAGAAGGAGACAAGAGGAGTCCCTCATTTTTTCAGTGATTCATGCCATGGTATCCCAAGTCAAAAATGACCAATATTTATGTTACTGATGTGGTGGATTGGCTATTTACCAAAAGTTTGAATGTCACCTAAATTCATGTACCCATTTTATGCATTAAAAAAAAAAAAAGAGATCTGAATTGAGTGGATGCAGCCATCATATTTGCTTGTGCTTGTATTGTGTCTTATAAAGAGCAGTCTCTTGTCTGAGTTCACCAGCAGTAAAAGTCAGTGTGCTGCCACTTCATCCCACAGGCCATAGAAGAGAGATGGACCAAATATCTGAAATACAGGGATTGCTCTGTTGCAGTGAGCATGTGAACAGTATTTTTTAAATCTTAGCCCCAAAAGATTTATTTTCAGATCAGCATAATGTTGCTGGCTAGAAATGCAAATGACAGCCAGTGCTATGGAATCTGCTTTTAAATCCAGCCACTGTATGTTTTTGATAGCTTTCTGTATTAACACAAGGAAGCATCTTGCACTTGTGTAAAAGGAAAGCTGTGCCAAGCTGACATGTGCTGCTACCCACAAAAAGGAAGCCCTGTTGTAGCTGGAAATGATTTCAGAAAGATCTCAACAGATGAATTGAAATAAGGGAGAATCACTAACTGGGCATCATTGGCAAGAGAATAATCCAGGGTGGCAAAGTTGGAAGGTGGGATATTTTTCAGGTTGGTTTGCTTTGGTTTTTTTAACAATTACAGTGCCCTAACTTGTTCTTAACCAATGATAAAAAGATGTTAACAGCTCCAGGTTTTTCTGTGGTTTTCTTAATATGGGAACTTATCAAAATGCACTGTTAAATGCATTTTGGAGCTAATAACCTGATTGATTACCTCGCTACCAATTTAAAATGTAACAGTGAATAATGTATAGTAAATTCAGGCCTTAAAGTTTAATAAAGTAGAATTGTTTTCCTCTGAAAGCATGAGCTACGGATCACACAGAAGGCCAATGTATGTTTTTCTCGGTAAATTACTTAATGTATTGCTTGCCTAAAAATTGCCAGGTGCAAAGTGCTGCATAAATATTAAGTAATAATAATTTTTTCTGATAGCTTTCTCTGCATTGAGTTCTCTCGAGCATCTGTGAACAGAGCTATAGACTGACCTAGGCAGAGATGCATAATCCTCTCCCATGTCCATGTTCCCAGGCTTTTCAGGCTGGAACTGGAATGCACACTACCATTTCTTCAATTCAAATGCAATGTTTCTCCTTTCAGTTACACGTTTCTGAGCTATATTTTCTTTCTAGGAGAGTGGAGGTTTTCTTTCCTTACATGGCTGAAGTAACAATGATGCAATTTTGGCATGTCTCTTGAAGAACCTTAGATACTGTGATGGTCACTGGCAAGGTGTGGTAGGGCTCTCCTTAAATTGGTGTAGTGCAGGTAGGGTGACGGTCAGAGTGTGCTGTGCTAGGGAGGAGGCCCTTGCCATGCTAGTTATGATGAATTAAATGCTTGTGGTTTGTTTTAGCTTGATTGTACTCTGCACAAGGCTTTTACAAATGTAGTCTCAGTGGCATGCACAAACATACTTTGGCTGTTCAGATGTCATTTGCATACCGCTTTCAAACTGCAGATGATACTTATGTCATATTTTTGGAACTGCTGGCCCAGATTATCCTTTCTCCTTTCTTATTATTGTTACAGCTTCAGGAAACAAATTCATATCCTTACTTTGTACATCTCTGTCTCTTTTTGTTGTCTCTCCTCAGCAGCTTTTGAATCCTTTGGCCCATTTTACCCACATTTTACAAAGGAAAGTCAAGGGGTAGTGAGTTGAAGTAATTTCCTTGAAAATAGGAGGAAAAACATTCCATGTACATCAGAGTCCATACTGTATCTTGGCTTTAGTGAAAGTACAGACAGGGAACAGTTTTACTGTATCTGCTTGTATGGAGCTCCTAGTTTATAATGGACACCCTTCCCTAGTGCTCCCTACAGTTTGGCCTCTTTTCCCAGCTAACAAAGACAAAAATTAAATTAAAATGTATTCTGTAGGTCTGTTATCTTCATGTTCGTAATAAAAATTGAGCTGACTGGATTTTTTGAGGTCTTGGGGGTAAGAGGGTTTGTCTTGTGAAAATGGATTCAGAATTCACTTGTTTGTGAAACAACTTTATGTTAAAACCTGTCTCCTTTCCTCTTAACTTCAGCTGGCAGTGCATTGTCTGCTGTGCTTTCTGATTGCGTGCCGTGGAGATGTTTTTCTGTAGTTAAAAATACATGTGCATTTTTTTTATTTTGGGAACTGTTCTGTCAAAGAAAATGTCTTGAAAATATGTATTCTTCCCCAAAAAGCATGTTGTTTTCTGATTCATGCTCAGATGCTGCCCTGTTTGTACTGGGGTAAGGCTCCCTGCTGCTCCACGTGTCTCCATCCTCAGATTAAGGAAGCCATCAGACAGCTCTGGCTTTTGTGTAACATCACTTTTTCCTTGAGGTGTTAATAACTTTGTTGGCTGGGAAAGCAGCCTTTGATCTTATCTGTGCTCCAGAAAGTTTGCTGGGAAAAAGAGTGATTATATAGGGATTGCTTAAGCTTATTTTCTCAGATGAAAAAGGATGTCTTCTTGTCAGTGTATCTGCCTGTATCTGATATCGCTTAATTGACAGAGAGAGAGAGGGAATGATATTTCTGCTTAATGGCCGTGTAGTGATTTAAGCTAGCCCCCATCCTATTGTTATAGCAACATGAAGGGACCTGGAAGGAGGTGTAAAGTCAACATGTGCTTGTTTGAAATGTGAGGGTGTAAAGGAAACTTGACATGGGAGTTGGTTCCTGGAGATTTATCGTGTCCAATTACTTGTTACATGTCATCTGCAGAGGCTGGTGTGGCCTATGCTTGAGAAGATTTATGCGAGGTAGAAAGAGGCTTGTGGGTGGTGGAAAATTCCCTTTCAGCCTAAGTTAGCTGTGCGTGTTCCTGGGCTGCTGCCATGGGGAAGGTTTTAGAAGGAAATGATCCTATTAGCAGCAAAGCCTTGCAGGTGCTTGGGCTGGTGAGCAGAGTGCCTCCCTCCTGGAGGCTCTTCGGCTCACACTGATGTGTGCAGCCAGCTTTGGTGCTGCCTTGTATAAATCTCTATTTTTGTGCTTTTAATGCAATTGTGTGCAGCTGAGCTGTCAGCTTGGTTTCCTGTGTGTGGCAGTAGCCTGAGGTGACTCATCTCCTCGCCACCAGAGCAGCTTTGAAAGGCCTGCAGCCTGTTTTGCTATGCAGCAGGAGACATTTCCCTTATGAAGAGAGCCGTATTAAGCCTGCAGCCATGCAGCTGATGGCAACTGGCTGGTGTAAGCATGAAAATGGTGCTGTTTGGGTCTTCCTGCTGTAAAATCATAATTTTCCCTTTTAATCCAGGCAGGAGTGAATGGGAAAAAAAGATGTGTGCTTGCTTTGAGTCACAAAAAGGAGCTGTGCTGTTAGATATTCCAGACTGGTAAACCCAAGCAAGACAAAGTCTGTGAGAGCAACGCTGAAAAGAGCCATGGGTGGTATTTTTAAGGCCCCTGGAGATGCTGGACATGTTGAAGGAGAGTTGCTGAAGCTTTCTGGGAGGTGTCAGGGGAGCAAGCATGCTCCCCATAGCATGTATGTGCATGCCAGAGGAGCAGATGGTGATGGGACAGCATGCACATGGCAGGCTGAAAGTGTGAAGCATCTACTGTGGGTGTCTGTTTGAAATCACAGAAAGGAGGAAAGAAAAAAAAAAGGTGAGAAGGAAGTAACGAAAAAATAATTCTGAAGGCTGCACCCCTGGAAATGCAGTACCCACTCTTAACAGAAGCATGCCAACTGCCCTGGATGTGTACAAATAATTTCTGAGCAGTTTGTAGCACCAAAGCAAATCTGCAAATGGAGGATAAAGCGCAATCATAGAGTATCTGTAGGTGCTCTGCAAAGTGATTTAATACTGAGAAGCTAGCCAAAGCTCCCAATTGTGCCTAAGTAAGTGGATCTCATCTAGGAAAAATCCATAGCTATACTGGAAGCATACAAGTAGAAAAAGCTCTTGTGGGATAATTAGCTCTGTAAAGAACCAAGTGTTATGCACCTGCTGGGATTTAAGAAATAGGAACATTTCCTTTTGAACATCTTTTTTTCCTGTTCTCTGCAGCCTTTCTGCTTTATTCAGTTTTCTTTCCTGTGTCCTGAGAGGTCTTTGGATGATACACCGCAGTAGGACACATCATTCTTCTCTTGTCAGAAGGGTGGAAGAGGCTGTAGGAAATACAAAATGTTCTCTCTAATTTTGAGAAACTCAAGAAAAATACAGGGGAGTTTTTATCAATCATGAATGAACTTGTGGTGACTGAAACATTAAGATTGCATGGGTTACTTCTTAGATGTTCCATGTGTTGGGCAGAAATTCACTTACAGAAAAATGATCACTGTTCTGTATTTGGCTTCTTTGTTCTTATGTTTTGAGTAAGGTTTTACAGCAAGTAAAATTTGAAGTCTGCCATACCACAAAGCTTCACTTTAGATCCACTTACTTTGCTTTCATTCTTCTGTACATATTTTGTAGAGTAAGAGTCAACTCTGCTCTTACTCAGTTTCTTTCATTTCTGACTATTCTTTGCAATGCTGTGGCACGTACGAAAAGGCAATGAGCAAGAGGAGTCAGCAAATACTCTGGAGAGAACAGGACTCCAAAGTAGACCTTTATTTGTATGCTGCCTCCATCTACAGCATCTGCTTCCTTTTATTATCTTTTCAGTCTAGTTCTTTGCTGTAAAACCTGCTAGGGTACGTATTTGTGGTTAAAGCTACAGATTTAGAAATGTGGTAAGAGGGAAGGGATAAGGAACAGTGTTGCAGCAGGAAAGAAAGAAGCAGCATGAGGAAGGGGCTTCCACACCCCCTTTCACAGTTCCACACCTTTTGCTCCTTCTTGTATACTCATGTTTGACAGCTTTTAGGACATAAGTTCTTGGCCTTATGGGAAGCATGCTGTGTAGTTTAGCTGGGTTTCTCAGTGTCTCAGCTGCATGCTTGCACACACTTGCTCTTCTCTGATAGAATCAGGAAAGATTCTTAGAGGTGAGACCTTTGTTCCATCATGTGTTACAGTACTGCATAGCAAAGATGGAGCAAAGGTGTTATTTTCTTCCTTTCTGAGCAGTAACAGTGTGTTCCTTAATTCTCTTGACTACTGGAGAGTATAAACATGATTTCGCTTTTCTGGAAGATGACCAGTGATAACTGTTTTTATCAGGTTTTAATCTTAGAACACTGTTTAGATACATCTCTGTGTGACAGCAAGGTACTGCAGTAAATTATAATTGGTTTTTGTAGGTTTAGAGTTGACTTAATAGATCATTGGAAATGCCATTCTGACGGAAAACAACTTAGGTGCATTACTTATATCTCCATGTAACGATCTGTCATATGATTGCATGCCAGTCAAAGAAAAATAACTTCATTAGATAGCAATGCTTTTTTATTGTAATCCTCTTACTTGTGGATTTGGGTCTTAAAATACAGCATGGTAGATTTGTCCTGTGTACTCCTCTCCTGTTCTAAAGTAGTGTTGGCAGAAATTTCATACCTCTATTATTTTGGGAACTCTTTTCTGCAGCTTCTAGTTGAAACCGTTTAAGCACTTTGCATTGGAAAATGTGTAATTGGACTGTGGGTACACCAGAAGAACAGTGTGAAGGCTTTGATGAAGAACTACAAGCCAGCAGTGTAACATGGCTGTGAGAAAGCTACCACCTGATTCTGCATGCATCCAGGTAAGTATTTCCAGTAGTGGCCAATAAAAATGAGTACGGTGACCAAGGCTGTGGAGAGGCCTTGCCTTGACCCCATTTCCAGTTCTCATCAGCTGTGACTCTGGGGAGCTGGCAGAGTTGCAGAGCTGCTGGTGTTTGAGCAGAACGACCAGAACTTGTTCAGCCTGAGAAAGGAGAGGGGGGTATAATAGGTGTCTAAACCTGTACTGGGACAAATGAAGTAGTGGGAGAATCTCACATCCAGAGAAGGAGGCAAGCCAGAAGACAATGCAGTCACAAAGACAAACCAGTTGGAGTTGGCCAGGAGCCAGCTGAGGCTGGAAAATAGGAGGAGGTTTCTTACCCTGAGGCTGTGTGTTGTCATTTTGGTATATACAAAGAGAGCAAAATAATAACAGGCTGCTATGCCACTGCCTGTTCAAGCAGCAGAGGCCTTGACTTTGTAGACTTGTTTAGGCTGGAAAAGACCTCTAAGGTCATGGAGTCCAATCATTAAAGTAACACTGCCAGGTCATCACTAAACCATGTCTGTGAGTGCCAGAGCTACGCGGATTTTAAATACTTCCAGGGATGGTAACCCTACCACTTCCCTGGGCAGCCTGTTCCAGAGCTTGACAACCCTTTCAGTGAAGAATTTTTTTTCCTGTCACACCTTGAGGCCATTTTCTCTTGTTCTGTCACTTGTTACATGGGAGAAGAGACCAACGTCCTTTCAGGTAGTTGTAGAGAGCAAGATGGTCTCCCCTGACAACCCCAGCTCCCAGCTATCCTCCAGGTCACATCTCTTCTCTCAGTCCAGTGAGCTGTGGCTGCGAGGACAGCACAGCAGGGCTGGTGCTGGAATGCTGGGTGATCTGACTGGGAGGAGAAGGATCCACAGAGGCAAGTGGGGCCAATCTTGCACAGCCACATACATTCAGCTCAGTCTTGTATGCCATGACATGGGTTATATATCTGGGGAGATGTTGCCATCTCCTGTCTTCTTTTCTTCTTTAGCACTTCTTAATCACGTTTGGAGATGGTGAAAGAAATGTCAAATTTTGAAAGAAGCCAAGAGCACAGTGACAATTCCCTGACATTTTCTTTAGTGGAAAGTTTATGGTTCCTGTGGAAAGCTTATGGTGTTTCTCCTGTCCATGTTTGAGTTGATGTTTGATACGAACAGAAGTGACTTGGTAGAAAACTAGAGGGGAGGTAAAGAGTCTCATGGAGTAAACTCTTCATTTAAAGTCTTCGGGATCCGTGGCCTCTTTCCCTCCCTAATCCAAGGGAGAGGTTAGACAGCATGCTGCAACCAGACTCCAAATCCAGAAATCCCATCTCTAACTGGCCAGAGTGACTTGACTGTCAGCATGGCACAGTGCACAGAGATGTCATTGCTCAGAAGGACCTCTGCAAGGCATCACTGCTGCAGGCTCTGCTGATCCCATTCAAACAGGTATCTCCTCTGGAAAATGAATCATGAATCTTCAGTCCACCTCCTCTTTCCTGTCCCTGAAGAGGGGAGCTGCCGTTGTCAGACGTGAAGCTATTGCTGAGGGAATATCATATCAAATAAGCTTTATTGATGACTGAGCCCTACAAACAAAACTTTTGCTATGAGGCAAAGTACTGAAGGTATTTGTAACGCGTTTCGAAAAGGTGAAAAGTTCCTGTAGGAGACAGAGCAGAACTAAAATATTTATGGCTTTATTATCAGCAGATACCTTTAAAAGAGAATTGTCACCTCTGGGTTCAATCATGCAGAGTGAACTTAGCATGTAGGTTGCCAGTGCTTAGAGATAACACAGAGTACATGGAATACTGTCAAGAGCTTGTTTTGATGCATTATTTTAATTTTTCCCTGGCACACAAATCATATGGGGTGTGTTTGCAATCTGGAGCAACCTAATGCTCCAGACTGCAAGCAGTATTTTGATTTGCCATCTGAAACTTTAACATGTATTTGAGGGCTTTCCTTATAAAGTATTATTCTGAAACACACTAAGGCTGCTAGGCATTTCACTTGAGCTAAAGGTACAGAAAGATCTAGTGGAGTCTCTGCTCCACCTGAGAGGGCAGCGTCAGGGAACCTGGACTTCCATGCAGTTACCTGAGTTTTCCTTTGTTTAACATCTGTTACTTGAGATGAGTTCTGCAAGGGCAGATCACCCCATCTTCAACTTGGAGGAGCTTACAAGCAGTTTAGGGTATTTGGCTGAGGTATTACTTTACAGGCTGTAGTGCTGATACTGCCAGGTGGAATTAGGTTTCTTTATAAATGCTTTCTTTATAAACCTCTGATTACTTCTAATTTTGCTGGCTGTATCTAAGAGCTAAAATGGTTATGTGATTTCTGAGAATTACCCTTAAGTAAAGTTACTTAGGTTGTATTGTGCCCTTGATGGAAAAAGAAATCTTGTTGTGCTACACTGGTCTCCAGCAAGGGATGAAGGATTTAAAACTCAGTGAGAAGGTAAAGTCACTTTGGTGTTTGAAATTCCCTTTGCTGTCCGTGGGATAGAACCACTGGGAAAATGACAAACTTTTGAAGGATACAGGCCACACAACCTGGGGGAAGTCCTAGAGCTTGGTGGCTAAATTCTTTATAAAGGTTATGTCCTGTCCTGCACATGGTGAAGAGGGCTCTTCCATCAATCACTGCTCCTCACTGCTGTGAGCATACTGATGCCTCAGTCTAGCATACTGCTAGGCCCACTGGGGATTGGAGAGGCAAGGATAATTCAGGGGAATTCAGCATATAGGCTTGAAAAAGGAGACTGAACACGTAGGGAAGCTTTTGGGAGGAAAGGATAATAGTAGTGAAATCCAACAAGGTGGGAGGTGGAGTAGAAGCAAGGGGCTGGCTGTGCAAGAAGACTTGCAATATAAGAACATGTGAAGTATGCTGAGGCTGATGGGACTTAACTTTGCTTTTTCCTTTTTTTTTTTTTTTTTTTTGGCTGATGTCTAGAAATTTACATTCGGGAATTGCTAAGTTTGCAACAGTTGGTACAAAAGGCTGGGAAATGCCAATACTAGGGACTTCCCCCATACCCTTCTTGCCCACACTTGTTAGTGTAGAAATTATTCTCATGACATTGCCATATGCTATCTTTTCCACAGGATTCATGTCTCATTTGTTGTACTGGAGAAATGGGGCTCCTGGCTTGAGCAGATCTTGAAGATGATTAAAATGCCTGTGGTTCTGCTTTCTTACCTCTTGCAGAAAATAGAAGGTGGGTACTGTGAGAGGGGAGAACTGCAGAAAGAAAAAAAATATAATCTTACAACCTGAAAGCAGTGGCCACAAAAGTTTTGCATAATGCCAATTACGTCACCAAACCATGAGTCTCACAAGTCCTGTCACTGGTTACAGGTTCCTCATTCTTTAGCTGAAAACCTTCAGCTATGACTTGATCAAGCCCTGTTTGTTCACAGCTGCAACTGAAGTCAGAAAGTCTGGAGCCTGAATAGGACATTTGGGTTTAAGTACCTCAGCTGACACTCCAAAATGGATTCGTATTTTTTCTTTAGGCTTCTGTACAGTAGCTCTCCGCTTATAAACCCAGGTTGCTCCATCTCACAGGCATTTTGAGAAAGTAATTACTGGCTAGAAAAAGAAAAGATGGGGAGTTTCTCAGTCTTGCTCTGGGCAGTGTCATATAAACATGTCCTGAAGGACAAAACTAAGCAGAGAAAAGCTGCTCAGCCATGGAGGAGAACCAGGCACAACACACAGATGTGAGGTGACAGGGAGCCAGGACTATCAAGCCCATTTCCCCAGAGACCAGGGCTGCCAGTACTAATGCTGGCTATGAAATCATAGACTGTTCAGAGCATGCCTTGGTAGAAATTATGAGTAGGGGTCAGCAGCATTCCTGTGAAATAAAGCTCTTACTGACCATTCCTTTGATGCTGTGGTTCAAATGTCTTGTTCATGGGCATGAGATCTGGGCTCCTCAGATGAATGTGAGCACCAAATGTGTTCTGCTGAATAGAAACCCCTCAAGTGTTGACATAGCACCCCATTTAGTGATCCTATCTGCTGCTAGACTTTTTTGTCCATCTGATTTACATTACTTTCTTCAATCCCTTGGCATGCAAGCAAGACCCCTTGTTGAATTCCTTGCATTCCAAATCCCCTCTCTGAGACACAAAGTTAGCTTGGCTGTATTCTTGACCTCCTTACCTTGTTTTGCACCAGCACCTTCGAACCCAGGCAATGTGATCTTCTGCTCACACGCTGTTTTCCAAGTAACATAGACTGGGTGTGACGTGCTGGGCAGAACACAAACAGCAATTTCACTTGTTGGGGAGTTCCTCTGGCTTGACAGCTCACGCTGTTGACTCACTGGGAGGCTTTTAACCTGTAGCACTACTGCTATGGGACCCAGTTTTACCAGAGGACAGTCCCTCTGGCACACCTGAATGGCTCTGTGCATGTACTGTGCCTTTCAAAGATACACAGTAAGTGTTTGATGGCTGCTACGCATTGCCTTGATTGAAGCCTGACACCCACATAGTAACTGGGATGTTCAGTGTATGGTGGGAAGGGAAACCACTGTTAGCAATCCTTCTACAGCTGCAGAAGCCATAAGGTATTTGTGTGAAGGTAATGAAATGTGCACGGAGAAAATCCTTGTAAGTGGGTAATGATTAGCTTACATCATTATTGCTTATTTGGTCTGTCATGGGGGTTTTTAGTTGTTTTATGGCTTGGGAGGAGGCCAGGGTCAGACTTTAGAAACAAAGAGAGTATTTTTTGTTAATTAAGAAAAATTATGCTTGAGTTCTAAATTCAATCAGAATACCCTTAAGCTGCCCTGCTGTGAATGCTTCTACGCAGATCTTCTGGCACCAAGTCAAGCATTGTCACCACTCCTGTGCCTACTATTTGGTATTTAAGCATGTACGTGGAGATTTCTGGTGAAGACAGGGCAATATTAATGCTGCTGTGCAAGCCCTGAGTGAAACTTCATCCAAACATGGGCAAACAACTCCAAGAGAGACTTTTGAACCAGAATGAGTGCAGAGAAGCTTGGAAAAAGTTGTGTTAGGGATCTCTGGCCTAGACTGATTCATAGGTTGCAGAGAGAATTTGTAGTCATCTTTTCTGACTTTCTGTATTACATTTACACAGCCATTAAACTGTACTCCTCAATTGACTGTTTTGACTACAGGTGCATGTTTAGGAAATGGGAAGAGGAAGGAATCTGACCTGAATTTACAAAGGTTCATTAATGTAGAAGTCAGCACAGCTCTTGGTAAAAAGTCTTAGTTTTAATTACCTTCACAGGTGATTACTGTTAATTTCTCTATTTTTCGTTTTGCCTCTGATTCGCGAGTCCTTTTACTCAGAGTTTGCATTAAAAGGCAGAAGACACAGAGTTGTTCTTCTGATTGATGTTTATTATTTCTTATCTACAGCACAGCTGCACGGAGTGTGCCTCCTAAGTTAACAAGGTGAAGATGGCCCCGAGTTCTAACTTCCAAGGCCATTTAAAGTCCACACTATCCAATTATGGAATGCCAACTAATTTATTTTTACTTATAATCCAGTAACTAATTATTCATGGTCCCCACTGCGGATTTTTTGAACCAATACCACAACACCTAGATTTGTGAAGAAGAAGGAGGAAGGAAGAAGAACTAATCCACACCCAAAATCCTCCATCTTGTTACTAAATCCCATAAACCTAATTTTTCTACATCTCTACATATTCCACCTAGTGATATAACTTAAATTACACAGCAACAACCTCAGTGCTATCATATAAAAAGTGAAGCCTTTCCCAAGCCCTCAGGTCAAATGCAGTGTGCTTTTGAAGATCATTGCCTGTCAGCACTGAAAGACTGAAATTCTCTGAACCCAGGATTCCAACAATTACCTTCCATTATCATCACAGTTAAATATTTATTATTAATTTCTACTCTAAATTTTCTTCAAGCTTCATATGTTCAGACTTGGGATGCTTCAGTTTGCTACAGCCAGGAGATTCGATGTGATGTCTGTTCTGGCACAGATGCCAGTGGAGGATCCTGCACTTTACCAGAACAATCATTAGAGGTGGGAAGAACTGGGACTGACTTGTAGCAGTGGTATTCTCATAGTATTCTCATGTATGTCACCACTCCCAAAACCCTCATGGAATAAGGCTCTGTTCCTGGCATGCACTGCAGAAGAACTGTTAGCTTTTCAACTTCTTTAACTTGTATGTCAGTCCCATGATACATGAGATCAAGAGAAATTTGCTTTAAGAATCAAATCAAGCTGACAGAGCCAGGAATTAACAAGAGAGGCATTTGGAGCTCGTTTCCTCATGGTGTAAATCTAAACCCCTGGCATGGTATCCAGAAGACATTTAATTTTGTAGCTGTATAGCAGCAGTCTGTATCTTTCCGCAAATCACCGTCATCTTTTCACACTTAACAGCGCTGTTTGTTCTCTTTGACCTGACAAACCAGAGATTAGAGGATTAGGTTTCCAGACACTGTTTTTTCCTTAGTGACCAATTTGAATTTCAAGCTTAAGTGAGCCAGTTGACTGCCTAGTGAGATATGGCACACCTTGGAACTAATAAGCCTTGACTATAGTAATTCATCAGTGACACCTGCCTGTATTACTTTACCTGGTTAGCTGGCACTGCTTCTGTGGAATGTGAAATGTGCTGACTTTATTGAGGGATTGGGCAGGCTGCCCCACTTAGGAAACTAAAGACGTTGAAAGAGACCATCTAAATAAGGTTTACAGAGGACCTAAGCCAGTCTGGAGAGAAGATACTGCTAGAAGAGATCAGAGTAGTGTGTAGTCTGCTGATTACTGGTTTAATAAAACCAGGAAACAGATCTGTGTATGTATGCAGGGAGAATTAAGGCAGATTGTGCAGACTATGTACTGGGCACAGGTTGCTTGAGAATAAGATGGAAGAAGATTTATTCATGTAATAATCAGTAAATTAATGGTCAGCTTTAGCGGTCAGCTGTGGCCATCCAATAATAGTACTTTATAAGGTTGACCATTTAACATAAACCTCCCTATAGCTCTTAAAAGTAAGTACCATATATTTCTGTGACTGAGAAACTACAAGTTTTTTATTTATGTTGTATGGATAGAAGAATGCGCTTTATGTGTAAGCTTCACACACATTTGGCTCTGCATGATTCTGCTTGCTATTCAGAGTACATTTCACTGGAAACCGTAACAGCTTTCAGAGAGCTCATTCTAAATATCTTGATGGAAGACATTCTTAATGTCTCCTTACTCATTCTAATCATAGCTGCATTTATTAAAAAGTATTTTGAATGAAAATGGCTACAAACTCCCTACATCTATTTTTGTACTCTTTCCATGTACAAAAGATTTGCTTGTGTGC
Organism: Aphelocoma coerulescens; assembly: GCF_041296385.1. Lineage (NCBI taxonomy): Eukaryota > Metazoa > Chordata > Aves > Passeriformes > Corvidae > Aphelocoma > Aphelocoma coerulescens. Next base: position 31,101,547 of record NC_091013.1, read on the forward strand.
TAGCAAACACACTGCAATTGCAATTAATCACAGAAGTATTTTTCCCTTCTTGTCTTATTTCTTTCCAAATAATTAGTTTTAACTGGGGAGATGGTGATTATTACACAGGCACTCACTTTCCAGTGTTCTTCTTTAGCTCCCAGACAGCGATTCACAAAATATCCGTTTGTTTGTGATGGAGCCAATACCTACATGGTGCTCGTGTGGTTCTTTTGATAGACAGGATTGTGTTCAGATATTTCATGAAAGGGGCTGATCTAATACTTTGAAATTTTACTGTTGGCTTCCTTAGATCTGGATCAGTCTTAAAACTAATCAGTTCTTAGCTGGATAACACCCAATGAATCTGGATGGTGAATAAAGCAGCATAAAGGATCTCTTTGTTGCAACTGAGCCAACCTACATGCACATAACCTTATTTTCAGCTGCCAGCTCCCTTAAGTGATGTTGTTTTCTTCAGCAATTAATGATGAATCCTGTAGACATTGGTCAAAAAAAATCAAACAAAGCAAGCCTTTTATCTTTTCCTCCTCTACTTTTTCCATCTTTCTGGTCCTGTAGCTGAGTCCAGTCCTTTTTGTTCAAAATGCTCTCCACTTCGAATCTCGCTCATTTCTTCAAGGGTAAAAGACATTTGAGAAGACATCCCAGTTTTTTGAAAGAGCATGTTGTGTTTTCATCTTGTTTCATGGGTTTCATGGGTGTTTCATCCTTCCATGGCACTGCTGCTGTAGAAGTTTAAAACTTCTTGCCTTCTTCAGCCTCTCCTTCCCTAGAGACTGAAGCCTCTCACCTCCTTCCTTCTCTTACCCTTTCTTCATGCTTCCCCTCAGCTTCTTACCAGCCTATGTGGTAAACATCACTTCTTGCAGCTGTCACACAACATAGCGCTGCCCTTACTGCCTGCCGCCCCTCACCTCCAAATGCCATTATCAATGTGCTACTCTAGGTCATTCCAGTATTTTTTTATGTCCTACCCAATGTGTTTTGCAGTTATATCCTGTCCTGTGTGGAAGCCTTGTGACCATTGCCTCCTGATTCCCTTTCTTTCAGATCTTAAGGCAGAAGGGTACTGTCCCTAAGAGCTTCCCTCTCTGATGCTCCTCCGAGCGATGTCAGCCCCAAACACAGCTTCAGGTATTAGCTTTGTTCTGCCCACAGCTGACTCCCCACAATCAGGATGCATGCTCCTTGGTGGGTACCTAGCCCTTGGCTAGCCCACTTGGTCACAATCATCATCCTTGTACTTTTTTTTTACCGGATCTGTAACCTTGGTTTCCTATGGTTAGACCCTAATGTTCTGGTTTTGTCTCAATATTTTTATTCCTGCCTGCCGTGCGTTTTCCAAACAAGATCTCATGTCTCTTCACACTCCTGTATTATTTTCCTGGTCTTGGCCACACTGTTCCTGTATGACTGAGTAGCCTGCTCTCCCTCTCTGGCCTCTTTTCTGGTGATGCTCATTTATTAGTCAATTGTTCAAATCTCCTTCCCTTCCTGTTTGTTACTCTCTTATTTCTCCCTCAGGTTATCTTACTGCCTCACTTCTTCCTGAGCAGGAAACCCCCTCAGACTCCTCCATAGCTTTGTTCAGCTCTGCTTGCCTGGCCTTTTGGCTTCTGAAACAATCTGCTCTGCTATGGTGACCCCAAATCAGCTTTTAATCAAAATTCAAGAAACCACTGTACTCTTTTTCCAATCCTTGTCTCTCCCCCCAAGAAAACAAACAAACACAGAAAAAGACAAACACTCACTGCTTAGGAGGTGGGAACTTGCCTTGTCCCGTCTGCCCTTGGCTAGCAAAAAACAGACATATTATTGTTTTGCTCTCTCCAAATTTTATCATTCAACCTGCCTATGCATTTTGTAGACTGCCAGACTCCCAGTACCAGGGATGTCATTGGGAAGTTTCTAGTGCTTGAGCTGATGAGAGTAATGTGGCTCAAGGTGATGGGTCCTCTGTGAGGAACACTTCACCAGGAATCACTGATAGCTGCAGCAGGGACTTCCAGAGCATTCTTTGAGTGGGGACATGAAGACAGCAATGTTTCCAGGGGAAACAAGGCATGGTACTGCTCCCCACCTGTAAGAACGTGATACCTCCTCTGCCTTAATGCTGTCAGCTCTTTGCAATGTTTTTTCTCATCTGACCCACATTTAATTTTGCTAGTGTAATGTCTGGGAGTTTTCATGAAAGCATGTCATAGGCTGACTCACAGTAAAGAAGCAATCAAAACAGGGCAAGAAAATTTCTTTCAGGCAAAACAGTATCTCATGCATGTACCTAAATGACGTTATTTGCCTTTTTCATACTAGATTGCCACCCATCAAGAATTTCAAGGTTGGGAAAGAAATTCATGCTTGAGGTCCAGCTCTCCCTTCAGTGAATCCCAGGCAGCACTCCCTAAATGAAAGCCCCACACCACTGTTAATAAGGGTAGTACCTGGGCCTCAGGACACAGAGCATGGGAAGCTGTGACCACAGGTAGGATGCTCAAACACACCACCAGGATGTCTTCCAAGATCCTAGAAAACTCATTCCAGAGCACAGTCTCAGAGAAGACTTGCTGGCATGTGGTGTCACACCAACACTGTAAAACTATAAAACTTCATTGCTTATGAAATGGATTATAAGTGCTTCATTTCAATGGATACTTTTCTCACTAGCAGTAGTAGACAAAGAACAAGAAGAAAAAATGCCATGTGAAAAGAGAGATGTAAGATTGTATGTACTCAAAAGTCAAGTGTGACATGGATGAGAGAAAACATCTGAGAACATAACGGTGTCCTAGCAGGACTGGAAAAGAAGCTTAAGAAAAGCTTCTCCCCAGCCACATTTTTCTCCCTTGAGAAAAACTTCTCCCCAGCCACATTTCCAAGGCAGACCATCTCCTTGAAGAATGTTTGTGCAGGGCTGCAGAAATGGAAGAGGCCCCCAGATGCCAATAGATGTCTCTTGTTCCCATGGAGATGCCACCTGCGGTGCCTACCATCTGGCTGGATGACCCCCCTTGTGGATAGCTGGCACCAGAAGGGATTTGGGATACCATGAACTGCAACATGCTATCATGCTTTTTAAAATTAGCTCAGTGCCAGATGCCAGAAGAGTCCCTTGCCAGGGTGTGTGTCATCCCACTGAACTTCAGGACGCCCTGGTGCGACATGAGGTGGGGCGACTGTGCTTTCCACCCTGCACGGTGCATGCACCTGGCTGTTGGCTTTCAGCCTGGGCCTGGTGCTGCTGCACTTCAGCATCTGCAGCAGCCCTGAGGAGTGCAAGGTGTGCTTTGCTAAGCCACAGCTCAAACAAGGATTGCAAACAAGTGTAACTTCACCCAATTTCACCATGGATTTTTTTGCAGATTCCTCCCTGCCTTGGTGGCCAAACTGACCCCGGGTATCCAAATTTGGATGGAGATCAGTCATCATGAGGACATCCTGCTTCAGCCCTGTGCCTGACAAAAGCCCTGGTGGTGCCAGCAACAGAGAGAAACACAGGTCTTGATATTTCTTCAGGTATGTGAACGGCACAATGGAAAATATTTGTGTATTATTCTGAAAATCCAAGCTGATGCTTACTGAACAATACCCAAAAATTGCCTGATTCTATGCTGGGAGGAAGCAAAGGAACTGGGACTGGGCTGTCTTTAGTTTGTTTTACTTAAGCATGAACAATTCCACCTCATTAGATTACAGTGTATAACGTGAACTAATACATAAATTGAAAAAGTTAGTACACTTTCATTCTATAAAGACTGATTGTTATCATAGCTAGGGAAGGGGATTTTCTTAGCAGTGCTTATCTCAGAAGCTATTGGAAGGGAATCCGGTAGTACACTTTAATTGGCTACTTTTGCATCATAAGATGTGTTAATGATTTGTTGGACAATAATTAAGCTGTTTAATCTTCCCATCGGCCTATGCAGGATGTAGTTATGAATAATATCTTTTGTACACAACACGTGTGACTCTGAAAAGATGAGATCCATCTCCTTCTTTGGGATGTTGCAAAGAAACATGAGAATCTTCAGAAACAGTCCTAGCTCCTGCAATTCACAGCAGCTGGATTAATGTATTACACATCTTCTGAGAAAACAAAAGATCTTTGTTATGTTTAACATCAGTAGATTTTATCTAGCACCTTTTTCATCACTGGCACTACCCTGCTACTTTCTTATAAAAATACTTCTGAAAAAAAGGCTTTTTTGCAAAACAAAATTGATACTATTGCTGTTTCAGTTGGGGCAAATTCATTAAGCCGGCAAAAACTTCAGTAGTAATAATTATACAGTAACCTTTTCTTTTGAAAGCTGGAAAACTTGTAATAAATGAGTCAGTGATTAGGGAAGGAGAAAAGCAGCTGAGTGCTGGCTGGAAGGACTGCATTCAGCACTCAGCTGTGCCAAAGTGTAAGGCATTTACATCATGCCTTGGGGGGTGGTGGCCCAAACACAGACTGAAGTCTCAGCACTTCTGTCCAGTTGCAGCTCAACCAAAGGAAGATGCACTTTTGAAATAATCCACATATATGAAAAACCATATTCTGAAATTTCATCCACTAAATCCAGTGCCCCAAGTTAGTGGCCACTCTGGACTTACCTCAATTTCCCAGCTCTCAAAGGGTGAACTATTATTCCTTTTGACTCATGCTCTTGTTGAAAATATAAATGTGTCCATATTTGTGAATATTCCAGTGCTGTACCCTGAATTTTACAGAAAAAACACACAAGGAAATTTATAATTCTGCTACCGCAGCAAAGTATGACTAATACAAATTAAAAGGTGCAAGGGGACTGCACAGTGACCAGGGAGAACATTACAGTTTGGATGCCCATTAATTTGGTATCTTCCTTCCTGTGACTAAACCAAGACAGGCATGCATCCTGTGGAGAAAATACTATGTCTTTAATTAAAATCATATCAGGTTAATGCACGAAGGAGATATTAAATCAGCATACACAGACTTAATTATGCTGTACCCTAATTTTTGTGTCTTTGACTTTACAACTTCTGTAATGTTTTAGCATGGTACCTTTATGGGTGCCTGTGCACTGATTATATCCTAATTAACTTATTCTGAAACAATAAAAGACAGATTTCCTCCAACAAAAAAATCATCAAAACAAACTGGAGTTTAATACTTCAAACTACCTTGGAACAGAAAAGTGTCAGAGGAATTAAAAATGCCCTCCAAATACGTAAATGCTGTCACTTCAAAGTTACTTCATCTTCTCCTTTCCCCTTCAAGCTCCAAGTAAATTCTACCCTGGGGAAAACCCTGTGGAAGCTGGGCCTCAGGAAGAAGTTGAAAATTAGGCTACGAACTTAAAGGAAACCTCATGACGACTTTGAAGTGTAACCATGACTCATTGGAGTAAGCACCTGTAATTCTCCCCTTGGGAAGTGGATGGACTTCTACACGTTGCTTGAGAGTGTGTGATGAGGCCACTCCCAAGGGGAAGCATAGTATTAACAGGAAAATAATACTGCTAACGGGGAGAACCTCTAACAGCCTTCCATGGAGTAGCCAATTTTGGGTGATGGGGCATTTTTTAAAATTATGAAGCCAGAAGCAGTTTTGCCATGGTTAGTGAGTACAAGAGGTGGTTCTTTATCTCCTGTGGTAGGCAACATTTCAATCCTGTGCAGTAGCTACAGCTTTTCTTCAAAGAAAAATTATAAATCAACTTGGTGTTTCTGTCAGCCTTCAGATCCTTTACAGAAAATCCATTCTGTTTTGTGGCTGTTGCAATCAGTTGCTTGTAGTTTGTCCAGCAAGAAGCCATAAACCACATGACCATGTCATGGGGCACCTGTTCCACTGGACTTTCTTGGCAGGAGTCTGCCATGTCACATTTGCTGTGGTAGGCATACTACTGATAATACCAGTAAGAAGCATGAGCTTCTTATGTATACATTTTTAATAACTTTACTTTTCTTTCTTTGCCCTGGTTCTTGCTGTTTCTTAGTCTACCACTCTTTCCTGAAAATTAATACTTGAAGGTGGCTCAAATGGTAAGTCCACATTCTCATTGTCCATCCAAGATCTGCAGCTCAGTCAACTCTTACCAATTTTGCAAAAGGCAGCTGTATTAAAGTGGCTTTGTTGCTCAGATAAGGAAACAGCAAATACAAGTGCAGCCAGATGTACAAATGAACCATCTTCTGGAGCAAGAAGACTTAGGAAAGAACACAGCTCCCAGAATAGGCATCAGGGAGAAGAGTGATGCAGGTGTGCTCAGACACAGGTGGAAAGCAATTCTGCTCTTGGGAAGCAGGGAAAAGATGGCACACTGTGCCAATTTGAACAGCAGTGAGGTGATTTTGTTCACTTGGAAATAGATGTCTTGGAAAAAACTAGAGGCTGCGTGCCAAGAGGCTATTGATCACGTTGCTAAATAAAGTAGTAGCCTCACTTCATGGCAGGTTCTTCTAGAAGTGCCTGCTAAACATTGATGAGGAAAGGACTGGAGCCAGCCCAGCACACCAGCCTGGCACGACACATGCACGGCAGCAAATGGAGGGGCTGACAGGCCATGTTCAATACCAGCCCCTGAGCCAGTGCCTCCCAAATCACCCATCAGAAAGGATGGATGGAGCTGAAGAGCCATCACACAGCAATCCAAAGACACACAGGGAAAAGTGGTGTGACAGGAAGGACTTGCCTGCAGTCTCCTTCCACAGGAAAGCAAGGAGGGCAGCTGGAGAGTTCCCAGCCAAGGAGCCTAATTGCCAGATGAGTGGGATGGGGGCGGTCAGCAAAAATGCTGCTGCTCCTTGTTGGAGTCATAGGAACAAGAGAATAATGCTGTGGGGTGGCTCAAGAATGAGTCTGCATTTTCATCATCTGTCCAAGATTCTGTGGCTTGCCCTTGATACCACAAAATAGAACTAGCCACAATGTTTCTGTCCCCTATGCTATGAATAATGTCCCTAAGTGACTTAGATAAAATGGCAACGGGATTCACTCCAGCTTAATTCCAAGTGAACAGGTCAAGAAAGGGAATGACGAAATACTAGCAGGATGCCAAGGTCACCTTCTGGATAGAAACCTTGAGCCAAGGAGGATGGTACAATTGTTGGAGGAGTGAACATTGCTCAAAGAATCAACTATTAGAAGCACAAACAGTGCAAAATGGGTAAGTCATGGAGGAACTTACTGCAAACATCTTACTGTTCTGAAAACCAACAATACTTCTATAGCCATCATCCACCTGCTTCTTTATTGATCTAGACATCCCCGAGTCAGTCTTGCTACAGTTTCTAATCTATGATGCCAGGTAAGAGGAGGGTTTCACAGAGATGTTGGAGGGGCTCGGATGGCTGGCGCTATCTTGATACTCAAGAGGTGTCCTTTATCTGTCATGAATGGCTTTGAGGATCTGAGAAACAAAGGTCCTGCTCCTTGCTCTTAGCTGGTGTCCTTTGGTCATGCTTACTCCACAATGAATACTGATGCTTACTTAAGCCTGACTATGCAGTACATTACATAAACCATACACATTTAAAGAAAGTTAATACCATACTATTTAGAATATCAATACACTTTCATAGTATAAAGATTATTTGGTACAATAGTTAATGAATGAGATTTTCCTGATGTGGGCTGAGGCCATTAGTTGGGGGCCAGAGGCCTAGCAGGAGAGAGGCAAAGCCAAAAATCCCCTCTGCTGTCCAGCTGCAGCCCAAAAAGCAGCTGGACATGGGTATCTCCCCATTGGATTGACAGGCTTTCCGCTTCTCAGAGCGGTTTGTTTACAGCTGTGTCTAAAATAAACGTTGCCTAATTTTTTTTTCCGCTCCTGTTATTCCTGTGGAGCAAGTTGGATTCCTCTCTGACTCACGCATGATTAACTAACTTCCAGCTGCATTATCTTTATTGTTGCAGCCGATGCACAAGCCAGCGCTCAGCACGACTCGTGGATCCCAAGCTGTGCTGGCGAGGCTGCCACTTACAGAAAAGGATTTTTTTTTTCTAACAGTTGTGCGGTTTGGGAAATTTTATTATTTTTTATTTGTGTATGAATGTACTTATTTATTTATTTAAGAGACAGCAAGTACCTGCTTTCTCGGGGACCGGAGAAATAAAAAGAAACAACCGATAACACTCCCTGACCCACCCCGTGCGGTGCTGCTGGCGGGGACGCCGTGCCCGGTGGCCGGGCGGCGCCGAGGGGGGTCCCGGCGCACGGCGGGACGGGAGGCGATGGGACAGGAGGGTCCGGCAGTCCCGGCGAGGAAGCGGTTAAGGCCGGGCACCAGGAAACGGGAAGGAAGGGGCTGAGCTCAGCAGGAGCCGCACGGCGGAAGCCCCCCTAGCCCCGCTCCCGTTCCCGCTGGGAGCCGCCGCCGGACCGGGCGCACGTGCGGGAACGGCGCCGCGGGGGCACGTGCGGGGCGGGCACGTGCGGCACCGGCACCTGGCAGCGGCGGCCGGCCGGGCGCGGGGCGGAGGCAGGGCAACGGAGCTCCCGCCGCGCCAGCGCTGCTCCCGGGGAGGCGGGGTCGCGTGCCGGCCTCGGGTGGTTTTACCCAACCGCTCGCCCCTTACATAAGCCGGGAGCCGGTCCGCCCCCCATTCCCACCGCCGTTCCCCCTTCCCCCTCCCGGGAGCCGCCCCCCTGCTGCAGAGATGTGACACGCCCCCTCTCCATCCCTCCCTCCCTCCCTCCCTCCCTTCCGTCGCCGTCCCCTCCCAGGAAGAAGCCGGAGTCGGCAGCGCCGCGGGCCCAGCATGGAGTAGGGCGGCCCGGGGCCGGCGGCGCCGCGCGGGCATGGAGCTGGGCCCGGGGCCCTGCGCGCTGCCGGCCGGGGCCGGGGCCAGGCCGGCGGCGGCGGCGGGGGGGCCCTGCACCGAGATGCTGCAGGTGGCGGAGGAGGCCTTCCGCGGCGGCAACTTCGAGCTGGCGGCCGAGATCTACGGCTCGGAGCTGGCGGGGCTGCCGCAGCCGGAGCGGGGCCTGTGCCTCCGCCGCGCCGACGCGCTGGCCAGGGCCGGCCGCATGGCCGAGGCGCTGGACGCCTACGGCGCGGCGGCACGGCTGGCGCGGCTGCGGCCCGAGGAGCTGCGGGAGCTGGCGGAGAGCGTCGCCCTCAGCATCCGCGACAAGGAGCTGCGCCTCCCGCCCTGGGGGAGCGGCGCGGCCGGCGGCGGCGGGGCGGAGGGCGAGGGGCTGGGCGATCCGGCGTGCTGCCGCCCGCCCGAGCTCTTCGCCTGCCCGCTGTGCCGGCGACTGCTGTGCGAGCCGGTGACCCTGCACTGCGGGCACACCCACTGCCGCCGCTGCGCCGAACCTGGCGACTGCGGCCGCTGCCACCGCCCGCGCCGCCCCGCCGAGCCGACCCCTGCCGCCGCCGCCCCGCCGGCAGCCGGCCGCCCGCGGGTCAACGTGGTGCTGGGCAACCTGCTGCACAAGTGGTTCGGCGCCGAGAGCCGGGCGCGGCGGCTCCGCGCCGAGGGCGACGCGCTGCGGGAGCGCCAGGAGCTGCCGGCCGCCCTGGAGAAGTACAACCAGGCCCTAGAGATGGGTGAGTGGCGCCGGCGGGGAGAAGGAGGAGGAGGAGGGAGCGCAGCGCGGGGAGCGCTGCTCGCCAGCACCGGGCTGGCCCCCGCAGCCGGGCGGGGAGGGGGTTTGCGGTGAATGGTGGTAGAGGGCACCTGGGGGAGGTTACGAGCGGGAATCCTGCCAGCGGGTCTCCTCTCGCCCGCCCCCCGCTCCAGTGAATGGCTATTTTTGTTCCACTGGTATTTCTGTCCTTGCTCTGAAGGTGCCTGGCGTTTAGCTGCTCGCTGCCGATGACTCATTATGCAGTATTTCTAGAAAACCCGCTTTCCTATTTATGGGGAAGCCATCATTTAGTGTAGGATACGCCGTAGTGGTCGTGTTGAGCCCCGCCGCGGCTTCGTGGAAAAAATGAGTATGTGAATCATTCAGCTACGTGCAGCTGCACTTTCAGCAAGATAAAAGCTTTGAAAACACCTAATGAGATATCAGTAGGTGTAAAGGCTCAGAAAATTTCCTTTATCTTACAGTGTGCAAAATACTTCAGATTAATTTGCGTTTAGCCTTGGAGAGATGGTCCGCCCGTGTTTTCAGTGTAGGCTCTTTGTTGGTACGCAGGATTTCTGTGTGCAGGGTGTTCTCTGAAGAGCTTGGCTTTAAATAAAAATGCCTGCCTTCCTCCTCTGCCAAACCGGTGGCAGCCTTAGTTTATCAAAACCAGCTTGTTTTCAGGCTCTGCTCCGAGTAGTAGGTGGATCCTGCTCGCTCGGTTGTAGCCTTGTAGTAGTGGATGTGTGCGTGCGTGCGCCCGGCTTGTTTGCCCTGCGAGCGGTGGGGGTGGTACAACACCGTGAATGTCGGAGAGGCGTGGAGCTGGGGAGAGCCGGGATCTCGGCAAATCCCCCGGGATCTGCTGCTCCTCCGGTCTCAGCGTGATGGATGTCCGGTTTAGTCGAGGAGGAAGCGGAGCGAAAGCCTTCGTCGTTTTAACACTGACGAAATCCTGCGGGTAAATGTCTTTGAAAGACAAGTGTAGGGAAAACTGTGCCGCTCCTCTCTGAATGAGCTCCTTCCCTGCATTGAGTAAAATTGCTTTCCTTAATCCTGATTGTTACACGCAGGCATAAATGGCTCTGTTTTTGTTTGGTTTTTTTTTTAAATTTTTTTTGCTGTGGCGAGAAACAGTTTTACTGTTATGCCAGTCTGTGATTCACTTTCATTTTTTGCCACAGTTTCATGGTAGGCATTGGAGATAGAAGAGTTTGGGATGGGATAGCATAGCATACTATCTCCTCACAGCTGATGCTGGCTGCAGAAACCATTTCTTCTACTTTTCCAGCTAGATGTGACAAATTTTCAGTCCTAGCTGAGTGTCCCTATAAAACTATTACATGGTTTAGCTGAAGTAATCCCTATTAAAGTAGGGCAGGATGGAACCCAAGAAGGAAGGTGAAGCAGAGGGAGGGGAGAGGCTTAATGTAGGTCACTGGTAGATACGGTGAGTTTTCAGTAGTGAAGCCTCCTAATATTTTGGGTTCAGGGTCCTACTGCTGGGTAAAATAGCATCTCATTGATGAAATTATGTTTGAAGGGTTTTTTAGAGAACTGTTTCTCACTGTTGTCTCTGCTTCTTGCTGTGTCTGCATGGGGGTGAAAGGAGAGGGAAGACTGCAGTGTGCTGCTGGTGTTCTCATACAGCACGTCTCCTTCCCCTTCCTGTCCCTGGAGTACAATCTCCAGCTATGGCTGCTGTGCATCAGGGTCTCAAGATAACTCTTTTGCAGTGTCCTTATTTCTGTCTTTAGTGATTTCCCAAGCAGCCTGGGAATGTGTTCAGAAAGTCTTCACTCTGTCAGTGGCAGTAAATTTTTTCTTTTCAATAAAATTGTAATTGGAAATAATAACAGGTATCTTGCTAGCTTTTGAAAACCAAAAGCTATAGGCTTATGTGTTGCAACTTCCCTAGACATGTGGGGAAGAATCCTGTAGTGGATCTGAATTCCTGCTGATGAAGGGCAGCCCATGACCCCAGCCCGTCATCTTCTTTGATGTTTTCTGCATGCCAGTGCTGTTTCTCACAAATTGAACCGCTGTGTAGGAGTCTCATGTTCTTAAATTCTCGCCACATGTTTATCAGGTACTGCTTTTCAGCATGCTGGATTTGCCTTCTTGTTTTCCAGCCAAGTATCTTGGTAAATAAAGAAAAAAAAAAGAAAACCCCATGGCTCTTTTCTAACTGTTCAGTACTTAAATGTTAGCATATGGGTGACTTAAATGCACAGGGCAGCCCTAAGAGTTGCACCATGTGCCTGAGAGCATTGTCCAAATATTTCCTGAGCTCTGTCAAGCTCGTGGCTATGACCATTTCCCTGGGGAGCCTGTTCCAATGCCCAGCGACCCTCTGGGTGAAAAATCTTTTCCTAAAATCCAACCTAACCCCCCCCCCCAGACTCAGCTTCATGCTGTTTCCTCAGGTCCTATCCCTGGTGCTGAGAAAAGAGATCAGTACCTAGCCCTCTGCTTCCCCTTTTGAGGAAGGTGTAGACTGCGGTGAGGTGTCCCCTCCGTTTCCTCTATTCCAGGCTGAACACACTTCTAATGTGTGAGAAAATAACTCTTTTTTACAACCTGCAAATGCTTGTGTATTGCTATTGAGTGTAAAGGGCCTGGGTATCGTTAAAATTTCTTTTTAGCGACTGAATCCACATGAACACATTGATTATACAATTGTGGTATAAAGTTAGGTAAAATTTCAGGTTTCTTGGCAGTACACGCACTTCAGTGGGATTTTTTTACTGGTGTTTTTTGTGGAATACTTTCCTACTCCATTTGTAACAACTAGCCGTTTGTGATGCAATATTAAAGCAAGTTTTCCTATCACTTTGCTCATTCTGATTGTGACCTTCTCTCTTCTGATTCACACTTTAGTTCTCAAGGTGCTTCAACTCTTGAATTACATTCCTGGTGCAATCTGAAATGTCTGTATTTCAGGCCTGGGAAGAGGTCAACATGCCTTCAAGTTGTCAACTTTTTCTAGTTGAACTAGTTAGTCTTACAAATCCATACTCTTAGCATGGACGTTCATCTTTTGTCCTTAACAATGACATCTACAACAGCACTGCTGTTCCCATGTTCACTCTCACAGTCTGCTATGGATTCAGGTGTGGTTGAGTAGGGGTTTTTGTTCTTAAGAAAATCAGCTTTGCTATTTGATCCTTCCAGTCTTCTTGAGATGCGACCTCTTCTGTTTTATACAAAGTCACTGCCTTTTTTTTTTGCTGCTATAGACATTGGAATAGATCCTCCATTATTGTAAGGTATCTAATTACCACAGCTTCAAAGCAAGCACATGTCAGGCTGCTTGAAAGAAAGCATTTGTTTCCAGATGGATCACTTTTTGTGCCAAGCTTTATGGTGTTCAGCCATCGTAATATCAAGTATTGTCCAAATGTTGCTCTCATGGCTATTACCCCAGCTTTCTGAATTTCATTTGTGTGGAAGTCAGAGGTGGGATTCCTCTCTGACATCCCTTCTCTTCTAACTAGTCTTTTGACTGTATGAACTCCTAAGTTAATTAAACTGAAATATATTATATATGTGTGCAGGATTGCTTTGTTTGTCAGCTTGTTTTCTTTTGGGGTTGTTTTCTTTTGTTTGTTTGGGTTTGGGCCTTTTTGTGTGGTATGTGCTTTCTGCACCCTTTTTTCTTTCACCTGCTGCTCTCTCTGATGGAGATACTCTCTGGAGGGAGTGTGCTTGGGAGGAGTACAGTCTTTTCCTTATATCCAGGCATACAAACTCCTTAAGCTGTGTGCCTGAAGTTAATGTAAGCTCAATTTCAGTGACAAATTATTGTATTTTAAGGATGTGCTTTTGGGAGTGTGTTCTGGTTTTGGGTTTTTTTATTTCTCCAAAGCAGTTCTCAGTTACAGAGGCAACAGGTGTCTGTTACTTCATTGGGAAGATTGCGAATAGAGCTTTGCTCAAGTACATCTCTAAAAGAGATGAAGCTATCCTCAGAGTGAGGGTACATTCATAAGCCAACATGCATGCAGAGTGTGAGAAGTTTGGGGTGGTCTTGGGTCATGCCTTAAGCCAGAATTTCTCTGTGCCCTTCTTTGTATTGAGACAGCCTGTTAGCATCCTGTGCCTTTCCTGTAAATAAGTCTGAAGACATCTGCTCAGGGATACAAAGCCCAGGGGTGTAGTTCTGTGGCTCCTGTTGCTGCTGGTTTGTAGCAGTTCTGGTTCCTGGGCTGTGTCAGCAGTTGCAGGTCTTGGGTGGTCTCTCAAGCCTGCCCACAGGGCTGTGGCTCTGCTGGGAAGGGCTGTGACCCTGTTGTGCCTACCTGACCCTAATCTCGAATGAGCTTCTTTGGGTGTGGAGGGGTGACCCTGCCCTGGCTCCTGAGGTGTGATGGAGCAGTTTCTTGTTTGCTTGCTGTGTGCTGTACAGTTGGGTCCCAGAAGGGTGGCACACATCCTATTTGGACACTGGCGTTCCAGGACACCCTGTTTCTGTGTGAGACATGTTGGCTTCAGTGTGTAATTACCCACTGCTGCAAAGTTTATCAGGCCTGAGAAGATCATTGATTCTGGAGAGCTGTAAGAGCTCAGCAAACACTCGAAGAGGTTTTGTTTACTTCTAGTGTGATGGGCTGTTTCTGAGCAGAAATATGATTGTCCTGGGCCAGGGGGGGATAGCTGATGCATGCAGCTGCTCACATTGCCCAGGATTTTAGTACCACCCCTCCATTTCAGAATGAGCCCGTTGGAGATAAAGCTCAACTCTATCACAGAGTTTTGAAAACACAGTGAAAGATAGAGGACTTTGGAAGAAAAGGCTCCTTTGCACATACATCTATGTGGATCTTTTTTTCAAGTGGATAAAGGATGGTGTAGGAAAGGCCAAGGAGAGGAAGTGAGTTTGTACCAAGCCCAAAGTAGCATCAGAGGTAGCAGTGCTGCCAGGCAAGCAGGGGAGATGCTGCTGTATAGGCACTGGGGATGCTCCATCTCCCGGGGTGGAGAGCTGCTCACTGACCTCTGGCCCATGGGGTAGTGGATGTGGTGTTGCTAGAAACAAAATGCAGGAGCTTTCCTGAGCTTTGATGGAAAGAGGAAAATCTGCTTCTCTTGGACAGATGTTGGAGAACCCTCCCCCCTCATCCCAGTGCATGATCACCATAAATTGGTCTGATCCAAAAGAAAGCTTATTGTGGCTGCTCAACACTAATTACTTTTGTGGTCAAGCAATTAATGGAAATTTATCTGATGCTTTCCACATTCTCTCGTTGTAAGAATTGAATTAAGGGGGTGGGGCAGGCCAGGAGGCAGTAGAAAAGAGACTAAAGGGAAGCTACAGACCTTCAATGCAAGTTGATTCAAGAACAGTTGCTGTAGATTTTCCTGCCAGGTAAATGACAGGTTGTGGGGTTGCACTGTTGCACTCCTTCCTGAAGAGCATGGCATAGGTAAAACTTCCAGCCAAACATTCTTGGAGTTAAACTGAGTGCCTACAGCTATGAGATAGGTATGGGCAAGTGTTCTGCCATGCCCCAGAAATAATTTGTGTAGCGATTGGAAAAAACATGGACCCTTTTCTAAGTCAACAGAATCTCTTTATTGAGCACACAGGAGTATTTATAGGATTCTTGTTGTAGAATCAAAGCTATGCAGCCAGTAAGTAAGAGACTAACCAATCATACAAAGAAATGGCAGAGCCCATGTTTCTTGCTCCTTTATCTCGGACACTCTCACACATCCCACAGAGCCTCCATGGCCTTAATTGAAACTTAATTGAAACATTCTCACATAGGTATTTATGGCTGCAGATGATCTTTGGTATGCACTTTCTCATGGGAAAAAGGTTCTTGTCAAGGTTGACCAGGAGCAGCCACTTCTACAACTTGCTTGAGCATTTTCCTTCCATGCCTATGTCTGAGTTGTTTCAGATAAGGGAGAAAGGATGATCAGAATTTCTTGGTGGACTTGGTGGAACAGCCTTCAGGTGCTTTCCTACTGCAGCCCTGACTGGTGATAGATTCCTCTGTTAGTCCTGGGTCAGGGTCAGAAGAAGCAAAGAAGAGTCCCTGTCTGTAAAGGGAAGCTACTGAACTCTCTTTAGAGAGCTGTGCTTAAATTTTTATGGAGGTGGCTGATGCCATCGTATGCATTTTATTAATTCTGCTGTTTTGTAAAGTTGTGCCTTCGTTAATGGTGCACTTGCACCAAAGTCTCATTCAAAGGATACTGCTAGAGAGTGTCTACATGGACTTGTATGTGAATTATATGTATTAGAACACTTTAATGGGCTCTTCTTTTGTACACCATTTCTAGGAGGCTGCTATTAAAAGATAAGATCGTTTGTCTTTTCCTGATATGGTAAAAAGGATGTTGGCCAAATCTTCCTTCCTCACAGGGTCTTGAGTACACTTTCCTGTTTGCGATGGTGAAGAAGTAAGTCTTTGATGTTGTACCAGCCATTTAGCAAAAACAACAGAAAAGCCATGGTAGACAGCTGTCATGACTCCTGCAACAGCAACTGGTTCAGTCATTTTAATAATTTATCAGAAGAATATTTAATTTTGTAACTCCTAAAGGAAGGTGACTTTAAAAGAAGAATGAGAGGTAGTGTTTCTGAAATTACCTGCTACAAAAAATAGTAGTTGCTTGCTGCTTAGAGGAGTTGTGCTAAAAAAGGAACTTTCCCATCCGTCTTTAAAATCATGTCTTGGAATCCTCTTAAAGTGTGTCTCCAAAACCTCTTTATGCTGTTCTACACAGACAGAAGAATGTGTAAAAGTAGGAGTCAAGGTTACCTGGAGACTGTTGCAGTCATCCTAGCATTATTTTTAAACTTGAAATATTTTGCAGAGTTCTGCCCCTCAGTGCCTCCCTCACCCCACCCCGCTCCCCCCTGTTTTACTGTGAACTAGTGCTTGAAAAATAGTAGTAGATACTTCATATATGTCACCACTGGAAACATGTCAAGTTGTTTGGAGTGGAAGCTCATGTTACTCTTGGTTTGTACAGAGCTTGTGGTTGAGTGCTCAGGTCCTGTAGCTGGATCTCTGGAAGTTCTTTTCTTCTTGCAGAGGGTCTGCTGAAGGAGAGTCTGCTTCTTGCCAAGCTGCAAGACCAGAGCCAAGGTGATCAGGACACTTATTCCTCACTGGTGAAGGGAAGGAGGCATCATGCTGTACAGTAGACAGTCTTGCTGTGGGTTTTGGTTTTTTGTGTTGTTTTTATTTAAAGTAATTAACATTTCTCATGTAACTTACCCTATCTTAAATGGAACAGAATTGTATTTTCCCCTTCCCCTTCATGTGTGTAACCCAGATGTAATTTCCTATAAATAATTGAACTACTTCAGCAATCCTCGAGAATGAACTATATGTACTTATCAAAGTTTGAAGAATTTTTGAAGTCTCTTCAAACAGCATACTCTTCTTTCTTTCTTTGATAAAGCATAACAGAATGTCTTTTGCTTTTGAGAGAAGACATTTATAGAACTGACTCGTGCTTCCTTTTCTTAAAATTAGTAGGATATTGCAGTACGCTTTTCTTTTTGCAAATATATTAAGTGATCACTCTGTTTGAGGACAGAAGGGATGAGGTAGTAACTGAGAAGCAAGAGGGTCCTTTTTGCAAAAGTCAGAAATTCTGAAACAAGCTTTAACTGGAAAAAGAGCTTAAAAAGACCTGAAGGGTAACTTGTAGAAATGTAGCTTATGTACTAATCATGTCAAAGAAGGCAACTAGGTTGTCACTGGTAAAGTAGTTTTATGATAGAATATCTGGCTGTAAATTTATCTTGTTAAACTGTGATCGTGGGAGACCTACTTGGCTGGCCCTTCCTGTCTGCGAATTACAGTGGTGTCTTTGGAGTCTCCTTGCAGTCACAGGTTCTTGTGCACCTAGCATAGGTCCCTGTTTCTTTGGGCGGGTCAGAACTTTTCCTTGGGTGCTTTGGACATCTGGCAGGGGGTTGACCCCTTGAGGTTCTTGGTTCTGATTTTGAATCTTGTTTGTTATATCATATTTTGGTCTGTAGATGTCTTGGTTTGTGGCAGTCTCTGTACCTGCTGTGTGAGAGGATAATTCCATTCTGACTGAGGCTTGGTAGGAAACCTTTCCCAGCCTTGAACTAAGTCCTGGGTGAATTAGTAAGCATTGAAAAATGAGTCATATTTGTGTACTTACTGCTTTTATTATACTAGTGCCAAGAAGCCATAGATGGACTTGAGGTACATCACGTGAAGCAGCCCAAATGTCCAAAGGGTAGAATGGGAACTGAAAATACTGGGAGGGAGTGTTGTTTCATGCTATATTACCTGGTAAGAGTAGCAGACATCTAGCAGAGTGTTGAAAGATTGGGATTTGCATAGGAGGGAGCAATGGTCTAATATATTACACTTAACTCTGTGCTGGGACATTTTGAATTTGGGACTTTGCTGCTGCAATTCATGACTTATGGGTTTGGGAAGAAGGTTATCATTGGCTTTGGAGTTGTGGGCATGCAGACTAAATGTACATTAATGTAATTGGTCTGGCGTGCTTCTGCCTCATGAGGCCAAAGGTACAGCACAAAAGCGAGGGTGCAAAGTTAGCTGCATCATCTGTAGCAGCTCTTCTGGGTAGCATACAACTTCCCTCACAGTGTTTCTCCTGAGTAATGGTGGGTATAGTGATTAGCTGTGCTTAGCAGTGATGACAGTCCAGCTTTAAATAACATACGGAGCTTCCTAGCTGAGGACTTACTGAGCCTGAAATAAAACTGCTGAGAATCTAAAGCATTCTGTTCAGCACACTGCAAGATCTGTGTTCTTAAGCCTGGGCTTTTGAACAGCAAAATACAGAGGCCGGAGAGAAATTAGTTCAATCTTAAAATTAAATCTTCCTAAAAATTGGTGGCACAGGCTCCAAGTGGAGGATGGTGGTGCCCTGAGCTCCTCATCCTCACCACAGCCTATTTCAAGAGTTCCTAAGGCCATACACTACTGTCTGCCAGTGTTGGTCCCTTGGTCCCCCAGGGGAAATGGGTATTTGCTGCAGGGTACTGTTCACAAGTGCCTGCCTCGTAAGTGCAGTGGAAGGGTGCTTGGTTGCACAAGTGGATTTCTGGAGGAAGAGCCATCTTTCATTGCATTCTCTGTGCGCTAAAAGCTCTTGCATGTTTCCTCTGGGGTCTTTGATCACTTCAGGAAGATGCCAGTGATGTAAATGCAAGGAGGAAAAGCCATAATATTCAGAAAATATGATACTTTTTAAAGTCCAGCTGTTAATCCAGTTAAGGTAGACTGATGATTTAGAAAACATGGGTTTGCAGATTGCAACATGTGGTCATGTTCATTTCCCTCCATAATCAGGTTTGGGAAGCTGACCCTGGTTTCCATCTTTGCTGTGAAATGAAGTTTTATTTTAATGTCCTGAATGTCTTTATTACTTCTGCTAATTATTTTATCTAAACTGCCCCTTTCTCTTTGCCACCCCCTTTTCCCCTACCAAGCATCCTGTGCCTCCATTTTCTGTGTGTGGACTTGTCATGCTTACATGCAGTTTGGAGGAGAAAAGCTAATTTGCTATTCAGTTATTTACTAAAACTTGCTAATTTCTCACTGAAATGAAGATACATGTTTCATATTATTTTTCAAGCTTATTAAAAGGCTTTCAATACTGAATTGTTCAGAACTAAATACATAATGTAGCAAAACAAGCCAAATTTCTTTCTCTTTCCAGGGCAGAAGTTTCTTTAAAATGTGAGAGAAGTTTCTGCTGAAATACTGTGCAGGCTGACTCTTAAGAGCAAGACTGAAAGGTGTTTGTGATGACACTGTTTCAGTTCTGCTCATGCCTTCAAGGAAATATGCTTAGTATTGAGATATGTGTGAATAAGATGCGATTTTCTAGGAAGAATTGTTAGCTAAGGAGAATTAGAGTTCTAGCAACTTTAAGCTTATTCTTTCTGTTCTGAGTTCCTGGAAGAAATGGCAGTGTAGTTTATTACAGTAAAACTTCTATCACCATCTGCTCTCAGCTGGGCAAATTCTCATACTTGCTCTAACTGCCTTCCTGGCACAAGGAAATTTTGTGGAGCCCTGTTGTCCTACCAACCTTCCAAACTCAACAGAATAGTTTTTTTAAAAGCTTGAATACTTGGGCAGATCTGGAAAAGTAATTTTGGGTGTTAGCTTCTGCATAAGTAAAAGCACTGTGTAACAAACATGCAGATGAGCACAAAGGTGGTGTGAGAGGAAAATTAATGATTTTGGAGAAATCCAAGTTGACAACCACACTCAGGATAGGCAATATTTGGTGGTCCAAAGGAGGGTCCTGGAGGCAAAGACCCAAATATATGTCTGTTCTGGGCCCTGTATGGGCCAGGGTTTGTCTGGTACAGTGGGATTATGGCTGGGGGGAAGGGAGATGCTTGGGAAGACTTCCAGGACTTGTGTCTTGGAGGAAGTCTCTGTGTCCCAGCTGCCTGGAGCTGCAGATCCTGGGAGCCTCAGTACTGCATCCCTGATGCTGACAAGGACATAAATTTTGCTGTGCAGCTGTGGATTCCCAGGAGTAGTTGGATTCACAAAATGCCATCTGCTGGTGTTGTGGAAACAGTAAAATTTTCTACACTTTTCTTTTTTTAATTTGGCCTGAAATAATAAGTCATTTCATAAAAGAAATCTTTTTTTCCCCTGCTCTTTATCTCCAGAAGAGAGAATGAGTGCCTTAGGTTAAAACAAACTTTTGACTACTATTATGCAGCTTTTTCTTTTGGGATTGTTTCTTCGGGTTTGTTTTTTGGGTTGTTGTTTTTTTTTTTTTTTTTTAATTGCAAATACTGTAGAGTCAAAATGTTAAAGAGTTGAAAGGGACCTTAAAGATCATCTAGTCCCAACCCACCTGCCATGGGCCAGGACACTTTCCACTAGACCACTGAACTGGGGGACTTGAGGCATTGTCCAGCCTGGCCTTGAACACTGGCATCCTTGTATACTGGCATCTAGCAGTATTCACAAACTCTGTGCACCCTCAAGGCCTCTCTTGCCACCTTCTGTGACTAATTATTTTCATCACAGCATTTGCTGTGGCATGGAACAACTCAATATCATGGTGCTTACAAGAAACACTAGTTATTTAGGCTGCAGCTGGCTATTCACTTTTTCATCCCACTTCCACGTGGACCCTGAATTGGAGTCAGCCAGCTGATGCCTCAGTTCCACTGACAAAGAATGAGGTTTCAGTCCATCTAGCTTTGCCCTGATGAGACATGGACCCTCCTGGGACAGTCCTGCTGATAGCAGGAGGCTGGGAATTAGGGATACATGGGTTGGGTGTAGAGCCAGTAAGGTTTCAGGCTGCACTGCTTGCTCTGTGAGTGAGGTGAGCCTGAGTGGAGGTGGCTGGGCACCACTCTAGCTATGGCATCTAGTCTAGATACTTCATCTCCCTGTAGAAGACCTGTTACAGTATGGCCTCATAAATGCTGTTCTCTTTAGCAAAGCTGTTTGGTTTGTTGGGTTTTTTTATCCTGTCTCTTAGTTAACTAAACATTCCTTGCCAGTTACTCATTAAGATGGGCCAGCCACACCTTATGCTTTCTGACTGAGTCTCAGTGAAGGAGAGGTATGAGCCCTTAATACACGTAGCTTTTTCTGGCTTGCCTCCATGTTGGTTTATTTTCTTTTCATATTGTGAGACCGTTTGGACTGTGCTTCAGGAGGACCTGCAGCCTTTGCCACAGTGTTGTGCTCTGCAATGGCTTTTTTTTGCTTAAAACGTTTGCACTGAAGACGAGTTCCTGAAAAGGAGCTGATGAAGCTGTTCTCTCTCTGGGTTTGTTGGATGTACGAACCGTTCTGAAGAGTGCTGGAAAGCATCAGTGTGGTTAAAATGTGCAGTAGTGAACAGAAGCAGCAAGCTGACTTGCTTTGCCCCCTAATCTCATACTGCTTCCTTTCCCTATGGTGCCAGAAATACCACCCCACCCCACACCCTGCCTTCCTGTTGAGGTGCCTAACTTCTTGCTGCTTCTACCTCCCTCTGCATACCCTGAACCTGGATACCCTAGAGCAGACAAAGATGGAAATACAAAGTATGCATTACTTACTGTTCAAATGCAGCTAAACTAAATAGTTTCATATTTGAGCATCTGCTAAAAGAAAAAAAAAAAACTTGCTTGGAGATCTTAGATTAATTACTTTCAATTCTATTTAACTTGCCGTCTTTTAAAAAACTATTAGGTAGAAGTGTGGATCACTCCATGCAGCAGTCTGCACGTGTAGTAGTTAAAAAAACCCCACAACAAACCATGACAAAACCACACAAGCAAAAAACAGCACAGAACCCCAGCACCTTATTAACATGTGAGCTTTTGTAGAGGTCTTTAAGTGTAGTCTCTAGCTGTCACTGTCTGAGACCAGTGAGGAAGCATCAGCCCTGATCTGTTGTTCTGCAGTTAGTATATCTGTCGTCAGTCCACACTACAACCAAAAAAGGCAACACTCCTTGCTGCTTCTTTCCTTCTCATCCAGTGTCCTGGCACTCAAGTTTGCGTGGCTGTACAGTGAACTAGCCAAGGGGAAACCGATCCTCTTAAACCTTTCTGTTTATTTGTTACTATTTGATGAGATTGATAGTTGGACTGACATTCTCACAGAGTCAGAATTTACTTGTGAGAATATTACAGTGAAATTCTGCAGCCTTAGTAAAACCCACAGAGAAGGCTAAGAAGATACCAATAAGAGAAGATGTTCTGGACAGAAGGGGAGGATGTTCTTCTTGTGGGACATTGAGAGTGTACAAGGAAGAACTTGTACAACTATACTTTTACTTGTATAGCTGATTGTTTACTGCCTGAATGGTCATTGTTTGTTAGACAGCCTTGTCATTGTTTGCTAAGCAGCCAACCTTAAATTAGGCCACAGCCACTGTGAAGAGGTATAAGAATAGCAGTAGAGAAAATAAAAAATCTTTCTACCTTTTTTGACTATGGATGACGACTAGTGTGGCTTTTATATCCGCCTCAACAACAGCCACAGCTATTGAATTAACTTTCAGTCAATTGATTCTTTGCTCTGGTTCCCAGTGCAAGCACATGAGCCTGGTTTGCTGCACAAGCAGTGATGCCATGGAGATTTTTGCCTTTTCTTTTATACCCCTGTTGTACCTTTTTGCAACTTCTGTATTCCTAGTGCCTTTTGCCTACATTCTTGGACTTGTTTGTTAAGCTAAGAGACAAAACATTTTAGAAGCTTCGTAGCCAGAGATCAGTGTGCCCCAGACCCCAAGGTCCTCTCCAGAACGCATTCTGTAAACCAAGATAGAACATCCAGGGGAAGGTTCCTTGGGGAGGGGGGCTCACTTGAGCCTCTCATTGGGGAATCTTTGATAGATATGCTAATTAGTAAAACCTATAATGTTATACCTAATGTTGGGGAAGGGGGCAGGGGGAGACAGAAGACAAAGGGAGAGATAGACTCGGTGGGGTACATCTCGATGCATATGACCTGGACATGTACACCTAAGGATCCTTAAAATAAATACCAAGGTAAAATCCCTTTTCCCCTTCTAACTGTGTATGACTCTTGATTTTAAGACCAGGAAAAGGCATCAGCAGGAGCATCAGCCCAAGGGGCGGGAGGTGTGAGGGGGATGTGGTGTTGGGCCATCCCTCCTGGTAGGTGCTTGAATTTAATGAGTGGTGGCACCTGCAGCAGTTGTACTCACTCTGTGTCCATGCAGATGTGTTTGTACCTGGGCTGTGTATGGGCAATGTGTTCTTACCGAGGGCATGTTTAGGATGCTGGTGCTGAAGTGAGATCCAAACAGTGAAGCCAAATCAGGCTGAAGAGAGCAGGAGAGGTATGGAGACAGGAGCCCTGTGTGTGAACATGCATAAGGTGACACTTGGTGGAAAAGCCTTGAGAGAGCTAGTTTGGATGTGAAGTTAAAATTTGCAGAAATGTGATGCTGTGTCTCAGCACACCTTAGAGCTTGAGTAAAGTTTATTACCAGTTCTGACAGTTTTAACCAGCTCACATTTGGGAAAGGATTACTGCACTTAGCTGCAAGCAGCCACCTTCCAGCCTTCCAGAGGCCTCTCCCAGTATGTGAAGGTCAACAGTGACCAAGAGTAAATCTCTCATAAATCTCATCACCTAAAATAACATAACTGTTCTAGTGAACAAAAGCAGAGCATTATTTGGGACTTAGTGTGTGTTTTGCAAGGGTGCTGCTGCAGCCTGCTGCAGTGTCCTTGCTGAGCTGGGGAAGCTGTGGCAGGGAGGTGGAGAATTGACTGGACCATTTAGGGGCATGAGGTGCTTGCTAATGGCTTGAGACCTGCTGGGTGGATAGCTGCCAGTGGTGTTGCCCAGGTGTTGGTAATGGGGTTGACACAGTTCAGCACCTTATTAACAGCTTCTTTCACAGGGAAGAGCGTGCTGTCAGCAAATTTGTCTGTGGCACAATATTGGGAGAGGACGAAGTGATGTCATGTGCTGGGGGGCAGGACTGCCATTCAGACCAACAACCTGGGGCATGGGCTGACCAGCCTTGCCTACTTCTGCAAAGGCAGGTGCAGCTGGGACACAACAACCCTGTGCAACAGGATGGGCTGGACTAGACAGCAGATCTGCAGAAGAGAGCTGGAGGTCCTGGGGGACAGGCTGAACATGGATCAGCCAGTTTTTCTGTGGTTCTGTGAAATTAAAATGTGTTCCAGAGACCTTAGGAAAGGACAGAATAATAATGTCTGGGAAGTTCATAATCCATGTGAACTGAATGATTCATGAATTTGTGGAGGCAAGGTGTATGATCATGAGAGGTTTGCTTGCCTTGGGGAAGGCAAGCGGATATGAAGTGTAAAGGCTGCATGCATTTTTGTTATTTAATGGCTTCCAGGAACACTTTAGCTGAAGTCCTGCATTGGTGATTTCTTCCTCCACGCTGAGGGTAGAAACACTTGCAGCTTTTTTCTTTTTGCTTTCTAAAGTGTCCTGTAAGCAAGATGAGGGAAAGAGCAGTGGCATCCTCTTTGTGAATATGAAATATGTCCTGCTAGATAAAACACAGAGATTGCTTCAGGGTGAGAAGAATATATTTTAAGCAGGAAAGAATGAAGGAATTGCCTCTTTTTCCATTACAGGAGAGTATAAATGTAATGGGTGTGAAGTAGTGATTTTTTTGGTTATGGTGGCTGCATAAGAGGTTACTGTATTTAACATGTTCTAGTACTTCTTTTAATGAAGTTCCTTGCAACTGTTTTTGTTTTCCAGCTCCTTGCAAGTGTTCATTAATAGCACAGCGGGCAGAACTCTGTACGTTGATGAAAAACTACCAGCAAGCTCTTCACGACGCAGACATCCTCTGCCGAAACAAGCCCCACTGGCCTGCGGTACGGTGCTTGCCTCTTGTAAAGACCAAAATGAAAACTGCTGCTTCTCAGGGCTTCTCTCTGTGCTGGGGACGGTGCTGCTGGGGCTGTTGTTTGAAGAACATCGGGGCATTAACAGGGCCAAAAAGTTCTTCAAAGAACAAGTCTGGAAGGTCCTCAGAATCTCTCCAGCTGATGGGATTTTGGTGGTGGGCTGCTGGTGATGTGGTTTTGTTCATGCTGGTGCCTATTACCTGTTACAGTTTGTGCTGCAGCTTGGCAGCAGAATCAATTCATAAGGCTCTGGCAGACCAGGATGGCCCTGCAGGTCTCTCTGGGACAATGTGTCCCATGGAAGTGGGTGGCTTTGACAGCCTGCTGGCCAGTGTGTTTTTTTGAGGAGCAACCCAGACTCTATTTCAGGATTATTTTCTTTCCCTCTTTAATCCTAAAATATCATATCTGTGATGTCTACCTGTGTCATGGTGTTTCATAGAGGGGTTGCAATTTTTTTCATAACCAAAGGAGGTGCTACAGGGAGCAGTGGGCAGTTTGGAGCAAGTATCAGGAATGATGTTAGGAGAGGGAAATGGAAGAAACACATGGTGCCCGTCATTACCACTGGTTGCCTGAAGCTGGACTGGGTATCCAACAGTTCACCCCACTTAGGATTACACCTGCAGTCAGTCCTTCTCCTATCAGTAGCAAAACTGCAACACAGGTTTGAGCAGATAAAGCCTCTACGTGCTTTCTGGGGAGAGCGTAGCATGGGGAATTGTGGAAGGATTTTAGGCGGAGGCTAAGGAGGTGTTGCATAAATGCCTTGACCTCCTGCCTCAGCAAGCAGGGTTGTACATCTAGTGCTCCATTCCCAGTTAGGGATGATGCAGGGCAAGCAGAGAGGTGCTGTCTGCAACACCGAGTGTCTGACAAGTTAGGGAATTGTCTCTCAAGGCTATCTGTCTTGTCACCCATTAAAACCTTTCATATTGGAAGGCAGTTAATAATCTTCCCTTGCATCCAGTTTGCTTCTCTATCTCGGATAATTTGTCATGAAGTCAGGAATCCCACTTTGGGTGACACTGGCTGGGTTTCTGTGCAGAGGGAGAAAAATGAATTACGCACGTTCAGATGTTTTCTTGAAATGTCTTCTGTTTGCCTGAATCCATGGAAATGTGATGTGTGTCAGTCGTAGGCGGATAAAGGTTTCATTAATCACATCTCTGAAGAATATTAATTGAAAATGAAATTTGTCATCATGGCGTAACCAGCAGTGTCTCAGATGTACTTCACTTGTGCTTTCATGTTTGTGAGGACATCAGCATAAGTTGTGCTGACCCAGAATCCATGTTCTCCAGGAGTTCTGGGCATCTGCTTTGTTTTGTGTATTGCAGCATCTCATCCAGTGGCAGAGATTAGCTCAAACATTTGCTGTGTAGTTAAAAAAAACAAACCCAACATAAAATTAAACTTAATTCTGGGAGTAGCTCCTACGATGCAAGTAACTGGTATCTTTTGGCTTATTGATAACAGATGTAATGGCTTGCTGAGCTACTGGTGAAACTCCTTGATATGCTGTAGTTATTGGAGCTATAGATAAATTGGTTTCTTTTCAGTTGCTACGAAAACTGGGTCCTTAGACTCTGTAAGGCAGGGAGTGTTTTCCAGTTGTGTTTTTATATGGAGGGTAGACAGTGGTGCCCTCCTGCCTGCTGCACATGGTCCTGCTTGGATCTCCCTTTCAAGTTTCAGGTTTGATGCTTGGCAGGGGTATGTGAAAATAGGAAAGAGAAGGTAGCAGCAGTAGTCTCTGAAGTATAGGGTTCTCTAGTCCCTGGGCCTAAGTCCTGGTGTTGGATCTTTAGGTGCTTTGTCTGTGGACAGCCCAGCTCAGTCCTCTCTTGCAGGTCGGATAAGGACATTGCTCTTACAGCTCTGAAGGATGAGTCCAAACAAGCTTGTAGGCTTCCCAGTGCAGTGAAGTAATGCTGACACTGATGGCAGGTGTGTAAAAGGTTTTGTGGAGGCTGTGCAAACATCCAGGTAAGAAGGTCAGGGTCAAGCCTCACGCTATCTCTCTTCTTACCTCATTGAGAAAAAGAAAAATGTATCTTACCTGGAGAGAATCAATGTGTACTGAGATTTCTTGTACAGGTCACCAAATGGTAATTTTGTTAATTAACCTGGCCTATGCAGTGCCTGCTACTTGCTTTTGGCATGAGCCTCCTTCTTCCAATTCCAGTGGAATGGTAAAGATCTTAACAGGTCTCAGCTTGGACAGCAGTATTGAAAGAATGAGGGAGTTACCTGCTCAGGAAGATTATGTGATAGCAGACACCAGATCTTTCATCATTATTATGAAGGACGAAAAGTGGATCTGCTTATCTAGCCAGTGTCTTAGATGAATGAAGCTGTACTTTCAGTACAGGCTAGAGGTGTTCTCTTGGGTCAGAGGTGGTACTTGTAGAGCACACTTCTGTCTAATAAGCAAGAGGGAAATGTTTAAATGCACTCTTTAAGTTTCTTTTCATTGTGAAGGAACTAATTTCCATAGTCAGATTAGAACTGTAGTTTGATATCTGCAGGAGAGCTCAGAGGTGAGGTGTTCCTCTTTGCTGCTAGTAACAAGTAAAATAGCATTTATTCCCAAGCTGGCTACCCGTACCTGTTGGCTGTGGATGTGTGAGTCCAGAACATGGCAGAGGTAGGGTGGGTTAAAATGCTTCAGGTTAAGCATTGGTAAGTTGCCCTAAATTCATTATGTTTTTGGGCCAAATAAAACAGGTGAAAAATTATCTCTGTAAATAATTTTACTATCCTAGTAAGACACCCAGGAAAAGTGACTATCCTGAACTCTCTGAGCTGCCACTTCCAGGCTGCCTTGTCCCACTGCCTTTCTGTGCAGCTGCATTACTTTCTAAGTTTGTCCTGGTATGTGAAACTGTTCTCTGATGTATCCAAGCACAGTGGGATGTGTAGTAGACTTTGTCCCTGGGGAGACAAATACCCCTCTTCATTCCCAGCTCTTCTCTCAGGAAATGAGCAATGCCTTTGGCAAGGGATAATGCAGCAGAGGGTTCCTGGGTAATCTTTTTGCACCAGAAGGGACTGAATTTCTTTCAGTCACATGTATCAAAGAGGTTGTTACCCAAAAAGCATCTTGTTCTTCACCTGCAGAATGCTGTCAACTTCCAGGTTTGTTTTCTGGTGTCTTGCTGCCACTTCAGAAATGATCTCTAGATTTGTACGTTTCCTTTGTGTGAACAGGGCCATTATGTGAAAGCAAAAGCTCTTTCTGGATTGGAAAGGACTGAGGAAGCATTGAAGGAGTTTCTTTATTGTGTTGCCTTAAATCCTGAATGGAGCTCAATGAAGAAAGAAGCCCAAAAGGTATAAAATATATTTACTGGCTACTTGGCCATTGTGCTGCTTTTAATCCCACAGCCAAGTAAAATTCATGGTATTTCAGGTGATAGTAAACACCCAAAGGATAGTTTTGATTCAGTAGATGCTCCAATAACCCTTTTTAGCATTATGCTATGTGAGGCACCTCTTGGGTTTAGTTGATGCCTCAACCAGAGGGATTATGTATTTGTGAATTCCACTGCATAGGCTTGAGGTTTCTAATTTTAGTACCCATCAGAAAATGACTTTCATGTGGGAAGTGGCAGAGGATTGAGAAGAGGAAACTGTGTGCTGCCCTGTCCTGGAAAAATCCTGCAGTCTTTGTAGCATTTTGTCCCTTATGGGAAGTTAGACACATTAGGTGCTAACAGCCCATCATCAGGTTCTCTGTGACCATC
Source organism: Aphelocoma coerulescens (assembly GCF_041296385.1). Lineage (NCBI taxonomy): Eukaryota > Metazoa > Chordata > Aves > Passeriformes > Corvidae > Aphelocoma > Aphelocoma coerulescens. The sequence goes on from NC_091013.1 coordinate 31,130,232, forward strand.
CATTCAGGCAGCTTTTTATAAAAATGAAATGAGGATTTGGCAAGATGCTTGGTGGGGACTGGTGAGAGGGGCAAAAGACTCTACACAGCTTTAAGCTAGGGGTTAAATCTGCTTGAGGATGGAGGAGATGGATGAAGAGCACAAAGAGTGTTTAAACACATCTCTGTTAACTGGTCTTGATGGAAGACCATGGTCTAAAGACTTCTGGAGGCAGGGTCTGAGTGTCAAAATGGAGTTGGGTAGGGTCAGGAGAATGATGCAACAGACTGCTGCCCTGGATGCTCTTGGGGAGCAGAAGCCTTTGGTAAGGGAAGAGGGCACCAGAAGAGCACCTTGGAATGTGACTGTGGTGGGGACTGCCATTCAGGTTTCCCATGGGCATTGGGGAATGCAGGATGTCCTGGATGTTGCAAGCTGCTTGGCATCTAGAAACTGTGAAGTTTGTGCATCTGTGTTCACACGAACATAAATATCTATCTTGTAATTATTACTTTTTTTTTTCTCTCCTAATTAACTAGATAATGTGTGAGATGTTTTTCCCAGCCTTTGAAAATGTGCATGATAGTCTAACAGCACCTTTCTCTAGTCGAACATCCCATACAAGATTGAAACCTGCGTTTCTGAGTAGCATAAACACACAGTCAGCTGTGGAAGATAACTCTGTTGCTGGGTCCTCAAAGGTAAAGCAAAAAGTGTTCAACATAAAAATACCAAAAGTAGCACATGGATCTTTCTGATCTGTGTGACATGGTCTTTGTCTGCACCCATGTAGGCATTTACTTTCATGCTAAGCCTGTTCTTTCCATTGCTGTTGGATCTCTTATTGGGATGTACTTCCTCAGAAGAATAAGAGAGCAAACCTTTTTCTTCAGAAAACAGTGTGATGCCTTCACGTGGGGGTCAGTTGTAGTTGTGGGTTTTTCCACTGAAGATCTGGTATGACAGGAACATAATTTCTAGAGACAGGCGCTGTAGGGAGAGACATGGCCCTACTTCATGCAACTGGGAAGTGACCTTTGATACAGACCTTTCTTTATTGCTAGGCTCATTGTGGGAACATTGATCTATTGCTGATAAAACTAATAGATAAAAGCAAAACAAAATTGTCTCATGTTGTATGTAACTGTTTTTATTTTTTTAGGATACTATGTTCAGGTTAACAAAAACCCCGTCCCAAGAATCTGATGTATTCAGAAGCACTGATTCTTCTGTTACGCATCATGTTCTGGATCTCTACTTTGAAGACAACAAGAAGTCTTTGGGAGCTATTCTCTCCAGTTTACCTGGGGTTGGCTTAAAAAGAAAGCTGTCCAGTGATATGAGGGATTTGCAGAGCTTGGATGTCCCAAATAAGATTCTTAAAAAAGGTTTGTGTTGTGGCTTAGAAAAGCAATTTCTCTTGCACATACTGAAAAACTGTAAACTTTTTTACTCCTCCCTTTTTATAGGTGTCAATGAAACATTCCCTACAGGAATTGGAATAATATTTTGTACTCTGCTGTGTCTGTTTCTGCTCTAACAACCTATTTACCTTATTCCAGAGCAGTTTAAGTTCATTGAATGAAAACTGTATTTTTCTTTCTCAGATGGGCCATTTCCACTGTAACGTGTGTGTAATCCACTCACAGTTTAGTCTTCGAGTTGCTAGTGCTGCCGTTTCCATTTTCTGAATCTCAGCTATAGCTGAACTTCATTGTCTTTCTATATGATTGAAAGATGAAGTAATCCTGGAAACTAATCTTTAACTGGCATTAGAAATGGTCACATGCAACTTAACATGAAATTTTCCAAGCAAACAAAGAAGCCTTTTAAAGGGTAACAAACCCCCCCGCCCCCCAGTTTTCTGTTACTTGATAGCTGTGCTTACAATTTGTATGCTTCTCAAGCTTCTAACAAAGACCTCCAGAGTGGCTACTCAGGGCTAAAAATGCTGAAGGCAATACTTCACTGAGTCGTGTAGTAATTGGTTAACATAGACTTTGAAAATGCTGCTGTACTGGTATGAATTTTTCCCCTTAAATTAAAAAAAAAACCCCACATCTTGACACGTTTGACTTCTGCCTCAAAATATACAGGTCTGCAAGTACAGCTGTCTGTCTGCAACCTCTGCAAAAGATCAATAGATGGCCAGTTTCTGATCACGTTGCTGTGGAGGAAAAAACCCTGTACTTGCCTGTGAACTGCAGACTCAGTAAATAGATGGTGAAATCTGACCCACCTGTATCTTCACAGGGAAGGCCAGAGATCGTGTTTTACCCATAAGCACTAATTTCTGGTCTGTGCTAGGTCCCAGTGCCATGTTACTATTTGCGGAATTAACACAGCCAGGTTCTTGCAATTACTAAATACCAACATGTGAGATGTAGGTTAAAGATAGCATGGTTTTTCTTTGTAGGCCACACACCACCTATCCTGTCTGTGCTTCAGAGAAACCAGATGCTGACCATAAGTTACTCTTTAACAAAGCATCCTAGTGTTTTAACATAAAAAGCCGAGCTTTTTAATGGTCAAGAATTTGGTTAATAAAAAACATGTGGAGGCAGCAGTCACGTCTCTGTTGCAACTCATCACAAAGATGCAAATTGTAAAAGAAATTGCAGAATTTGCTTGTGTAAATGTCAACAGAAGCTGGAGCTGATAGCTTTTGAGCCTAAATAATGCTGCAGTGAAGTTTGAAGTGCATACCCTTAAAGTGAATTTAATCCAGAGATAAAAACCACCCCCAAAAATCAATCTGGGCAGAATTTTAAGTGAAGTGTTTTGCCTCTGTTTGCAGATTGCTCAGCTAGTAAAAGCAGTGTTAGCTAATGCAACTCCAGTAGTCCTTTAACTTTAAGCTGTCTGAAATTTGGGATTTCTACAACAGCCTAGTCTAGAAAAATGTAGGCTTTTTTATATTTGTAAGAAAAATTACCCCTGCTGAGAAATCTATAATAAAGAGTGATGAAATATTTTGACTGTGTGTAAACAAATTAAATTCTGGACTTAATGTACTTTAAAACATCTGGCCTGGCTGATGTGGGGGGGTGGTGGTGGGAAAGCAATAGCAGAATATTTTAAAAACTAGTGTAGAAAAACCCACAACACAATCATTTTTGGAGAAGCAAATAATGGATATTCAGCTCTAAAGTGTATTCTCTGGCCACAGACATCATCCTCTGCTCTCCAAAAGATCTCCTGCCAAAAAATCTAAAACTTAGATGGGAAATACGTTTGTTTGAAACAAAACTTCAGAAAAGAAAATACATAAATCAGGTTTTTTGTCAAAAAATCAACAGTGTAAAGAACATTGGAAAGTGCAGTAATGCTTACATACTTACTGTAATAATCTTCTTGACTACTTAGATGGAGATGTTTTACCTGAAAACACCACTGACACTTCAAGTGAAATACCAACAACTCTGGTGGATGCCTCAGACTTTGAGTGTTCCCTCTGCATGAGGTATGACTGTTGACCTGGCATTAACATAACAAAGCCTCTCTAGCTTCTGAAAAAAGTTTTCACGGTGTGAGAAGCCTGCCAGAGAATGTCTAAATCATTACTCTGTTCCTTTTTGCTGAACCTTACATCTGGTGAATCTTTACAGATGTGGTTTTCTCCGTTATGTATGCTGTTTTCCATTGTTTACCACTTCTAAAAAATGAAAACCTTTTTTGTGTCCTTAGATAACACTGTCACCTGTGCTTTATACAAAAGCAGGAAAGAAAGAAAGAGCTAGGACTAGTCACTCCTCTCCACACATTGGGAATTGTTTTTGTTGGCAGCTTAGCTTTTCTGTTCCATGTTTTCATGTTAAGGTTGTTCTACGAACCTGTTACCACACCCTGTGGACACACCTTTTGCCTCAAATGCCTTGAGCGTTGCCTTGACCATAATCCACTTTGCCCACTCTGCAAGGAAAAGCTGTCAGAAGTAAGTATGTCCTTGCCCCAGTGAAGAAAACTGCACAAAATTGTGTTGTTCTGAAAGCATCTATGTGGAGACTTTCTGTGCTCTACTTGTGAGCTGCATCCAAAGCAGTGAGGCCATCAGGGTGAGGGAGGTGATTCTGCCCCTCTCTGGTGAGATGCCACCTGGAGTCCTGCATCCAGCTACAGGGTCCTCAGGACAGGGGAGCAAGTCCAGAGAAGGGCTCTGAAAATGGTTTGGGGCTGAAACACCTCTCCTATGAAGAAAGGCTGAGAGAATTGTGTTGTTCAGCCTGGTGAGGAGAATGCTCTGGGGAGACCTGATCTCAGCCTTACAGTTCTTCAAGGGGGTTTATAAAAAATATAGGGACAGACATTTTAGTAGAGGGGTAATGCTTTTAAAGTGAAAGAGTTGATTTAATCAGAAGAGATTAGATATAAGTAAGAGTTTTTTTACCATAATGGTGATGAAACACTGGAAGAGGTTGCACAGGGAGTTGGTAGATGGTCCATCCCTGGAAATGTTAAAGGTCAGGTTGGATGGGGGGCTCTGAGCGACCTGATCCATTTGAAGATGTCCCTGCTCACTGAAGGGGTTGGACTAGATGACATTAAAAGGTGCCTTCTAACCAAAACTATTCTATGATTCTGTGAAACCAGAACAAGACAGTACCAACAGCATCAAGCTGTGCGCAGACCTCATTTACTCAAGGATATATTTGGCATTCATTGGTAGACAAGTGGTTTTGCTGGTTCTTGAAGAAATGGAGGCTTCCAGTATCCCATCAGGCTCATGCCTAGTGACCCCCAGCCATAGGTGTGTTCATGCCATATATCCAGTTTATGTGGAAACTGGTGAATGAGGAATGGTTGCTCTTTGGTCAACACTTTTCAACAGCAGACATAAGGTATCCCATACTCATGCTTCTTGCCAGTAAGCTGACAGCTGTAGATGAAAAAGATAAATGTATCTTTCAAAAGTGGGGATGGACTGCCTTTTCTTCCTGGTAGTACAACTTCTGCCCAGAAAGGGTATGGGGTTAGAGTTAAAAGACAGTGGGGTGAACCACTTATGCTGAAGTGGAAGTTTTGGTGCCTGGAGGCTGAAAGGGTGAAGTATCGGTACAGTCCTAACTAAGGAGCACTTTGGCCTCAGGGAAGAATGGGTTGGGAGGAAGAGATGTTACTTGTCTTCTTGTTATCAGACTTAAGAGTTGACTCTTCCTTGTAGTTTCTGGCAAGCAGAACTTACAAGAAGACCGTCCTTACAGAAGAGCTGATAGTCCGTTATTTGCCAGAGGAATTATCTGAAAGGAAGAAAGTTTATGAGGAAGAAATGAAGGAATTGTCAAAGTAGGCTCTCTTTATACTACTGACAGCTGTTACAAAAATGTATTTTTCAATCTAAATTACTGAAGAAGAGTAATTTCCTAATGGAAATGCACCAAAGGAATGAACTTTTAAATGAACATGCCAGATGGTTTGTATTTTTGACGTGTATGTTGCAGATAAACAAGTAACAATGTGCTTGGATGGTGGAGAGGCACAACAATATTATTAAAATAAAGATAATTGCTTTTTCCTCTGAAACAACATAATAGCTTTAGGAGTTACAGTGGGGGTTTTCTGGGAGTAGAATTCAAATTACAAATGAGTTATACTTCAGGTCAGGAGAAGTTCAAGGATCCAGTTTTGTCAGTGACTTGTGAATGTTGTGCTATAACTGTAAGCTAAAAAGTAAAACAAAACATGCAGTTAATCCTGAAAAAAATTAGTGGATTAGTGGGCTACTTCAAAATCAAAGGGGTTTACTGAGTTTTGGGATTCTCTGCCATTTTACTTTGAACATGGCTGGTCCTTAAGTACTTTGTTACTGTGAAAAGTTGTCACCAATATCTTGCCATGTGTATCTAAGATGTATCAGTATGCATGTCTTCGGGAAACGGGCTGTTTCTTGACAGTTTTCCTCTGTGGAAATAGGTTAGAGGGATTGTTTACATAATGTATTAATGAAAAGAGTCCTGAAACATTGTTTGTCTAGTGAAAATGGCAAACATTGAAGAGATATGCATTTACAAAGATTGAGTCTAAGGAAACCATTTGCCTTGTATTAAGGGTATATGCTGACTATAGCAGCACTCAGGAAAAAAAAAAGTGATTTTTTTTTTAACGATTTTCTTACAGTTTGAATAAAGATGTTCCCATCTTCGTATGTACCATGGCCTTTCCTACCATCCCTTGTCCACTCCATGTCTTTGAACCTCGTTATCGCCTAATGATAAGAAGATGCATGGAAACTGGTACCAAGCAGTTTGGCATGTGCTTAGCTGATGAATTAAAAGGGTAAGGAGATGAGCTGAGAATGTCCTGTTGTTGCAGAGGCTGCTGTGAGCTAATGGAATACTGCAGCACAGTGTACTTGTCTCCCCAAACCACTGTGGTTCCTTCCAGTCCTGTGTGAACCAATACTAAAGTTGCTTACTTCTTAGTTTTGAAGTTTAAACATTCCTTTTTACACAAAGATGTAATTTTATTACTCCCTGATGGATGATAGCAAGAATGCAACTCATCCTGCTACTACAGGCTCCAAAAATAGCATTTAATTGGCTGCGTGTTTGGAAAGCTTGCTGGCCTGTTTGTTCCAGTGAAAGCTGACTGTCTGGGTGAGGTTCCTCCTCTGTCTACTCAGTTTAAAAAAAAACAAAACCAAGGCAAAACATCCAGACCTCCCATAGCTTTTCTGAAAGAGTGGTATCATTTTAATGAGACAAAGTATACCCTTGGCTGAGAAGTCTGTTTTGCTGCTGAATGTTGAATTTGAATGTTTGTCTTTACTGCTATGTTGCAATGTCTAAACTATCTGCAGTGAGTGGGTTACATTGTCTTCCTATATGATCATACCTTTCATTCATTTTTGTGAATTCTGACACAGATGTGTTTCCAGCTCCCTATGCAGAGACTGACTAGATTAAAGGCCCCTTACGACACAGAGCTACTCTGTGATTCTATGAAAGCCTTCAAGTTTAAGTATTTCACAGATAATGGGGTTTTGACACCATGCTCATGGGAGAAACATGAGGTGGTCTTGAGAGGTCTGCCTTATGAGATGCAATAGCTGCTGACTTCAGAAGTTACATGGGCATGATGCAGGCTGTAGAACGGGTGACAAACATGGGAATTTTTAAGAACATTAGACAGGCATCCTCAGGAGCAGCATTTTTGTATGTGATCATCACTGGAGCTGAGAGGGGGGAAGTCATTACTTGAGGCTTGGCAGCCTTTCCTTGTCCACTTCATGTTTTTTTGGGGGGGATATTTTATTTTTCTCCCAGACTGGACAGTAAGGTAGCTGTAAGAATACAGGAGATGCTGCAGCTTCCTGTCAGCTGTGGCTGTGCAGCAATGCCATTTGGCATGCTGTCAGTACTGCACTCAGTGGAGTTCAGACTCCAGCAGTAGCTGATGCTCCACAGTCCCTTTCAGGCCTATTACCATTTTTCTGCAAGTGAATACTTGTGAGAGTGAGGACAGAATTACCCTAGGACTTATTTCAGTGATAACTCTCCTTATATCCCTGCAGGCTTGTGGAAGAGCCAAACTTACTTGGAGTCAGGTATAAGGGGGCCAAGGTGCTACAATCCGCAAAACACAGTAATTGATTTGTTAGATAACATCATGAAGGGTATTTAAAAATGCAACAGTATGGTTAGATTTCTATGTGTTTTGAGTTACTAAAATAATTCAACTTTATGAGCATGATAACTTAAACACAGGAAGCCTTCATCTGCAGACACCTGGCAGGCTGTTCCAGCTTCTTACACAAGTAGAGAAGTTCTTCTGTTTATTCAAAATTGCAAAATCAACTTGGGAATACAAGAAGTGGGGAAACTTGTTTTGCCTCATCTACCGAGACATTAATACATACCTCCCTTGAAAAACACAGTGACAGAGCATGTTTGGTTCATTACCTTCCTCTGTTTTATTTCTCCATTTTAACTTGCAATTGGTAAAAGAATATAAGCTCTTAATGTTGTCAGCACATTTTATGCCTGTCTCCAGGTGCTTTCTTGTCTCTGATTGAGGTCACTGTCTACCCAAAAAAACTCCTCTAAGAACAACAACAACAAAAAAAATCATCGCTTCTATATTAATTTCTAAGTTCAGTATGAATGTCACTAAAATCATTAATTAAAAACAACTGTTATGTAGCTGTTTAAATAGTGTGTAGTGTAATATTGCTATAATAAACTAACAAACTTGCTTTTTTGAGTCAGTCCTATTGGTAGAGCACCAGGACTTAGCTGTGTGCAGCTCTGCTCCTCCTGCTCTGCCTGATTTTTTCCTGTGCACTGGCTGAGAGAGAGCAGTTGTTCACAGTGGTGAGCTTCCCCCCTCCCCTCCCAAACCCATGATAAGAGCAGAGACAGGAGTCATTTCTTCGTCACTCCATTGTGAGAAATGGCCAAGCCCTAGTAAGACAAGCATTTCCCTGATAAAGAATTTATCAAACCCTGCAGGGTTTTAGTATCTTGAGATGAGACTAGATACAGTGCTTTCTCCTGCTTAGCAGTAGGCTGAGGTGTAGACCTGCAAATGTATTGTGGTGAAGAGTCATTGTGCAATCAGCCTCTCTAGTGAAATCACTGCATCACAAAGAGAGTTAAGGAAGCTTGATAAAGTAAAAGTTTATTGTGTGCCTGTTTCCAGGGTGTGATTAAAACCTGTGCCTACTTTAAATACAATGGATACAAACGTGCTTTTGTGAAGAGGATATTTTGGGTTTGGTTTGACTTTTTTTTTTTTTTTAAAGGAAACAAATGCAAGAAAAGACTTGCTATATAGAAAGCCTTTTTCTTCTAAAGCCTGCAGTCTTCTGCTTACACCTTGGAGTAGGGGGATAGCCCTCACAGCCATGCATTTGTTCCTCTGTTTCTGTACTTCCTTACAGTATCTTTACCCATCTAGTTTTCTTTGCAAACCAGATGAATTTGCCACCAGCAGCTGGCAGCTCCCAGCATGAAACATGCTTCATTTAGTTTCGTGTCCCTTTCCAACCCTCCCACTCCACAAACCTGCCCTGAAAATGCTGCTGCCCAGGTCCTCTGAGGGAAGGCAGAAAGGGTGGGGGTTGTGTGGCTTATGTGAATAAGCAGAAATGTATTGTCACCAAAGCAGAATCCTCTTTCAAATAAGAAATGGTGAATTAGGCCCAGTATTTGTCCTGATGTCTATAAACGCTTGTTGATGACTTCCGCTTTTATGCCCTTCTGTCATTTCAGATTTGCAGATCATGGCTGTATATTAGAGATCAGGGACGTAAAGTTTTTTCCTGATGGACGCTCAGTTGTTGATACAGTTGGTGTCCGTCGTTTTAGGGTCTTAAGCCATGGCCAGCGAGATGGATATAACACAGCAAACATCGAGTATCTTGAAGATAAAAAGGTGATCTATGGTGCAAAGTTATTCATACCCATGTATTGCTGGATTCACTTAAATAGCCTTTCCTTGTTGCATTTCAAGCTAGCTGTGCATTATTTTTAAGCCAATATCATTACAAATACACTAAAGCTCTGTTTTAAAAACCATGGAACAAACTTTGTATCTTCTTTCCCTTTCTTCCTTTCTTCCCTTGTAATTATCTTTGCTTAAAGTGTTACACTCCTTTCATGGATCTCAAAGTAGCTTTCAGGATGCTGAGGTCATGGTGTGTAGGTGAGGTCAGAGTAACATTTTAAAACTGGTACAGAATTTAAAGCCTTCTAAAAGCACATGCTCCTATTGGTAGAGAACTGACTGTTCTCTTGCACTGAACAGACAGTTGACACACTTCATATGTCCTCCAAGCTCTCATTTACAGAACAGGTCCTCAAATAAATGTGGGAGTCTGCTCTTAAAATGAGTTCTTAGTGACATGTAGTTAACCATGCCCTGTACAAGGATCCATTAGAGCTGGCCGAGAGCAGAGAAATGCAGAGAGGGGAGTAGCTTTTAAAAACAAGACCTCTTAGCAAACCTGCATCAAGTGAGGTGTTTGTGATGGATGTTGGCTGAAGGCTGAATTTTTGGCCATGCTCCCTGGATCATCTTCAGACCGTGTCAATAAAACCTTGGTAGCTATTAACATTGAGCTTAGCAGTAATCTGCCAGGTGATGAAGTCAGTTTGGTCATGCAGCTCGAGCACATTCTCACAGTTGAAGTGAAAGTCTGTGAAGCCTTGGCAGTGCTTTGCTAACCTGTGCAGGATGATGCAGTTGTTTCCCAGGGCACAAAAGGTTGAGCTCGTGGGGGTGCCTCTGCCTGTGAAAGGCTGGAATAGGCAGTCTGCTCAGAGTGAGGGCTCTGCTCTAATTCTCTAGTGAAGAGTGGTGCAACTCAGGTATACAGGCATTGTTTATAGATTGTGCCAGAGACCCACCTCTTCATAATTAGAGTGAGATTTACCTTGTCTCACATTGGAGGCTGGTGTCTGTTCAGTGCCCTACATTCATGATCTGTCTGATGGTGAAAAATCTCAGTCCAAAGATACCTGTTTTATATGCTCTTAGATGCTTAACTTGAGATTAACTGTTCTCTAGAACTGCTTCTCCTCGATTGTGAAGGGCATCCAGAACAGCTAGATCAGATGTGTATATGAGTGAGTAGCATAGGTGAAATCACCTATGTAATGTGCACATGTTAAAGGGAAAAAAACCAAACATCTCCAAATAAAAATCCAGAATCAAAACCCCCCAAAAACCCCCACAAATCACCAGTTTGTAGTGGTTTTTGCTTATGCTTTTTTCCCCCCCCAATAGCTAATAGTAGGCCTGTGCAACTAAAACACTCTGCTTCAATGAGGGTGTTTCTTCTGAGGCTGTTTCTGGTATTGGGAAAGCATCACTTTCCCTGCTTCCTGCCTGCTTGGGTGTCTACCCTCCTCCTTCTCCTTGGCTGTCCTACCATGGCCTTAACACTTCTGTAAAACAGTGCTGGTCTCTTAAGTGCTGTAGCCCCCCCATCTCTGTGCTCGGTGGCAGTAGTGTTTGTTTTGTTTTGCCAGATGATGTACCACTGTCCAGAGGTCATTCTATGACAGGGACTTGAGGTTGTGGGTTTGAGATGATAAATATGTCCCAGGATTAGAGAGCATATTCTTCTGTTATGCCAGCATTTAGGAATGGGTACTAGTGAGGCAGTTACTGCTCCAAGAAATGTCACTTCAGAACACCTAGCCGAGGGTAAAAAGACTCCAGCATCACAGGTTTGAAATCTGAGACTTAGGCACAGTTGGTTTAGATAAGGACATTTGAACAGCTGTAGTCACTGCATTATTTTGCTTCGTTTACTTCTGGGGAAGCATATGGACTCCATGGTATCAAACCTGTTTTGTTCCATCTCCCTTCTTTTAACAATAAGGTTGAAGGACCAGAATATGAAGAACTTGTCCGCCTTCATGATTCAGTTTATGATCAAGCTGTTGCCTGGTTTACTTCTCTTAAAGACAATATGAAAGTGCAAATTCTCAATCATTTTGGATCTATGCCAGGAAAAGAATCAGAGCCACAGGTAATAAAACCTGCCTATTTATGCAGCCTTATTCTACACAGAATTTTAACACTAGACTGTTTTCTGACAAGATTTTTGCTGTGGTTTTGTACATTCTAGACTCTTATTTACCCAGTTTTCGTCTGTCAGCATGAAGCATGGTAAACAATATACCTGTGTAATTTGGTAGCTGAAGAGATAAGTCTTAATAGTGTATACAGATAAAGAGAACACCTGCAATTAAGTGTTCAGTTGTTGCTTGTTTTGTGGTGACTTTCTTAGCAAATAGAAGGTGAGAAGGAAGGTGATGTTCTTCATGGGGCAGTGCTGGTGAATACATAACTGTGTGTTTTTCCATCCTTTTGCAGAGCAACCCCAGTGGTCCTGCCTGGTACTGGTGGCTCTTGGCAGTGTTGCCTCTGGAAAATAGAGCTCAGTTGGCTATATTGGCTATGACCTCCCTGAAGGATCGTCTGATCGCCATCAGACGCGTATTGATATTTGTGACTCGCAAAAGACCCAGATAACATGGACTTGTGTTGTGAATGGGCACCGAAAAACATCTCATGACAGGTTGTTCTGGGGGAGGGCAAAGGGGGAGGGGTTGTTTTTTGTATTTTTTAAAGATTCCTTCAAGAAGGAACAGCCCTTTCTGACTGCGTCCTGCATCCATCGATTGCATCGGTTTGTTACCTGGGTATTCACCAAACCTTGCACACTCTCCTGTTGTCCTGGTGAAAACTGAGCCTCTACAGAGCTGTGCTACATTTAGAATGTAGCTGCTGGATGTGGATAATTGCTTCAAAGTACTTTGATAGAGTTGATGTTTCTAGCCAAGAGAGTTAAGTACTAGAGTAGTGCCATTGGCCTGCATGTGATCTGGATTTTCACTCAGTAAGAGGAGGAAACTGGACAGTGGATTGAAGAGGTGTTTCCAAGACTTTCTTGAAGGTAGTGAACAGAAGAGGAGTTACGCTGCCCAGCAGAAGTATGCATGAGGACTATAAGCAACAGTACTCTGTTAGTGAATTGGAAGGCAGTCTGTCATACACCCACATCTCCCTCTCTCTTTCTCTTCAGCAAATAACAATCTGAGGAAAAAACAGGTTAAGCCATTTGTAGTCAAGGCATATGAGGATGCTTATCTGAAAGAATAATAGCTACTGAATAAGCACACGATTTGGTAGCCTTAGGTAATCCCTCCTTTGTGATTTACGTGTTGTAGCAGAATGAGTATATACAAAATGTTTGGAAAGATGTACTTTGGTTTCTTTGAAGAGAAAACCCAAAGTAATCCTAGCCGGTCTTACTGCTAAATTCAAACCAAGCCGCTCCCTAAAGTATGCTAAACACTGCTGTGAAATAATGATTTCACCCCAAGTATGAGGGAGGCATGCTGCAGTTTGTTCTGAACACATGCTCTGCGAGTGGAACCAGTGAGGATGAAAGGTGGGGAGGTTTTCATCTCCCTCCTTCCTGCAGTGTCATGCCAACCTCCCATTACATTGGGGTGGTCTCTACTGAACATGTTTCAAACCCAAAAGTATTGTAGTTTAGTACCAGTTGCTGTATGTGATGGAAATGAGTCCGCAGTAACACCGTGAAAGGAGTCACAAACCGAACCTATAAAGGCAAGTCTCAATGCAAGCTTCGGTCAGGTGTTAACCTTCATTTGTCTCTTTGATTATTTTTTTTATGTATTGTTTTGTTAATATCTAACTTTGATAGCTATTAAATTGATCACTTGTCAGTCAAATGATCAACATTTGCTCAACTGCCAATGAAATAACTCAGTGTTACCAATTCAATTGGCATAGTTTCCTATAACTAGAACTGATACTACCAACAGGGAAAAAAGTTGACTTGAATCTCCATGTGCTGCAAGCATAGCAAGACCAATGTAAAGACTTGTTCATGTGCAGAAGTCTGGTAAGAAGAAGTGGCTGCTTACCTAAACGGTCAAAGTGCCTGGTTTCTTTTTTAGTTCTTTTCTCCTTATTTGTCAATGAAGAGGTATTTAAACTTTTTTTTTCCACTTTGTACATGAATTCTGGAAGAAGACTGCATGAAAATGAGGTGATTGGGATATATTACCTGCTCTCTTTGGGTATTGTAGTTATAACCTCTGTGGTCCGGGAAACAAAAATGCAGTTTTTTTTCCTTTCAGCAAATGGCTACCACAAATGGTTTCTGTAACATACCCTGAATGTACTGTAACTGCCTCTACCTTGAACACGCCTTTTCTATTTAAGTAGTTTGTAAGTATATTCTCTGAAGTGTGACGTGCATAATGTACAACCAATGATGTCATAACCTCTACAGTAGCCTTCTGCAAGTTCTGCTACCACCACCAAAATACTCAAAATTCAAGTTGAATGCATTTCCTCCAGGATTTGAAGATGATAAAGAGAAATTTGCTGAAGTATAAAGGAATTGTTGTATTCATGGGGAGGAAATGTCAAAGTCAGTAGGTCTTCAGCCCACTGTCAGCTGAGCTACTGAAGGGTGATTTCACAAACTAATTCTCAGACCAGAAAATGGACTGTATTTGATCTTGCAATCCTTTCTGTTCAGCTTCCTGTTCTTCCCATTCCTTTCCATGCTGTGTATTTCTTCAAGACTCACTCATCTTGCTTGTTTGTGTGTCTGGCCTAGTTTTGAGTATTACTAGTTTAGCTGGAAGAGGATGCTGATGGTATTTGTATATTGCTGGTCCCTGATCTTATATGTGCTTAATTTTACAGATAGTGCATTTAAGAAAAAAAATATCAAGGTGCTAGTTAGTGTCTTCTTGGCTTTGCCTCAGTAAATGTTAATGTTAATATTCTTCTCTGCAAAAGTAATTTTTTCAAGGTATCTACTTTTGAGGTACTTCTGACAGAAAACCCTATGAAATGAGAGGTTGTTTACTGCTATTTTGTAGTGTGTAAAGACATTCTACATGGGAAGTGACATTACTGTGTTCATGAAGGCCCGCATAGTTAATGGAGTGATTGTTATTGAAAAGAAAGCTGAACTGTAGAGGGATTTTTTTTTAGTCAAGGTTTAAAGCAGTTTGTGAATATTTCAGTGACTGATGTTTTGGATAAATGATAACAACAAAGGAATTGTCTGTGTATGGATGCAAATAATCATATTAGCAGCCCAAAGCTGACATTTCTTCCAAAACGTTGAATGCTGATCAAATAGCAAAGCTTTAATAAATAAATAAAATCACCACTGCCCTGTGGTACTTGCTTTCTAAGGGAAAGTACCAGTTTTCATTTTTACCAAATCACCTCTGCCATATAATATCTGCAGCATCCAGTAGTACCTCACAGGAAAAGCTGTCTCATTGCTCTCTAGAGGAAATGTCCACATTACAGCCAGTCTGTGCTTAGGTGTAACTTGTTGCCAAGGTACATGTTGGAAGCATTGGAGCTGAGCTCCTGGAAGGGATAGACAGGATTTGTTGCCTTTCTAGCTCATTACACTTTTCTTGCTTGCTGTCCAAGCAAGGATGCTGGGATATATGATGCGTCTTTTCACTGTGGTGAATGTGGCCCTTCTTTATACATCGTAAAGAGGCCAAAAAGAAAAAAAAAATCCCTCTACCTCTACACCTGTTGTTCACCTGTAAAATTTCAAGCTACAAAATGATATATATATTTTAACCTTTTTTGTCTTTCAGAAGCATACTAATTGTTTGCCACTGAGGCCTTTTATCTACTGTATTTTAATATGTTCATTTGATAGTCATCGAGATCTCTTTGTACTTCTAACCTGTAGAACTTGTCATGTTTCTTACTGCTCCTTTTTCCTTGTTCTCCAGTCCACTTTTAAATTGATAAATAGAAAGCTGTACACTCTATTTCTGTTACATTTTACACTAGTGGAACTGGTATTTTGGTAGCGCCTTAATTTTGCAGTTGTGAAATGATTGTATCAACTCTTATCTGGGGCTTCTGACCAGATGTAAATGAGTATGTTTAATGTAGATAAACTTGAAACCATTTTTTACTGTTTTAAAGCTAGAAATGAAATGGAGTGTGTACATATGTATAAATATAAATTATTAATCTGCACCTTTTTGTATCTAGTAAATACAGGAGAAGTTCATGTTCTAACCACATTTGGCACTTCTTGTTGCATAAAAAAAGCCAAAACTTTTTTTAAAAATTGCAGTGTTCATTTCATGTGTATTTGCAATATTCATGGGAAATGTGTTTAATTTATGTGATATTTGGAATAAACCAGGTTGAATTTATAAGAGTGTGAGTTCATGGGGAAAGCTTTATCACTCTGTGAGGACTAAGAGCTAGAGCTGTGACGTCTGAACAGAAACAAGCCACAGATGTGCTGCTGTCAGAAGGGGGGTGGTAGTCTGATTTTCCTGACAGGAGCCCAAGGGCTGAGAATTGGCCTCAGGAGGCTTTAAGAAGCAAATGGCATCCCAGAAGCAGTGGTTAGATGTTGGGGTTCATAATTGCATGGCAATTGTTTTAGCCCCGGTGCGAGGAAGGGGGGAGGCTGCAGAGGTTGTGGCACAGTGGGGTTTGCTGGGCAGCCAGGGCAGATTGTGGCACTGGGTGTGAATGTGAGGGGTGGATTTGAAGGAGGGCTGGAGGGCCTCAAAATAAGGGGGAGTTGAGGGGCCTTCAGCAGGGTGGGATGGGGGAGATAAACCTTTAGCTTCCTCAGGAGTGGGTTGTGACAAAAATGGGGTATGATGATGAAGTGGGCTCTTCCTTTTTTAGCTTACTGGATTATTTTGTAGCCCTAAGAATGACCTGACTGGCCCAATAGACTTAAGCTCTAAAAAATACAAGGTTACAGTGAAGAACAACAAATGCTTTATTGTCTAAGCCCAGTGAAATAAAATACCTTCAGGATGGTATGAGGGAGGCAATGTTCCAGAGCAAGGCAACTGGACATGGCTAGCACGAGTGTATGGGGGCTGGGACACTGGTCAGCAGTAAAACTTTGGTGATCCTCATGGGTTCCTACCAACTCAGGATATTCTCTTCTAAAACAGAGTTGTGTGAATCCAACACAAGTTGTGTGAAGTTGTGTGAAACCAAGCCAGATTGTGGAGAGCATATCACATTCCTCAGTTATGTCTTCCTGCCAGCTAATCTGTGGAGCCAAACTGCTGTGAAGGCATTTACAAGTAGTAAATACTAGCAGGTTTTTTCTCCTTTTGGTGTTGGATTGGCTGACCTTTGTATCTGTATTCACTGAGCACACAAACATCAGTTACAGGACTGCTCTTTTAGATTGCAAGTGTGTGGGGGAGTGTCTGTAAATGCTGCTTGAGCTGCTTCAATACCCTGGACAACAACATTCTTGAAACATCATTCTTTTCACCAATAAAAAGAGGTTATCAAGGTTTCCTTTTCCATTGCCCACATCCTCGTGCACCTCGAGACTTGAGAACAATAGAGCATGGAGTTAGTAAGTAGTTTTTTTCCTTATTCTGCATGTCCTTTGCTAGTAGATAGATACCAAGCCCTGGAAAGGCAGCATCTCAGACTGCCTGCTTCCCTGAGTAATGCCACTGTTAAGAGTGTGGAAACCTTAATGGTCTGTTGTCTTACTTGCATCACTCTAATCAAACCAGGAACTAAAAATAATGCTGCTTAACTCTGTTCAACAGCACTTGCTTGAAGCTGTTAGCTATTGAATTGTAGAATAAGAAAGATCGAGAGAAAATCTGATACTATCAGTCAAGTGCAAAGAATAAAAAGAAAGTGAATCCATGCCAGCACTTTGCCTAGTTCCTCTAATGACTGTGCAGCTAAAAGACAAGCATGTTTTCCACTGCATTTATGTTTCAGGGTAGGAACAAGTTGTTTCTAAATCGAGATGAATATCACTTGCTGACAACTTTCATAGCTCTGTTCCTCAATATGTGGGATTCTGCCTTGTCTGCTAAATTTGGGACTTCATGCATCCATGGAAGGAATGTCTTCACTTGTAAATGTTGCTTACATTTTTTCTCGTAAACATCTGCTGCTCTTTTTGTGCGACAGCCGTATTGGAGCCCTGCTCTGGGGAGGACCTGAATTTTGAACACAGAAGTTGCTCTTGGGGTCAGGCTAGTTAACCTCACCGCAGACAAAGTTAGAGAAAAAACTCTGGTCCCCTTTTTCCTACCTAGTACACTCTGGAGGGAGAGCTGAGCTTCCAAAGTTGCAGTCCTGTGTCCATGCAAACCTGAGGATGGCACATTGAGAATGGTATACAGCAAGTGTCCAAGAGCATAATTTGTCTTTAACCACAGTAAAAGCCGATGGGAGGCACCTCTCTGTAGCCCCATCAGCCCAACAACCTATTCCTCCTCTCAGTTCAGCTCATGAAGCCCTCAGGAGACCTACTGCCCACCATCCTGGATCTTGCCCTTGGGATTCCCTACCCCTTCTCATCACAACATCTTGTTCTTCCCTTGCTGACCCACTGGCTTTCTTTTCAAGGGAGAAAAGAGATAAAAGGTAAATAAACCAAAACCCCAGGAAGGTTTTGCTGACTGTTGGCTTCAGTTGCCAGTTCTTTGGGCAAAACTATAGTAAGAGAGCAGGTTCAGGCAGCAGGACCTCTTAAATCAGAGTAGATCTAGCAGGGAAAGAAAGAAACTTTTAAAGCAGAAAGAGAGAGGAATGAATATGTAATACAGTGTCCATCATTGTAAGTGGAGAGATATCCAACTTAAAGCTCGGCCCTGCCCTGGAGCAAGTACCTCATGTTTTCTGCTGGTGGCTGAGGCACCTCACAGTGCTGGCTGGTTGCCCTTGTTGGCTAAGAGAACACAGACTTGCTGTGGCTAAGTAGTCGTGGTATCAGAAAATGCCTAAGTGCTCCGTGCCAGCTTTATTTGCTTTTATCTGAAATTATTTGGCTTGGGCAGAAGGAGGAAGATCATCGGTTGCCTGAAGTCCATCTAGCAAGGGCCCAGCCCCAGTGTGATTTCCCCATTCCCTCTGTGTTCAGGGAAGATCTATCACCATGAGGCTGCATGGAGATCTCAACCTGCCACCAAAATGTCTTTCTTCCGTTCCATTTAGACCACCAATGATGATGTGTGTTACAGAGAACAGGCCTTGTATCAAGAGGTGTAACAAAACTGTCAAGATAAATTTGATTTCTGCCTCTTAAGTACATGTCACCAGAGCCTAAACTGCATCAGGGGCTTTGCTAAAGGGTGACTTCATTTCTGATACCCTCATACAGCTGCCTGGAGCCCTGCCCATACTTAGAGAAACACTGTGGAAAGGACACTGTTCTCTACAGGCACGTCAAGAGGTGCTTCTTCATGTGGAGCACTCTCAGATCAGCTTCTTTTTAAGTAAATCTGTGAAGCCTTATGTTGTAGACCCAAAGCTCATTTGCCAGTGGAGACCAAGATTCAAATAGGGGTATTCAAAGAAAACAGAAGTTACTTACCCAGAACCAGAAATCACTGAATATGTAATTTCCCCCTTCTTCTGGTTCTTTCTTTCCTTGGTCTCTACTGGAAGTGGAGGGCAGGAAGGCACATGAGGGAACACCCAAACCTCAGGCACCGAGCTCTGTGGTGGGAGCACAGTAATTCCAGAGGAAAGGCAAATACTGAAGTATCCACGCTGGTTTGCTTAAGATGCAGTGCTCTCAAAGCTTATGTATAATTGTGGCAAAACTGTTTGGGAGATAGGAAGTTACTTCAGAGTAAGTTTTTGTTCTCCCTTGCTCACTGTTGTTATGAATCAACTCTCTGCCCCCACACCAGGTTTACCTATGAAGCTCAGTATTAAGGTCATTTGTAAATCCTCCATAAGAATTGGATCATTTTCCAAGTAGCCTATTGTCCTTTCTCAATATTGAATGCTACCAGACACTTGAAAAGTACAAGAAGTGCTTGAATGGGAAAAATGAGAAGAATCTGGCAAGATGTTTCTCCCAAATCCCTCAGCCTGAGTCTTCTATATATCCTGGAAAACTTTTTCTTTTCCTCTTCCAAAATTATATATAGAATTTGACGGAGGCTCTGAGTTTGAGCAAGGAATGTGGTATAATCAAGGCATTCATAAAAACCAATTGATTCCTTCTGTAATCCTGCATTATTGTGACCTCAGTACCACAGTGCATCAACACATTCCTCAAATTAATTGTGCATAAAGATCTACCATTTTTCCTCATTTTTGTATTGTTTTGTCTATACTCAGAACTTCTGTTATTTCTGGTATGTTTTCTGTTGCTTAGAGAGGCCCAAATCGATCACACTTTCCTAAATAAAGGAACTGTAAAAAGAATATATGCCGCCCACTCTTCACACACTCTAATGTTTTGTTTGCTGTGTAGACAGCTACAAGGTTGTGTTCAGAACTCTTTATCTGAATCACAGGCTTCTCATTTCACAGAGGTGCCTCCTTACCAGATGGTGCTTTCAAGAAAGTAATTTTCTTGTTTACTTTGCAGCAATTGACTCTGCCTAAGTGCCAGCTTTGGCCAGACCTTTTCAAATATATTCAGTATGTGCTAATTCTACAGTGCAGGGGCTTTTTCATTTTATCTTTGAGAACAGTAAGAGGTAATTCCTCTTGGAGAATGTGTACTAAAGCATCGGTAAGAGTTGATGTTCTTCCAGTTGTAAGACAGCCTGGGTTTACATCCTTTTTTTAGCAGCAATATCTGTTCCCCTTTAGACAGATAGCTGCTGATTGCAGTTTGCCTTTTGCTCAGCACTCTGTTCCTTCTGTGCCTGGTGCTGGAAAATCTCTTGGCACAGAGGAGTTAAATATTTCTGAGCTCTTGCTTGAGTCATCTGTCCCCGAGTGGGGAGTGGGTTTGCTTGCAAGCACGTATTGGTTTGGAGCTGGTCCTGGAGCAGGAGCGCACGGCTCACGTCCGGGCCTGGGCAGGAACCAAGGAACACAGGCACTGCGAGTCAAAACACACCAGCGAGGCGGGGCAGCGCGGGGCTCGGCAGGATTAGCCAATGGCACTGTCGCTTTGCCTCCACTCATTCCGGTTGGAAGAAGGAATACAGGGAAAGCAGGGACATTTTTGCCTCTGCTTCTGTTCATAGGCTGCGTGTGAGATTGTTCTCTGGCACAGGCACTGCTTGGCACAGAACAGATGTGTGTGTCCACAGTGTAAAATCCTGCTTCCCACCCAAAATATGCAGCTTCACACAAACTACCCGTTGGGAATGGTTCCTGAATTGTACAAATTTGAGGAGCTGGGGAGGAAGAGGGTGTAACATTATCTGGAGTACAGGGCAATAGTAATACTTCATCTCTCAGCCTCTAGCACTGAAGAGACTTCCTAAGCCAGATGTGATGTCTGTGTGTTCCAGAGCCCTCAGTACATCTCACACCTTTATTTTTTATGGTGGTGTTTTGAACCCACAGACTTGTTTGGCAAGGATATCCACAGGCTGACTAGAGAGTGTGTGCTTTTCATTTTGGACTAGGATCTTACTTACTTACCTTTGCACTCCCTAGCTCTTCCATGGGAAGGTTGAAGGTAAACAATAGGGACTTGGTCTTTTGGGGGCTCAGGTGGGGGAGGATGGGCTAGTGAAAGCAGATTTTTGGAAGAAGCCGTGGGCAGGTGGACTTAATATCTTGTAATTTCTTCTAATAGTGGAAATACGGGACACCAACAGGAGACACCAGAAGCTGAACAAGGAAAGGGATTGTTCCTCCAAGCCAGTGATCTCTCTGTTTTTTTTCCACTTCTGCTCCACTGCTAGAGCTTTATCTGACCAGAGAGTCCAGGCTTAGTCTCTCACTTAGATCCCTTCTGTAATTTCTCAAGACCAGCCTTTGCTGGTATGAGCCTCAATGACTCAGCATTATCAAAAGAATACTCCTATGAAGGGTGGCTGAGGGAGCTGGTGTTTAGCCTGGAGAAAGGCTCCTCAGAGGAGCCTCTACAGCTCTCTACTCTCCCTCTACTCTCTCTCTACAACTACCTGAAAGGAACTTGTGGTGAGGTTGGGGTTGGCATCTTCTCACAAGTAATAATCAATAGGACAAGATAAAACAGCCTCAGTTTGCATCAAGGAAGCTTTATATTAGGAAAAATTTCTTCACCAACAGGGCTGTCAAAGGCTGCCCAGGGAGGTGGTAGAGTTGCCATCCCTGGGGGTATTTCAAAGCAGATGTGGTACTTGGGAACATGGTTTAGTGGTGAACTTCACAGTGCTGGGGTAAGAGTTAGACTTGTTGACCTTAAGAGTAATCTCCAACCTAAAAGATTCTATTATTTTATGGTCCATCAAAATACTTTCCTTCTGAAATCTTCTGTGTTTAGCAGTCTTTTGCCAAGTTTTCCTGTTCTGCTTTGCCTACACCTTTTCTGTCTATCTTTCTCTTTCCTGTACTGGGACACAAAGGAGCTCAAGGGTATGGAGGGGAGCAGAGGGAGCCTGAAAAGAAGCCAGAACATGGGTGTTTTTCTCAGCAACCTCATTGACATTGCAGCCTGACTCACTGCACTCCATCACTCACTCCAGCCCCTCCTGGACAACGCAGGAGGTCATGGAATTGTGTGTAGCTGTTGTTACGGTGTGCTGGCTTTGTCTGAGATAGAGTTGGTTTTCTTTGCAGTTACTCATTTGTGGCTGAGCTTGGAATTTGTGCTGGAAAGTGTTTATAACACAGGGATGTTTTAGCTGTTGCTGAGATGTGCTCACACAGAGTCAAGGCCTTTTCTGCTCCTCATCCCACCCCACCAATGAACAGGCTGGTGGTGTACAAGGGGCTGGAAGGGAACACAGCCAGGAAAGCTGAGCCCAACTGACCAAAGGGATATCCTACTCCCTATGGACTCAGGATATAAAGCTGGGGGAAGAAGGAGAAAGGGGGGGGAAGTTCAGAGTAATGGCGTTTGTCTTCCCAAGCCACCATTATGTGTGACAGGGCCCTGCTTTCCTAGAGCTGACTGAATCCTTGCTTGTCTGTGGGAAGGGGTGAATGAATTCCTTGCTTCACTTTGCTGATGTGTGTGGCTTTTGCTTTTCCTATTAAGCTGTCTTTATCTGAACCCACAAGTTTTCCCACTTCTACCCTGCTGACCCCCATCCCATCAGGGAGAGGGCAGTGAGTGGCTGTGTGGTGCTTAGCTGCTGTCTGGGGTTGAGCCGTGAGATGCAGCAAGCACACAAACCCTTTATTTTGGTTTCCACTGGTTACCCAGCTCCCCTCATTGCATAACATCTGACAGGAACACCAGGTGACTTGTCACCCTATCTTCTCTCCACTTACCTCTGGGCTCTTGCTCAGGCAAAAAGGCAGCGCCTGTGCTGCACTGAGCCTGCCCAAGGGTTGCACCCTGGCCCTAACCTGGAGCCACTTCCAGGCACTGTGGGGAAGGGCCCTACAGCAATCCCTGCCATGCCATGCCGTGCCCTGCCAACTCTGTTCATGACAGAAACTTTATGCCTTCAAGGACTGTAGAGATGCAAGTATTTTTCCAAGGCACATTTGTGCAGGCAGTTATTGCTTGTATGTTCTGCACCCCTCTGGGAGTTTTAGTTTAATATTTGTACTCTGGGAAAATTAGTATCTTTACTCCTGGGAGCCAGGAGTTCCCTGCAGGTTCCCAGATGAAGCTTAGAAAGAGCCCTGTGAACCTGCCTGCATCCACACATCCAGCTCAGAGAAACTTGGCTCCTGATTGCTCCTGGAAAGAGGCACTGAGACTCCTTTTAATGCTTCATTTCTCTTGCTAGATTTTCAGATAGAAAACCCTGCCTGGGTGCAAGGCTGTGCCTCTGTTGTCAGCAACACCAGTGCAAGATGACTGAAACCAGCCACCTCTCCTTTGGGAGAGCTACTGGGAGGTAAATACACTATCCTGCCCCAGCAGGCTGCTGGGACTGAACCATGACAACCACTGACAGAGAGAGTGTTATGTTGCAACCACTACTTATTATTGTGGTTAAAATATACCCAGAGCACATAAAACGTGAAGTAATCCTTCCCGTCTTTCTAGAGGGCTCCAAGTGCTGCTGCCAGCTGGGACAACAACAGTGGGAATCTGTAAGGTCTGGAGCAACAGTCCTTCCCTCTACAAAATTTTAAGCTGCTTGGTGATTCCAACAAGATTTCTCAGTGAGAGAGAAGCCTCAGTTCTTGTAACTGTAGTGAAAATGGTGGCCAAGCAGAGGACAGAGGCACTAATTCCAATTCCTGTTCCTGCTAAGGAAAAATCTGCATTCTTAGAGATTATTGATCAAGCAGAAGAAACAAATACTGAGAAAATAAGATGGATGGTTCAGAGAGCCCTGGGAATGACTTGTTTTAGTATTAAACTGCTGTGTTGTCTTGTTCCCTCAGAGCATGACTAATCCTACAGTACACTGCAGGGGTCTGGCTGTTGCTCTGCCCAAGTGTGACCAGAGCAGTATTTGGCCTCTGGACTTGTGACTAATTCAGGATTGCTTTTATTTTTGTAGGCTTCCAGGCAGGAACCTGGTGATCCTGCCACTGTACCCCTCCTGCCCCATTACCCAGACTACCATGGGTTTCCCCTTATCCTTTTGCTGCACTGTGGGATACAGTGGTGCTTCACTGACAAATGTGTGCTGCCTGGGGTGCAGTGCCCTGGTGCTGGCCCCATGCTGGTGGAGCAGTTTAGCCCAGGAATCACAGGCATCTGTGCCTCAGCGTCAAGGAGAACCCCATGTCTCAGACACTGGCCAGGAGGACAATTACATTACTGTAAATGACCATGCATCACTTCAAAGAAAGGTAGTTAAACATCCGAAGGCCAGAGACCTGGATTAATGACGAGAGCTCAGTCAAAAGCTGTGGGGATAGTGTCACTGCCTAGGTGAAATGCTGACCCCTGGCTGTGCTGCTGCCAGTCTGCTGTTTCTGAAACTCAAGAAAGAGGTTTTGAGACCTATGGAAATTTTGGAATCATATAAAGTGATGACTTAAGAAGTAATTACAGAAAAAGGAAAACAAGCAAAATGAACAGTGTTTTTTTCCCTTCCTCCCCCATGTGAAATGGTAATGGAATATGGTTTCCTGGTGTAATGCTTTAAGTACTGTGTGTCCCAGTTTCACCGTACTCAAGTACAATGTGTACAAAAAATAATATGAGCATGTTGTGGTTAGGCTGTTTATCAGCGATCTGCTTTACTGAATATATATTTCTATATATTTCTATATAGGTGGTGTTTTCACTATGAATTAACTGTATAAGTAAAGAAAATGAAAGATTTGTTACCAGTCAATTAAATCTCACAGGATCCTGAAAAGAAGATACAGGGGTCAGTCAATGTCAGGAAGCTAATCTTCTGGGTTTTTTTCCCTGCCCTTTTAAAATTATGACATATTTTAGGGAATTTTATTGGGAGGGAGGGAGGGAGGGAGGGAGGGATGATGTTATTTGTGTTAGTAAATGTTTCCTGGATAAAGAAAGCAACTACAGTGTCACTTTGCAAAACTTGCTGTGTCTCCTATCCTCTGCTGTAAGTCCTCTGAATATGAGATTATTGTGTAAAGTTGCCATCACTCAGCCATCATTCTGTGCTAATGCCTGCAATTGACAGCACGTTTCCAAAGTCCATTAACAAACCTTGGTTCACATTTCTAATGACTGCTCGTTTCAGCCACATGTGTGCTCCTTTTTATTTGCTCTTCATGGAACAGATTGTTTTCTTACCTAAATGTAAGTTGTTGCTTGTGTCTATCCCATGATGGATATGGAAGGGGTGTTTATTCTTCCTTTTGCTCCACATCATTCTGTTTGCGGTTCCTTCAGGCTCCTCACATGGTGGTGGGACTTTGATCCTTCCCCTACTGCAGATGCCAACTGGTCAAAGCAAAGACTGCAAAAGTTTCTAGGCTCAGTTGTTGGTGTATGCTCTTCAGATTTCCCCTTCCACGTCCACCAGCCCAACTGCAACTGTGCAGAGTAATCATAACTTTCTTCTCCTTTTGCTGGCAGGAGCAGGATAGCTTCCTCCTCTTCTCTGATGGTCAAAGCAGCCCACCTCTGCATTAGATCATTTTTCAAGTTCCTGTGTCTTTAATATACATACCTAGAAATGCACACTGTATTATATTCCAGTATTTCCCCACTTGGATGGGACATACCCCTCTCAAGACTGAATCTTCCCCTTAATGGATCCCCGTGCCACTGACGGATCATCACAAGCTCACTCTTTCCTTCTCTCTTTTCAGCATTTTCAGGTTTCTGTTCCTATCTTCCAGATAATTTTTGTTGCTACTTCCAAAATGTATTTTGCATTATTGAGTTTAATTTCCAGTCAGTTCAGTCCTGTGGGTGTTCAGGCACATTACCCTTTTCTTCCTGTGTGCCAATGTCTTTCAGCTTTGTAAAACACTTCCATGGTTATGTGAACCTCAAGAGTTATTGAACAGGAAAGACTTCTCCCCAGACTAGTCCTTGGGAAAAAAACACTAGGTATTCTTTCCCCATCTCCAGCCACATAATTCCTTCTCAACTTGAGGCATGGATCACCTCTGCTACAAGAAAAGGCTGAGAGAGTTGGGTTTGTTCAGCCTGGAAAAGACAAGACTTTGGGGTGAACAAATTGCATCTTTCCAGTACCTAAAGGAGCCTACAGGAGAGCTGAAGAGGGACTTTTTACAAGGGTGTGTAGTGACAGGACAAGGGGGAACGGCTTCAAACTGACAGAGAGTGCATTTAGATTAGATGTCAGGAAGAAATTCTTTCCTGTGAGGATGGTGAGACTCTGGAACAGGTTGCCCAGAGGGGCTGTGGATCCCCATCCCTGAAGTGTTCAAGGCCAGGTTGGATGGGGCTCTGAGCAACCTGGTCTAGTGGAAGGTGTCCCTCCCCACAGCAGGGGGTTTGGGACTAGATGATCTTCAAGGTCCCTCCCAACCCAAACCATTCTGTGTTTCAATGAAAGAGATATTCATGTCCTGTGTTTATTCATCAGGTCTTTCTGCACAAACCTACCAGCCCCTTTAGCAGAGTATAGATGAGACTCAGCTGCTTTGACATAAAGCTCAGGCTACTGGGTTCAAACACTGATGAATGCTAACTAAGACCAGGCGTCTGTCTGTGACTTCAAGAAGCCAAAAAATGAGGGCTAAGCCCAAGTATAAAGTGGCACAAAATGCAGCTGGAAGTCAAAAAGAGAGGTAGGGCCATCCTGTGACACTAGTCTGAAGCCACTTTTTGTGTCTGAAGTCAAAAGACAAATTTGTTAGCCCAGTTGCAATTACTACTGACTGGTTTTGCTCAAACAGATGTAACGTCTTTAACTGGAAATACAAACATCTTTTCATGACTTCTGGACACAGTAGCACACTTAATTAGTAAACCTGAAGCCCATGCACTTATTTTTTAAAACAACTCTCTTCCTGTTCAATATATGTACTATTTTCCTTTCTAATTTAAAGATCCGGTACACTGAAATCAGGGGTCTAGTAATAAACTTGGTCAAGGGAGAAATTGTTTCTTCTTTTATTAAGTTACAAATGTATTAGAAATCCCAAGAAACAGATTCAAAACTATCACCAGGTTAAAATAGCTTGAATTAGAAAAGATTTTAGAAATATCCACAAGAGGTCACTGTTACCATTAGCAATAGCTAAAACAAAACTTGACACTCGGGAGCCGAGCATCCTTTCTCCCTTAGAGGAAACGAGATCGTTCAGAATAAATATTCCCCCAATAATATCTCTCTCATCTATCTTACAAAAAACCCCCACTGATATAACAGTTTTTCATTCCTAAGTTATTCCTAAGAATCCTAGATTTTAAAGAAACCAAAACTATTCAACATTTTCCTTGTCAATGAATGACCTTTGCAAATCAAGGTATTTCCATTGGAAGGATTTACAGGAATGTGCCCAAGGTTTGGTTTATGGTTTCCCAGGGTACTACAGAAAAAATATTAATAAATAAGCCTCAAAATTTTGTCTTTCTTAGGTTAGTAGAGGATGGAAATCTCCTACGGCTGGGGCCTATTCTTATCTTAAAAGACATGCAGACTGGGGAAAATATGTGAAATTGCCAGCAGAAGTAAAGGCATACATCTTTTAATCTTACAATATCAGATCCATAAATTTCTTTGGGTTATATGAAATAGCAACCTGATACCCTGACAGCAAAATTTGGTGGTAAAAAAAGGGACAATTTTGAACTCAGACCTCCAGAATACCAAATTTTCAACCCCATACAAATACAGGGACTGCCTGTAAATTGCACCTTGCCAAACACAAGGGGAGAGTAGAATCCATGTTATTTGAGCATTCTTCTTTTTCAACAAAATTGCTTTCTGTTACCTTGAAAGAATCTCTGAAAAGCATCATATTTGAATGATTACGACACAGACAAAGGTGTCTTTCCTTTCTAGATCCTCATATGAAGTGGAAAAAGAAAGTAGGGAGGTCACCATAATGTGCTATAGACAGTAATTCATAGCAGTAGTGCTGCCTACTTAGCGTGATTGCTCCCAAGTATTCTACTGTCCAATGGAGGCAGTCATTCCTCAAAAAAACAGCAGTCTGCTTCCTCAGAGGGAAACAGGATGGAAAGGGCAGAGGGATATTACTTTAGGACAGATGCAGATCAAATGAAGCAGTGCTTTGACTTGGGCCTTCTGCCCAAATGACAGTGTAACTGCTGTGTTAATGGAAACCCTGGAGGTGGAATGAATATGGGCCTTTCTCTGGGCAGGCAGTTGCTGGACCAGAGTAATTCTATACTGTGATTGAGGCACAGATGACAAGAGACAAAAATAGACTTTGCTTTTTTTTTTCAGCATCAATTTTGAGCCTGCTTAAGTAAAACCTTCCATTCTGCTCCTTATTTGTCCTTAACCTCTGGCCAAGTTGGTCCAAGAGCCCTTCTAGTCAACACCTCTCGTGACCTTCTCTACCTGAGCAAATTTTCTATAATAACTGTTACAGAATACATCATCTCTAAATAGTTGCTTGGGAGTAGTTCTCATTAGGTCATGTTAGTTGAAGAAAAGCTACCATATTTCCAGAGGGCAATGATTATTCATGAGAAATAATCTTTTTTCAGGAAAGCAAAGCCACCTGATGAGCCATTCCAGAGCAGCTATTGCAGCGTGTTTGTTTTGGAGCAGCTATTCTGGTCTAAAAAGGCCAGAGGATTATGAGATAACCTGGTATTGTCAGGTGGCTGGGAGTGTGCAGTTGTGCACCTATCTGCACAATTATGTGGGTATATTACATGGCCAGGCACTGAGAAGTCTTAGTGGTGTGTGGCCCTTCTTGATCACAAAAGATGTGTTCTGTATGCAGCGGGAAATACTGGACAAATGTTGCAGTTTTTCATGTCATAGAATCATAGAATTCGTAAGATTGAAAAAGACCTTTAAGTTCATCAAGTCAAACCATTACCCTTGTACCACCATGTTCACTACTAAGCCATGTCCCTGACTACCATAGCCATATGTTTTCTGAGTGCTTCCAGAGATGGTGATTCCACCACTTCCCTAGGCAGCCCATTCCAATGCCTGGCAAACCTTTTGGTGAAGAATTTTTTCAAAATATCCAATATTGCTTGACTGGCACAACCTGAGGTTATTTCCTCTTGTCCTGTCACTTTTTACTTGGGAGAAGAGGTCAACCCCCACCTCAACACAACTTCCTTTCAGGTGGTTGTAGAGAGTGATAAGGTCTCGCCTGAGCCTCATTTTCTCCAGGCAAAAGACCCCCAACTCCCTCAGCCACTCCTCACAGGGCTTGTGCTCCAGACCTTTTACCAGCTCCATGGACCTTCTCTGGATGTGCTCCAGCCCCTCAGTGTTCCTCCTGAATTGAAGGGCCCAGAACTGGACACAGCACTCAAGGTGTGGCCTCACCAGTGCTGAGTACAGGGGAACAATCCCTGCCCTGGTCCTGCTGGCCACACTATTGCTGACACAGGCCAGGATGCCGCTGGCCTTCTTGGCCACCTGGTCACACACTGGCTCATGTTCAGCCACTGCTGACCAGCACTCCCAGGTCCTTTTCCACTGGGCAGCTTTCCAGCCACTCTTGCCCCCAGCCTGTAGCGCTGCCTGGGGTTGTTGTGACCCAAATGCAAGACCTGGCAATATATGGTTTAGACCATCTCATGGCTAGAACTGGATCCTCTCAACCTGGGAAACAACAGTCATGAAAGAGGGGAAAAAGGAAATAGGTTGTTAGCAGGCAATGCATTAATTAGACCAAAATAATTCTCAGACAAGCCCTTTTCACATGACTGTGTACAATAATTCAGGCAAAATCATTTGCATTATTGTCATGTCTTAACCTATGATGCTTTGGCCCTTGGCCAGAAAATATAAGGCTGCCTTGGTGATTGAGGTGGACAACTTCAATTTCTCCTCAAATATCATAAAATCTTTAAACCTCCCTTTTGACAAAGATCATTGGTATATCTGACTTTTTCCTTTCCATAAAGCATTATTACAAACTGTGTCTACCACTATAATTACTTAACAGTGGCATGAAGTACAGCTTGTTTGTGAGCTTGCTCGCAAACAATTTTTACAGTTGATGGAAAGCACAGCAGCATCTGAGCACAGGCATTGGAGAGGTAAATCCTGTGAGTGAGAAAGAAGCAGGGATGGCAGCACAGAACAGAGCTGGAAATCCTTTTGTGGTGGTTTTCCGGTGGGAAGTGAAAAAAAATGCTCTCTTGAAATACAATTAAGTGAAAGGCAAATGCTAAAATTGGTGCTTTGAAAAATGAATGTAGACCTTTCTAGGCCATCTGTTTCCTAAATCTGGGAGGCAATCCAGTCTGGAAGTGTGTTCCCAAACACCTTTCATGGTCAGCAAGGGGTTTCTCCCACCCGAAGCTGAAATTTTTTCCAGGGCTAGGTGCCCTGTAATGTTCCTGAGCTAATCATATTTCCTTAGATGATAACTAAAGAACAGGAACTTGAGTGACTTTAATTTTCTGATTCAGCTATAGTTACTATAAGGAAGGGTAATCTGTGGGGTGCACTCAGATATACCTTGTGATTGAAATCCACATCTGTGACACAGTTTGATTCACACTCACTGGATATTAGAAAGGCAACATTCATGATAGTGATCAATACATGTGCTGCATATAACAATGGCAGTTCAGGTAATTAGGAAGGATGCCTAGAATGAAGCTGGCATCTGAAACCTGCAGGTTTCTCTTCAGAGAAAGGCATAAAGGCGTAAAGCAGGAGGAATTAGCACATTTGGCTTTCAAGCCCAGTGGAAAAATCCTCTTTGCCAGTGGCAGAGGCTCTATCAATCAGAGGAAGAAAAGGATGCCGCCTTTGAAGAAAGCCTTTGCTTTCTTACCTCATAGAGCTTTGGATCATATCAAACGAGGGACGTTGGCAAAGATGTGTGCGCACACACAACAACAGCAGGTAAGGGCATTGTAGCCACCAGAAGGAAAGGTTTCTTCATTCAGCCCTTGTAATCCTTGGGCAAGGCTTTATTTAGATGTTTCTAATTACCACAGTATGTTTAAATAGATACCCAGAGAAATCAGCAGGGAGCAACAGCTCTCCTCACTGCCTGGCAGGGCTGATGATGACAAGGGTCATGTAATGGCTTAATATGATGCCACTTAATATCCTACTTAAGCAATGTAATTATGGGGTTTATTTGATAGAGCAAGAAGGTTTATCTCCTGCAGAAGGCATGAATGAGATTGCCAGATGCAGGTGCTGCTGCATTACAAGATTCATTTTTTATATTATATAGTTTTACAGCCTTGTCCACTTGGGTGATTTTCATTTTCTAAATCCAACACAGTCTGTCTCTTCAGTCTGTCTCAGTGGTGCCCCTGTATAAATAAGCCACTTTCCTCTAGTAGTTGGCAGCTCTTATTACAAATATTTTCTGCCAGCTGCTCTTGGAAGATTTCTTTATTTTAGCTTTTCACCACAAAATGGAGATCTCAGACACTCATCCCATGTTTTAACATAGTATGCCTCAAAGGAAGTGATTCAGTCTTTGTATACAGTCTTGGTTGACAGCAAAGTTTTCATGCAGAAACATAAAAAAGAGATTTATGTAACTAATATAACACTGAAAACAAACAAGCCCTCCAACCAAGTTCAAAGCACCAGGTTAACACGTACTTTCTAAATAAATATGGTGCTTTCAAGTTCGTCTAGACCTCATGATCTAAATCTTGAGATGCTGAAAAGAACTGAGGTTGGGGGCGGGGGGACTGTGCTAAAACTCCAGACCCATTGGGGGTTTTCTGTAAGAATTCACAAATGTTGAGCTCTTGCCACCTCTTCTGAAGGACTGTAACAGGAGAGGAGGGTGCCTGTCATTGAGGGCAAGGCCCTCTGGGGAAGTGTACCCCCATCAGTGCAACACTGGTTCCTGCAAAAAATACTGAAACAAACAATCTGACACCTGGAAGGGAGCAGGGAAGGAGTAGCTGCCAATGTAGACGTGTCAAGCCAGCCTTATTTCCTTATGTGACAGGGTGACAGATCTCGCTGACAGAAGCAAATGCATGTCTGGTCACGACGTCTCCCGCAGAGCGCTCACAGGCAAGTGCAGCAAGTGTGTGGTCTAGACAGATCTACGGCGTGGTGAGCACAAAACAGGCTGGAAAACATTACTCAGAGAGTAACAGTGATTAACTCATTATCAAAATGGAAGTTTTGATTGAGAAGGGCTCAGTGGGAGGCTGCTGTGGCCCTGTGATTGCTCAGAGTCTTGGGCAGTGCAGCCAACGGTGCCAATGATGGACTTGAGAATGAGACTGGAGCATTTACAGACAGCAGCAAGGAGTGAGCACCTCAGTGCTGCTGGGGGTAGGCTTCAAAAGGCTTGATGTATTTAAGGTATATCCTTCTAAAAAAAGAAAAAGAAAAAAAATACGCAATTTTAGAGGAAAATATCCAAAGTGCTAACAGCATATGCCAGAGAGGGACCAGCTCTGTAAATAAAAAAATCCATAAGAAAAATTAAAAACTCTAGTGGATTGGTTGTTGAAGGTGGGTCTACTGTGTCACGCTATAATAAAAAAGATAAATCTCATATTCTTACATGTACGTAAGAACATGTAAAGTAATGGTTTAGCTCTGTTCAGCCCTGTCATGGTCTCAGCTGAAAGGCTGGGTACTGCACTTGAAGAAAGGTGTGACTCAAGAGGAAACAACTTGGAAAAGACCACTGGAAAAGGCAGAGCCAAGAAAGCAAGATCTGTTTTCCAGGTCTGAAAGACATGGGTTCGGTTTAGGCTGAGGAGAGACAGCTGATCTTCCCTTCATGCCTCTCCTGGAGGAGACAACAACTGAACCAATGTTACAGCAAAGATGGTGAGATTAGACACAATACAAGCCTCCCTTGCTGAAGCAGGGGCTATCAGGAGACATTGTCAGGCCTCATTACCAGTGGCTGAAGGAGAGCTGAGACAGGCATCTCTGTGGAGCAGCCCCCATGCAGCAGGCACGAAGTGGCTGAGGGTGGTGGTAGATGACCCTTCAAGGAGGGCAGCCAGCTCTGCTGGAGTGACCTAGCTGCTGCCAGCACCCATGCATGGGCTCAGACATCCATAATTTTGCTGAGACTGGTGGTCAAGGTGGTTACCCATCTTCCAGCTCTTAAACTCCACTTGCTCCCTCTGCTAAATGATGAGAAAAAGAATTGAAAATGCTACTGAAAGGCATAAAGTTGTTCTTGGAACCTAGGAAATATATGCAAGTGACCTTGATGTGCTGCCTGCCTGGCATGTGCCTGTGTATGCATGCTTCTACCTTGAGGTCAGTGTGACAATAAACCTGTGTTTGGGTCAGCATCTCTCTTCAAATTTCTGTGCGATTTATCTGTATGTTACTCAAACAGCACAGTTACAACAAGGCGTTATTTTACAAGTGCTATTTAAAGTATTGAGTCTTCTGGAGAAACCAGCAGGTTGTGGGCTGTAGGGAGTCCCATGGTTTGAAATTCTCGAAGATATGTTGGTATCTTGTGGTGAGCTGAAGTGCAGGGCACTAACATCTAACCTTTCTTTATATAGGTAGCATCTTGCTTTGCTTCCTGTCCTCCATCTAGTCAAAGGGCATGGCACATTCACCAGACATCTTAGGCTTTAAAAGAAAATGAAATTAAATGGGAATGAAAATGAAAATCAATGAAAAGAGCCCACTACCATTCTTACCTCAAGAAGAAACAGCTTTTTCTCTCTGGGGAGAACACAAGTTTGTGACAATCTAAGGGGAAGGACATCCCGCTCTGCCTGCCAGCTTTTGAAAGCCGTATCATGCCCTCTCAGCTGGCACGATCAAGGAAATGGCTCTCTTCATGTCCACGGGGAATTAAGGCTGGCTGAAGGAATGTAGGAGATCTGAAGTGATTCAGACAAGCATGACTCAGCCACCCTGTCACAGTAAGTTTATAATGCTGAGGAAGAAATTTACTGTTGAACATATTTTAATTGACACACCAGATAATATACACTGAAAGAATATCTTTCAAAATAAAAGATGACAGACTTTCAACATCTGGTCTAAGTCCCTGCAACTATACTAGCAGATGTAAACTGCTATGTTATGTATTCCATTAGCAAATATCTTTCCTTTATTTCCTTTTTCTAAGTATATGAATGCAGATGTATATATTTTTATCACAGCTATAATAATCTATCTTAATTTTATATATTCATGCTTGAATTCTGGATTTAAGCAAAAACTGCTCATGGTGCACAAAATTCTGCTCGTCGACATGGCAAGGAGTTTTGCTAATTACTTATGTGAGGCTAGGATTTTGCTCAAAGAGATTATTCATGTCTCAGGAATTTCCAGAAGCAGTATAAACTGTGAGTCTGAAGCTGAAGTTGTGCTTATAGGCACCATAATTGCACCAGAAAAAATCTGGGGGTTTTGTTGTTGTTGTTGAGCTTATTTGCATTTTTTTTCTGGAGCTGATTGAATAAGGACTGCTTATGAGCCCTTATTTTGGCTGTCTCACGGTGATCAGAGAATGACAGAGTGGAAGAGCTGTGCCAGCTTCACTCACTGCGCCCTGTCCCATGAGCCCTCAGGCAGGTTTTGCAGGGA
The DNA here is from genome assembly GCF_041296385.1 of Aphelocoma coerulescens. Lineage (NCBI taxonomy): Eukaryota > Metazoa > Chordata > Aves > Passeriformes > Corvidae > Aphelocoma > Aphelocoma coerulescens. Next base: position 31,164,668 of record NC_091013.1, read on the forward strand.
TCCAAGAGGGGCCCAAGGTGGGGCACTCAGGCCAGGGGAGTAAAAACTGCCAAGCTGCAGGTTCAGCTGAGTTTTAATTTAATTTTAATTTTTTCTTATATTTTTTCCTGCCTGCAAGAGTTCTTCACAAAGAAGATTCCCAGCTTTGGCCACCCTTAGACCTGCTAGCTTTCTGCTCCGCTGCACACCCCCTAACCTCTGTCAGTCCCAAAAGCTGACTTAGCACAGACCTGCCATTTCTGGTTCCTTTTCACATGGGTAGCTCAGCTGGTAAATTCGGGGGGTAGTAACTTCCAGCAAAGCTGTAGTGACAAGTAATTGGGGCTGGTCACCTTAGCCACTGGAGCAGAACCAGCTGGGACAGGATGTGTCACATCCTGTGCCCCACTGCCGACTACAGCCAGTGTTAAAATTCCTGCTTTTAATGACCACACAGAATTGGTTTGGTAGGGCATTGCTCAAAGTGTCTAGCACAGCATCTTCCCAGACAGAGTGTGTTAATGGAATGGGAGGGGGAAGCCAGCCTCCAAAACAGCACTAGGCTGTCAACAGACACATCGTAGTACTCATTCATCCAACATCAGCCTCTCCAAATATCTGAGTTACAAAGTAAGCTTTGAAGCCAGCCTGGGAGGTAAAAATTGAAGGAGATGAGAAATTTGCATCTTTTTGTGCATTCAGTCAAAACTGCTCCTGCAAAAACACATAAAAGCCCCTAACCATTATGGATTTGTATATGTAGATTTAGTTCTTCAGCTGCTTTACAGTAAGACAGAGAAACCTGTCAACAGAAGCACTATGTTCCATTACCATGTATTTATTTACATGACTATCAGAGACCAGCCACTTAAATAAATCATTTTTAGGGAAGTGGTCTACTTAAAGAATGTGTGGCCCGTTCACCCATAAAACACTAATTATCACAGCAGCACCTCTCCAATGAATCACTGGTAATGAGACACCATTATGGAAAGTATCAATTTTCAGTGCAACTCAGCCACACTGTACCTGGTCAAGTAATTGTACTGAAGTGCCTAACAAATAAAACTTTTCCATGAAAATACATTGCTCTCTGAGCAAAATCATTTCCCAAGAGGGCTTAGCAGGTTTTTTTGTCATTTTATATTAAGAGCAAATAACACCTTGGTCTGTGTGTTGCTTGTTGCTCTTTGGAAGCCTGAATAGGTCATTACTTACAACAAGAGGAAATCTTCCAAAACCTGTCATCCTCAGGCATAAGGTCACATTTGTATATCTATGCTTCCTGCCAGGAGGGAAGAAGATTTACAAGACCCTTAAACAGAGTCATGGAACAACAGAATCACAGAATGGGAAAGGTTGGAAGGGACCGCAATGGGTCACCTGATCCAACCTCCCTGCTCAAACAGGGTCATCCCAGAGCACACGGCACAGGATTGCTCCAAATGGTTCTTGAATATCTTCAGTGAGGGGAAACTCCACAAGCTCTCTGGGCAATCTGTGGCAGTGCTCGGTCACCCACACAGTGAAGAAGTTCTTCCTCATGTGATGTGATTTCATGATATGGACATGCAATTGAAAATACTCTGTTTGATATTGCTGTCCACTTCTTGTCAGCATCTAGAGGCAGCATATCTTTGTCATGAAGCAGACAAACCATTTTTTCAGATTGCCTGAATGTCTTCATAAGATTCCCACGGGAGCATATTTCCATACACTGTGGGGCAGAAGAGGCAGTTTCAGTGAGGTGTAAAGTAGGGCAGAACTTCGGTTCATGGAAAAAAATCTGCTTTCACTGAAAAGTAGATATCTACCTTAAATGTTCTGTGAGTCAAGAGTCCCTTCTCTGCAGCAGATGCTCTACATCTCTGCCCTGACAGCCCACAACATTACAGAGAATCAGGTCATTGCCAGAGCTCGTTGAGACCTTCAGGTTCATTTTAATGGAAGGAGATGGTGCCTCTTGCTGCAAAGTGTCTAGAACAGCTAGAAGGAAATCTGCACAGCAACGTGCCTCCCTATCTTCCTTTGGAAGGAAAGCAAGTGAAAGGGCAAGTCATGTCTGTGCAGGGCTCAGGAGGTGGCAGCCTCAGGCAGTGACAAGTTCTCTAAGCAGGTGCCTTGGCAGCGTGTCAGGTAACATCCACTGCGGCTGGCAGAGCTTTCCAGGCCATGGAAGCAGGCAAGGGGAAAGGCAGTGCTTGTGCTAAGCCAGGGAGCTTTTTACACTATGTGAGACCTCGGTGTCAGGATGCACAAAGCTGGGCATACTGTTCTGCCAACAAATTCCAGAGTCTGGCTTCCTTCTTAGTACATCAATGAGACAAAGCAGGTCCAGGCTGATAATCATGGTTAGCACTTACCATGGGGGCTCCAAATAAGAGAACGTAACTATGGTTTTTCTCATTCTTGATCTATGTGCACACTGAAGGCCTGTTGTAAAAACTGTTCAATGAGGAGCACGTGGCCTCAGTCAATAGAAGGGATGAAATACTTCCTCCTGTCTGCTCCAGCTGCAGTGCCTGGTTTAATTCTGAATGCATTCTTGCAGGGGTATGGATATGGGCTTCTCCCACATCCTCTGAGGACCGCAGCTGCACACTCACACACATCACAGTTCTCCATGTCTCACGTATATAGACATATTTCCCTAAAAAAAAAATCTATTTTCTGGGTTCCCTGTGGGCTGTCACTAGCTAGACAATTTTGTTTCCTTTTTGCATTTCCAAGAGCATCTCCTGGTGTCCATGAGATGCATTTACATAGCCATGCACTACTTTTATCTTACAACATCTACATGAAGTAGGTTATTTTGGAGGATTGTTCTTGTGAAGGACCCGCCACTGCCTGTGATTTGGTTGGGAGCAACACAGCAGGGCATTTACATTCTTCTCTTTCCTTAAGCACCTGTCTCTTCCTGATTCTCTTGCGTGAACTCAAATCTTCACTGCTAAATATCTTTTTGCTTTCTTCTCTGACATGTGACTGTGCCAAGGATACAGGTGTATCGTAAGAGGATAGGTCGGAATGGACACTTAGTGGGCATACTGCCTGCTTCATGCCAGAACAGTATAGGCTTGTGAGTAGGATTTTGTGGGCCTGATTTATTACAGATCCATTTATCATGGATTCAAGCAGCTGGCATGAGGCTGGAGTGGTGGGTGCTTCTTCTCCAGCACACAGGGCTCTGTGGCTGCCGGCAAGGCAGACCCACTGCTCTCACCCAGGTCCTGTTCTTGGGTGCTGCCCTTACAGGCTGCTTAATTGCTCCTGCCAACGTGTAATTCAAAACCACTGGTAGGCAGCCCTGGTTTTGGCAGGACAGGAGCCTCTTCTGATCCATGAAATACTTCTGGCTGTTGACTCCACACATCGGGTTTCTCCCTGCAGAAAGCTCAAGGCAGCAGCAGATGTACACTCCGTGGGCTGGGTTTTTTGAACCTTCATTTCTCAAATAACTGCCCCTTGTCAAGCCTGGACCTGGCCCAGGGAACAAGACTTACCCCTACATTCTTGGAAAACATTATATATCTTTTTTTTTAATTATATACCCAAGTGAGCTGTAAACAGAGAGTAACTGCCATACACAAGAACAAAGGGTTTGCTAAGCAGTGATAAATAATAAATTGCCTGAGAAAAATGCATCCTGTACCTTGGGTTTTATTTTGCTTTGGCTTAGCACAATTTCCACAAAATTTTTGCAATCATGCTGCCATTATCTTTTCATGACGGAGGTCCTAGGAACTTGTCCAGCCCACAGCGAGAGCCCTTTATGTACCTACTAATGTGCTGGTTCACAGACAGACAGAGGAGGATGCTGATCTGAATAGCAATCAGATGCCACTGTACACTGCCTCTCTACAAGAGCTGTGGACATTAATAATGTCTCTGGGGAGTGGCTGCAGCTGTAATAAAGAAAAGATATCTGCAGTGTTTGCACAGCTCTCTTCATTCATCCTGATATGTAGTGAAGTGTGATAATAAGGACTTTACAAAATCTGACTGTCAGTCTTGGGGGGATATTCATCATGGGGGGAAAAAGACACAAGGAACATTTGTTTCTGCTAAGCATAGTTGAAACACAGCGATATTCTTGAAAGTGACCCTCTTCTATTTTGTGCTTTTGAGCTTCGGGGGGGGGGGGGGCAGGGGCGAGGGGGCATTGGTTATTTTTTGTGCATGAGACAAGGGTCACAACACGGTCATTTCTGAGTATAACTTAAGAGGTTTTGATTGGGAGCTCTGACTCTGGAAAAATGTCAAATCACAGGCCTGCATGCTCACTTTAATTCTCCATCCACAACAACAATTTTGGTAAAGCAAGTTCCGAAAAAATAATTGCTTTTGCTCTGAAAGTCCAGATACAACAACAGTTCAGTTACATGGTGAAAAACAAAATCTGAATATCTGGTAGTTTTGAAAATATTATATACCAGTTCCTGTGAATACAGCATGTCCTGAATCAGGCTCTTTGTGCTTCCTCCAAGACATCAGGAGCTAAGCATGAGTCACTATACACAGGGTAAGCACAGTGGACTTGCACTGGTGCATAACCTCCTGGGGCTTCAGGAGCTGCTCACCTTCACAGAGCAAAGCAATGCCTCGGGTGCCTTCCCAAGAATCACAGGGCCTGAACCTGGATGCAGTCCCCAGTGTTTCCCTTCCTAGGAAGTGTCAGGAGATGCCCACGAGTCAGGTCGTAGACAGGCTCCAGGTCTCAGTGCTAAATCACACCTCATCAGGGCTAAGCAAGCACAAGAGGAGACTTGAGGCACAGCAAGGCTGACTTTGTTTACAATCTAGCATTTTTCTTTGATGGCTTTTAGGCACTTAACTTTTTATTTGTAATGTTGCAGCAGCATACAATCATCTCCTTGCTCCAAAAATGAGGCAGAATTCAGAAACACCAAGACAAGAGTGATGTGCCAACTCAGTGACTCACATCTCTGACTTGCACAGCAGGTCAGTCTGAGCCTCAGCAAAGAGGAGGAGATACATCTCTGCAGTGTCTGCCCAATGAGACAGAGATGACAAGGTACCTCAAGGTGCTTGGAGCATAGTTTAGGGTGCTTCAACCTTGGTTTCAGTGCAAATCACGTTTCCACCTGCAGTATCACCAGGAACCACTAAGAACCTGTGGCAACTCCATGGTCTATATCACAGGAGAGGTTTTGGTGACAGTAAATGCAAGATGGGAAGGTACCTGTGGATGACAGAAGTGCCACTTAGATTAAATGCAAGAAAACTTACATGAATACAAATGTAAACAGGCACAGTGTCAAAAAATGGAAAACTTAATGTCTCATAGCAGTGTTGCCTGGTCTTTTTACAAGCTTCTGGCTAATTGAGCTTTAAAAAAAATCTCAGTTGCTGGAGTCTTTTGATTGTGGCAGGATTTCATCTTCCACTTCAAATACCAGTTGGACTGCTAGTCCTTTTGGCTGAGTATAAATACCCTGAAATTATGACTTAGGGATTCAGAAACTAAAAGACAAATAAAAAGAACTCCACTTTTATTGATTTCAAAACACTTCTGACTCTTAATTCAGCTGACTCTTCAAAGGCCCACATTGCATTTTGTGAAGGCTTCAATTTTAGCTCATCTGAGTATCTTGCCCATGCTCAGTGTAAGATTTTTCTCCACATAGCAAGTATATGACAGGCATAAGGGTAGGAGTAATCCCATATGCGCATATTAATGCATCCCTGCATTCTCTGAAGATATCAGGAATGTGGATGTCAAAAAAGAAAGTCCCTAAGTATAAAGATGTCAGTGGTTTCTTGTAGGGGTTGGTTGTTTTGGTTTTTTTTTTAGTTTATGACAAGCTAAGATGTAGCGCTGGGCACGTCCTCACTGCAAGTCCCCAGTCTGCCTTTGTGCTACTTCAGGGGTAGTCTGGGGAAAGAAGAGCCTCACAAAACCAGTTTGAGACAAAAAGTGGTGCTCTCTCAAAACTGTGAGTGGCTCCAGTGTCCAGTGTGCCTGTCTGGATGGCAGCAGCGCTCCAGTGCAAATGCTTTTCTTCACTGTCAACGGGCAATTCAGAGAACATGATCCCTCGTCTGCTGGCTCATGTTTGAGTTGGTTCCAACTCCCAATTATCCAGGCTTGGCTTAACTCAGAAAGTATGTCTGAAGCAGCAGTAACAGCAGCTGGGCAGCCATGCTGGAGGAGTGCTCTCAGTCGATGGTGAGCCTGTGTGCTGGGGGCTGTCTTCTGTACCCCTGTCATAAACACCACCTTCCTCTCCACCACATAGAGGGATTTCAGAAGATGCCCAGCAAGGGTTGGGACAGCACGGGGGGAGGACGTCTAAGGCGTGGCAAAGAGAGCTCTCAATGGGGCACCATTGGCAGCAAGAATTAATGAAAAGTGAGATACAAACCCATCCATCTTTGTCTCACATTTCCCAGCCTCAGAGACAGTAACTGCTCTAGTGGCAAGAAAGGGTTTGCAAGATATATGGCAGAATGGTTGGTGTTTGCTTACATTTATTTTTTTTAGCAGGTGAAAGGGGAAAATGCAAAGTTCCAGAGTCCCCCTAGTTCCAGTTAAATCCAAGCAGATCACAGTGTGATCCAACTAAACATACCTGTGCCTGTGCAGGTCAGACAGTCACCTTTGTGCTTTCACAGCAGAGCAGGCATCTGTCAATCCTCCAGTATGTGCTTCAGGCCTGGCTTATATATGTCTAAGTGATTAATTAATCTCTGTGCAGCAACTGGAAAATGTAAAGTGCTACATAAAAGATAAGTATTACTATTACTAAATCTGTATTCGACAAGTGTGACTTGACATAAAGTGGCAGGTTTTATCTTACTCATTGCTACTATCTGAGAGAGGCCATTGACAGCAAATTTCTTCAGCATAATTTATTCCACAGACAGAGTGGGGTAAGTGGTGCACGCGAGCAACTTGCGCGGCGTGCACTGCGGGGAGCGCTCTGCCGACAGAATACGCGATGGGGTTTTCACACATTGCTCCACTACCTGTGACTCAGAGCCCCAAGCGCGGGGGCATCAGATGGGTACGCCGTGCTCCCTCGGGAAATTCGGACTAATAAATCACTTGCGGCATATGGTAGCAGAGCCCCCAGCAAGGGGAGGAGGGCGGGGGTTTGCAGAGTGTGGCAGACTCTAATGGCAGAGGCGTGACTGGAAAGCAGCGACACCAGGGGGGTGCCGAAGGGGTGTGGGAGAGGATGAAAGGAGATGGACAGCGGCTGACAGCGTGGATGGAGGGTGATGGTGCTTAACCCTCTCTGGCTGGGCATTTCTTACAGTGCTCATTGGCTAGGTAGAAGCAACAAGAGGGGTCAGGAAGGCAAGCTGGGAAGTAACACAACTGGTAAATACATATATGAACTTATGCCTTGTGCACTTGCGGAGAGCCTGGTGCTCTAGGGAGTCGATTCTGTCTATTCCCTCTGGGCCCTATGGTAACATAAATATTTAATATTAATGATAATAATAGTAAAGAGCTTTGAAAATAGAGAACCCTGTAGGCAGTTATTTTTACTAATAGTATGGGCTAGTTGTGACTCAATGGCTGCCAAATACTTTCAATTGATTTGAGTCTATGAAGCCAACCTGAGCACATGATGAAGGCTAGCAGCTTAGTGTCTCACTTAATTTCTTTGAATTTGGTCTTCATTAAAGAAAAATATGTGCTAGTATTCCTGGCTTCTCTTATGATTTTTTTCAACCTTTCATGCCTCTCAACATCTTTTTGCAAAATAATGAAGGAATCAGTCCCGGCGCTGGTGCACGGAGAAACTGCTCATACGAGCATGACCTCTGCCTTCAGCCCTTGACCTGGCTTACTCAGTCTCTGTGGCCACAGCCCAACAGCATGCACATGTTTGACTGATGTAATGTATGCTGGAGGGTGTAAATCCACCTGGTTAGTGGTTCAAACCTCACTGTCTTAGTAACTCAGGTGATACAAGGCTCTCCTTGGATCAAGATCCCTCCCATAACAGATGCTGTCTTTTGTTTCAGCCTTCAGCCTAGCATTCCCTCTGGTCATTTCTGGTTTCCCAACATTGTATAAGAAGTGCCTCACTTTTAAACGGGTTTAAGTTAATAAATGACAAATACAGCCGCTGTCAGCTAATATGTCATAGCTTAAGGAAAAGAGAAAGGTCAAGAGCAAACCTCAGACGCAAAATATGTGGTTTCCTTGAAAAGTCTCAAATGCACCAGAAGAAATTTTTCTTCTTGTGCCAAGCAAGGTTTCTGGATAAGTTCCCAAGCATCACTTTCTTGTGGATCTCTTGCTAAATCCCTAGCCCTGCACTTAAAAAATTTATCTGGCCTCTGAATTTGCAGGAGAAACAAAATTAAAGTAGCTGTAAGGGGAAGGGTAAAGAAAAGACCTCTGAGTTTGGTTTTTGGTGGTTTGGTTTTTTGTTTTGTTTTGGTTTTGGTTTTTTTTTTTTTTATTCTTGTTGAAAGCTACCAAGGATGTGAGGAAGTCCTTGCAAAAATGCAATGAGGACAGAGAGAGTGCCAAATGGAGGCAAATGCAGGGGAAGCATGAGGAAGAAACAAATCTGGGCTGCCAGCATCAAACTAGTATGCTACTTCTCACCATATTCCACTTTTTTCCCCCCTCATATTAGCTTATTTGGCTATCATCCTAGTTTTCAGTAGCAATCCCACACAGGCAGGCAAAGCTGGTTATATCAGAGAAAACTGTAAAGAAATTTTGTGCAATCCCAAGTTAGCTGATGCACCAAAAAGCACGACATGCAGTGGATGTGGTGACCTGGAATCACTCTAGGGCTTTCAGTGAAGAGCACAGAAAAGATGTTAGTTTAACTTGGTGAAGATCAAAAGAAAAACAGAACCTTAAGCAGAACCTAATCAATTATCTCATTCTGCAAGATTCTGGACACGATCCTGAAGTTCATGACAGGATTTAATACAAAACTCACTGGCTGCATTTAGTTTTAGGTGAAACTTGTGCTGTAAGTCTCTCACTCTCTTGGGAGATGTGGCTTCAAGCTTCTCAGCCACTGAGGTAGACTGCTGTCCCCAGGTGGAGCTACACTTGGCCAGGGAACTTCTGTAGCAGGAGATGGGGTAATGCAAGATGGAAAGCAAGAATAAAAGCCTGATTGAGGAGGGGATGGAGAAATTGGGCAACTTCGTTTGTGGGGCAGATTCCCAACAAAAGATCTGGTGGCAAAATTCCTGTTTCAACTCCTTTTCCCTCCTATGTACAACACGTCCACTTGTCCAGCACTGAGGGGCATCACAGTGGGTTGGCTGTCCTTGGCAGCCTCCTGCCTGTGCCCATGCCTGCAGCTCATTGCTGCCAGCACTGACTCCTGTGATGGGGCAGGGGGGAAATGCTAAACTCTGCCTGCAAGCTTACTTGTTCCGCAGCCCTGCAACTTTGCATCTCTTCAGATGCTGCTCAGGTGCACACACAGGGGTGAGATTTTTAGCTGTCTTAGCATCCCAGAAGATGTTTGGGTTGTGGGGCTTTTTTATTATTATTTCAGAAAGTTATTTTTCCACTTGTTATTTCAGAAAGTTATTTTTCCACTTCTTATTTCATTGTTTTATAGCCAGTCTCTGCAAGTACATCACGAACTCTCCATTTGCAACCGACTGTGGGTACTGTAGAGTTATTTGATTGACTATCAAACTGCAATACAAAATTATTGAGTAGTCTTGTTATTGAAATAACCCTTTGGTGACTCTTATATTCCAATATTGGACCTCTTCCATTTATTTCTGTATAGTCCTGCGTTTGGAAGTCATTTGGATCTTGGAACAGCAACCTGAAATTATTGGCTGGCCTTGTGTATAATGTAATGAGTGCTGGACATTTATAAGCTTAGCAAGTTTGTCAGGAGAATATCAGCTTCCGCTCCTCACCCTATTACCAAAGGTGTTCTGGCTGACCCTACAGCTGCCCCAGAGTTTTAGTCATCTAGAAGTTTTGGCTTGAAAATCAATACAAGTTTCAATGATGTTCATATATTTTCAGCCATAGTAGAAATCAGTGGTCTCTGCATCCATCTGATCCTGGAAGCAATGTTATCTAATAGCTGAGAGATCAGACAGGAGCTGAGCTGGCTTGGGCAGACTCTGCTGAAATGAATTGTGAGACCTTGAATAAAGCATTTAGTTTTTGTGCTTCTTTTGTGGTGTGTAAAGTGTGTGTGTGCATGTGTGTGTGAAGAGGATGGAGGAAGGAAGCAGGGAGAAAAATCTCTTCTTGAGAAGTTTTGTTATTTTGCACAAAACTCTATATGGGATGTAGTTGCACACACAGCAAATAGATGCTGCTATAATGGACACTTGAAAGAGGGTCTGTCTAGAGGTGGAGCTTTGCACCACTCTTGGAGACTTTTCTGATGGCAGATGAGAGAGGCAGGAATCTGTAGTAACCCATGATGCACAGAAGCGCACAAATTCTTATTAAAAAGTTAAGAGAAGCTATGCCACATGCTCAGATGCCCAATGAGGACCATGTAGCTGAAGGATTTAAGGACATCTTGCTTTAGCTGAGCTGCTTCCAGTGATTTAGTGTGCATACATTACTTGGACACTGCTTATTTAAAAAAAAAGAAAAGTAAACAAATGCATGAAAAATATGATAATTGGTTCACTTCTCTAGTGTGGTCTATTCAAACTAAACAGATGTGCCTCACTTTCCAGAGAAATCATCGTTCCTCGTTCTCTCAGTTTGAAAGGTACTTTGAACATACAGCCAAGCCACTTTATGTCGAAATGTTATCAGTGAAACAGATTGGACAGTGTTTTGTTATAGTTCTCTAAATATGTAGTAGTCATTGACCTACAAGTACAACAGCGATTACCTCAATAAGGTTTTTCAGTGGTGTAGATAAACACTGCAAGTGAAGAGTTGGCTTCCATGCTGGGTTCTGTTTCGTTTCCTGGACAGATGATGGCATTGCAGTTCTGCTGTATTCTGCAAACCCAGCCAAGGTACTCCCAGAGAGAGATCTTGATTTGATTGTGCTATGCACGCTTTAGCAGCTTAAGATTTTGCCTTTTGCTTTTCATGTCTTCAGTGAAACAGATGAATGCTATAATAGCAGTACTTTCTAAAAGGAAGACATGAAATTCCTACATTTATAATAAAAAAGTGTTACCAACCTCATTGTAATTCAGACTTGAACTGTTCACCCTGTGCACGTCCAGAAACTCATTCTCTAATACTAGATGCAATGATCTCTGGAGGGAAGTTTTCCATCTGTTTCCTTATGATGTTAAGCTGTTAGTGCTGTTCATTATTTATTACATCTACTGGAGTATGTTAAGCTATGATTTTCTTCTTGTCTGGTATTAAGAATTTGACTTGGTTAGTGTAAAAAAAACCCCTAGGATTTGCATATTACACATTGATATTTAGTGTATTTGGGGGGGTGGGGGAAGGTGGGGGGCTGTAATTGCTCCCAAGCTGTTTTTGTGCTAGCAGATAATTTATATTTAATTCAGCAATACAGAGCTAAATTAACCACTTTAAATGGAGATAAATATAGATGTGCTATATTTAGGTGGAATCTGCCACCCATACTCAGATTAAGGAGCGTTATCTCTGTTTGAGTTCAGTAGGACTACTGCAGGGTAAGATGCTTCTCATTATGAGCAAGGTAGGCAGAATTGGGCCCAGCATAAATACGTATGAGTATATATTTCACCTATATGAATGAATGTGAGAGAGTGAGATTTATAAAATATGAGCATGCAGTTACCAACGTGCACATTAAGCAAAAGCTCTCAGGAATATGGTCTCTGTATTTTCACATCTTCTATTACAGGAAGGTGTGGCAGACTTTGGTTATTATGTTGTTCTATGCAGAATAAATGATACATAATAAATAATTCTCTCTTCGGGGTGAGGAATGGTTCAGCATGATTCTCCATTTCTTCACAGAAATTATTACCTATTTCTGTGGGTAGATTTCTTGTTGAGTTTATCCTATTTTGTCACTGGTTCCATTAAGTGCTAACAACAGTTTAGGTGTCCCAACATAGCTGGAAGGGATAGTGTTTGTGTTATTATTTGTGTCAGGATCAGCTCCTTACATCCAGCATCTTGCTCACAGAAATATCTTTGAAGATGTACAGAAATTAGATCAGTATCTTTTTACACTGTAATTAAAGTATCAATTCAGGCTGTGAAACACTATCTAGATCAACCATTCAGGTTACTCTTAACAATACCAGTTCTTTTGGAATAAATATATGTGTTTCCAAACGCATAATGGGAAGTTTTTGCATATCATTCTCTCATGTAGCATCTTTTGATGTGATGGAGAATTGTAGATGAACCGAAATGTTCACTTTCCTGTCATGTAGCTGGTTCTTTATCATAATATAGATGTTATTAAGATAAAATCTGTCTCTCCATATTGTAGTATTATAAAACTTAGAATTAGAAATGCTTTATCATTTCTGAAGAACAAAGACTATGACTACTTTAAGCAATATCAAAGTCAGACTACCTTTATCGGGGGGAGCATGAAGGAAAGCACCAATATTTGCAAAGCATAAGTAATTCTTGTCAGACTTAACACAGGATGTTTGCCATTACCAGGCAGAATAATCACCAAATGATAAAACAAATAAGCTTTCCTAGTGCTTTTTTAAAGTGGTAGAAGAAAACACCTACCTGGAAACAAGACTGCTTGATTATGCATCTGCTCTTTGGACTACCAAGTCAGATGCTTATGTGGAGTAAATCAACACTGCTTTGGCATGCCAGTGGAGCTATGTTGACCAACACCTTCTAGGGTATATATGTAAGATACTAAGTTGGTAAATATAAAGGTCCTATTAAGGTGTTCTGAGCACTGAAAAAATCCTTGGGTTTGCACTCATTGAAGATCACTTCTATTTTATCGAACTCATCGGAGCAACTTTGAAGAGGAAGTTTGCATGCAGTCATTGATTGCAATCTATCTTCTCACAGTAACATCACCCAGTGAATTTTCTGAAAAGGACCTAGAAAAGTATGGTTAATCACCATACAGCCATAAGGCTCTCATGTAGTCCTCAAAACCTACCCTCCATGCTGAGGATCTGGAGATCATCTTTGAAACATGTCTCTTACAAAGACCAGTTACCCTCCCCACTTTCCAGACAGTTTTAAATGGAAGTTGTGGTTCTAAATGAACACCACTGGTATCCCTCCTTGCACGTTATGGCCTTACTGCACTGTCATTCTGCAAGAAGCATGTTTGGTCCACCAAGCCAGTTAGCCTGTAGTGGTGCAATTGTCTTCTTCAGGCATCCTTCCATCATAGCTATTTTCTCTTGAAGCTGGACACTTTCTTTAGTCCTGTCTGGGTATTACCACACCCTTCCAAGAGTTGTCAGACCACCAACAGATGCCCTGAGGTTGTGTTTCTCCATGCTGCCAGGTGACTATATTAATGGATAGTCATATGTGATTATCTGGGTAGTGTTCAGAAGTGGTTCAGACATCTCTGGGTCAGACATTTCCGGTGTCCAGGCACTCAGGCAACAGCAATGTTCATGTAATTTCAATTGTGGCCAGTTTCTGGATGCCTTACAATTAACCCTTTGTATCAAAGTGAAAGGTTCTAGTTAAAATGTTTTTCAGTTTTGTATTCTTTATATATTGATAGCCAGTTAAACGGACAAATGCGAATATCCAAAATAATTAGAATAGCTCAGATTTTACAGTACGGTTTGTACTCTTTCTTCACAGAAGTACATCTACTGAGCCTCACTGAGTTTACCTGAAAACCTTTTAACACACTGATGTCAAGAAATGGTGTATAAAAGTGTGGAGGCTGCTTCCCTGCTGCTAACAGATTTATAACATAACCTATGGCAATTGCTGCATGTTGTCCTGTATTGAAATGGATATGAATCAATGTGGACTAACCACAAATTAAATAATTTTGGTATTGGTTTGGAAGGATTCTTAACTACCAATATAGTTTTAAATTCTTTTTTACAGTTGGTTCTTCAGTATTTTAAGTTCATCCCAAACATTAGCTCCCAGAGTCATGGACTCTTGTAAAAACCCATGTGACAGTCAAAGAAAGAGAGAAGGAGAGAAAAAGAACAGGAGAGAGAATTCTAGCACTTACTATTTGTACTAGTTTGAAAACAAACCAATGGGAGGCACCAAGTCAGAATAACAATTTAATGGGGAAATTAAAAAGGAAAAAAAACTAAAACACTGGTTCAAACTGACAGAGTCAAGATACAATCTGACACCCTGTTAGTCAGGGTGGTGGTAGCAGGCTGGTAGAATGGTGGCTGCAGTCCTCTGAAGTGGTGATCCTGTAGAAAAAAGGTCTGCTCTTCCTCAGAAGGTCCCGTGGTGTATAGCTCCTGTCCTCTGGAAATCCAGTGGGAAGGTTGTCTCTGGTGTTCAGAGCCCCAGATTATATCCACGATGGGATGCTTGGTTCCTCCCTCTGGGTGGAGCATCTCACAATGGGGTAATGAGTCATGAGGCCAAGTGTTGATTAGGCTCATTAACAGAAAGATAGTCTGGGGGGAGGAGGCAAGGAAACACTGCCCCACATGATTTCAACAGCTCATGAGGATGGTAATAGAATACACTGCAACCCAGGACACTATTTCAGGAGACAGTTGAATGTATAGTTCAAAAAGTTCCAAAACAAGTAGATGGAGTCCTCAATGGAGTCAAATAAAAATATAAGATTTTTGACTCTTAAAGTTTGCAATGCTGCAGGGTATACCACTAGGGGACTACACCATAAGATTATTAGGGGACATACCATTTGGGATCAGGCCCAGACAGCATGCGTTTAGGAAAAGTATATCCTGCTTAACCAACCTGATCTCCTCCTATGACCAGGTGACCCACCTAGCGGATGAGGGAAAGGCTGTGGATGTAGACTACCCAGACTTCAGCAGAGCCATTGATACTGCTGTCCCAGAGAAGCTGGCAGCCCATGGCCTCTTTGTGTTCTCTTCACTATGGTAAAAACTGGCTGGATGGCCAGGTCCAGAGCGCAGTGGGGAATTGTGTTAAACCCAGGTGGCATCTGGTCGCCAGTGGGGTTCCCCAAAGGTCATTATTGGTGATAGTCATTGTTTAACATCTTTATTGATGATTGGGATGGTGGGAACAGCTCCACCCTCAGAAAGTTCACAGATGAAAGTTTCACAGTAAGTTGGGCAGGACTGTGGATATGCTGAAGGGTGGGAAGGCTCTGCAGAGGGATCGGGACAAGCTGGATCGATGGGCTGGGGCCAATTGTATGAGGGGCAGTAAGGCAAAGTGATAGGTCTTGACCTTGGGTCACAACAACCCCATGCAGCGCTACAGGCTGGGGACAGAGTGGCTGGAAAGCTGCCCAGTGGAAAAGGACCTGGGGGTGCTGGTCAACAGCTGCTGAACATGAGCCAGCATGTGCCCAGGTGGCCAAGAAAGCCAATGGCATCCTGGCCTGTATCAGCAGTAGTGTGGCCAGCAGGACCAGGGCAGGGATTGTCCCCCTGTACTCAGCACTGGTGTGTCCAGTTCTGGGCCCCTCAATGCAAGAAAAATAATGAGGTGCTGGAATGGGTCCAGAGAAAGACAATGGAGCTGGTGAAGGGTCTGGAGCACAAGTTCTGTGAGGAGCAGCTGAGGGAGCTGGGATTGTTTAGCATGGAGAAAAGGAAGCTCAGGTGGGACCTTATTTCTCTCCACAACCACCTGAAAGGAGGTTGTGGCCAGGTGGGGTTTGGTCTCTTCTCCCAGGCATTTCCATTTCTTCAAAAAGACATTTGGAAAGACACAGAAATGAAAAGCCTGAAAATCGAAACCCCTAACTAACCCTTCTCTCCTGTCATCTTCTAGGCAGAGAGCATGGCAGAGCACAAACACCAGCTCTGCTCAGGCAAAAAGGTCTGATAACTCACAAAATTATGTGAGAAATATGGATGACCTCTGTGAGTACTCTAGAGCCTCCCAGAAAAGTACACTGTAAGAACTAATAGTGGCGGATTTGTCAACTATATATTCATGCATATATAAAAAGGTTTGTCTATTTTATCTAGTTAAATATGCTTTTAGTAGGTGGATTGCACAATCATAACAGTAACACTCTGAAACCCACAACTAACATGGCACTTATATTCTAAACCCCTATTTTCAGTCACTTACAACTTTCTTAGGAAAGTAGCTTTCACATCGATTTATCATTCTCCAGCTGGGACCAGACACAATCATTTTGCCGACGAAAGGGAAGTTTTATTAACATCCATCCAGCCACTTAGCCAATTTGGAGTTGTCTGACTGAGAAAAAGCCTTCTTCCCTTTTAAATCCAGCACATAAATTCTGAGGGCTGAGATAACTCCAGACTTGTTTGGTTTAAAAAAAAACAAACCAGCAAACTCAAACCAATTTCACCTGGCTTGAGTAGAGTCTTCATCTGTCCCCTTTCTGAAGAAGAAATAACAAACTTAAAAATAACAAAACAGCATTGTGTGTGGCCATGCTCATACATGTGTGTGTGTGCATATGTGAGTGAATATATGGACCAGTTTCAAAACCAAACTGCCACAGGCAAAATCTTCAACATGAGTCCCAGGTATTGAAAGGGTCAAAAACACATGCCAGTCTTTAATCTTATCCTCTAAACTGCCCACACAGAGAAAGTGCTTAAGTCTGTGCTAAACTGGAGTCCTGATAACTTAAAAGAAAGGAGATATTAATTATGGAGGTTGACAAATCTCCTTAGCTTTTTGACTGTTACCTGCACAGTGGTTGATAAAATGTTCAAGCTAATGGTATAAAGAAGTCAAATAATGATATTGCAGACTTAGGGGTTTATCCTGGGATTAATAAATTGCAGGAGTCCACACCGAGTTGTTTGAAGGGATAGAAGCTGGATCCTTGAAAACAGATGGCCTTCCTTGTCAAAGTAGTCCTGATCTTGTCTAATCTTAAAAGCTAAGCAGGTCTGGGTCAGAAAGATTCACCAGAGAATATCTGACGTAATAGGTTGTTACTTCTAGAGCAGGAATTGCTGCTCATAATTTGATAAGAAATATTTAATGATAATTTTGTGAAAATAAATAAATAAATGCAGAAATTATAGCTAAATTTTATGGTTTTTGTATTATTCCCAGTAGCATATTGCTGGAAATTTTCTGTGTTCTCAGGATGACAGGAATTTAATACAAGCTTCTTTTGCCTTAATATATGATGCTTTGTTCAAATGGGAAAACATTACCAGCCTGTTGCGGTGACCTGAAGCATGAATTTGAGAAAGACTGTTCATGAACTAGAGAAAATTAAAAATTCCTGAAAACCCTAGATCCCCTGTATTTACAGTACTTCTTGTTTCATGAGCATTTGCTGCAGCTTGTTTGGTTGGTTGGATTTTAATTGTATTGAATGTGATTTTGTTGCAGATTTTCTTAAAAAGTGGTGCTGATAACATTCTACATGACCTCAGAACACTAGAGCATAACAATTCAGTCCCAATCACTTCTACACATAGAATAGTTTGAAGTTACCTATTGGTACTCTTGACAGAGCTGGGTATGGCCCCAGGAGGCTGCAAGGCTCTGCAAAGCCCATTTTGAGCATGCCAAGGAAGTTGACAGGAGGTCAGGTTCCACCACTGGCTCCCAAACCATTCTGGGAGGGCAGGCTGCTGCCGGAAAAAATGACATGAACTCATGTTTAGGAACCTAGCAATTCAGCTTGTGAGGAGCAAATTCCCAGCTTACCATCCTGTATTGGTTTCTGTGGGAAAGCAGCAGGTACTGAGCCAATGCTACTTGATTTTCTAAAAGCCAGGATCAGTAAAGCTTTTGCCTTTGGCTTTGCTGAGAGCAGCATGAAGCCCTGGGGCAACTGGGGAGCATTTATAGGTGACCACTGAAGCTGGCAAACACTGGTATTCAAGACTGATCAGATTAATTAGTCTGTCAGCATGGAAGGATCTGGTTTATAGCCACTTGACTATTTGTTATGGGGCTTTTTCTCTCAGCACTGTTAACCAAATACAAATGCTTGAAAATTGCACTATTCATGAATCAAGTGAATATGGAGAGAGTAATTGTCACTTTCTTAAAATGCAACAATTCAAAATGCTTTATATAAGCATCTAGGATTAGAAAAATGCTGTTCTTTTCTGGTAATTTATTTTATATTGTACTGTATGATAGTCAGTGTGGTAAAGACCTATATCAATTATAGCATTTCATTACACAGTAGCACAAAACATAACGTTGTATAATAGTTTGCTTGCTTGAGAATAGGCAAGTCTATCTCAGACAGTAAAACCCCCCTCAGAAATCCACAGTTAAATTACATCAAACCTCTCATACTGTTGCAATCAAAAAGAGCATTTTTATAAAATCCAATTGAGCAAAATTAATTACTTCTATATAAGCCAGGTTTCAACAACAGAAAATTTTACAGCCAAGCTAAAATTTTGTGAATGATTATTTTATGCATGTCATAGAATTTCTGATGACAAAAGGAAACCATTATCTTATAGTAGTTTCATACTCAACTCTTAAAAAGACAGGCTTACAAGCAAGGATATTATACAAGTATTTATATAAATGCAATTCCAGACCTCCCAAGTACATAAGTGCAGATAGATGCTCATGCACAACACACAACTATGTGTGATCACTTTCCCATTTACTGCACTGTCCCTCGTAACCCATCTGCCCCACAATATCAGCTCAAAGGTTTTCTAGGAATTGTGAGTCTCTGCAGAGGGTGATGGCATTATTCTAGATAGCAGTCACTTGCAAGACCTCATACTTGACTTGCATGTGCCTTTATTTTTGTATTTTTCTAGCTATAACAGAAGCAGTTTTTGCTAAACATCAGCGTTCTTAAAAATCATTGGATCTCTTGCCGGAGGTAATGTGGATTCATTTCGTAATTTTGATATGATGAGATAAATGGGCAAACAATAAACTAGTAAAAACCCGAAATACTCTCCAATAGAGAATGTCCTAAAACTATAGCTCATCTAGGTTTCTGTTATAGAAACACTTTAACAAGTTTTACACAAACTACTAGATAAGGAAAGTGAGTAAGGAAAATTGCACATTTATTGGAGTAGAAAAGCCATTACCAGAATATAAAAAATATTCCTCAAAAATAAAACCTTTAGTGATTTCCTGAATTTTCATCTTTATGGCAATACTCAGTAATATGGACCAGCCACAGTTATGACTAGGTATGAAATTTTCATCTGGTTACATGGCCAATTTATAAAGAAAATGTTTAATAATAAAATGTTCACATCTGCTCTGCATATAAAATATGACAACAGTCTTTGCAGGAGCCACAAGAGAAAACAAATCATAGCTGTGTGTTTTGCCTCAAAGCAGAAAGGCAGGTGACCCTGCTGTTTCTGAGAAGAGCTGTGACTGTGGCACCTCACATTTCTACAGTGCTCTTCACATCACAATTTCAACGGGGAAAAAAAAAGCTCTGCTTAATGTATCCTCCCCCTGGGTACTAAGTCTTGTTGTCCCTATTTATGTTAGAGGAAATTTTTTAGTGCTCACTGGAAAGTTTAAACTCCTTTGTTTTTTGGAAACCTGGCTCAAGCTGGACCAGTCCCTATGTTCTGAGGCATCAAAATGACTCCACCCCCTTCTACCCATGGGAAACGGCAAGTTAAGCGCTTCTAAAATTCAGTTTTCATGAATGAAGATAAAAGTAAGGAAAATTCCATCTCTGGTCAATTACTAGACACAAGTAGTGAAAAGAAATACTTGGAACCTCCCTTTTTTAAAATTAATTTTTGAGATTTTCTATCCAGTGCATTGTTAGTTCACTTCGGAGACTGGTGGGAAAGGATTTCAGAAAGTATTCCAGACATTTATTGGTCCATAAACCTTTCTATGAGACCAGAACAAGTCCCAGCTCACTGAGGCAGCAGCATGAAGTCTTGTCAGAAAGAAGACGAGGAGGAGGGTGAAGGAGAGAAAGAAACGAGTAGTCGGAGGGAGCAGGTAAGTTCATCAGCCTGAGCTGAGCTACCCAGAGGCTGCTACAAGCACTGTGTGGTACAGCATCAACAACTGCATTTGCTGCTTCCCCAAAGGCAGACCTTGATAATACTCGTTTGTGTATTGGTGAAGTCAAATATTAAAATTGACACACTGTAAGAGGGTTTTCTCAACTGTACTGAATCAAAGGGAAAAAAAACCCGAAGGTTTGTCAGGTTGAATAAACCAGTAGGATGAAGGGAGCAAAGTGATAAAGACTTAAATCCAAGCTACAGAAACAAGCATAAAAACACTTTTTTTTTTAAGTAAATGGGGTGTTGGGTCAGCCAGCTAGTGTGTCTGAACGATGCTTTTGAATGAATGTGAGATCTTACAAAAAGAGCTTCCCTGATGGAAAAACAGAGGAAAAAGCTGTTGCACTTTCCAATGCAAAACAACTTTGAATGGTAACACCAGTATTGGCATTTTCATTTGATCATAGTTCAATGCAGAGGCTTTTCCTTTTCTAAAAATATTTGATGCAAAAGAGTATAATAAATGTTTTGAAAATCAGATCTGTACCTAAATAAGACTATTCCAAAACATATGCAGCGTTGGAAAAACATGCCTGAATTTGAATAATCATCCCATCAAATAGAATCTTGCTATTGTTTGCTTACTTTAGAAGGGGAAACACATACATACTGAGAGAGACAGAGATTTCAGTCTGTCGTATATGAAACAATTCACCTCATTTTTTTATCTATATACGTATGAACCATTGTAAAATGAAAATATGTATTACCTTCCTTAGTTAATGGATTAATTTTTAAATTTCAACTGGAAACACCAAAACATTTCCTGTATCTTTGGAAGTTATTTACCAAACAGTAGTAAAGAGTAGCATAGAACAGTTACATTTTCATAGTCTCTTTCTGTGCCTTGCTGCTTCATAGATTAATTGTTTTCCAACATTTTCACAAGAATTGTAACTGCCAAGATTAAACTTCCAGGAAAGTCAGTGAAAAAGTTGATTTCAATGGGAGAAAGTCAGTGCAATTTCAAAAAAAACCTAGAAAATCCAAACCAAAACAACAAAGCCACAGTGCCAAATCCCAAATATTTTAGAATCTTGCAAAGCTTATAAGGTTATTTTTCTTTATTGTTCATAGAATTATACTGTAAATTTGAGTCAAGTATAGTTGTACTGTAAATTTGAGATGTAAATTTGGCCTGATGACTCCCTTCTCTGGCTAATTATCACTGGCTTCACCATTCTGATTCAAGATTATAACTGGCTCAACTTGTACAATGAACTCTTCTTTCAATTACTTGACTTCATAAAAACCCCTCAGTATTTGGTATTGCTTTTCTTTGCTAAAGAGATAAACAAATTTGGGAATGCGTTCCAATGAACCATTTAAGTGGGTTCACATCCTAAAATACTCTCCTGTTGAGGTTATATTCATCATCACTATGATATTTAAATGCTAAACAAATTTATTCCATAATTTTGCTTTCCCTTTCCATCTTTCCTACCCACCTTCTTCTCCTTCCCCTCACACATAGAATGATAGAATCCTTTAGGTTGGAAAAGATACCTAAGATCATGGTTCATAGTACTATGTCTGCTCACAGACTGCAAAACAGTCTATAAGTCAATGCAATATCCATCATGTTTTCAGAAGATATTATGGAGCCACAGCTTGGTTTGCTAGGGCGTCCTGTGCTTTACCAGAGGCAATCTCAACCCAGTAGAGCATTTCATTTGGAAAGCAGCTGAATTCATGTGGTAGTCTTAGTGGAGACACTGCAGGCATAGGGCTCATGGTGTACCATGCAAGGAAAGGTCGTAGCGAGACTTTTGCTGTCTTTTACTGCACCTCTCAAACATGGCTGGGAAAAGTGGTCAGGCTTCCAGTCTCTCTCAAGATCCCTGAGACCTTTGCCCATCTTTTCAAGTGTTCGACAGAGGAAATCCATTTTCTCTGTGAGCCCCGAATTTGTTAGATTTGAGGTTGTTCTGGTACCTCTGAGTTCTGCCAGTTTGGGCCAGCCACTGAGATCTGGGCCAGCACAGGTCTCAAATGCTGTGCAGTACTTTGAGCTGAGGTTAAGATGAACCGGTGCTGTGGCAGGAGAGGCTCCTCTAGGCCCAGTTTTGCTTGTGGTACTCAAAGAAGCAACAATAATGAAGGAGATCTGACACAGAATGTATCTCCAGAGGTGTTGAGGCACCTTTATATGATACGGCTTTCATAGTGTTCCCTGGAGTTATTATTGGTTCCACCTACACTAATTCACCCTCACAGAGCCTGACTCAGAAAAGAACTAGTGCATGTTTCATCTGACAATAACCTAAAAATTAACAAAAATGAGTGAAAAATAGCTGAAGAGGTTATTTTATAATGTCTACTTTCAATAGGAAAAGGAAACTCCACTGTTTTTTCTCTTTTAGCTACATATGGTATTTTGTCAGGTGTAAGTCTCAAACCTGTTCATTGAATAAAAAGGTATACTTTCTTAAAAAGAATACTGCAGTACCTGGGCACAAAATTTGTGGAGTGGAACAACCACATCCAGCAGTCTTTACTTGGTCTTGATACAAAGGTCCTTGTTAAAATGTCAGTAGGGTGATGTTAAACGAACCAACTGAGGGACTGGGTCAAGTTAAGGTATTTTGGCATCCACAAAATAGAACAGCACTCTAAAAGCTCAAAAAGGGCTGTTGGAGCTTAACAACCAGCAAGATGTTGTGTAGGTGTGTTTGTGAAAGAGAGAAGCATGCAAGAAAGTGTCCAAGGAAGATGCTTGCCTGGAACTGGAAGCAGATTTAAAACCATGTGGGGCTGACAGACTCAGCAGGATCTCAGTAATCTTAATAAGCCTGGAAAAATACTTGCCATACTTATCAAGCCAAACTGACCCCCATTAATTCCTGGTTTCTCCTTGTGTACACTTATAAAATCTAAGTTTTTCACCCTCACTTTGCTGTTAGGATGGAGAATTGCTTTATGACACTGAAAATTCTCAGCAGCAGCTATAGCACACTTCTTTTCTCTGGGTGCAGAGTGGTCACAACCTTGCTGCCTATCCACAACAGCTGAAGATAGATTATGTCTGCTGCAGAAAAATCAAATCATGATCAAAGAAGCTTACTGATTTATTAACAGCACCTGATTAACCAGCAATGAGTAAACAATACTTTAGGGATCAATACCAGCACTACAACAGATAAACCACAGCACTAGACTCTCCCACATATGATGTAGCGTTTGCATGACTTCAAGTACATCAGCAGCACCTTTGAAACCAAGTCTATTGCTACATCAAGGCCACATAGAGCTGCTTTTTCACATGATTTGCTTTTAGCTCATAAAGATGAATCAGTTTCTGGAAGAGTGATAACCTTGTGGTAAGTCAATCCAGAATTACGAAGGTATAAGTGAACACTTTGGCTTGAATGGTATCTTTGATATGGAAGCAGACTTTTTAGCATTGTGATCAGCTCTTCATGAGAGAGAACTACAGTCCTGACCTGTAATTCCTCTGCCCACTTTCAGCCCATTCAAAATGTAGAGTGAGAAGCCAGCACGAGCAAGAATTGCTTTGTCAGAGAAGCTGGTACAGAAACTTCTTTTACTATTTTTGCTTTCCATTGCATTTCCACCTTTCAAAGATACTGACCTGTAAAATTCCAAGCCACTGGCAGATGCTGGGGTTTTTTTTGGGGGGAGTGAGGAATTTTTGTAGAGTTGGAGGTAGGATTGCTCTGGAAGTGACTTCTTCAGAGCAAAGGGTCAAGGGACGCAAACAATATGGGGAATTCTGATTGCATTTTCTTTCAACTTTTTCCCAATAATACCACATGTAATTGAATGACACATCTTCATTTCTTTCTGTATTGGTGTTAAAACTCTTTACCCTTGCTTTTTGCAGTCACTTTCTTCTGGTGATGATGAATGTTGTACAAATAGCGCAAGCATAATAAATCGGTTCTTAATTTCCTTCTAGCTGATCTTGGATTTGGCTGGTGGCTAAAAGTGAAGCAAATGTACTAGAAAAATAGATGGTAGGTTTTGATTGTCATAGCCAAATAGTCATTATGAGTGTTAATCACCAAAAGTGAATTCCAGTGTGTACTTAACTGCACACCTGTCTGACATCTGGAAAATTGAACTAATCCATTTTCTGAAAGGAACTCCGACTTGGAAATCACATTTGCATTTGGCAGCATTATGCCTACTATTGTTACAAATAGCCCTGAAGAAGATTAGAATGGAAGGAAATAAAGGCAATATCCTTTGTTTTGCGGGCCGTGTGTTTTGTCGTTTTGACAGCACTGGGAGAGAGTTATTTGCCTTGTTTATCAGCACAGAGCTCACATGCAGCACCAAGAGGGCTCCTGCAATTCTTGCCCCAGGGTCTGCAAGTGAAGAGTTACACAGCAGAGATTTTGAGAAGGCAAAGCTGCAGGAGGATGGGCACCAGGGCTGGGGAGGGGGTGCAACTTGGGATGGAGGAGTGAACCCCATTGTTTGGTGTGTTCTTCCACCCCTTATCACTGCCCTGGTGAAGGTAGAGCAAACAAGGGAAGGTTTCATGCTGTGCCTTCCAAAAGTGTTGAAAACTCCTTTGGAAGATTTTACAGATTAAAATAGCTAATTTGTTAGTGGCACTGTTTCAAAACCTTCAGATTCATCAGGTGAGTTTGTTTCTCTTGAGCAAAATGGGGAGAACTACATCTCATGCACCACCCACAGCTTCTCAGGACTCCTTAAGCCCACTAACATCCAAATACAGGTTTTGCTAGCTAACCATAAAAGTGATTGTCCAAGAATCAATGTGCCAGAGATTAAACAAACACATTTATCTTAATATAAATTCATCTTATATCAGCTACTTTTTAGTTTTTATAGCTGTTAATTCATCTACCTGTAAATAAAAGAGTATACCTTCTGTCACTGGGAGTGACAGTTATTATACAATAACATTGTATTTTCTTTCTTAAAAAAAAAAATCTAGAGAATCTTACGGGCCAATATATTTCTTCCATATGTCTTAGTTGTTTTGTCATAATAGCAGTACCTAAAAAAAAAAAATTACACATTACAGAAAATGAATCAGGCAACTGATTTTAATTTTGGATTTTTTAGTCCTCACATAATGTGTGATTGAAAGTTTGTGAGGTGCTCAGTGTGGTTTATAAAACCCTGTCAAGCTTGTAACTTTGGAAAAGAAAGACTTCTTAATACACAGTTTTTAATGTGAAATTACCATATTCTCTCTTAGCAAGAGAGGTCTTTTTCAGCAACTAAAATTAACTGTTGAAAAACGTTGGAAATGTGCATGGTAATGAGTTCATTCCTGTCAAAATGAAATCATTAATATTAATTTTTATCCTCCTCTGAGTGACTCCTGCACCATTTTTTAAGTTAGGAAAGAAGTTAGAAAATTTGCAAGACCATTTCCAGCAATACTGTGTAGCAGGTCTCCCACCATCATCAAAACACTATTTTAATGTCTTGACTTCTCCTTTGTAAACTTCTTACTTCACTGTTTAACTTGTCCTCTGATTATTTACATATTTACATACATAACTGTAAGGCTGTTAACTTACAGAACACATAGGATGTACAGACCTTGAGATTACCATAAGATGGTCTTCCAAAAGGTTTTGAGGATTTTTTAGCAGCTAAGTAGAGCATTACATCTCAGTTCAGACTGTTCCCAAAGGACCTGTTTTCACTGAAGTCAATGGAAAAAATCCCATTGATTTCAGCATGGCTGGATAAAGTCCAAAGTTCAGACATTTACGAGAGGTCTCTGAGTACAGCAAAAAATAGAATAGGAGGATTCAGAGGCTCTTGATTCATTGGAAGATTTGAGTAGGTGTTTAATCTCTTCTGATTTTATTACACTTAAGCATAAAACTAAATATAAGCATAAATTTAAATGTCTTTGTTTAAAAGTTCTATTTATTTTAAAAAATCCCACCCTATACTACAGCTGTGTTTACCAAGCAGGCAGGTGACATGGACTCTCAGTGACAATAGCTTTTAACAATAAAAAGGTTTAATTTCTGTGTTAAAATTACAATTTTCACTTCCCAGTACATCACAAAACTTTTAAAATGTGGCACTAACAGCAGAATCTTTTCAATTTAAAAATGTCCTGGTATTTTTAACTGGATGTACCTTGTCGGCTTTTGTTTTAATTTGGGGGGAAGGGGAAGGGATCAACTTTTATCCTCATTTAATGCCAACTAAATATTCCTTAGCTACTGAAGTGACTTAATGACATGAGTATGTGGTCTTATCAAAGTCCCATTATTGTTCTGACAGTATCTCATTTGTATGCAAATCCACTTGCATGCAACTTATTCTTTGGCAAACGGTGCTAGCAAGCCAGCGAGCGTCGTTTTAATTATGTGCATGTCTGTGAACAGTATATTTGTTACTGCACAGGAACATTCTGCTGCTGTAACAACTACAGCACCTTATATCACGCTCATGAAGGATGCTGCAGACCATCCTGCAATCCTTATCGTGAGTGATAGACATGCTCTGCCAGTCTCTGTCACCCAAGGGTAATCGCAATACATAAGGCAACCTTTCAAATAAAATATTAATGGGGCACTTTTTTGTGATTTCCCATCTTTTTCATAATGATGCCCACTGGATATCTGTTCAATTGGTGCCTTGCCTTCTCTTACTTTACAAATTCTTGATGATTAAGAAAAATTAATCCTGTTAGACACAAACCAAGAGGGAGACCCCTGTGCACCTGTATGGTAGAGGACAGCTGCTGCTTAGCAGATGTAGGTTAGTGTCAGAGGATGAGTGGTGTCAGTAGATGTACAGGGGGGGAGAGGGATGGGGTGTACATGTATACCTGATAGGGGGTATTAACCCAAAAATAAGGGGAATCTGCTTGGTGATTTACAGGGCCCCTTTCTGACACCCCTGAGAAGGGCCTCCTGGGAGATCTGGCCCCGTGCTGTGTTTCTGCAACCTCCAGAAACACTGTCTGGAGGATGGTGGGGAGGGACACTCTCTCTCCTTGAGGCCTTATGGAAAAACTCATCCTTCTCTGCACTTCATCTGGCTTGCAAGATAAAGCTAACTCTGCATTGTGCCATGGAGCCAGCTCCATTACTTGTGATACAATCCATGCTAGGGGAATGTTCTACGGGGAGGAATATCATCATATTTGGAAAAACAACTTCAGAATTGCATGATTCCAGAAAAAAAGACAGTGTCAATATCCCATCTCCGAGTTAGCAAAGTTTTATCATGTACCTTTGGAGGAAAAAACAGTTAATGTATCAGGAGAAGCATAATAACGCAAAATCAGTCAGCACAAGCACAGAGGCACCGAGAAAGTGCAGTGTCCTCCTCTGAATGCAGCCTCAGCTTACACGGTTAAATAAATGCGGATGTGACTGTACAGCGCACCCACGTGTGGTGCTGTGGTTTGAGCTACTTAGGAAGACAGGGCTGGAAGAGCTGCCTAGGTCATTATCTGCAGTTCTCTGCAATTGCATACGCCCATGTATGTTTATGTGCATCCCTGTGCATGGCAAGCATAAAATCTGCACACCTGCAAAGTAACCTGCACTTAGAGAAACATTTTCTGTCTCCTAGGAAAGAGAGGCTCTAGTTGAACCAGACAACAAAACTTCTACATTTACTAATAAAACTGACAAACTGATTTATGGCTGTTTTTCTTGCTGTGATTTGTTGACAGATTGTTCTTTATGCAAAAATTACCAAGGTTTAAATCTGTATCATATGGCCTCTAATTCAGCTGACAATATGTTACCAATTAAATTCCGCTTAAGCTATCATCAACTAGCAAACCACAGACTGTGTTAAAGAGAATGACAGTCAGATAGCCAGTAAAATAATTTGTGCCATTAATCTGAAGGCTGGCCTATAAAGGAGGGACATTAAGTAACTATATGAATGATAAAAAGAGATTTTTTTTGTAGTGAAAATGAAACTGCTGCTGTTTTTTTTAATGTAATGCATCTCCTGTTGGAGAAAAAGAGATGGATTCCTGTCCTTGGCATCCCATACTGTTCTGCCATGCAGAAGGAGAGGCACAGCAGGGTCAGTGGTTAGTGGGAGGAGTATTAATGAAACTTTACTATTTGCCCTTTAATTTGATCTTAAATTACCAGTTCTGGCCCTTGCTCTTCTAGATTGTTTATACTTGTAGGAAGAGAATGCATTTTCTGCCAGGAAAACTGTAGATCCTGTGGTAAAAAAGAAGGTGTTTCTAAATTAGTTTAATTTCCCCACATAAATTTCTCTTTCCCTAAGGTGAAAAAACAGCTCAGCACACAGAATGACATTGAACATCATAAAGAAGAATACAGGTCCTCCCTCCCAATACTGACCTTGGCAGCACATGGAAGTGGGTAGGGCCCTGATAACCTTTCTTTGCAAATTCACGTAGGCAACCTCACCTGAGAAAGACATATTTTAAATGTTGCTGTGAGATAAAAAAAAAGAAGGTGCTTTTCTGAGCAGCCATTAGCTGGGTTTGTTCCAGGAGAGGTGAGAACTTCCTCAGAGCCAGAGCTCTGCAGTGTAAGTGGGCTGAGATTCGCTTAGGCAGTGGAGGTGGCCTGATCTGTTTTCTTGGCTTAAACACTAGTGCCAAAGCCCAGGGTTTAAACAGTATGGTGGAAGCTCGTCTGTGAATGCTGCATTGTACAGAGCTCCCTGCTGTGAGTATTATCTACCTCTTTATCTCAGCTTTAATGTTGCAGTTGAGTATTAAGTGTATGTGTGCTCTGGAGAATGGGTAGTAATCTTTGTTTAGAAAATAGAGCCTATCACTATTAACCCTAGTGAATTGAAATTTTACTCCTTTCCCCACTATATCATCACTGCAGTCATTATTTACTTAAGAGCTTTTTAATGGTTTACTGTCTGTACTGATGACTGCAGTGTCCTAGGCAGGTACTAGGATTTGGGGACTAGGATTTTGGGATCTCATTGTGAGGTATCTCTAATGAATGCCTGAACTCCCTTTCATTTCTGAATGCTGCAATATAATAACATGAGCCAAAAAAAACCCACTGAGAAGCAACTAAAATCATAACACTTTCAAAAATACAAATATCCCTCTTACTGAAGATTACAATGTAAATCAGGCATCTATTATTTCTGTGTCAGTATAATAATTTAAAAAGAATTTGCACATGATAAGAGGCATCCTCTAAGGATGACAAATTAGGCATAATAAAACAGTTAGAAGAGAACATAAATAAGAAGGCATTTGGGGCAAATCCTCTTCTTCCTCTGCAGTCACACAAATAAACAGTTTGGGGGGATACACTTCTCTGCTTGCAAAATGATAGCCAGTCCCCGAGGCTCTTACAAATCCCATCAAGTCTCTTGTCCCAGCTGTCCTCGACAAAAAGGAAGGAGGGGAGCAGCAAAGTCTTTGGTTCTTGCCTTGCATCATGACTTTGTGGTCACAAATGTGAAGATTATACTGCTATCTCACACCTCTCCATCGTGGACAGCTGTGCCTTCTCTACAGGTAGCTGAGACAGAAAGACCCAGGGCAGAAGAGGCTGCCCCTCTAGTCATCCCACCAATACAATGGTTATACATAAACCCAGATCTACATATCTGTAATGTCTATATGCATTTCTGTAAGGTCTTCATCAGCTCTTGTCCGTACAAGAAGAGCAGGAATATTCTGGTGTAACTCAGTTGAACTACTTCGTGTGTGCTCCTGCATGAACTAAGAGTCAGTCCCTGTGATACTCAGTATTAACTCCTTCATTTTATCAGCATTGTCAGGATTTAATGTTTTTCCTGGTTTTTAATCTTGCCTGGGCATCTGGGTGTGGTGCTGGAGAAAAAGGCAGTCCTGCAACAGCAGGAGAACCTCTTGCTGACAGCTCTGCTGTGTAGTACATTTGTCAGTGTTTTCTGCTGCTCTGCCATCTCATTCAGATTTTTTCTGGCTTATTTCATAGCTTGCCCTGCAGTCCATGTGGGAATGCAGATCACTTCTGCTGAAGGAGATAGTCATGAGGGATGCCACACCAGGAGCAAAGATAGTTTTATCCTCTCCATTTGCTCTTTGAGAAGCTGGCACTGCAGAAGCCCCGTGAGCCTCAGGTCTCTGCAGCCCTACTCTACCAAGTCTGGCAGACTGCATGTTGCCTCCAGATTTCTGTATCTTAACCACTGGGTGTGCAGGATTTAAGACCCAGGATCCTACTGCTTGGATTCCCTCTCACCCTCCAATTTCCCCTCCCACAGACAAACTCCACCTCATTTACAGGAGAGGAAAGAAGAAAAGTCACCTCATTTCAGTGCAGTGTTTTATTATAAGAAGGACAGGATGGAGAAGTCATAGACCACTTCCTCCAAGATCTGGGTGCTCACCTGGGGATCATGAGCAGCTGACGTAAGTCATGGTAGACTTTGCTGTAAATCAGCAGATCCTGGCCCTGGATTTAGCCATAATGGTCCCTCTGCTGACCAGTGTCTCAGCATAGCATGGGCCAGGCATAGCCCCCCCACTCTGGCTCAGGAGAGGAATGTGCCTTTCACACTGCTGCTGCAGGGATATATATAAACCCTAATGGGAACCTCTCTCCTTGGCTGTTGCACTCCATGCAAGTGGCTCTGCTTGTTGTAGCAGAGATTGCCATGGCTCTTCCTGCTCAGGTCACCAAGCAGATGGAAGTGGCTTTTCATAAGCTGGGTTGATAGTGGTCAGTATTAAAATTTAATTTGAATACTTGGGAATACAAGACTGCCACCACTCACTGTGATTATGGAGTAACAATATAAATTAGAAAAGCTTCATTAATATCTTGCTGTCTTCCATTGTAGCTTTTTTTACTCCTTGCTTGATTTTTCAGATGAAACTAGATTTGTTCAGAGGCTCTCTGATAGTGAATGCATGTTTTAGTTAGACATAATGAAGAGCAGGCTGCATGATGCTTCACAAGATTTCCCTTCCAGCTCTACCAGCAAACAACAGAGATAACCACTGCATCCCAGATTTCCATGCTATGTTTCTTTCTGGGCCTGGTCTAACTTGTACTCAAGCTAGTTCAGAAATTTTCACTGATTTTCATGGACTTTGGACTCATCTCTTTTAAGAGAAATAAGGTAATTTATATCAGAAATGCACACTTACCTACTGGCATCTAAGGTGCATGTGGACACAGGAAGAGTATAGGGAAAACAGAATCTCCACCATCAAACAGTGGCACCATCTAGTCCCCAGTTACTGTCTTTGATACATTTCCTAATTTCTGCAGTGATTTAACATTAGAGCTGGTCCAGCTCATTGAAGCAAATTTATATGCAAGAGCACTATTTTAATCTTAGACTTAAAATAATTTTAATTAATAATAGCTTCCTCTTCTAGTCTGTCAACATACCTCCACCTCTTGGCTTTTTAAGAAATACGGTAAATATAGAAATAAAAGTATTAAATTATTACCAGGCAACCAGAACTAGGAAAACATCAGAACTGTCAAGTCTAGAGATGTGAAAAATGACCTAGACTTTTCAATTCCGACCTGTCTCCTCAACACAACTCTACCTGGTTCCATCTTATTTAAGACTTGCTAATTTGACTAAATATTGAAATGAAATAATGATAATACTATAATAGACCATCTCATCCTTTATTCCTTCAGTCACTCAGGTGCCAGGTTTCTTTCTCAACATGCAACTGCTAACAAATATCACCTTCATGACTTTGCCCGCGGTGTTTATCCTGCTGCTACTATAATTTTGCTTCCTCTTTGCAGGAGACAGCTGCTCTACATGGGTAGCTCTTCTGCAGCACGGTAAGACATTATCAAAAAGCTTATTGCTGATGCTAATGGAACTGGTCTAGCTGCTGACACAGAACATATGGCTTTACTGGATTTCAGTTCCAAAATGCTGACCCCCTCTTTCAGAAGAAAGGAGCATGGTGATCTGGAGGACGCGGCTCAGCCATATCCTCACTGTAGGAGACTGAGAGATGTATGGGCTATTTCACCCCCATTGGCTTGGAAGGGAAAGTTAGCATGCTTACACTTCCCTCATCCAATTTAAAGAAAACGAACCAAAAATGTTGTGTTCAGAAACCATCATGCTGGTACCAATAGGGTTAAAATTTCTCCAGCAGTGTGCCTTTTGGAGGTTTGGAATTTTTTGCTATTACTTGGATAAAAAAATTGATAAAGATAAGACATGCAGTTTTCTTTTTCTAAGGCTGTACTCATTTAATGGTTAAACTTGAAAAGGGGATACTAGAAGCATCCTGAATACACTTTAAATGAGTTTAAAATTCCAGTTGCTTATAGCTTATGAAAAAAGTGTCTTGAACCAAACGGTCTCAGTGGGGTGATGCATGAGCAAAATGTAAAATGACACATAATGAAATAAAGTAATTTTATTTGCAAACCTGTTTGAAAGGCTGGTACAGAATGTAACAATCAAGCAGAAGCAGTCTGGCATTTCTCTTGGTGTACTTTTGCAGAATTATGTGACCCAAGAAAGAAAACATTAAGATGTTCTGATTTCACCCTATAGGACACAGAAATACACTTTGGTTAATGCTTACCATAATTCTATCTACTTGGCTCAGACAGTTATATTTTTATGAATCTTACGTTACTTTCTGTCACCCTCTAGGCAACAATATAGAGTTATTACAGTATAAAGGAAAATGCTTCCTGTTGAGCTTATACTTGAACAAGTCTTAACCATGTGGAAGCTCTTAATAAAAGGGTAAATATACTAAGGAATAAACAGGTAGAGTGAATAAAAAAGGAATATAGGCTTTATGGATGCTCAGGTTGATGGCATAAACCAGCAAAACACAGAAAACTCCAAGGTACAGCAGACATGCTAAGCTACATCAGAAATCTGAGGGGGTTAGAATTTTGTTAAGTGAATTTAGTGCTCATTAAGGGATTTGCGGTGTCAGCATTATAAAGCAAAGTCCTCTCTCGCCCTCAGAATTGGAACAGCACAGTGCAGCAATATTAATTCCACGGCCGTTCCCTTCTTGGCCTTGCCAATAAAATTATTACCCAGGGACCCAATTGTTCGGCACTGCTCGGCGAGTGCCTCCTCACGAGAAATTGAGCTGAGCTCACCGGCTCTTTTAATGTGGCAGACAGATTGTAGCGCACTGTGCCATGCCAGGCTTGAAACACAGACAGCTTCTGCCTTTAGTTTAAAGGAAAATATTGTGAATTACTCTTGTTGTTTTCTGTATCTCCCTGAAATACCCACACAAATTGTTTCCTTCTGCTTTACATCTCTCATCATTTCCGTCTTTGTTCTCAGCCTAGTTATTTTGACTAGAAGTTTATTTTGCACAGCATAGGAAATAGAGATCAACAAATACCAACCAGACTTAGGAAAAAATATCGGTGTGTAGGTTTTCAAACAAGTTTTGTGGAGCAGAGATCTAGTGGTGCAGAAAACACTGATGAGGTTGAAAAAACTGTACTTGCTCTCTCTATTTTTTTATCTTTCTCTCTTAGCTGAAAGTCAGCTAGAAAATTTTCATTCCATGGCAACTCTTCATAATGGGTATACACGTATATTGCAAACCCTTTTTCCCTGTGGCCCCATGTGGCTTTTTAAGCCCAAATATAAAGCCTTCCTCAGCATTACCTTATCCCTTTGTCCAGACATCATTCAAAGCTACAGTTGATTTTCTAAATTACATCATATGTAACTAGATTTATTTTTCCTTTTCTGCAGATATAGTTTAATTTCCTTTTCCAATTTGCATGGGTGCACACTCA
Organism: Aphelocoma coerulescens; assembly: GCF_041296385.1. NCBI lineage: Eukaryota > Metazoa > Chordata > Aves > Passeriformes > Corvidae > Aphelocoma > Aphelocoma coerulescens. The sequence continues at coordinate 31,198,405 of NC_091013.1, forward strand.
TAAATTTTAAATATATTTAACCTCTTTTCAAAGAATCATTTTAATTTCTCTAAGGTCCATGACCTTTAACTTTGATACACAACACTTTGTACGTTAAAAACCCACAAACACATCCAGAAATAATGCTTTAAACACCTTTGCTTGAAACAAAACATTCCTCTGCATGGGGCTCCTGGTAGCCCAGAAATAAGGGCTTCAGCTGAGAGTCATTTGCTGGGGCTTTGCTGATCACAGAGTTCATCAAGTATCTAATTAGTGAGGGAAGGTTGGATGGGCCACCCTGGATCCAAACAGGAATCTTGCAAGCCCAGGGACTGACCAGCACCTCTGGCTGCTAGAGGAAGGCAGAGAACACACTTCCACATGGCAATCATAGGTTGACTTGCACCCATGGCAAGTCCTTTGTCACCTCCTGAGATGTTACCAGCGATGAAAGGATCCCTCCTTGAACTGTGGAGTTTTAAGTGCCTTCTATTTCTGAATAGTCACCTTGTCACCCAGGCAGATAATTACCACTGTCATCTCTTGTTCCTCACCATTAGATGCCCCTTTCTAAGAGTAACCTCCTTGGAAAGTCCACATCCACACCTCCCAGGTGATGATGCTGGGCTATTTCCTTTCTAATAAACTTTTGCCATGAAAGGCAAGGAGCAGGAAGCAAAGGACCTGCCTCCCAAGCTGAGCATCTTTGCTTAGCTTTGGAGAAGAGTAGGTAGCAACCTCCAAGCCCAGTTTGGGTGACCTTTCTAGGACAGCAAGAAGGGACAGCCTGTTTCAGATGCCAGAGAAGATGACCTGGGGACCACAGCTAGCCAGCACGGGAATGTCATGTTGGCTGTAACTCCATTCCCAACTCATGCTCCACAGCAGGTCCTGGCTGCTGGTACATAACCCCAGTTCACAGCAGCACTGGAGATCCCCAGAAAGAACACACAAGTCTCTGTGATTGCTCAGCAAGGATCACCTGCCTCCTCCTTGTTTTGGTTTGCAAATGCAATTATCCCAAATAAATCTGTTAGTGTATATATATATACACACACACAGAGGTATATATATTTTTTGTCACTGTAATCCTTCTCAGATTTTTCAGCACTGGCACTGCTCAGGGCTTGCCTGTGAAGTGCAGGCAGTGGAACAAGCACAGCCTCTGGCACAGTGTGAAGGCAGGCAGGGATTGTGCTGTGCACCACTGCCTTTGTCTCCAGCTTGTCTCTGTTCAACGAAGGCTGCCAGGCAGCAACCTCAGTCACGCGGAGGTTTTCTTCAGGGAGCCACTGCTCCATGAGATACTCTGAAAAGATGCAACCTTAAACTGCTGCAGCCACTGAGAATTGTAATTATGGCATTTATTAAAGCCGTTTACAAGGCACAAATGTAAGACAAAAGGAAGTAGGTAGTAATCGTTTAACAGAACCTGACACCACTCACAAATTCAGAAATCTTTGGAGGAAAGATGAGGGATAGGTTAATAACCTTTCTCTTTTGGGTCCAAAGGGCATTGTGTGCTGCCAGCAGCCGTGACCAGCTTGAGTGTCCATCCACTGATCCCTTGGCCACTTTGTGAGATGGCCCCTGACATCTGTTGGGGGGTGACTGGCTGGCATGTGTAATTGGGAGCTGTCACTGGGGACACCCTCTTTGCTGCCCCCACGCCCGCTGTGCCTGACCCCAACCTGCAGACCCCTCGGCAGGCTCTGGTTTGGAGGGTGGCGTGTACCTGCCGTGCTCATTGCCAGCAGGTCGTGCCCTCCCATCGCCAAAAAGCCACCATCCAGCAAAAGGGCTTTGTTCGATCTGGACCCCAGGGAAAGCCCACTCATAGCATTGGGTTCAGTCCTTTTGTTTCCAGGTTAAAAACTTGACCTTCCCCTCCCCTGAGCCTGAAACAGCCCTCACAGCACTTCTGTTCAGCAATTACATTTTCTTTTTAAATCTTTCCTTGGGGCTCAGGTGACAAAAAGACTTTGATAATATAAATAGGTCTCAAAACCTTTTGTGTGGGTAAAAAAACTATAGTAAAGAGAAAAACAAGAGGAAAAAAAATCTGTGTCTCTCTAATTGGCATAATTCCTTCAGCGTGGTTTATAATTTAAGACGGATCAATTTTGCAGCTGACATGATAGATGTTGTCATCAATACTTGGAAACAGCAATTTATATTTCTTTGTTTGGGGACACAGCCATCCACCTACCTCCGTAGGGGTATTATGTGTGAATCAAGAGCAATATGTGGCCAGTAGACTAAGACTTGACTTAGACTTCCAGCCATGCACCTTATTAAAATAATAAATATTTTCATTATCCAGAGAATCCATTATAGTTCTCTGTTTTAGCTATTGTTAACTAATAATTTGGATTAATTACCAAGTTAAATCATTAAAAATTAAATCCATATATTTTGCTTCTTTAAAAGAGTGATAGCTTGCAACCATTTGTGTATTATGCGTGTTAAGTGGGAGAGTGATGAAATATGTTGTGTTAACTTAACTTTGACAGAATCTGTATCCATGCCATATTACACTCTGGTCTTATCAAATCTCAGAAGCTACAGTGTATAAATAGACTGCATCAGGAGAGAAATCATTCACAATATTTTTGGCATCTTTTGTAGTGACTAGAGAAGAGTCACCTAACGAATACAACATACAATAATGCAATAAAAGGGTGTATAAGAGCATAGAATCAAGGAGCACTTACACCTGCTGAGTCAGAGTCAAGGTTAGGCATATGTTAGCGATCAGACATAAATACAACTTTCATCCTAAGGAATTTCAAAGCAGATTGCAAGTTTAAATAAATAGGGAAGCACAATTCAGAGCTCATTTCACTCTCTGCTGAAGCAACCAGACATTGTGCTGGAACTTAGCACTGATTTAATGAAACATAATCAGGTTGAAGACATATAGATACAGGGAGAAAGTAAAGTTATTTAGAGAGAAAAATATTTACAAATGTACATTTTATTATGTTAAGAGTACTAAACTATGGACTGTGCAACTGCTCAAACTGCAAGTTACTGAGCTCAATATGGGAAGAATAGTGACACTGGACAGGCGGTGATATACAGGTGGCTAGACCAGTGGGTTTGCCTTTGCTGTAAACGATGAAGTTATGAAAAACCACTACATTGAAAACTCTTTTCACTTAAGCGCATAAATATCTGCAGTGGAACACTGTATTTGAATTTAAGTAGCAAGCCTATTATAAAGTATACTCATTAGACTACTTTAGAGACCCCTGGAAAAACAAAACACATCTTAAAGCACTGAGGGACTGATTCTGCAAAACTAGCTCTAATTTAGGATCTTGCCCCTGTGGAGCTGGTGCCCAGCAGAAATAAGTACTACTCAGAATGGTGATGAGATGCTAAAGCAAGACTATCTAATGCTTCTTGGCTTTTAATCTCATGGAAGAGAGTCATGTCTAGGTGTTATGCAAACACTCACCAACGAACCACATATGTCCTGTCACAGCCTATACAAGGGCTCAGAGCAGTTACCAGAGCTGCCCTGGGAGTACTGCCCTGCACTGAGAGGTAGAAGTGTATCACACACCAAGAAATGTGTGACTGTGCTTGGTAATCCTCCCTGCCAAGCAATGCAGCAGTGCCCTCTGAAGGAATTGCTGATGGATTAGGCTGTTGGGACAAGAGCAAGCATGGATTTACTGAAGAGATATGATGAGATGTAACAGCCCCCACTTTTGTCCCTGAAACCACAAGATGTGACATGCACTCTCTAATCCTGGACCACGCTGCACATACACGGCTGTGATGCTACCCCCGGCAACCACTGAAATTCACAGGCAAAAAGGAGGTTCTGCCTGTGTCCCACCACTCTGCATTGGTGTGTCACAAGTGGGGCAAGACGTAAAAATTCTTGTTCTTGAGACACACTGTACTAATGCTAAGGCATTCCTACACCAGCCACTTCCAGAATTCTTCTCTTCTTCGAAAGCATTCAGTTACGGTTTTATGAATTCACTGGGAATTAATTTCTTGCTGGGTACATGTCTTAAAGGTAGGTCATACCAAAGAGATACTATGGTGGTATTTTGCATAGAGGATGTTGACTAAGAATGTAGTATTTCTCACCTCCCCCTTATTTTATGTTACATTAAAATTATCTTTACTCTTCCTCAGGCAGTTGCTATGCCACGCTTAAGACAGAGAGTCTGAGAAGAGGGAAATGTCAACTTTTAAGATGATGTTCAGCTTTCCTGTTACATGCAATCTTTATATGAGGGATTTGAATTACATATTGTTCCTGGGCCTTTGGCTCTTCTTACAAAGTCTGCTTGACTGGGCACAGTTGCTTGCTTATTCTTAATAAAGAGTTGTTAACAGAGGAAAGAGCACAATGAAGGGGCAGGTAAGGTCTATATGAATCATTAAAAATATATGTACAACAAGCAGGATTAGATAGCACACACATATTTTTATTTATATAATGCCATGCTTTCATAAAAAGGCAGGTTTCATTACCTACAGGAGTTGAAAATATGTTGACAAGTCACACAGCAAGGGATGACAGGGGAAAACTGTGGGTTGGTCACAACAGGCAATGGGGAAGGGTTTTCTTCAGTCACTGTCCTGAAATTCTGTATGTTACGGTTTCAATCATGGAACCCACTGGAGATGGATGGGACACTTTTAAGTAAGAAAGCAGCAGGTGAGGTTACTATTCAGTGGCTGGCAAGAGGGAAGGATTTGAATGAATAAGACTCAGAGGATGAATAAGCACAGAGGATGCTCCAGCCACAGGGACCAACCACGGTGTTACACTGAGGAGTCAGCAGAGGAGCCTAGCCAGGTACATCATAGAGGAAGCAAAATTAGGGGTGGAAGGTGAACCTGTAGGTGAGGTCTCGCATACAAGGAGTTTCAAAAATGCTACCAGGGTCAGAAGAAAAACGGGGAAACATCAAGCACCATGGCAGATAAGCAAAGCAGCTGGGATTTTGAAATGACATTAATTTCAATGCAATTAGTCTTGATGTTCTCTGCTCTGCATGAGAGGAGAATCATGGCCATGATGGGAAAGAAAAGAACACCATGATAATGATATACATGCAAGAAATGTAAAAGAAAAATAATAACTTTTTGTGTTCAAACATATTAAAAACATAAAACATACTGCCTATCATTGTGTATTACTCTTTGAAATTTAATTCACTCAGTGCTGTTCATGCTGTTTGTTTACATTTTCTATTGATCTCAGTTTGGATGATGAATTTAGCCTATGGAATTTTGCTTCCAAGTTTCCACACTTGAGCTACCACTTGTGAGCATTGCAGTCCACCTTGCTCTTTATAGAATGACCTGGGGTCAATTCCAGTGCTGATGTAAAGGGGGTCCCACTTCTAGTGATGTAATCCATAAAGGCAGCCTAAGCCTGCCTTGGGGCCATGCTGCAATGGGGGTTGCACAATCTCCCTTAAAATAAGAAGAGCGAGGCAGCACAGGCTGTGGCTTGAAAAGGTCAGCATAAATATGCTGCCCTTCACTCCTTCACACATAAGTAATGTATTTGCTGAGAATGTTACCTGCTTTCCAGGCTCAACCTTCTGCTGTGGTAAGCTTTACCCCAACTGACAAAAAACTTGTTTTCAGGTGGGTTTATTTATGTGTCCATTAATACTGTACCAAGCCTGGCATCTGAACTGGCCTGAATTTTTTCATTTTCATCTTCATTTCCTCTGGTTAGGCAGGGGGTGCCACAAGTCTTCCCAACCGGGACACATCCTTCTCCATCCCTCTGGGGAAGCTGAGGAGACAGATGTTACAGGAGCGAGCTCCCGTGTGTCACTCCAGGCTGAAGATGTGCCACATCCAGAGGGTCGGGGGACTTCAGGCAGTAGGAGGCAGCACCACCTTGGCTGTGCAAGGGAACAGAAGCAGTTGTGAAGTGGCTTGGGACTTTCAGATGACTTGCCGAAAGTGGCGTACAAACTGCAACGGGTTTTCAAACCTTTCCCTTGGAGTGTGCCTACGCTGCAGCCAAAGCTGCGCTGCAGCCTGTGCAGGGTTACCAACCCTAAATTAAATCAAGCTAACTCAGGAAGGAATAACACACAGTCACAAAACCAGACGAGAAGCCTGCATAAATACTTGAGCATGAGCACTGCTCTGGGCTGCCAGGGTGTCATGCACGTCAGGGTGCCCTAGCCAGCTGCCAGCTGGGTTGGCTTGGTCTCCAAGAGCAGGGATCTCCCAGTGTGGGATCGCTCTGCAGATATTCGCGTTGGCGCTGTTGCATGAATAGCCCCCTCTTTTCATCACGGATTTTGCACATTTCTTCTCCCTGTCTGCGATGACATGGCACTTCTCTGGCAGCTACTCACTTCTTAGCTGAAAAGCTCAGTATTCTGGAAAGTATTTAATGTGTGTTAACCTCTCTTAATGTGATTCAGCAACTACAAATCAGAAGCGCCTGCCTCCCCTGGCCGGCCAGATATCACAGCCGGTGCCTCACACAGGCTAGATGGACAGTGCGAGGCATCTTACTCTCTTTGGGTGGCAAGTGCTGATGATTGGTACTTTTATTTTTAACCAGAAATCATTCCTTTTTAAAGGCTTCGTGCAATCCAGGGACTTTTAATCGGCTGTGCAGGTCTAGGTGGACCTGTATGGACATGGAGACTTGCACAGGTGCAGTTTATCTAAGAAGGAATTGGTGCAAAAAGGCCTTAACGCACACCAACCCCTGGACAGTGGAGAGAGCCCCGGGAGCACCCCGGGCTGCTGGCTCCAGCACGGAGAACCAGGGCCACGGCCCCGTCCCAAAATAAATGTCACAATTTCTCCCCAGTGTTTCTCTGCCAAACATCATGGTGCTTAACACGCGTGAGGTGCTGGTGAGCCGGGGTGCTATGGGCCACCCCAGGGTACCTGGCAAGGAGGAGGAAGAGGAGGAAAACGAAGAGAAGGAGGAAGAGAGCGGAAAAAACCCACCCCAAACCCAACTTCGGCGGGCCAAAGCCCGCCACCGGGGTGCAAGTTTCCACCAACTCCCCCTGCCTGGGGGGCTCTGCCGCCCCCCCGCGCCGAGCGGGCGCTGCGCGGACGCGGGCGCTGCGTGCGCGGGGCGGGCGCCGCCTCGGCCGCGCTCCCGGCGGCGGGCGGGAGGGAGGAGGCGCGGGGGAGCGGGGCGGGAGCGGAGCGCGGGGGCGGCGGCGGCCGAGCCGAGCCCAGCCGAGCCGAGCCGAGCCGCTCGCACACGAGCGGTGACACCGTGTGCTTTCTTTTGGGGGCAGGGTGCTTGCTTTTTTCCTAGCGGGAAGCGGGAGGAAGGTGGCCGTGGGGGTCCGTCCCCTCCCGCGCGTGTGCGGAGAGGGGCCGGCGGCGGCGCCGGGGGTGCTCCGCGCCCTCGCCCTGCCCGCGGTGCAGTTACGATGCGCCCCGGACGCCGTGTGGTTGCAGCGCGGCGGCGCTGACATCGCTCACCATGGACAGCTTCGACTTAGCTCTCCTTCAGGAGTGGGACCTGGACTCTCTATGGTGAGTGGTGCCTCTGCTTCCCCCAGGCGCGGGGACACAGGGGCTGCGGGGGATGTGCGATAACTGGGGGATGTGCAATAATTTGGAGTGGGTGTGCACTTACCTGGAGAGGTGCAGTAAATTTGGGGTGCAGTAATAGTGGGCGTGCAATAAGGGGGGTGTATTGGCTCGAAGGTGCAATAACTGGGGCAGCGGGTGTATTAGCAGAGGGTGCAGCCCAAAGAGGTGTCTCCTCTGCCACTTGCTCTCCCAGCATTGCTGGCTCGGCAGGGGCAGAGGGACGGGTGCCCCCCTCCCCTGACTGCCAGGGTGGATCCGGGAGGTGAGTGTGGTGTTTGACTGGAGGAGTCACCTGCACTCATCCCTCCGCCCCCCCCCCCCATGCCCACCGCTGTCACCCCCCCAGTGGTCTTGTACCCTTGTGCTCACCCACCTCTGGTACCTCAGGTTGGACTCCCGTAGCTCATCCCCCATCCTTCCTGTACGCCCCTTTCACCTCCCACCCCCACCTTCGCTCCTCAACTCCCTCCCGGGCCGTCTTTATTGCGTCCCCCCCCGTTGCATGCCCTTGACCTCCCCCTGCGCACCCCCGTCCCCGCCCGCCCCGGCGGCGGGTGCGGGGCTGCCGGGGAGGAGGGGAAACAATTTCTAGAAATGTCATTAGCAGCTGGAGGTGGGAAGCGCTGCCCTCCCCCCTGCACCACCCTCCCCAGGCTGCTGCTTCTGCCAAGTCCCGGAGTTTGCTGCGGGAGTCACGCTGCCCCCGGGCGGCCGCCGCTCCCCGCCGCCGGTCCCACTGGGGTCCGCAGGGTGGGGAGGAAGCGCTCCGCTCCCCGCCAGAACCCCCCGGTGTGCGGGGAAGCGCCCCCGGGCCGCGCCGGGACGCGGGGGGGATGCCGCGGAGCAGCCCCGGCCAGGCCTGCCCGCCTTCCCCAGCGGGGCGCCGGGCGGGGTGCGCTCCTGCGCGGGTGCGCTCCGCGGGGCAGCGGCGGCACTGCGCGCCCGCCCGCCGGGTCGCGAGTGCGGGGAGCTGAGGTTACTTTTGCCTGGCATCAGTTACCGGTGTGCATTTTGTTTTAAACCGTGTTAGGTGATCTATGGCTTCTGTCAGTAGGGTGCGCGTTCGACAGCGCCGGCTTATCTCCGCGGCGGCAGGTGTAGCAAAATAGGCTGGACCAGCGAGTCCCGTTAGTTGAGCCGCTTCTCACAAAAGACCTCAAGATGATGAGAACAGCTTGCGCTGCATAATGTGGGTGCTTATAAATGCATACACTGATAACATCGAGCCCAATAAAACTTTTACATTGCTGTGGGAACTTTAAAGAGCACATATAATACAAAATTAGTTATTACCCCATAAAAGTTTTTAATTATAGGGTTTCTGCCTGTGACACAAGTTAAGGCTATGCCCTCGTTTCAATTATAAATACCAATATTCAGTTTATATCCAAACCATAACATTTATCTCTGGCCTGATTTTAAGTTTACAGTTCATATGCACAGTTTTACAATTAAATTACATGTTTTTTTCTATTAAACAAGAGTGGGAGAAATAATACTTTTACAAATTTAAATGCTTTTCCCTTTCTCTTGAATGAAGACAAACTTTGGGCGAATTTTCTTTTTCAGCAAAAGTGGGCTGTCCATTGCTCTGTTCTCCGAGCTGGCTATTTGAGGTAATAATGATTTAAAAAACTAACATTGTAACTCTCAGACATTAGCGATCTAGGCTGTGTCTGGCCATTGCTTCTTCTCATAACCTTTTTAGCACGCTTTTGGCTGTTGTGGAGCCACTTTCAAATGACTGTGGTTGCCGTAAAACTCTTGTACAGGTTGAAAAAAACATCAACTGTTTTCCAGCTGAATTACCTGCTTAAAAATATCTGCGTTTGCCTTATGTGCAATCTTGTGGTTTCATAGCTCTTGTTACTTGTTTTCCTCTACAGCTGTTGCAGTTTAGAAGGTGAGTTCATCAGAAGGGCTCCAAAAAGCACATTAAAAGCCGTTGCATAGTGGCAGGCCTGCATTCGTTGCTAAACTTTCCCCCGTGTAGGGGCTGAACCCTACAAATGCCCAGAGCAGTGCCTAGTGAGGGGAGCAAGAGGGTTGCAGGTGTTTGCTGTTGTGCCCAGGTCCTTTTGGGGCACTAAGTTTTGCTGAGAAGCTTTAGCTTCGAGTATCAGATCATGGACTGAAAGTTTATAATGAAGCAGCTGTTTGACAAGTGGTTCAGAATAGTCAGTTTTGAAAAGTCGTGCAAGCAGTAATAAATAAAAACTTACTTTGGCTCAGTGAAAGCTTCCAAAGTCTGTTGTGAAGGTCAGCAGTGCCTTGGGGCCCTGGGTCAGTCTCCCATTTGCAGGCAGGGTGTCTGTTGCTTGCTGCCCTCCTGCTGTCCTGCCTGCTCGCCAAGGGGCAAGTTATGGATGTTCTCAAGAAACCTGGCGTGAATTCTGTACTAAACTGACCATAACAAAGCTGGTATGGTAATGTTCAGCTATGAAGACTTATGAGAATGCCTTCAAAGTTGTGCAGTTGTTGCCAAAAAGGGAAATAAAATACACCACATAGATAGGAAGTACTTCATGTCAAAGAGCAACACTTAAAGAGACTTAATTTTCTCTGCAGCAAGAATGAATGTTGTCCTTTATTCTTTTGAATGTAGCCATAATGGCAATTTGCGCACTTAATTTATGACTGAAAATCCACTTTTTGAAGTATTTGGTGAACATTTTGCTTAGAAGTGCAGTAATTAAATATTAATGTGCTGTTCTAAAGTGCTTTTTTTTTTTAGTTTGAGAAGTTCTTGGAAAATCAAAAGGGTTTTCCAAATGAACAGAGGCATGCTAATCAATTCTCATCGATTGTTACTATTACACTATTAATGAATTTTCTTTCCAATTAATATATGCCATGTCTTTTGCTTTGCTGTAATATAGAAAATGTAATGATACATCATGTAGTGACTATAAGACAGTGTTTAGCTAGTAAACTGCAATGGTAGAACATTGTAAGCTGTTTTCTACTAAACAGTAGTTTTTCCAGGTTGTATAGATGCCAATAACACTTCTGCTTCCCAGAAAACTACTATAATTCAAATAGTGAAAGCTGAGCACAAACTCAAATAGGAATTTTAAGAAAACATACCGATCTGTGGCATAAACAAAACTTGTGCCCATTTGGTAAGCTTTTTCTGGAACATTTTAGTGTGATCAGCCCAGCTTAACTCAAGGTGCTGTTACTGCTGACTAACAGAGTTATCCTGGACACAGGGCACTGACTTCAAACCACAGCCCCGTCTCCTGTTTTTCTTTCTCCATGCATTTAGTTGTGTGCTACATGTGTAGTTTTACTTGTCCAGACTCAAGGTTATGGATTCTCCGGTGCATTACAGGTTTACATTTGTTTACACTGGACAAAAAGATGGAAAATCTCAGCTGGAGGTGTTTTATATGCCTGCTGTACATCAGTAAACATACTATATGTGATGGAAAGCAGCAAATGAACAGACCAAAGGACCTAATCAGTGTGCCCGGACTAGTTCTGCATTACAGCCATTTGTGTTGTTATTTTCTTTATTTCACAAATCAAGATCAAAATTCAGCCAGGTCCTTAACTCTGTTCTTAGGTTTAGGCACAGCAATAGCCCCAGTGAAGACCAGCTAGTAAAGGCTCTCCTCACGTGCTGATGTAAGATACATGCGTAGGCAGAGTTGTTCCCCATTCATTGAAAGCAATTAGCAGTTTTATTAAAGCACTTACTGAGTTGTACCAAACAAGAAAATAATTTTGAATGTAAGATGTTTGTTAGCCACAAACAAAACAGTGTTTGTTTAGGTAAAAGAAGCCAAGTATGTAATTGGTTTATTTGGTAGTTATCTGATACTTCTGTGCGTTTTGAGTTAACATCATTTTTGTAGGGGTTGGATAGTCCTGTAAAAAATGTATAGCTGTTTAGCTTCCAAGCTGAGATCGATATCAAATGCCACAGTATAAGATGGCCCAGTGTGTTTTACAGACCGTGTATTGAATTATTAGTTCATTTGCTATCTTTGGGTCTGTTCCTGCTCCATTTGAAGTCAATGAGAGTTTTGTTTGGAAGTTGCTATTAACAAAAAGTGGTCAGACATCCAGCAGTCTTATAAATGAACCTTTTGTAACTTCTTGATTCCAGGTTGCCTGGCTTTTAGTCACTATATTTTATAGTTGTCTAAGGCAAGATATTTTTTTTTTATGTTGCATGGTGTTTACTGGAGACAGTTTTAAAAAGCTAATTCTACACATGCTTCTTCAGTCAAAGTAGAAGATCATGATGTTTATTTTCAGATAACAGTAAGCTACTTTGGGGTGAGAGGGGTCACTCCAGCCATTTTCTCAGTATGGTAACAGGCTGGACCAGCTTGGCCTTTTCACTGAAAATGCTAAGCAATAATACCTCCTTCTCACAAAAAGAAAAATCAAGTTAGTGCCTTCTTTTATCTCACATCTCCTTTACAACTCTACTCCGGCCTGTGTCTTGGACTTTGCCCCTTATTTTTTTCTTTTTTCACTCTTGCTTCTTTTCAACCAGTAATGCTTGAAATCATCTTCATCTCTTTATTTCTCTCTCTGTAGTGTTTCCTATTCTCCCTTCCTCCCAGTGTCAACCACAGTTACCACCTATCCCTCACTGAGCTCCCATCTAAAAATTTGCTCTTTCTGTGATGATTATAAGTTGTGAGCAAACAATAGACAAGTAATAACTATAGACTGTTCCCTTCTCCTGCTTTCACAGCATGTTCTCTCTTACTGATGCTTGTTTTTTAGGCTGGAAGCCCTTTGGGTCAGGAACTGCTTTTATTGTTTGAGCTTTTTTTTCTTACAGCACTGAACAAATTATATGCACTAAAACATTATAAATAATAAGAGGAGGAAGCTTTTCATGGTCATAATACTTTATAAACATCATCTGAATAATAATATTTTAAAAACACGTCTGTTGTGCCGTGTGAGTGCTCATTTGCTGGATGTAATATACCACATCCTCCTCATTTGAGTCTCCTCTGAGTCCAGAGGCTTTGCCAGTTTACATCAGATGAGAATCTGGACTATCATCTCTAATTCCCTGTACTTAGTAGTTGTTTGTTTGGTTTTTTTTAAAAGAATAGTTAGTTTTTTAAACTTCTGATTTGTTTTTGTCTAATAAGTAAAATTCTGTTATACCAGTAGGACAGTGGATGTGCTTTCATCTGTCTCCCTGAGAACTGTTTGAGTACCCATGCCCAACTGTGTGATGCAAGAGGTGAACAGCCCTTTGGGCTTTCATTCTGATGCTCAGACCTGTAGATTTGTGCTCCTCTGGGAATGTATTCATCAGAAGCTGAGGCAAAACCCTTACTTGACTGTAGTTGAACGGTTCAGAAGAGGCAGCATTTGCCATTCTTTGTGAGTATTTTGAGGAAAATAGTAAGTTTCTTAAAACTAGTGGATGAGAAATATGGGCCATTAAAAAAGCATACCAAAAAATACTGGATGTGGGAACATCTTGTCATCCATATATTAGCAATAATTTCATACTTGACTCCACGACACTGTCATTAAAGAAAGCAACTGTTTAATTACAGGGGTTTCTAATGTCATATAACAAGTTAATCCATTTGCCTCATATTTATGACTAGGAAATGACAAAGCATGGATAAAAAGAGAGATACCTTACAGTCTGGTTATAACTTTTGTAACAGTAGGAGTAATAAAGTAAAATCTGTAGAAATGAAGAAACACTGGTATCACGTACAGCTGGAAATCAGGGAGGTGAAGTTCTGTCCGACATGTTGTCTCATCTGACAGACTGATCAGGTTGTAACTGTGAAGTGGCCCATCACAAAATGAAATTTCAAAAGGATGGTATTTTTTAGGAAACCCATGGAAACTTTTCTTTGTATATGGGCTGGTTAGCTGTAAGGCTAATTCCAGGGGAAAACCACAAGTTCATTGTGAAAAACTGAAGTAGGAAAAGGGAAAGCTGTGACCAACCTTTCTTAGTTTTGAACAGAACTAGCTCTTTGTAAACCCTGCCCTACTGGGGAGTAGGAATTTCCATTTTGCTGCTGCTGCTGGCGACTGGATTCTGACTGCTCCCAGAGAGCCCGCTGGTCCCTGCTCTGGCCAAATCCACTGGGCTCACATCATTACCAGCAGGGCTACTCGTCTGTCTCTTAAAATCAGTATTAAGACACTGGTTGTACTTGCTGGCTCTGCCTAGGACCCCAGGAGAGCAAATAATGCATACTTGTAGTTGAATACTCAGGTAATAATCTACATAATTTCCAAATAATTTGTGGGTAACTACAAATTTATACTTAGGAAAAAGTGAATGAACTGTAGTGACAGTTAAATGAACATAATGACAATTATTAATATTCTGTGCTAAACGTTTTCTGAATCTTTTCAAAGGTACAAGTGCATAACTTGTGTTCCTCTCTTACAACTTGATATCTCAACTTTCCTAGTACCTTAAGCAAACAAAAAATAGTGACTTAAGACAACTGCATTTTATCCTCTTAGGAAGATGTAAACCTGAATGCATGTACCAAGGACCTGGATACAGATGTATCCTGGGAAATATGACAGTAGAAATGCCATTTAAACTTATCCTCAGAGACCCTTTATGTATTTCCTAAAAAATAAATTAGTTCCAATGCAGCAGTGGTGGTCTCAGCAGGCAGGAAACACTTAAAATTATGCAGAAGGGACCAGAAATCTTTGCTAAGAAGCTTTTTGTTCCTATGTTTTGTTTCTCAATAAAGATGATCCACAACTGTAAGTACTTAAAACTGAAAACAAGAGGGTTGTATCTGACAAAGCTGCACAACTTCTTAATGTAGCCCAGTCTTTCTGTGTGGCTGTTTTCACATGTTTTGGACCAGAGAAAGAGTCCTTTGTGGCTCAGCCTGGTTTGACTACATGGCAGGAGTGTACAAATAGAGGATGAAGGTGGTGTCCTCTTACACTGAGTATGTTTTGATTGCTTTGAGCTGTGATCACTTCTTACTGCACATACCACTTCTGAAATCTGTTAGGGAGAAACTCATGGCTTCCCTAGCTCATACATTACCATAATGGTGCAGTCTAGATGCCAGGTACTATGATGACCTATGGTGGTAAGAAAAATGCAAATATGACAGACAGATGGATGAGGAGGAAAGAACATTGGTGTGAAGTATGTGTTTGCAGAGTTTGGACTCAAAAGCCACCCTGACAGTGGTCTCTCTCCAACCACACATTTCCCTGTTTCTATCCTTGCCTTCTTTGTCTTGGTCACTGTGAAGGTTTTGGGTGCATGGTTGCATGTTCTCATGCATGGGTGTTGGCAGATATCCTAAACCTCCTCTGGGGGGACGCTAGCTTTTTTTCTGATGATGCTAAATGATGTCTACACCCTAGTGATGTACCAAGAGAAAATTGATTCCTTCTGTCATTGACCACTTGTGATTGGCCAGAAGGGTTCATCTCTCAGGTCTGTCGATTTTAGGAGAGAATGATGCCACTTTAATGTTTTTGTGATCTTTTGCTTTAGAACAGCAAGTGTGGTAGATGGCTGAACCTTAGCCTAGAAAAAAATTAACAGACTGAGTTGACAGAGACTCTGAAGAAGATAATTACATTGATATGCATCCAATAGAAGACACATTTTTATATTTTTTTGTTTCTGACATAGGGAGGGAACTTGTCATGTCATCAACTGTTTTTAAAGGACAAAGTAACAATAAAAGCTAAGCATGCTCTTCTTCATTTGTTTTTGGCAAAGAGAGTGTAACATTTTCTCCAGGATGATGACCTTGAATTAACTAAATGTCACCAGTTTAAAGAGTAAATTAATGTCACAATGTGCTTTATTTGTGGTTAGGCCTGAAGACTCTTAGGAATTTCTTAATACAAAAGGTGTTTGTGTGCTAGTCCATTTACCCAGACTCCCTGCAAGAAAACCACCATGATCCCAACTGCTCTGAATTTGTGTCACCACATTGCCTTGCATGTTTGTGTACACCAGCATGTTTGCAGCTTGTGGAGCTCTGCCTTTCAGAGTGTATCACAGAATCACAAAATGGCTTGCATTGGGAGGGACCTTGAAGATCACTTAGTGCCAGCCCCCTGCCTTGGACAGGGACACCTTCCACTAGACCAGGTTGCTCAGAGCCCCGTCCAACCTGGCCTTGAACACTGCCAGGACAGGGCATCCACAGCTTCTCTGGACAACCTTTTCCAGTGTCTCAGCACCCTCACAATAAAGAATTTCTTCCTAATATCTAATCTAAACCCACCTACTTTCAGTTTGAAGCCATTCCTCCTTGTCCTGTCACTACATGCCCTTGTAATAAGACTCTCCCCAGCTTTCCTGTTAGTCCCCTTTAGGTCTTGGAAGGTACTAAAAAGTCTCCCCTGAGACTTCTTCTTTCCTTTTTCTGAGGAGTGAATCCCATTCAAAATCCAGTCACACTCTTAAAAGGGGCAAGGATTTTGGTTTGATTTGGTCGGTTTTTTTGGAAACTGCCACTGGCTATGAAAATCTGTTCAAAACCCATAGCACTGGTAGCAAAAATCTGTGTATTACCAGTATATGTGGTAATGTATACCTGTTAGTGTATCCCTGGCCATTCAGTAGAGATGATTCTGCAATGTCTGAAGTGAAATGGTGTTGAGATAACCCAAACAGAGGAAAGCACAGATAAATGCTTTGCTGTTGGAGCTGAACTGACTTTTGTAGATCCAAGCAAACTATCTCTTTATGACACTCTTCAAGCCTTCACACTTCACAAGAACTTGCCAACTTGGGTGCATGGCTGCATGAACATGATTACGTAGCAAGTGGTATAAATGCAACCTTTTTTTTTTGTTGTTGTTCTTAGAAGTATGTAAGTAGCAGTATCTTGAACTAATTACAGCTGATGTAAAGCACATTTAAGGAAACCCATTAGCAAAGAATTAGAATTAGAGCAGATTAGCTATTCTTTAATGGCCTTGACTGTAGATCTTTTGATGCCTTGGTAGCTTTTCTAACACTCCTTGCTCATCTGTCTTTACCAAATGACTGAGAAGCTTCTTTCAAGTCACAGTCTGGTTGTAATGTGAAAAATTCGCTGTTTTCTGCTGAAAAAATTACTACCTGGAAAAGTAAATTCTGTGGAGTTCTGTACTGTATTTGTTGTTGAGATTTAAAGCATTTTGCTGCTCAGTGTGTCTGTATAATAGAATGAGCAATCCCTAATATGCTTCCTTGGAGTTATTAATTATTTACTTTCTTGAAATACAGATCATAGACAATTTTACATGACTTCCCTTGGTACAGACTTTCTTGTCTCTCTCTTTATTTTTGTATGCTTTGCAAATGCCTATAAATTCATTTTCACTGAAAGGGGAAATAAGTAATTTAGATGATTGCAGCTGCTTCATAATTAATTAATTTCAATTTAAAATAATCAAGTAGTGCCCATCCATTGTTCTGTGTGCTTTTATGAGGCATTAAGATTCACAATATCAAAATAAGTTCCAGATGGAAGTGCATACTTTATAATCAGAGAAAAAATATCTGGTTTTGTCAAAAACCTGTAGAGTCCTGCCCTGATCAAAACAGAAAGTGTTATGCTTAAGCATATTTTTCAAGTTTTGAGCCATTGCTTTAGGAATCACTTAAAAGTCCCAATTTGAAAAGTTTTATAGGGCAATAACTTATAAACAGAACTACAGAGTAAGAGAAACAGTGATGTATGAGTATATATTAATTTGTTTCCTCAAATACTCCTGGCATCTGTTAAAATGTAACACGTAGCAAGGCTTAGCACGTTTTCCCCTTTTTGGCACTCTTCTGTGATAAAGGGAAATATTTGCAATGATAAATCATCTCTTTGCTAATAATCAATAAATAACACAGTCTCCTGATAAAAAATTCATGGTAAAATGAAATAAAAAATTTTGAGCAGAAGGAAAAACAGTTTAAATGGTGCACTGAGGAAGTCAGTATGTTCTTATACTTTAATAAATCCTAGGGTTAATGGAAGAACTTTTAATGTGGCAGTTTGCAATAAGAATAAAAAATCTTTTTTGAACATGAAAGACTCTTATGTAAGAGGTTTACATTATGTAAATGTTAGTGTTATTGGCAATAGCCCATTATAAAGGAAAACTTTATATTCAGAAAAGCATTTGCAAATAATGGGATAGATGCAGCAATCTCTAGTCCTCACTTGGACAACTTTCTCTTTGAAGTCAATGGAAGTTTTGCCTGAATAAGGTGGAAGGAATTAGCCCATTCATTATTATCTGAATTACATCAAGAGCTGACTGCTAAACAATAAAATCATGATTCATAACATAACGGCTTCACTTAATTCTTTTGTAGTCTTAATATATCTCATTATATGGTACTTCTGTTCTTTCCTCTCTGTGCAGTATTCAAATTAAGAACAACCACCTTTACATAACTGATGGTTCGACATGTTTTGCTGCCTTAGCAAGATCAAAGGGTTTTATATACCCTTTTTGGATAGATATCAAGAATGGGGTGATCAATCTCTTCAGTAACCATTAAGCACAGTGTAAATATCTCAAGGTACCCAATTAGACACAAGTGGTTTGCCAGATGCTGAGAGCATCACCAGTTGTCAGGAGA
The DNA here is from genome assembly GCF_041296385.1 of Aphelocoma coerulescens. Taxonomy (NCBI): domain Eukaryota; kingdom Metazoa; phylum Chordata; class Aves; order Passeriformes; family Corvidae; genus Aphelocoma; species Aphelocoma coerulescens. The sequence continues at coordinate 31,216,547 of NC_091013.1, forward strand.
TCCCCAAATCTGTGGGACAGTCCAGAATTTATTAGGGATTAGTGGTGGTTCGAGTTGTCACTCCACTGATTTGTGGTCATTCAGCTGTGCCCTGTCACAAGCAGCCTGCATGATATGTGGAGATAAGGTTCAAGTGACAGCTACTTCGTCTTGCCCCCCAGGCACATTTGGGTGGGAAGGAGGCAGGGATGGATGGACACTGGTGTTTCGGTTCCTCTCTTGTGAGCAGAGAGGAATGTGATTTAAAATAAGTGAAATAGCAAAATTAGAAGGGCATAAGAGAAGCAGACTGAAGAGAGCAGCCCAAGAAAAGAGAACCCCAAAAGGCTTTATTAGGAAGCTGGAGTTAACCTGTTAACCCCTTGCCAGGAAGCCATCTGCAGCCTTCAGGGTTTAAGAATTCTTTTTATCTAGAGATGTAATTGACACAAGATGTGTAACAGCTGCAAGATGTCAGGTTTGTCAAAGTAACTAGAAAAATGAGTTCTATGACACACAGCAAAGTAACGTATAGCTAAAAAAAGAAAAGGAATAAATTATCATAAGGGTTAAAAAGAGGAAGAAAAATAGTCAAATAATGAAAGTTGCAATTAATTCTGGAGCACTGATGATTTGAAACTAAACTACAATGAAGGTTTCCAAGAAGAGTCAACATCTTAACTATTTACCCCAGTAGAAATAATAGTGAAACTCCTCATGTTCCCATCATAACCATACTTCTCTGAGGGGCTGGAATGGCTACTGCTCTGCACTGACTCCATAGTAGGGTGGGTGCTGTATTATTTTACCCTTCTGCCTGTAGCTGTTGTTATTCAGGTGCATTACCATTGCACTTTGCATCCACATAGGGACCCAGATTTGCTGTAAATAAGAGCTGTTGAGACTTGGGACAAACAGCCAGTTGCAGTACCAAAAACTTTGTAAACAAAGTGAAAAACAGAGGAAAATTATGGATAAAGGCAAAACTGGTAAGAAAGGAAAGACTGGAGTATTTTAATAATCTGAATAAAGAGCAGTTGCAGCAGACCACCAGCCTGACAGTGCTGCCAAATCCATGAGTGTGAGCATGATGGGAAAACTGAGAACTTTTCTTTTTAAGAACCTCAGAAGGAACAATGAAGTGATTTTGGGCATGTTTATGAGGACTCCTCCCAAGCATGAGTGACAGCACAGGAATACCCTGAAGGGATTAGTTGGAAACTTGGAGAGCCTTAATGGGTCAAGAGAAGACTAGAGAACTTTATTGTAATAGCTTTTGGTAATGACTTTTCATGATGATGGTGATAGCCACAAAGGGCATTCATGGTGAGGAAAGTGGGAACCAGTGAAGAAAAGGGGCTCATAGTCAAAGCACCCTGCCTGGGAAATGCTGTTTGCTGTGGCATCTCACCTGGAGCTGGCTCTCATCTGTGAAATCCAATTGTGCAAACTAAGGCAGAAAAATAGCAGCAGAAAAATGCCCTTGCCCAAAGAAGTCAGTAGATGGGTCTCAGTAACCCATTATAGTTTAGAGCTCCCATAATCCCAGTGTGTTAAAGGTCTGATACTGAAATGCTGGTAACTGTTGGGTATTCTGTAAGGTACTCCAGCACCTCATCAGACTACAAGCGGCACCAATAGGAACTAATTAAATATACCTATTATAGTAGTGCTATGGAGTACTGCTACAGTATTGCTGCTTTGGATCAGAGTGAGTCTTGGAACACCAACCTGGATGCCAGTCAGATACACCCAATTCCCACTTTCAGGAATTACTTGGAAATGTACCTCTTATTGAAAGCCTTAAAGAAAATGGAATTCTTGATTTTTTGAGAAAATATGTAACTCAAGTGTTTTCCTTTGCTCAACTCACATTCACATGCCAAAACAACTAATAAAATTTCAGAGTTGCTTGTATTGTAATTTGGTTGGCAGAAGAAAAGTCATCTATTAAAGCTGAAGTCATCATAACTCATTAGGTGCTAATGTATCTGCTGTGTGGTAGAGAAGCAGGCCAGTTCTGTTGAAACGCTGCTGGTTCGCCCTCATCCGCTCACAGTTGTCTCTGGAGGATTGGGAAGTATAAACAAGTTTTCTAACAATACGCGCTAAGAGTACGCTAAAGTAGCTGCACTGACTTTATCCCAGCAGTCTGTCTGCAGGCGAGTACGGAACCAAAGCGAATGCAAAACTTTGAGAATGGTTCCTGTATTTCCTCCTAGGAAGTCTCAGGAGAAAAGGTGATTGTGTGTGCTCACAGATGTCCTGGGTACGTGCAGTAAATCCAACACTTTCTGAACATGCTGCTGGCCTTGCTGCACCTGGTAATAAACCCTGGCAATAAATCAGGTGATCTGCACATGCATAATAAATCCGATGCACCTGAATGCCAGCATACAGGATGGACATGCTGTGCACAAACTGGCTGTTTTCCAGGTCTTCTGGATGTCAGGTTTCCACTGTGATTGGCTTGCCTGGGAGTTCTGGCAAAACTGCTGACATTCTCTTTTTATATCAGTGTTTCCAGGGCACGTCCAGGGAGAGGGAGATGTATGGGGGAGTACTGAAGCTTGAGCATCATTTTTCAGTGTGCCTGTACTCTTTCAAGCTATGATACAACCCTGAAAATATAAGCAATCCTATACCTGTAAAGGTACTCTTTCTGTCACCATAGGTATTTTTTGAAAATAATGCCCCAATTTCTTACAAGTTCAGATCTGTTCTCCAGTTTCTTTACATTAAGATTTTGTGTGTTATCAAGTGAATGTTCTTACAGCATCAGCATCCTGAGTACCCTCTCAATATTTTTGTCAGTAGTTTTTTTATCTCATTTACTTTTGTAGGAGAGCTTTAGTTTAACAGCTGTCAGGACCTTCCTCAGGGCCATGGAGGTTGGGGTATCTCAAGCAGGGAGAGATTGGAGCCTGCAGTCATACACTATGGTTATGTATTGTTCTGCCACCTTGGAGGATGTTCAAAAGCAGTGAACTTCAAGCCACAGATGGGTCAAGGGTTGCTCACTGCCCTGTAGGCCACCTGAGTTGGCACCAAATACCTTCACATGCTGGAAGATCATAGAATCACAAAATGGTTTGGGTGGGAAGTGACTTTAAAGATCATCTAGTTCCAATCCTCCTGCAAGGGCAGGGGTGCCATTCACAAGACTAGGTTGCTCAGGGCCCTGTCCGACCTGGCTTTCAATGCTTGCAGGGATGGGGCATTCGCAGCTTCCCTGGTCAACCTGTCCCAGTGCTTCCCTACCCTCTGGCTAAAGAATTTCTTCCTAGCGTCTAATCTAAACCCACTGTCTTTCAGTTTAAAACCATTGCCCCTTGTCCTGTCTCTGTCTGCCCATTTGAAAGGTCCCTCTCCCTGCTTTTTATAAGCCCCCTTTAGGTACTGGATGGTCTTGGTGAGGTCTCCCTGGAGCCTTCTCTTCTCCATGGTAAACAACCCCAGCTCTCTCAACTTGTCTTCTTTGGAAAGGATCTCTGATCATCTTTGTGGGCCTCCTTTAGGCCTTCTCTAAGAGGTTCATGTCTTTATGGTGTTGAGGACTCCAGAGCTGGATGTAGTATTCTGAGTGGGGTCTCATGACAGCAGAGTAGAGGTGGAGGATTACCTCCCCTGACCTGCTGGCCACTTATCTTTTGATGCAGCCAAGGATGCCATTGATCTACTGGGCTGTGAGTGCACACTCCTGTCTCATGTTCAGCTTTTCATCCACCAGAACCCCCAAGTCCTCTGCAGGGCTGCTCTCAATGACTTCTTTTCCCTGTCCACTCATAATCTAGGGTTGCCCTGACCCAGGTACAGCACCTTGCACTTGGATTTGTTGAACATCATGAGGTTCTCCTGGGCCCACTTCTCAAGCTTGTCCAGGTCCCTCTGCACGGCATCCTGTCCTTCTCTTGTGTCACCTGCACCGCTCAGCTTTGTGCCATCTGCCCAAAGTGCAGTGTGCTGAGGGTGCACTCAATCCCACTGACGGTGTCTTTGATGAAGATATTGAAGAGCACCAGTCCCAAGGCAGAGCCTTGGGGGACACCACTCATCACCCATCTCCACCTGGACATAGAGACATGGACCACAACTCTGCATCCATCCAGCCAATTCCTTATCCACTGAACAGTCCACCGATCAAATCCATGTCTCTCCAATAAGAAGGTAAGGATGTTACCTGGGACAGTACTAAAGGCTTTACAGAAGTCTAGACAGATGGACAGATAGAAGTCTAGATCAGATTGGACAGGCACAATTTGTCCTTAGTAAATAAGAGCAACTAGGTTTTACATTAGTAAGGAAGAAAAGGTAGCCACATGCAACTTGTTTATTGAAATGCTTCCTTACCACTTGGTTATTGGAAATGCCAAGCATGTACACAAGGGTTTGATTTCGTTTTGATCTGAGTGGTAGAAGTAACAAGCCCCATTGAGCAATGGCAGCAGAGAATTGTAACAGTGACCAGATTGTTGCTCCATTCATCCCCACTTCTGCATTCATTTGGGAAATGAGGGAAAGGACCTCAGTGCTATAAGAGTAGTTGACTGATTTTGTAAAAATAAAACCATCTTCTTCTTTACGTTCTCTAGTAAATGAGCCTTCTTTACCATTATGATATGGGCTGCATAGAAATGAAGCAGGGGACTTTACTGGACTGTATGTCACTGCACTTGTGTTTAAATAAGGAGTATATTCAGGGCAAAGATGCTAACTTGATTTCAATAAACCAGAAAGCATCTGAAATACTACTAGACCCTACTGAGTTACAGTATTTCGTCTCCTTTGGACTTTCTCGTGGTTGTTTTCTGTGCCAATTCAGGACACTGCCTTTAAGCTAATTAGCAATTCTAAGCAAACTTGGAGGGAATTTGTTTTTCTTCATCTGGGTGACATGCTTATCAAGTCAGCTACCCCCAGTCTGATACAGCAGGCTGCCAACAGACTTGTCACAGTTTATGAAGAGGGTTTGTGGTGGAGAGAGAAAGTATGATGAAAACCACATCCACCAATTAAACACCTACATTTCCCTTCAGACTCCAAACAATGGACGTCTTTCCTTTTGCAAAAGAGATTTCTCAAATCAAAGCAACTCATAGAAGAAATATAAATTAGGAAGGAAGCTCTGAGTAGATCTTTAATGAGTCTCTGGCACAATGACACAGTGAGGTGTGACACATTCATGGATATGATGTAATTGAAAAGATTTAGGTTTGCAAAGGTTTGCTCAGCAATCAAGCAAAAGTAATTCAACCAAATAAGGTACATGTTCAGGTCAAGTTTTTGGTACCTATAATATCAGTCTTTTACTGATAGGAAAAGAGTACACCTGATGCTTTTCTTAGTCTGTGATACATAGTCTTAATCCCAGAAAAATAGCATCAGTTATATTTTTACTCAAGTGAACAGAAACTGACCTTCTTTTAATAATGACAAGACACAGAAGAGGATCTTTGAAAATAACTGTGACTGTGGACTAGTTAAGCAGAGGATGAGGTAGGGCCTGGATATGACACATTCAGCGATATTGTAGATGGAGAGGTAGGAGCAGAAGCTTGGGGAGCTATTTTCTCTTAAGAAAATCTCTGGTTATAAAAAAATTCATTGCAAGAAGAGCAGAACAAATACTTCAGAGAAAGGGTGTAAAAATTAACACTCAATTTTCATACAGTTGATATGGACCAGATGAATTGAAAGACATTCCAAAGTATACTGGGTGATGATAAAAACAAATCACACTATTATTATTATTATTATTATTATTATTATTATTATTATTATTATTATTATTAACAGTGGGCTTGTATTTACCTGAGGTAACGCTGTGTGAGCTTGGCACCAGTTGCACTGACATCGCATCTGTTAGCTTGAGGCACTCTGCCCTGCTGTGCTGTGTACATGTGCCCAAAGCTTCCCAGAGGATGTGAGCCAGATGAACCCTTTTTTTTGTGGGCATGGGCATCTTAAAGGCTTAGAAGGAGGGAGGTGAGCCAGGCTTATTTGTGAGACTGTGTTTCCTAAGCATGATAGAATGTCAGCAGATTGCTCATTGTACAGTACTTCATACAGTGATGCATCTAAACCTGCAGTCTGTAATCTAAGGTGTGTGATTACTGAGAAATTCAGTCAGTTCAGGCAAGAGACATCGCTTATGGGGAGTACAGGCTAAGGGAGCACAGAAGAATCTTAGGTCTTCAGTGGAAATCAAAACTAGGCAGTTCTGGAAGGTCAAAGTACAGCAAGTAATCCACAAAGGGTGCTTGTTAGCAGGCTGGAGACATACCTGGGTTGGAAGCTGAATGCAGGACTAACGTACTGGTGGCCTATGTATCAAAACCACTGAAAATCACTTTGATTTTATCTGTCATTTAATGTGCCTAGCAATTGCCACATCAGCCAGAAATTCCTCTGACTTATCTGGAGACTGGATTTTGATTTTGTTCACTGAACCAAGCAGTGCAAGTTTATGCCAGGAGAATAATTTAGCTGATGATGTACCACCAAAGCAGATCCTTACTTGAGTTTTACCACTTTTAAGGAAGGTGCCACATAGTGGTTTATGTGCACAGTTTAGACAGAATTAACATAGCAAACCCCATGACCCAGAAATCCCACACGACCCAACTGAGCACCCAAGATGATGTTTTCTGACAGAAGCACGTTTAGACTCAGCTCCAGCTTTGCTACCACACATGCCTAGAAGCAATTTGGGGATTATCAGACTCAGCCCTGTACATTAGGGCCTGGAGAAGTCCAAGATATGCTATGGCCACATGCTGTCTGTGCTGCTTGCATGTCACACATTATGTATCTTTGGGACAATACCACCCAGGGAAGTCAGGACTCCCTTTTTCCAGCTGAATGTTTCAACCACTTTATTCCTGGCCCCATGATCCCTCCATTCCCAGACCAGGCTCCAGGGAGTGTGGTGAAAGGCTTTGAAGGTCATCCAGAAGTAGACTTTGACCTAATAAGTAGTGCGTGTTCCTTGAGACTGAATCTCTGGATGTGAGACTCATGCTAGAGAGATGCTTGGATCTGGGCTTCCCATTTTCTTATGCTGCTACTTTAACCACTGGAATGTTAGCAAAACAGTGTGCTTAGCTGTGTCCTTTGGTTTTCTTTTCAAAGAGAGGTATGCCCCCCTTGTCTGACCTAAATGCCCAAGGGGGCACATAGGTGGCACTCATGCTGTGAGTTCTGCTTCTACTGTGAAGTCTAATCAGAGCAAAACCCAAAAGTTCTCTTTGACATTTTCCTTTGGCTGGCATAAGGTTTGCTTCCCAACATAGCCTCTGGGTTTCAAGAACTGGCTCTTTGATGCTGGCCTCCCCCCATTTTCCCTATGTGGAGCTTTGGCACCCAGTGCAGCACAGTGAGATCCATTTCGGGAGCTGGGTGCCAAACTCTGCACCCAGCTGTGCAGCTCTTCCCTGTACCCAAATCTTTTAGAAGAAGGTTTAGATTTTAATGTCATTACATTTATAAAGTTTATTGTTATCCCACCAGATTAACTGAAGCCAGCTGCTTCTCTCTAGCAAGAGGTGGTAAATGTTATTTCAGAGGAGACAGGAACATTTGTCCTGTCTTTCAGTTTTTTCAGAGAAAGCATGTTTGCCTGGAAAATATATCCAGTTTTTTTGTTAATGCCAAGATGGTCTAAAAAGACAAAGATAATTCTCATCTAATCTAATCTATTTAGAGTATTTCTGGAGAACCCATTACTGGTGTCTGAGTGACAAATGAAGGTCTGGATTGCACCTGCCAGGTATGTGCCTGGGGAAAAGGCATGTGCAGTACATAAGGGTAAAGGCATGTGTGTCCTCATGCTCTCATGCAGGATTTATCCTCTATCCAGCATTTTCTGGTGAGATGTATAATAATTCCCACTAGACAGCAGGTCAGATTTCTGAAAGAATATCAGTAACTGTGGCCTTGTCTATATGCGAGCAAGAAAAATACATGAGGATTTAAACTGAGTAGCCTGCTCTACAGTCTGCAGAATGCTGGCATTGATATGTGGAAAATTGCACACATACGAGCAGTTATTTAACTGAATTTGCTTGTAGAGATTTAAAATACAGCTAATGTAATGCCTGTACCAAATTCTGGGAATTTCTTCTAGGAGTGAGAAGTACTGCTATAGGGTAGAGCAGTCAAAATGAGCAGCTTCTATCCAAATCTTGAAGATAGCCTCTACCTGTAATTGGCAACTTTTCTCATACTCAACCTGCTGCAGACACAAGCATGATGCACAGATTTCATCATTAGCAGTAGCAGATAACTTCCTTCCAGAAGAAAATGGGACAAGTAAGTATTCTGTTCTGTTCCTGTCAGCAGGAACATTTCTATCTGTTCCTACTGCAGTTGCTCACTCCTTAGGGCCACTGACACCAAACAACACCGAGCAAACAGTATGAGATTTCACACTAAGGCTTCAGCTGTGCCTTTACAACACTTCTGGGCTGTCTTAGAGAAGTCACTGGCTGGTCCAGCATTCTGCTTCCTGTCTCTGTCTTTTACATGAGCTGCATTGACCACAGAGGACGAGGACCAAGTCTAGGACTAGCTTGTGCTGGTCAGGTATGGTCATAGGGGAAAGGATGACGCGGTGTAGAGGAATGTGACAGTGGGAAATGAGGGTTGCCTGAGGCCAGGCCACCACATAACTGGCTCTGAGAGGCTGGCAGCCTGCTCTCCTTAAGGGAGATGTTGACAGCTTCTCATAGCAAAGGAACTCAGCTCCTCTCCTGCTGTCCCTACTATGCAGAAATGGCATGGTTGCAGAAAGGGGTTTATTCAGGGGAATGAGAAAGAGAAAAGGCTCCCCATACCGTTCAGGATGCTGGCAAGCATCACTCGTCTGACAACCAGAGAAATCGGGGGAGTTAAGGGGACTTCAGATTTCACACCTCATCTCTATTCCCTTCAGGCTTAAGACAGGGAAGAGAGGATGGCTGCCTGCAGAAGGTTGGTCGCTTCTCATGTCCCTCAGCTGTTTGGTTCCAGCGAAAATGAGGGTGATGGGAGCTCAGTGGAGGATCTTGCCCATTGCTGCTGTGTTGCAGTGGGGCCCTTGCCTCCCAGCCCCAGTATTCAGTATTTTCTCATCAGTGAGAAGCAGGTAGGGAGCTGGGCAGCAGCAGAGCTTTGTGTTTTCAGAGGGCTTCTTAGTTGCAGCAATCTCTTTTTGATGGTTGTGTCTGGCCTCTCCAAGTGCAAAGAAAAATAGGGAATCTGGCTGTTAGCATGTATCCTCCCTAGACCCCAGCCTGCATTCAGGGATGCAGACTATTTCTGGAACTGGGTACAGTGCAACATGTATACATTAGCAAAATCAAGTCCTTATGCTGTTCAGGAAAATTTGGCTCTGAACTGAATAGCTAAAAAAGCTATCTGTCTGAGCTGCTTAGAATAATGCACAGCTTCTGCCAGCTGAATAAAACCAATAGCATTTCTATGAACAGAAAGCTTTAGACAACAACCTTTGAATTATGAGTGGCAAGAACCATTCTCTTCATTTTTAACTTCTAACCCATGATGTATAGCATAGCCCTTGTTTGAGGATAAGAGGTTAGTGTTTTATTGACTTGGCTTTAAATTGCATTTCATTGTATTAAAGAGCATCTGTCTTTTTTTTTTTTTTTATGGAGTGAGATATACTGTAATGTATGAAGTATTTGACTTTCATGTAGCTGTAAGGCTAAACTTTGGAAAACATTCAGCCTCAAAGCTAAGATGGTATTTAGTGAAAACATCCCAGAAAATTATGATTTTACAATTACCTTATTGGTAGTGTGATTTTAATGTAGTTTTGCTGATAGCTGCCTTTGTACTTAAGGATTGTAAATTAATTAGACATACTGCTTCATCTACTCAGGAGGCAGGAGAAGAGCTGAGCTAATAGCTATGGGAGTGCTGTACCAATTTGAGACTGAGGCTAAAATGACATGATAGAGGGAGAGGTTAGTCCTCTCCCAAGGTTGTCACTCCTGGTCACATTTTAATGTGAATTTATTGGACTGAAAGAGGTTAAAGAGGTAATTCTGAAAAGAAGAGAGAAATTTCTAACATAAAATGGAACTCATCAATAGTCCTGGTGTCTGTGGGGAGTTGTCAGATTCCATAATATTAACCATGTAATTAACAGAATATATAAAGTGATGTGCTTTCAAATAATTTATATTTCAGATGCCTTTCAATGTGCTAATAATACCTCTCTTTTTTTTCTCCAGTCTCTTGAAATCACTGCATTCCTTTTTTTTTTTCTCATCTGTATAAAAACCCTTCGCATCTATCAGAGAGTTCTAACTAGTGCTTGTTCCCAAGGGTGACTTAATGGACAAAGTATAGATAAATCCACATGACAAATCCACTTTACAATATGCCACAGCTGGCATTCTCTGCTCAAGTTCAGCTCACAAATAAACTTGTAGGGGAACTGTATTGATGCAGAGTGCAGGGCAGTGCATATTGCCTCACTCTGCCCTGGAAATGACCTCTCATGTGTGGTGGTGAGGCACCAAGTTTTGCATCTCTCTTTCAGATGAGTTGGGGTGTGAGGGGTCATTTGCAGAGTACTTTGCAAGAGGTTGTGTACTTTTGTTGGTGTTTTTGTTGCTCTTCGAAACGTCCTTTCTCTGTTTTTAGTGATTGGGCTTTGAATACCAAAAGGATATTGACTGACAATTGCTAGAAGTCAGTAGTTATTATTATTATTATTATTATTATTATTATTATTATTATTATTATTATTATTATTATTATCATGATCATGATCATTATCATTATCATTATCATTATTAATCTAGGTAGGGGAAGAAGAAGCTTCCCTGAGCAGTGGAATTACCAAAACTACACCATAGTTTTGTGTCTTGTAATGCAGGAGCCCCACTGTATAAACTCTTTGCCAGTGATGGCACCTTTCCTCGTGCTCCTCTCCGGTGACGTAGGGAGGAAACAGGTCTGGGGCAATTTCAGAGCTGTACTTGGACTCAGCAGGGCTCAGTGTGCTGATGGACAACTGGCTGCCATCAGCTGGCATGGATAAGGACCAAGTTATTAGCACTGCGTAAATTGCTGCTGATTTCGGTAGGACTTTTTGGGAACTTCTGTCAGATTTGGCTGAAATCAGTTAGCAGGTTCAAAATAACACAATGGAAGAGGGAGTATATGGCAGGGAGACACCACAGTCTTGATGCTTTGCTTTCCAAGGAAGCCTTGTTGACCGTACAGTACATGTCAATTTGTGAAACAAAGGTGGGTTTGGGAAAAAAAAAAATCTTTCTTGTTTCAAAACCATATATAATTGTTAGATGGAGGAAAAAAGTGCAGATCGAATAACTGGAACAGAGCCCTAAAGACTTACTTGCAGGAAATTTCCTTATGGAGTAATTGAGATCTTTCAGGAAAGATAGTGTGGGAGACAGCTGTCACTCTCCCCATGCTGGACCTGGTGCAGCATCTTGAACCAGAAGAATCCTGATCTGTGGTGTTTACAGCTAAAATGATAGAAAACTACAGAAAGTAGAAGGGAAAAGGAAGGGGAAGCCTGAACCTCAGTCTGACACAGGCCACCTTTCCTAATACGTATTGAGCAGCACAGTGAGAGCCGAGCTGAAGTCTGTACCCTCAAACCCTGCATGTCTGAGTGTAACATGCTGGGCTTATAAGCTGTCTTGGGTGCTGGGTAGTCTAATGATTACCTTTTGCTGCGACTGAAAATGAAAATGCCTGGTCTAGTTACGACATGGGCCTGAACACAGACCCATGTAAGGACATAGGTCTGCATAGGGTAGCTGAGGGGGGTGTCAAGCTAGTTTTCCCTGGTATATATAAGCAACATATGGGAAAAATTCCATTTCCATGCTCACTTATACTAGAAACATTTTTCTTTTATGTGCATAATACTTATAATTGATCAACATAATGTAATGGCATTCTAGACATACTCTAGTGACTGTGTGTGTTTCTGTAAAATGTTGTCCAAAAGCATATATTGTATACTAACATTTACAGCTTATCAGAAACTGAAGCATTTTCTTCTCCTATGCCCTGGCCACACTATTGTGAAAGTTCACTCATACAACCACTTCCAGCAACTGAACAATAAAACATTTGCAGTCACCCTGCAAGTTCATTTTATAGTAATTTAAAACTGCCTGTTACAACCAATAACTTTGGTGCTGGAAACCAGTACAGCAGTTATAAAGTCCTGGCATATAACTTGTTATGGAAAGCAGTGGTTTTATCACAGCCATGAACACGCAAGTGACCCAAGGCATAAAATTACTGCTCAAAAAAAAGAGACCTTATCTCCAGAAAATGCTCAGATATCTACTTATGACAATTACAACAATGATGATTTCACATCTGTTAGGCAGACAGTTTTAATCTGTAAAAGGTTAAGTATTTGACAGTTACTTGTTCTTACATACAGATTAGCTGCTTGAAGGTTTAACCTTTAGATGTACTTAAGCAACTACTCTTTAAAATTTATTGTGTAAAACCACCCAAATAAAAACTGTCTCATCACTTGTAACTCAGAAATACAGAATGTTCCTTAGGTTCAGGATATTTTCACCTTCCTTCTTACCAAATTGCTTAGCTGGCTTTGCTTCTTCCTTTGTGCCTGAAAATATTTACATCCAATGCTGCTTTAATTTGAACAGGCACTGCTTCATAATTAAAGGATAAAAGGAGGATTCTGTGATTAAATGTGTGGAATCAGTTATTTTGACTCAGTAAAGAAGGCTGCTGAAGAACATGATTATTTCTTCACATTGAATTGTCCTGAAAAGCTGGGTAAGGGGAGAGGGAAGGAGGGAATGAATCTTCATGTGGCCTTTGCACTTACCTAGGAGTGGAGGCAAGGGAATTATTTATGTAGTAGCAGACAGATCTCCAGATTTCTGTAGGCTTTTATTGATATTTCCTAAGCATCATAAAACATGGGATGTTTTAAACCTCTCAAAGGGAGATGAATTAAATTTAAAATTATCATATGGAACTCAGATTTTCTTTTTCTTTTTGTTTACACAGCTACAGTGAGTCAGTGGGAAGGGCTTTCTCATTCACAGTAACAGAGCTGCCCAGTTCTCATTTTTCCTTGAATAGGTGTATCAGACTATGTATCTTCCTTTCGTGTTTCTCACAGTGATAAACTTCTTGTTTTCCTCGGAATTTGGGTCCCCATAAGTGATCCAGATGGCCTTGATGGCATTGCAGGGGCAGTTTTCATGGAAAAGAACCACCTTTCTAAACAAGGTTTGCGGCAGTGGGCATAAATATATCATCATTCTTGTATCAGTCGCATAAACACTCTCTATCTGTGACTTGGGGGGTATGGAAGGAAGCAACTGAGCTTCCCTGCTGGGAGTTCCTGACTTGCCATTTATTCCTGGCTGATGTGCTGTGCCCGGGGTGCTGGGCCAGCAGGTCACCTCTGGGGTGGGTGTGCGCCGAGGCTGCGCTCGCCGCAGGGAGGGCAGTCCCAGTGTCTTGGGTGAGCGTTCCATATGGGCAGCAGCTGTGGTGGGCATGCCGCTCATGGAGTGGAAGGAAGCCCCAGCACACACATTGGGCAGCAGATGTGTTGCTCTACAGACCTGCTGCTCTCCTCTCCTGCCACCTACACGCTCCTGTAGACCTCGTTTTGGTCATCAGCACTTGGGGAGACTGGGCCTTGCCTGTGCAAAACCATCATAATGATACACACTGGAGGAACTGGAGGAAGCTCTTTTTTTTATGCTTGCAGTGGCATTAACCATTGTGTTTTTATGCCCCACTTACCTTGCATCATTGTAAATGGGACTGCAGTAGCTCTGCCAGCCCTGTAATACTGTAGACCATTTCAAACCCATTAAAGACTAATGGATATCTAGTGACAGAAAGTGTGCTGTGTGCCAATTAGAATATTTAAACTGTGCAATAAAAAAGAGTTAATAAAATCACCTTAGAAGTTGAAAATATGATCGAAGGTAATGTGCTGTTTTTTCTTCAGGTGTTTGAACAATAAGATTGTTTTTAAAAGAAAATTGATCTGTCATTTTTTAAAGGCCAAGGAACACACAGAAATATGTCTTCTTCCCCTATTTTCTCCATATATTTTAATGTATATTAAGTAAGCTAGAGTTTTTTCCCCTTCACATTATAATGAACTCTTTCCAAACTGATAGCTGGTAGATTCATGTGCTTAACCATAGGTTTCATTCCATATATAGAGCAAGAACTTCACTGAAGATACAAAATGCCAGTGGCATGAATATTTAATAATTGCACTTTTAAAGTTTTTTCATCCTTCTTTCTCTCTCTGGAATTGCCAAGCCCATCTGTCTGGCCTCTAAGCCTGTTTACAGGTATCTAAATTTAAAAATAAAAAACCCCCTTAGTTGCAATTTCAGAATTTTGCAATGAAAGTGGGGAATGCTCACCTTATTTGTGAACTGCAAAATAAATAAAACAGTTGGGATATTTTTTTTTCCTTTTGTGTTTCTGGTGACATGCAGTATATTATATTTCAGTTCACTTAGTGGGGAGCTACAGGCCAGACACACAGTGGTATAAATTGGTAGACCTACATTGACTTCCATGGAATTAGACGAGTTGGCTGATGGTAGCTATGGCTGTGGCCGTCAGAAATAATGAAATTAATACATTAGCTATAGCTGTCATGTGTGGAAGCTATTATTTAGGTTAATTGAATTAATTAAAATAAATATTTATGTTTAAAGCAAAACAGTTTATGTTCTAATAAGATAACAGACACATTTTACGCATCCTTTTCTTTGCTGGATTTTCTTCCCTGCAGATAATGATCTTTCAATCTCTGTTCCATAAATATGCATGTCATGTTCAGGTTTCTATTTAATGCATGCATGAGTAAGTACCACTGAATTTGATTAACTTCATTAACGATAAATAATGAGGAGCACTTTTTTAACTATTTTAGGACAAACAGTCACCTGGATAATGTTACTTGCTTGAGTAACCTTCTTCATCCTAATGGGATTGCACACAAGGGTAAAGTTACTCAGATACGTATGTGTAGGTTCAGTCTTTTATTATGTAGCAACCTTTAGAGCTTTTACTATCTGGCAAGCAATCATTTATATCCTTTTTAAAAAATATTTATGGCTTCCTTGACTAATTGCTTCTTACATGAGTTAGAGCCTTTTGCATTGGTATCATTTGTTAAAACACATCCAGGAGCAGGCAGAGCAGAATCATTTTTCAACTTTTTAGTGTCATTTTTATAGACAAATAACACTTGTAAATGATGGATAATAGCCAGCAGAATGCTGTGTTGTATAAAATGAGCATGAGTTATATTTGCTGGGAGATAGAAGGTTAACTTGGCTATGAACTAATTGAGGAGCCTCATGGTAAATGCAAAGTGGTGTGTGCACACTATCAACAACTAGCTTAAAGGAGGATTTAGGTAAATTCAGTAATTCATTTATTGTTTTGCACACTACCTGGTGTTTTCTTAAAAAAATAAACCTCAAAAGCCATATTGAATCCTAATGAGCTTGTAAAAAGTCCAGAAGGAGAGACAGAGACAGCATGTTTAAAAAGATGGGACGTATTGGGGGTGGATCTTGTGCTCCTTCAAGTCCGGTGCAGGCATGGTCACTTCCATTTGCAGTTTTGACTTGAACATTTGTTTCTTGTCTCATAAAATACTGCTTACTTGGCCGGTATTTGAAAAAGTCATTACATTTTTTTGTGTTCTGCAGTTCATAGTTTACACTGATGCTGTATTTTATGGCAGAATTCAAAATAACTGCCTTTTCTTTACCCGAGAAATATATGTAGTTGCATATTACAAATGTGTGCAACTGAGTAACTTTTTTATAGGAGAGTACTTGACAGATGCCAGTTAACGTCAAGGGATACAAATGCTCAGTGCCAAGCAATGGCAGGATGTACAAATCAATGTGGTACCAAATTTTTTTTTATGCATAAACAGCACAAGGCTGTGACCTAAATGGACCCTGTGGAAATGTTTAACTTGATGCACAGGAGGAGTTGCAGTGATTTAAATGGAATTATTCAAGTATTTTAAATGTGTGTGTTTATGTGCTCACAAAATGGGGGCTACATGAAGTAAAATCAGAGTTTGAGCTTTCAGGTTCTATAGAGCCCTGTGTAAATGTTCTTTCACTCGCCCTAAAATTCCAAATAGGATTGCTTTCTTTCTTATTAGAGGGGCTGGATCCAGTTCATCAGTGCTGCCTTACACTTTCGTGGACATTGCTGCAGAGCAGATGTAGTCAGCCTTTGGTCTGTTCACTGATTAGATACTCTTCAGTTCCTTGTGGGGGTTTTTTTGCACCTTATTACTGGCAGACTGCTTGCCTGCCTCATTGCATTGGCTTCTTTGGGTATGAGAACTGAGAAAGCTGCAGACCGTCTAAACTGTTCTGGTGGTCTGTGTCAGGGGTGGTCAGCATCTCCTCCCTGATACGATCAAACACGCCTCCAGCATGGCCAAAACAAAGGCATTGTTCTTGCTGGGCACCCTGTGCCAGCTCCTGTGCAGCTCAGCTTTCTTGTACTGGCGCACAGATAGGTGCAACTCATCGCGTGATGGGGGTCAGCCCTGTGCCCACTCTGCGTGGTGGGAGAGAAGCTGGGCAGAGTCCTTCTGTTCCCACCCTGGCTGCAGGGCAGGCACCACTTTTATAAACTCAGTCATCACAAGCCTTTCTTCAGGGACTCCAAGTGCTCTCTGAAGCCCAGCTCAAACAGCGAATTTGGGATGACCTTTTTAATTTGTGTTCCCAGGGATTTTTCCAGTACTCTAGTAGGGCTAGTTTGCCCTTGTGGGTCATTGTAAATACTTAACATTGTATTTACTCATCCTGTCTTTAATTTTTGCAATGGTTTCAATTTGACTTTTAAATAAATATTTAGGGTGGGGATAGAAATTAAACAGTTGAACTCTTGCCAGCATCCCTTTTTTGTCCTTTTTCAAAGGCACTCATGAGACTCAGATGTAAAACTCTGGATAATATCCTTCCAGTTATGGCATCTGGCTTCTTGGCAGTCTCTTTGAGAAGTTGGCAGGCTTGGTGTTGCCTTTAAATCCAAAACTAGCTCTCTTGTAATTTTTTTAAGATGCTTTCTCCTTCTGCTTGTCATTTTTGCTTGCTTTACCTTTGATTCGGATGAATTCTTGCTTTATTAATCATTTGATTCTACCATGCTTGCCTAGTTTTCCATCTAGCCAGAATCTCTTGGTAAAAAGAGATTTATTAATGGTTTTAAGATGGGTACATATATCTGTTATATCTGTTGTAAAGTGACCTCCAACTGTGTGCAAGAATCTGGTTTTGTTTGGGGGAGGGGCAGGTTGAGTGAATCAGGAATGAAGGTAATCTTTACTGGACTGGGTAGCCTGAATGCTATGTTTCAGTAGGTTCTTTATCTCTACAATAGCACTCAGGTCCATGTTTTTGAAGTGTTAGCTCTTTAGAAGGTAATTTAACAGCTTTAGTAAAAAGAGTTTGTGTAGGGAATATTTGAATATAGCCACTTTTCAGATACTCCTTCCCTGCCTTTTTTTTTCCTTGCAATTTCCTTTGGTTTTCAGGATCCATATGAAACCTGAGTATATGTTTCAGTCTCTTGTAACTTCCAGTTGCTGTATTTTTTCCCCCGTATTGTACACCACATGCAGCTGCCTATGTGTGAGTAGGTGTGTGTGTGTGTGAGCATGTGTAGGAAGCAGCATTGCCTCAGGGTAGCTGGCAAGCCTGCAGAGGGGAGCCTGCCTGGGCACACACACTCCCATGCAGCTCCCTGCATTGCAAATAGTCAAGAAATTGGCTTCTTTGTTTTAGTTTGTATTACAGTGCTGCTCCATGATATACTCCAAGTGGGTCTGGGGAAGGTGAATCCTCCATGGCACAATTTCACCCCAGTCTCAGAGGGAAGTGCACTGAGTCTGTGATACTTCCTTTCTCACCCAGGGAGAAATATTCCATGCTGAGGTCAGTACTAATTGAAGCCTTTTGCACAACAGCCGCAGGAGTGGGCACCAGACAGGCTCCCTGGGAAGCAGCCTTGCCTTTTAGATAGTGTCAGATCGCAGGCATGGCTTAATGGAGTTGTTGCTTATCCATCAGCCCTGAATTAAGGATGGATGCATTTTCCCTTTGCTCTCTGTGTCTGGGACATTGGGTTAAAATAGCGTTACTTTCTACTAGGAGTAATAAAGAACATATGACGTCTGTCCTGTGTTATCTGTCTGTTTGCACTGGCGGGTTTCCACTGGATGCATATCATCCCCTTATTCTTTTGGAAAAGGCTGTCATGTCTCAATCTTTGTTTGAGGGGCAAGAGGAGAAGGACAAGTAGAGAGTAAATGCTGTGTTCCATACCCAACTGGTTCCCAGCTGTACCAGCAAGGCAGAGTGCTCCCCTGGCCCGGCAGAGCTGAGGCTGATGTGCTCCTTCATACTCAATGAGCTTATTACCCGGTGGATGTGGGCTAAAAGTAATCAAAAAGCTCTGAGGTGGGTCAGCATTTCAAACACTGAAGAAAATATCAGGCTTCTCTATGGGTTTTTTTTGTGTCAAAATAGGCTGTGGTGGAGCAAAAAGAATTAGATTAAGGTGAATAGTTGGTCGGAAAAACATACATCTTTGCTTTTAGTCAATTGTTGCAGATAAGAAAACCCCTTTTGGGGGTTGGAGGATGCATATTGAACAAGCCTGAAAAGAGCCAGCCCATGGTTACAAGAAGGTATATGTCAGTGGGAAAACATTAGAGTGAATCAATATATTTCTCTTATAAACTTATATTCTTCTGTTGTCTGCTTAATATAACAACTACAGCCCTCTTTTCAAAAGACACGTGCCTGCTTTGCATGTATATCTCCTACCCCTTTAGAACTCAGATTCCTTACAACCGTATGTACCACACAAGTACGTGTATTTCTGACTTCAACAACATAAGACTACCACCTTCATTTCAGTTTTAACTGCTCGTGCCTCTTCCCTGCTGTTGCAATAGCATACCGTGGTTATCTTTTCTTGACAGTGTCCCAGCAAAGGTAACTAAGTCCATCTCATCAGTTTCTTCTTCAGAAAAATCCCCAGCATCTATAGTAATCCAGATTTTCTGAAAGTGGAGGTAATCAAAACCATGACACTTGAGGAGAGGCCAGAAGTTGCTTGTGTACTGGCTTGATTATGTTACAAAAGATGGATTTCTCCATTTTAATCACTAAATTTGTAACAAAAACACCGATCAGAAATTTTTACTAATTACATTCATTTTCAATTCCCATTTATTTTAATTAGTTGTGACTCAGACTAGGTTTGTTATCTTACACTTCATTATTAAAGGTAGTTAGCTATCAGAAATTTCCAGTGCACTCTGTATAACCTCCCATCCCCGTGCCCCCTATGTAAATAAAAGAGAAGATGCTATTAGTGTAAGGTCAGAGATGGGGTCCATTAAGTCAGCCTTTGCTACCAGTGACCACATGGGGTGGATAAAGGTGACACCAGAGCAGAGGAGGCACTAAATACTTGAAGTAAGCTTGTGTACATTAAAGTGTGTTAAAACCCTGCATGAACATGCTTGGTCTATCCTCAAAGTGATTTTACATCAGTGCAGTTGATCCCTTTTCCTCTTGGCAGAAGGATAAGCTGCCATAATATATGTTCATCTGACTGGGAACTGACTTCATTCCCTCAGCTGATTTGCGTTGACTTTCCTGAGAACCCCTGTGAAGATGAATCTTCAATTGTGGCAGTATCTCTCTCCTCTTAACCTACAAAATAATTGCCTCAGCTGAGATATGTCTCTGTTAGCTTTTTTTAAAGTGCTGACTTTTTAATAGCAGCTTTTTCTGAATTAATCAGGCTTTCTATTTATACACTGTTTTCTTTTCTGTGTTGCAGTGGGTTAGGAGAAGGGAGGTCTGTGATCTTTGGCCACACAAGATAATGGCTTAATTCTTATTAGAAGTTTTGATTTTCATCATTTTTTTACGCATTGTACGTGAAAGAGAAATTTAACTAGTAACAAATGTCCTTTGTAAGGGAGTTGTAAAATGAAGCCCAAGCAGTCCAAAACATGATGATCTAGATTAATGTATTTGATCATTATAGGTAGCATTGCTGTTGCACATCATTCCACAGGCAGCCACTGCCCCTGTTTGGGGAGCTATAGCCTTGTCGAAGCCACTTTGACAGCATCAGCTCATCAGCTGCACCCTTTGACTGCTGCATGGCTGCTGTGCCCATTGAGTGACAGTGGGACAGTAAAAATGTTAACCTTGATGGCTGAATGAAGCAGAGCACCTTGCCACATGGAACTCATTGAGGCTTCCCCCCCAGTTTGTACAATTTTATCTGCAGTTTTATTTTTCAGGGTACTGAATTTTGTTGTAAGTACTGAAATAACGTTATTTGAAAGCAACAGTATGTTGTACTACCTGCCAATATTATTTGCATAGAATAGGAGCAGCAACTATCAATTAGAAACATAACTCTTTTTTTAATCCTCGCTTCAGGTTTAAAACATAATGCTAGGAATGAGCTTCAGGGAAGTAATTTGTAAAGAATTTTTATGACTCTCCTCCTTTTTAATCTGTGTGAGTAGATAGATAATACAACTTTCACTGGAAAAGCTCAAAGAGTCATATTTGTAAAGGCTAAAGACATTAACTTTTTGTTCCCAAGAAGTTTAAGTTGCACTTGATTTGCAAATTTATAAAGCACTTGGTAATACATAAGAGTAACTCTAGATATCAGTGGATGAGTATCTGTAGTAGTTTCACAGTGTGCGGATAACTGAATGAGCTGAGGGCTTATCTTCTATTGATTCCGAGTTTTTAAAAGCTAAAGATGGTTCAACATGTCAGTGGTTTAAGATCTTTGATTAAAACAGTTGTGCTTGTTGTTTAAACAGAATGTCATTCTGGTAATCTGCAATTACTGAAGACACATTAGCAAAAATCTGAGAAAGCAGTGAGGTCACATAGAAAGTGATACTCAGTCACCATATGTATTTATTAGTGTCACATATGAAATTTATGAGGCAAAGTAGTGCTGGAAGAATTTGCTATCTTTCTAAGCAATACTCATTTGTGGAATTGCCTAAGATAAATGGGTTTGGCTAATTGAATCATACACTTTCATAGTGTGCAACGTATAAAAGTAGACTAGGAAATAAGTATAATTAAAGTAAACATGCCCTTCTAATTAGTAATTGTTTCTGCTGTTTTAAGCAAATTTCAGTGGCACAAAGTGGCTGTTCCAGTGCAAACCTAATAATGAAGGCTGTAATAACAGGTGTAAATTAACACAATGGAAAACATTTACAGTGTAACATTCTAAATTAAAAATGACATTAACAAGCCTGATTTTTAAAAATCTGTGTAATTAACATTTATTCAACCCCTGACAAATTAGTGCAATACAAATATTAGATGATTTTATTTATAGCTTATAACATTTTTCTTTTTTTTTTTTTTGTTAAGCAGTAAATGGAGAAAATGTGGTTCATTTTTTCCAATAATATGTCCTATAAGGGCACTGTCAAAGGAAAGGCAAAGAAAAAGAGAAGGCAAAGATATTTACCCAAAGATATTTTTTTTGTAAGTGATGTGCAGGAATTGTTTGAATACTTAACAGTATCACCCCAGTCAGTGTTCATGGTTATGTATGCTCTGAAATAAAACATTGCAAATGGTTTAAGTTTGGAGAAATGCAAGTACAAACAGAATAATATCTATTGTGCAATAAAATACTTTGATTCCCCCAAGTGCATCTTCAAAAAAACATAACATACTGCTAAGTGCTTAGCATTGATGTCTGTCTCTGCAAAAAAATATCACCAACAGTATTTTCTTTTTATGATGGATGTAATAGAATGCCATGAATAGGTAAGCAAAAATATCCAAAAGAAGGCTTTACTTTAATTTGTGACAAAACATGCCATATTTTCACATTATAGAAAATGTCTAATCAGATCCCAAAATAGAATATAATATATCTACACCATACAGACAACTTGTTCTTTTCTTATCTTTCTTGATTTTTTTTTTTGCTAAACTTGTAACAGTAGAAAAATAGTTTTCTGGTGGGATTAGGGACATTTTTTTTCATCTTACCTATCAATAGGAAATCATTGTTTAATTTACTTTGTTTTATAATGTCTTCTTGGTGTGTCATAAATTACAACACATGGTAGGCGAATTCAAATATCATGACTTCTTATTCCCAAAGTGAATTTGTTAGACTGTATTTACCTCACAGTTGCAAATCCTGAGGGAAAGTGAAGAAGCAGTCCTTGTAGTGTACAGTCTACAGTGAACTTAAGCTCTGGGACTCAGCTTTTGAGGCAGTTAGCTTCTTGCCAGCCATGATTTTCTGTCACATTTCATGGGTATTCCCAAAGCCCACGCAGATGAGAATCTTCCTGAGTTGGTTCTGAATGGCTGGTGCTTAGTGTTTGGCTTTACATGTGGACTGTTGGGCATATTTAACGTCAGGAGTTTGAGTTTCGTTACAAAATCATCTTGCTTGTCCCTTGCCTTTCCTGTTGTTGTAAAATGGGATTCAGATTCTTGTGCACCAGAGAGTTTTAGGGATGAAAAGTAAATTTCTAACAGCAAATATAATCTGCCCTGAGTAGAACCCCTTCTGGAATTCTTAGTGTCAGAGATAATTTTAAGTTCTTTGTAATGAAGATATTTTAGAAAACCTCTTGGTTTTTGCATGTCACCTTTTGCACGCCTTGCGTGTCTCTCTAGCAGCTAAGCATGGTTGATTTGGAGGTAGTGGAAAAGATGTTCCTGCTCTCACATCTTACAGATCAGTTTCTGAATTCAGTAACTGAAAAAAGAAAAATATCTCTGTCCTTTAGCCCATATATTAAATAAAAAAAGCACAAATTATTCCAAATAAAAAATAATTACAAATGCTGGGCTGCACAGGACCTTTATTTCCCCCCCTGACTCTAAGTCAGAAGTGCACCTAGGCCAGCCTGACAGGTGAGAATCTAAATTTTATAGCACCTCTGAGTCCCTTAAGATTGTGGAGTAGCCATATAGGGACATCTATAGGTAGGTCCCTACTCCAGAAAGAATCTTTTTGATGTATGTTCCTCCCAGAAAAGTGTCTTCATTGTTGGGGAGAACAAGTCTTACTTTGCTAAGTGATAACAGCAGGTATTTATGAAGGAGGAGCATCCCTGTAATAATGTAAGGGGGCAGTTTTGCTCATCCGGAAGGAAGATAGGGTGTTGTGTTGTTCAGTGGATAAAGACTTCCTATTCTTTTTTATTTTGTGTTTTAAAGCTGTCTAGGAAGGGACAATCTTAACAATAACTGTCTGCTGGTGAGGACAGGGTTGTGAGGAAAACTGAGATAAAGAAGCCAAGGAGGCTGTGGAGTTGATAGCCAGCCTCTTCCTGCCCTTCCTTTTAAAGTTAGATAGCGTTTCTGAAATCATATCTAAATCTCCTCTTCTGCAAATTAAGTTGCATGACTTAAAAGACAGAGAACACAATTCATCATTGTCTGCTCTGCAACAAGTTTTTATAGGTGGGTAGATCATTATCATGTGTCTCCCAGTCTTCTCTTTTCTGAACCAGACAAGCTCAATTTGTCCTTTTTTATACCTCACTCCTTTATGTCACCTCTTTTCTGGGGTACATCACATCTTTCCTACAGCAGAGGTCCTCAGGCCAGTGTGTGATTTTCTCAGTGCCCAACTACGGGTCAGTTTAGGGTGAATCACAGAATCCCAGAATGGGTGAGGCTGGAAGGGACCACAGTGGGTCATCTGGTCTGGCCTTCCTGCTCAAGCAGGGTCACCCTAGGCACATTGCACATGAAGTTTGTTACCTTAGCTTTAACTGATACTACCTTCAGCTTGATACTTAGGTCTTCCCAGCTGTTAAATTATTTTTAATTTAGTGGAACACATCAGGAACAGAAAAATGTTCTCTAGAACCATGTAAAAAACTCAGAAATCTTTATTGAGTTACTAAGATACTGTCTTGGTTCACAGGAAAATAGAACCATTGGTATTACAGTCATCTCACAGTTTTTTCAAAAAAACAACCCCAAATATAAACCTGAAAAAATTCACTGAGCTTATTTTCTTTCACTTGTATTCAAAAACCACCCAAATGGATTATCATAAGTTTTTGGCTTTCCATAACCTAGAAGGAAGTAATTCTCTGCCATTCCCTTTGTCACTGAGAAACTCTGTCAGCATTGCTGCTTAGGAAATATTGAGGAAGGGTAAATGTAGTAGCAGTTTTCTTCAGGTGGCATGTTAGCAACAAAATATTCTCTTGTTAATAACAGCTTCTGTTTATTTTTTGCACTGGGATATTCCAGTTACCAATTGTGAATTGGTTTGTTTGGTTTCAAATAAAAATCAAGTTCACTGGTGCTGGTCTAGTTTTGTGCTCTCTCTCACCCTCACCCCTGTCATTTTTTCCTCGCTGTGGGCCCGTCTGTCAGGGTTAGGAAGGGACAGCAAGCAGGTCTCTCATCTTTCTGTTCTGTGCTGCTCCAGGTTTCTGCAAGCAAGTAACACTGTGGAGTACTGCCGCTGTTCACCTGTGTTACAGCCCACTCCAGGAATGTCACCTCTCCGACGTGCTGGCTTTTAGTGGGGAAAAAATTGTTCTGTTAGACCAACCAGTCACCCTACCAGTGTCTTTGAAATGTTAAACACCTTCCATGAGGTTCAAATGTTATTTCTTGAAAAGAATTTGGGTATCTACTGCGAGGGTTTTGAATGTCATCACTTCTAAGACTAGAGAGCCTGAGAGCATGTGAGCAGCTAAATCCAAACTGCATGCTTAGCCTTCTTCTAAGTGCTGGATTTTTAGCATGGTGAACATGAGTTTGAGTGGACTGAAACAGGTTAGGGATCAGGGCAGAGCTTGCCTTGTTTTCAGAGTCCTTTCTATTTCAGTCCTGTCCCATCCCCAGAGAATTGTGGGATCATGGGTTGATAGTCTGCCAATACAAAGAGGGAGGATGGGTTCCTCCTGTATGATTTTGGTTTTTTTTTTAACATTGCAAATGTCCTATCTTAGGCATCAGGATTTTGTTGGCTTTTCTGAAGCGGAAAATCAGGACAACTTCCTTCAGCCTTGTTTCTTGGTTTTCTTTAACTCCTTTTGGTTGTATTCTATTATCGTAGTGAAACAGGACAAGAAAAAATTCTGGCCCTTTTTTTAATACACCACCTGTCAGAATTATTTCAGTCCTGAGTTGTTCCCACGAAACCAGTTTCAGTGGGCTTATTGATAGGTCACACAAATTTGATATTCTTGAACACTGAAGGTCAAATTGAAGTAAAATGTTTTGAAACATTTAAAAGATTTGTAGAAAAAATGACCCAAAGATTTCTAAGCTTCCTAATACAATAAAAAGGGATCTTTGCTATGGAAGATTCAAATAGAAATGTTACAGACATCTCCCAAATACATGTTTTTAGAATAATACATACGATTTAGATCCTTCCTCGTGGTTTTGCAACTACATATACAATTTAGATATCTCTTAACATTTTCAAAATGAAACACTGAATAATTTTGCACCTTACACTATACAGGTAAATAATATCCTTATAATTTACTGTGACACAAATATACATTTATGAACTCAGGCTTCAAACAGAGTATGCAGTAAAAATAAAACATTTCTCTCTTACTAGCTTTTGTTGTTCTTGCTAAAGGTAAAATTTGCTGAGAAAAAGTAGTCAGGGCAAAGCAGCTGTTAGACAGTGAGGGAACAATGTATCCAGCTTCATCAGGTCACTGGCTTCCCTGCTTTGGCCTGGAACCAGGCTGATCCCCCCCAACAGACAGCATCTGCCTCTGGCACCGTCCCTGCCCGGGCATCTCTGGAGTGGCTTCTGCATCTATCACAACCATTGAAGCTTCTGGGTGATGTTTTGTCATTTTTATGTCATTTCCTTCAGATTTTGAAATATTTAAATGCATTTTAACCTACTTGAAAGTGAGGCACTTGAACAGTCATGCTGTTTCTGCAAGTTAAAATATAGGAGGTTTTTTTGCACTTATGTTTAGGCTTTTGTATTTCTGACATATTAAGTTTTGGGTTGGATTTGTGGCATGACTATATCACCACCATTCTTCTTAAGCAGAAGCAGAGTATTAAGGGAGGCACAAACCAAAAATTGTGATTCATATACTGGGGTTTTTTTTCTATAATGAGAGAAAAATACCTCACTTTCCATTGTCTGTTACTTAAGGGGGGAAGCACATGGATGCTTCTCTGTGCAGCTCTGAAGGTGAGCATGACTTATGTGATACAGTCAGTCATCTCAGTAGTCTGAATTGGGACTAGCATGTGTAAGAAGCCTACATGAATTACACCAGTCACAGGGCATAAAAGTTTAAACTTTTTCATCATTTTAACATGCATCTTTATTCAGGTATGGACATAAATTATTCTTTTATTCATGGGTATGCTGGTTTGACTAACTTCTCTTCCTAATTTTGATTGCATATCCCTTGGGGCTAATGTGTCAAAATATGACAGAGCCACAACAGAACAAGCAGGATATAATGAATAAGATACTAAAAAAGTCATATGGTTTGTGTGCCAGGCAGTTTTCTTAGGCAGGTTCCAAGGATATGTGGTGATACTATTATTTGGTAAAGCATAAACCTCAGGTCCAGTTTACATTGTCCATTTTCACAAGAAAGAACTGGGAAGGAATTTGCATTTTTCTTAGTTTAAACGTGTACAATGTCTTTTAGAAAAGCTGGTTAGCTTTGTGGCACAGTGCAATATGTTTGGCTACTACTAGAGTCTTGTGGAAGAAGAGTGAAACATCCTCTATATAAGGATTTTTTTTCACTGTTGTTGTCTGAAAGTTATATATAAGCCACAACTTACTTAGGTTCTTGAACCCAGATTTATTACAGTGGTCCTTTTAGTTATGTGAAAGCAAGCTGCCTACATAGGTTCTAGAGAGATAGATTTAGATATAAGTTTATATATATATTTATATATAAATATAGAGATCTCATTCCATTTTCTGTTGAAATTTTTTCAGCTGAGCAGAATGAAGATGAAATTTCATAATTCCCATATTTAGATTTTATGCTTACAGACTCTGATACAAGCAAATGATTGCTAAAAACAATCACAGTTTCTTCTTATAGTGAGCTACATTTGTGTGTTCATATAAGAAAAAGTACAGATTTTAGTGGATTTATTGTTTGGGCATTTACAGTGGTTGATTTTTTTTTTTTAATCTCTATGATTAGCATAGGGTTTAACTTCTTTGATTGTTTTATCTGCATGTGCAGTTATTAACATCATCCAAAAATATCACCCAAATTTATTTTTATCATGTGGATATGCTAGCACAGATCTGTTTAAAATTTAGTTCTGCCTTACCTGTATGTACTGATGGTTTCTTTGCAATATATGAAATGCTATAATAAGATCTCCATCTATCTATAAAATCTGAAGGAAAGATAAATTAAAACAAGGCATCTCAAAACATATCGATTCTATTTTTACAGAAAGCAGACTCAGTGCCTCTCTGCTGAAGATCCCAAGAAGTGATTTTCTGTGAATATATAAAATCTGATGACTTATGCACTGACTTGTTAATAACTTTTTTTTTCACAGTGAGGCTGTTGTATGGTTTCCATAATGCTGTAAATCATGATTAAACACATAAAAAAGATTGTCGCTCAAGATCCATTTTAAGCCAAGTGAAACATAATGCAGTATAAAATTTACATCATTTTCTTGATTAACCCTGATGAACCTTCAGTCATTATCCATTGTGGTAAAAGTAAATTGGAAATGTTGCTTTGTTAATAAAACATGTATAGACATTTTCATGAGTCATAGATTTGATGGTTATTAACAGCTGACACATTCATAATGAAATACTGCGCTTTGGCTTTCCGTGGAAGTATAATATTGTGTAAGGCTACAATCCTGTGTCCTGTATTTCAGGACTCTATTTTGGTACCCTTTGGACATCAGAGAATTTTGAATGTTGATCTAAAACCAGAACATAAATACAGGCAAGAGTTTTCCGAATCTGTCCATTTAGGTGCTGAATCTGTGTGTCTTTCACTCATGTTTCATAGGGATTCTATGCACCAAAATCGTTTAACAACTTAAAACTACTCGTCTTTGTCATCCATGGAAGTCTGTGAAGTTTTGCTCCTTTTGCTTGTATGCCAAGAATGTTTTCTAATATACATGCTGTTACCTCTGTACTGGTAAAGCGCTCTTAGATCTGGCTTAATGATTTAAACTAGGTTTGAAGTTGGGAGGGGGATAAAACCAGGCTCAATAGAGATGAGCCTAGGGGCAGCATGCCAGGGTTGCTGTGAAATCGATAGCCCAGCTGAAGTGCACCTGCACCAGTGCAGCAGTACAGGGAGCAAACCAGAGGAGCTGGAAGCCATCGTGCATCAGGAAAACTGGGACGCAGTCTCTGTCACGGAAATGTGGTGGGATGACTCGCATGGCTGGAGTGCTGCAGTGGATGGCCATAGGCACTCTGGAAGGGACAGGCAGGCAGGAGAGGTGGTGGGGTGGCTCTGTACATTAGGGAGTACTTTTCCTGTAGGGAACTCAAGAATAGTGATGATAAGGTTGAGTGCCTGTGGGTGAGAAAAGGGGGGAAGGCTAACAAGGCAGACTTCCTGGTGGGAGTCTGTTACAGACCACCCAACCAGGATGAAGAGGCAGATGAAAGCTTCTATGAGTGACTGGCTGACACGTCATGATCCCTAGCCCATGTTCTTGTGGGAGACTTTAACCTACAGGATGTCTGCTGGAAAAGTCAACACAGCAGAGAGAAGGCAGTCTAGAAGGTTCCTGGAGTGTGTAGAAGTTAACTTCCTGATAGCTGGTAAGAAAGGCTACCAGGGGCAGTGCCCCTCTGTTCACTGCTGATGTGCTGTTCGTGAACAGAGAAGGGCTGGTGGGAGATGTGCTGATCAGAGGCCATCTAGGGCATAGCAATCACAAAATTATATTGTTTTTAATTCTTGGTGAAGTAAGAAAGGGGGTCAACAAAACCTCTGCCTTGGACTTTCTGAGGACAGACTTCAGCCTGCCTGTTCAGGACACTGTTCAGAGAGTCGCTTGGGAAACTGCCCTTAAAAACAAAGGAAGTCTGGGCATATATTAAGAAGAAAATCTTAAAGGCATAGAAGCAGGCCATCCCAATGTGCTGAAAGACAAGCTGGCAGAGAAGAAGACTGGCCTGGCTGAATAGGGAGCTTCTGCCGGAGCTCAGGAAAAGAATGAGAGTATGACCTTTGGAAGAAGGGGCAGGCAACTCAAGAAGAGTACAAGGATGTCTTTAGGTCATGTAGAGAGAAAATTAGAAAGGTGAAAGCTCTGCTAGAATTCAATCTGGTCACCACTGTGAAAGATAATAAAACATGTTTTTATAAGTACATTAACAAAAAAAAGATTGCTGAGAAAAATCTCCATCCTTTACTGGATGTGGAGGGAAAGGAACGTTGTAACCAAGGATGAGGAAAAGGCTGAGGTACTGTCCCCCAGGGCTCAGTTTTGGGGCCAGCCCAGTTTAATACCTTACTCAGTGATCTGGATGAGAAAATTGAGTGTGCCCTCAGTCAGTTGCAAATGACACCAAGCTGGGAAGGAGTGTTAAGGGAGAGCAGGAAGTCTCTGCAGAGGGATCTGGACAGGCTGGATCAATGGGTTGAGGCCAATTGTGTGATGTTCAGTGAGGCAAAGTTCTGGGTACTGCCCTTGGGTCACAACAACCCCAGACAGCACTACAGGCTGGGGGCAAAGTGCCTGGAAAGCTGCCCCTTGGAAAAAGACCTGGGGGTGCTGGTCAACAGCTGCTGAACATGAGCCAGCATGTGCCCAGGTGGCCAAGAAAGCCAATGGCATCCTGGCCTGTATCAGCAGTCATGTGGCCAGCAGGACCAGGGCAGGGATTATCGCCCTGTATTCAGCACTGGTGAGGCCACACCTTGAGTGCTGTGTCCAATTTTGGGCCCCTCGGTGCAAGAAAAACAATGAGGTGCTGCAGCATGTCCAGAGAAGGGCAGTGGAGCTTGAAAAGGCTCTGGAGCACAAGTCTATGAAGGCGTGAGCTGGGGTTGTTTAGCGTGGAGAAAAGGAAGCTCAGGGGAGACTTTATCACTCTCTACAACCACCTGGTTCTATCCAGGTGGGGGTCAGGCTCTTCTGGACAACTAGGAACAGAACAAGAGGAACCTTCCTCAAGTGCTGTCAGGGGAGGTTCAGGTTGGACATCAGGAAGAATTTTTTCATTGAAAGGGCAGTTAAGCATTGGAAAGGGGTTTCCAGGGAGGTGGTGGAGTCAAATGTTCAACAAAGCATTTGATGTGGCACTTAGTGCTGTGATTTTGTTGGCATGGTGGTATTTGGTCAAAGGTTGGACTTGATCTTGGAGGTCTTTTCCAACCTTAGTGATTCTGTGATTCTCTGATTCTGTAATTCTGATCTTTCTTTTGCTGCTCTAAGTCAGGTCGTGCCAGGGTGAATTGCATGGTGAAATTTTTCTGCCAGTTGCAGAGCTTTCAATTTGTGTGTGCCATGTGACGTATACCTTGGAGTACTTCGCAGTCCTGCAAATAGCTGTGGGTGGATGGATCACTGTGCAGAGCCCCCTGGAAGGAACAGGCTACTTAAATAGCTTAAAAAAAATGGGAGCAAGGAGAGATTTTTTTTCTGAAAAAGACATAGAGGCAAAACATTTTTTTTCTCAATTTTGAGGGCACTTTTTAATTTATTTAGATTTTATTAAGTTTCAGGAAACTTTTGAACCTTTATTAGGTTAATTTATATGAGTTTTATTTTTTTTTATTACTGAAACTAACACCGAAAATCTTTATTGACTGAAATCCAGTTTTCAGCAAACATATCAAAAGGAAATTAAACAAACATTTTAAATAAAGTATTAAACATTGACTGCAAAATGTCAAATAGATTTTTAAAAGGCCAGAATTTTTTCATTACATTTTAAAAGTTCAGAACATCCCTAGAAATCAGGCAATGATAGGAGTAAATTCAGTTTATTGCACCATTCAGTCTGACCAAGACTGTATGAAAAATTTACCTATGTATGCACATTCTCTACGGAGATGAGCCAATCAAAAAAAAAGCTATAATTTTTCACTAATTTTGGCTATAAGGAGCCTAAGAAGAAATGCAAAGGAGAGGGAAAAAAAAGGGCACAGGTGTGGCAGTTCATAGCCAGAACAGTTTCCCATGCCTAAGGATAGAGTGGACAGCAGAAATCATTGTGGAGGAAAACAGGCAAAGGGGCGTTGTGTCTGACATCTTTGGCAGGGAAGCAATGTGAGAAGAAACTGATCAGATACAGGTATTGTCAAGTTAGGTAAGGCCTTGTGTAGCAGCAGCCCAGGGAATTCAGCACTGTTAGGTTAGGCAGAAAAAAATTGTCCCCCTCGGTTGAGAGCAGCCCTGAGGAGAAGGACTTGAATAGGGTTTTGATCAACCTGGTCTAGTGGAAGGTTCCCTTGCCCATGGCAGGGCGTTTGGAACTAGATGATCTTTAAGGCTCCTTTCAACCCACACCTTTCTGTGATTCTGTGGTTCTATGGGCTGTTGTATTTTTAAAGTGCAACATAAAAGTAACATTTACAAAATTAAATAAAAGGGCATCATTGTGGTTTGCCAGGTTTGTAATCTTCCATCTTGATTTTTTTTTTATCTCCCCCTCGGAACTATGGATAAGGATAGAAAAGGAAAACCTTGTCACATCTACAGTATCTTTTTCTTGGCAGCCAAGATCTTCACTCAGTTTCTGGAGGTTTTAAATATAATTTTGTATTGTGAAGAAAAAGAAACACTAATTCCAGTTATAAGATTATTGACAGTGGTGAATTTTACAATTGTGAATATACTTTCAAAGAATATATTGTTAGAGCAGTGCAAAATCAGAAATTTTATTTCTAGATTGGCTCAGTGTTGTTTTAAGGTCTTCATCCATCTTAGGCATTTTTGCTAGCAGGTTTAGGGTTATAAAAAGAAAATAATAAGGTATTGAAAATAGGATTGCCTATTAATACAGAACGGTGAATTTTTGATTATCTATGTGTAATGTAAGTTTGAACTTGTGTATGTTCATCGTATGATGAAGTTACTTTTCCTGAAACTAAAAGTAAATTAGAATTTTGTCTCAGTTTCTCTCATTGACCAAAACTTCACTGAGGGAAGACAATGTGCATGTTTTATCTGTAGCGAGGCTGGAAGAGGTACTGTTATAAAAGCAGGTGTTGAACTAAATTGGATTTTTTCTAATGTTCCTCAATTGTGATGCTCTGACTCAACAACCTGGATCCCAGTCTTAACTGCAGTCCTAGGTTTTCTCAGCATTTTGATATTTAAAATTCAGTCAGGTTGCCTGCAAAGCACTTACATTTTGTGAATGTCAGGTGTGAGTGCCTGTAAGGTAATAACTGCATCCACAATTAGCCTTTCCTTGGTTCCTTCCAGTTGCCCAGTGTTAACCCTCAGAAGGCCAGACCCAAACACCCCGATGCTGATTTTGCTGATACGATATGTATGGATTCATTTGTTTGGTGGATGCGATATATCTGCCCCTGAAAATACAGCTCCCTGTTTTGGACTTGGAATTTCCAGGCAGATAATTAAAGTAATCTCACACCTTCCAGCCTGCACCTGCCACCGTGCGAGCGGCTGCCCCAGCTCAGCTCCCCCTGATCATATTCATGTTTGGTCGGTAGTGTTTCATGGCTAATACAAATCATAAACAGGCTGTAAAAGCTGAAGCATCAATGAATCCTAGCTTTAAAATTGCTGGAAGCTAAAGTTTTAAAACTGATACTGCAAAGTGAAAAATGAAATTTAACCAGGCACTTTGGTGAAGGAAAAATAATTTATTGGATGTAAGATGAAAAGCTGTGAGAGTAAACATCAATCTCATCTTAGACACATGTCATTGATTGATGTTTGCTCTGTGCTGCTGCCTGGAGGTAAACTCTTTGAAATAGCAAAATAGGTACTTTATCTGTCTGTGGATAGGAGCACAGTTTGTTAAGTTACTGCTTTTTTGAGACCCTGCTACATCTTTATGTTCAATCAAAGTGAAAACAGTAAATCAGAGTAATTGCTTTACCCCACGGCATTTCTGTTTGTAAATGGGAAAAAATACTGTAAAAATCCTCAAATTAACTTCTGCT
Source organism: Aphelocoma coerulescens (assembly GCF_041296385.1). Taxonomy (NCBI): domain Eukaryota; kingdom Metazoa; phylum Chordata; class Aves; order Passeriformes; family Corvidae; genus Aphelocoma; species Aphelocoma coerulescens. The sequence goes on from NC_091013.1 coordinate 31,249,758, forward strand.
GTTTAAGATAGATAAAAAGTCTAAAAATAGCCCGTTGCAACGTAGGAAGGTATTTTATTGATTATGCCACTTGTTCATCAAAGGCAGCCCCTTTGTTATAATTTAATTGATAGTTCAAATGTCATTGGGGAAAACATTTAATGCTCAAAAATGTAAGGATTTTGTATCTTGGGAGTTCCCTATACTCCATTAGCAATGAGTTTCCAAACAGATACCATTTATACTTATCTGGAAATGGAACTGGTACCTAGAAATTGGCCAGCAAAAACCATGGACATTGACAGTGAAATAGAAAATAGGCATTAAATGATAGCACTACTATGTTAAGCACAGCAATTCAGCAAGCAAGATAACTCAGTTGTTGTAATTAAATCATTAGAGTTAAGACTATTTTCTAAAAATGTTTGGAGCTGTTGCCTTTACAGGGTCTCAGTCTGACTTGTCCTTTTGGGTTTTAAAATATGGCAGAGATACAAGAATTATGGTACATTAAATTCAGAATCCTGTTTTCATTCCGAATTGTTTCATAATCACTGTCCTGCATCAGGGTTGGACTGCATTTTTATGGTGTTGTATAAGATTTTCCTTTGACTTACTCTATTTAGCTACTTTGGCATAAATGTAGTAATTCAGGGTAGAATTAGACTATTAAATATTTAAGAAAATGTCCTCACTTCAGCCTGAAATTTAGTATATTGATTTGTGTGCCAGATTAAAATTTGTGGGGAAATGTTGAGAATAATCAGTAAACCATTTTAAAATTTATTTTCTTGAAATATTGCCTGTTTTCCATGGCTTTGAAGCAGTTCTAACTTTGTTCATAATTCAAAAATGGCCGTGTGCTAAAATTTAATTTCAAAGATATATGTGTCCTTGCAGAAAACTTGTTCTCAGGTCTAGGTTTATTCTTGAAATGCCCGTATCTTTTAGTCACTTACAGTATGGGTTGTGTTTTTGAGGTGGGTTTTTTTTTTGTTTATTTGGAACATGATCAGCACTGTACTGATATGGACTGCACCTGGCAGCTTGGGGATGGTGTCACTCCTGTGGCACCAGGAGTGGGTGTTGTAGTCTGATGATGTTTTGATGGAGCTTTTTAATTTCATTATGGAAGAAGAAGGGTCAGATTAAGAACAAATGGGGGGGGTTGATAAAATCTGGGAATGAAGCTCAGCCCTGGGAACTTGGTCTTCCCTAGCAAAAGACTGCCAGGACCCCACAGGAGCTGTGGGTTTGCCAATTTAAGAAATAGTTGCCTGTTAGCATGAAGCATCAGCTCTGCTTTTGTAATTAATATGTCTAGACTTCAGGTTCTGAATGTTTTGTGCTAAGTGCCACAGGTAGCTGCCAAGGTGAAGGAGATCAGCCTCCTGGGTAAAACATTAACTGCAAACAAACAAGCTACTCCTGCTAAATTTATATCGCAGTATTTATGTGCGTGGGGAGGCAGAAGGAAGGTGAGTTAGTATGTGGGTGTTGCAAGGCCCTCACAATTCAGAGAATAATGAGCTAAGTCTTTGGACTGGAAAATTATATTGGAGGGTCTGGAATGGCAAAGGTAAGATTGCAGGTTGCTGCAAATGATAACAAGTTCAGAAACTGCAGCCACATCTCTGTATACACGTGGTAACGCCTTCCTCTGTCATGCTGGTAGGGCTGGCTGGGTCACAGCCCCTTTCCTTTTCCAGAAAATAAACTGATGCCAAGAAAGCAATCTTACCCTCAATTTACCTACCCGTGTGTTTAACAGCCTCAAAGATGCCAGCTGTTAGGAGGATGGTGATCTTGTAACAGAATAACAGTACCCTTCCAGAATCTCCCCTTCGTGATGCTGCAATTTTGTGGTTTCTGAAAAGGTCAAGCAGCATCGTTAATGCGCACCATCCGCCTGCGAAGGCATGTAATTCCTCTGTGAAGGTGCAGTGCTTCGTTTGTGGAAAAGGACATCTTCCTCTGAATGCAAATTTGGGTGTTCCTGAACCAAAGGACAGGAGGATATGTTGGTGCACTGTCACCACCTCGTTCATCATGGAGATGAGACCTTTTTATTTGAGTTGCTCCAAAAAGTGATACCTGAGGGAGGCAAATTGAGTCAGGAATAGTGTGCTTTAGGAAAAAAAAAAAAAAGGAAAGAAAAGGAGATTTTTCAACGCTTAAAACTCTAGGCTTTTTATATGATTTCTTTCAGCCTAGCTTGAGACAACATAACTCTTTGGGCTTTGTAGGAGATTAAATCCAGCCCCAGGTTTTTCAGGTAAAATTATTGCTCTGCTCCTAGGCTGTCCCCTGAGCCATCTCTGTCTATTTCTAATTAAGGACTAAAGGAAGTGGTTCCTTCCGATGGCAGGAGTAGCATGAGGAAAGCTGCAAGTACTTCTGTGGGGAGGCTGGTGCCACCACCGCCCTCCCATCAGGAGCCAGCACCCTGGGCTATCCTCTGCAGGCCGGTCTCACAGGGAGCCACACTCACCTTGTGCACGGCCAAAGACTGGCGACCGCCCAGGTAATCGGCCAAAAGGTATCACAACAGGTCAAAATTCATTAAATATACCTGCTCTTCAGATGTTTAGTGATCCATTGGAAATCTGATCTGGCAAATATCTGGGAGTGAAATTATTCCAAGTATCCTGGAAGAAGCAGAGAAGGTAGGGGTGCTGTGACTGGGGTGGTGGTGTGCTGAAAGTGCTTTGAGCCTGAGACACTGGCACTTAGGCACAATTCATTGGTATATCCAGTATGTGTCTTGGCAGATCTTAGGGCTGAGATAAATCCAAAAAGTAATGTGCCAAATTTGAGGCAATTGAATTTATATAATACAACCTTTATTCATATATAACTTTTGCAAGTGTTTGACTTGTTGCTCATGTTCTGGTTCATGTCCTTTAAGCATGAATTTGAAACAGATGCAGCATTTTAAAAATAACAGTGTACCATTTAAAAACTATTTAAATTCAACCTTTTGGAATTTGACCTGTATGAAACAAATACAAATGACACTGACTTTTGAGGGATGAGTGTTTGCATGGTCTTTGATTCCAAGTCTTACAAAACTGAGCATGCATACTACACGTATATATGCATGTATGACCCACATATGTACACATGCTGCGATGAGGAAAAAGTCATGAGGTTTTCATGAGCTTGTTCTTCATGGCTTAGCTCTTGAAAGGAGACATACCGTAAACAATTAAAAGGTACGTGTACCTCTGGGATTGTTTGAAATTGCAAATTTAAAAAAAATAAAGGAGAAATCTATTAAAAAGAATCATTTTCCATTAAATGAAGTGTCTGCAATAAAGACAATTATAGCAGTTGGCAGTATTCTCCTTGAACCAAAACAAATAAATACATTTGGTGACATACGTTCAAGGAAATGTGATTGCTGCAATGTTCATGCAAATAAGGAGCAGCCTCACAAATGCTAGACATTTTGCCATCTGGTATTACCAAAGGAACACAACTCTTGACTTGTAGCTCTTCCTAACTTACTGCTTATAGATGGCCTATTAGGCATTGTCACACATTCTGACATTTGCATAATCATTCTGAATTACTGCAGGTTGTATATTGCATTGCCAGCAGTGAACTCATTTGAGAAGGGGGTTCAGAGACCTGATGACTTGTATGTCTTCATCAAATATATCTCTGTCCAATAAAGGGATAAAAATGTTCTTCCACTTTAGGAGTATCACATCAGTGAATTTTTAAATTTGTATGAGGCCTAGTGAAGAATGTTGCACTTGTTTCCTAGAAATTGGGTAGAGACCAGTATTATAATTAATCTCAGGGAAGCTGCCCCTCTCTGTTTGGCTGCAGGCTAGAGTACAAATGCAGAGTATCTCAAAAAGTCAAGAGATTCTGGATGGGGACAGGTTGCTGAGGATGAAGTTATAACCTGATCCCTTAAAACTCCAGAAAAACCCAACCTGACAACAGCTCTTCAGCATGGCAGAAAGTCTGCTTTAGACACAGGTTGTTAATTGACTCAGCTGATGGGAGTAGGCTCGATGGCACGATGTAGTAACTGAAGATCTCTGCTCTCACAGCAGTCAACGACAACTGCTCTGCCTCTGGTTTCAGCAGCATGTGCAGCATGTCCAGCAGGTGATCTCACTCCCAGGAACCCATGGAGAGGCCTTCACCATTCCCTTCTTTCTGGAGGAAGGCATTTTCCATGCCCAAAACTCCACCCCTACGATTGCCTCCTCATTATGCTGCTTTTCAAGGAGAGGATGTTGGCGTGAATATCATGCATTGCTCATGAAAAATATGGGATAAAAACCCAAAAACCCTCAACCACCTGTAAGGGGTTGTAAACAAGGTGGTGTTTGGACACTGTCTCCAACCTGCTGCACTGAAACCCTGTGTTTCACAATGAACCCCTGTGTTTGAGAGCCATGCTTCCCCCTGGCATCCGCCCTCAGGTCCATCAGAAGGGTACTCTGCAGTCCAGTTCGAGTTAGCAGCATCAACAAGCAAACAAAAGATTTTGTGTTCATTTAGTGACTGTTGAGGCATTGTTTTTAAATACGAATAGCATCTAACATATCCTGTGTATTTTCAGCTCTCTCAAGTCTCGAATTAGAATCGGATAGCTGTTGGCCTTTTGACTGCCTTGCCTGAGGCATACTAGGTAGCATCACGTGGGTAGCCAATGCAACATATGTTTTGCTAACTGGGAAGCTGGTTAGCAAGACAACGTTTATCTTATTAACACATGGTGCACTTACATGACATTAATATATATTCCTACTTTACAGATTTACAGTGCCAGAAGAAAAACATTAGCTGAGCTAAGCAAAATAGGAATCAGCATACTTGTTACATTGTCGTGAAATAACACATTAACTTTGTTAGACATATTGGCTTCCTTTGTGAGGAGAATAAAACATAATCAGCTGAAATGTGCAAACCTGAAAGGTTGGTCTGTGGAAATTCAAAATAAGGATTCTCTGGTTTATGTTGTCATGTATTAAACTAGAATTCTGAAGATAAAGAAGTTAATTTTTATTCTGAATGTCTATATCGGAGCTAAAGTTGTTAATTTCTAAAAATTAATACTGTTGTGTAATGCAGTGATTTATTTTTCTCTCTCTGGCTACACTCTACTAGCCATACATACACTGTTGTCTCACTATTCATTTATTCATGTTCTGTGGTTGTGGTAGTGTCAAATCCATCAGAAAGAGGAATTGTTTCAGTAGTAGTTTCACGACTTGGCTGATAAGCAGAGATCAGAAGAAGCAACCTAACTGTGGAAACCACTACAGCATATAGTTTTAACAGCTCTTTAGGGAGCTAGTTAATGAAAGAATCGCTACAGAAACACATCCATGTGAAAAAAAGGAGCATTTTCATACAACACTCAGAGGATATGTCATAAGTGGGAATATGTTCATAATTTCTATTTACTCACAGCTGTAATTACTATCTGCCTTAAGAGAACTTTTAGTCTTTGTCAAAGTTGCTTAGATATTTCCTTTGTCACATTTCAAGCAGAGAAGTTCTGTACAGACTACATCCTGCCATGTGATTTCTCTTTTATTTTTCTGTAAGAATTTAATTATCTATTCTCTGTGTGCTGAAAGCACCAGCATTCCCAGAGACCTCAACCTCCCCAGCCTACTTGAACTGGCATTCGTCTGATTCATGTTTGTGCTTATTTTTGCCATCTGTCTGCAAAACAGAGTTCTTAACTTTTAAATGCATGCTGGTTTATATGTTGCCCTCTAATTTTTAACTCTGAAAAAACTATTTATCTTTTTTTTTTTCTCTAACTCCAGTGTCTATGAGCCAGATAGAAACGTGCTGCGAAGGAAAGAATGGGAAAGGAGAAATCAGGAGGCCCAGCAGGACAATGGCGCATTTAACACGAGCTATTCCCTCTTCAGTGAACCGTACAAGGTAGATGCTTCCCAGCTGGGCGAATCTTTGTTTATTTATTTATTCCACACTACAAAAATGTAGCCTGCAGAAGGCACTGTCCAGGTTTCAGCACCCTCCCACAAGTGCTAGCTTCCCAAAATTCACAGAGAACATGCATGATTCACAGAGAGTCAAATTTTATATATATTTATATATATGTGTGTAAAAAGCTTCTTCTAGTGTTCAGCAGCACACAAGAGAGAAATAAATTAGAAATATCCCAGCAATATTTGAGATGGAATTAAAACTAGGAGGTGAAGGTGAAGGTGTCCTGTTTTTTGCAATACTTAGAAGAAAACAATTGTGTAAGAATAGTGTGTGAAGATCAAGCAATACACTAAACATTGTGCCCTGGCCAAGGTTAATGTAGTGAAATAACTTTTTTTCTTCCCTATAAGCATTACCAAAATAATAAGAAATGGTGTCTGCTAAACATGTTTTTCCCTCACCAAAGGCAGAAGTAGCTTAGGAGTCCCAACTCCCTGTGTTCCTCATGGTAACAGCAGTTTGATGAGGCACAACTGTCTTTCATCACTCCCTGTTAGAAGGTCAAGCAGGGCCTTGTACACTCTGCAGAAGCTTGAAAATGGAACCCTTGTGAACAGGACTAGAGAGCAGTATCCCACAGGGGCTGCTCCTCTCCTTCAGTTTAACCAATGACTGCCTGTATGCATCAAAACATCATCATGTATTTTCTGCTGTGTCTTTCCAGAAGAGTCCAAGTTACTGTTACGGCTACCACATTGTGAAGCCTTTCCTTTCACGCAGCATCACTTGCCCTTGTTGCTTAGGGTGCTTTAGTGCCTCTTTCCAGGAGATTTATTTGGGACCTGGCACCTGGCTTCTGCTTTGACTTCCATGCTTGCATTTTAATTCTTGTGCTCCAGGGTCAGCTTTTAGCTTGCTCTTCCTCCAGATTGTTGCTTGTATTTAGTCCCTAATAAAAAAGAAAGATCTACCACTTTCAAACCATGTCCCTTGATGGAACACAGCTCTGCCTGCCTTGAAGCTGACCTCCAGCTGCCCGGATTTCAGATTCATTACAAAGGCATTCAGAAACCATGTCAAATGTCTTGAACTCCTCAATGACCAGCTTGAAAATGTCTATCGTGAGACTAGTCAAGGGCTAATGCTGCATGCATGGAAGAAGGCCTGGAAAGCATAAGTCAGCTTTGTCTTGGTGTTTCTTGAGGGCTGTGCTGCAGTGAAGACTTAATGATTTTCCATTTGGTCCAGTCAAATAGACCACACACAAAAAGAACCTGGCCTTTTGGTGGGCCCCTGGTACTATTTTGTCTGTGGTGCCTCAAATTGGTAATACTGAAGCTCAAATCACTTACAAAAGTAGTATTGTTGGCATATTTTGTTCACTTTGATTTTTACTTCTGTGCCAGTGTACTGACTGTCATGACACAGACATGATGTGCCATGGACACACCAGTAGTTTCTGAGTTAGGATGTCAGAAGGCACCTCTGTGCAACCACAGTATAATTCCATCAGCTTTAATAGGAATGGATGAAAAATCATTGCCATCTCTAGAAGCAGAGAGGATACTGAGTGGATAATCCTATGAGGCAATCAGAACAATGGCTCCATTCCTTCTTCTTATCTTTAAACACTGTGTCCCTATTTTGAACAAACGTGTAAAGAAGGTGCTCCAGAAATACATCCTATAGCTAACTTCGTCAAGAAAACATGGGGAAAGTCAAAGGCCAGGACAGTAGTATAACCCACAGCTATGTTGGTGTGACAGAGTTGCTTGGGGTGATCAGTCATTCTGATAGTATTGGTCATCAAAACTTTTTCAGTGGCATACTCTCAATGCCATGTATACACTGGCAGTGGACCACTGGGCTCTCTGAACTCATCCAAGTATTTGTGAACCTTCAGTGGGATGGGGAAAGAGCTGTGGCTTGGGCATTTTCATCTTACTGTGGAGAGAGCCTAACTGTAAAAGAGGAAACCTTTCTGCAAAAGCAAAACTGGAACCCACTCGTACTCCCTTTAAAGATCATGTTCACCTTTTAGGTGTTTCCAGAAGGTAATGAAGTTATAGCAGACATTGACTGCAAGCTCTGATTAAATTCAGTATTCCTCTTCACAGCTTGAGAAACAGGAGCTAGAGCCAAAGGATATGCCATTCAGAAGACTGTATCTGAAAATCAAAGGCAGACTGGATATCTCTTAAATCTTATGTCCTCTCTCACCTTGACATGTATCACTACTGCTGTAACATTGAATTTTCTCAAAAATTCTGACTCTTCAGATTGACCCTTATCCTGTTCGAAGTATCCATAGCAACCCTCTATGAAGGATTACAGGAAATCCAGTATCTTTTACATAAAATCTCTTTTACAGGGGGGTGAAAAAGTAGGAAATTAGTTCTGGATATTTTCTGGACAGAATACCTTGCTCTGTTAACTATGTAGGTACTTTTAGTGAAGAAAAAAGTTCTGATGGCATTCCATGCAGCCATCAGGTTTATTTTTAGAAGTGTTATATGTTGCCATTTTCAAATGCTTGGATTTGTCTTGCATTGCAGAAGAATATCAGAGCACTGTAAGTTAGATATACTTGCACTGAATGCTTTTCCTACTTACTCATTTTGTGACCATGTTTTCCCTGTGGGAATGCTTAAATAAGACCAGCAATATTTCAGATAAAGTAATAGGACAAACTAAAGCTCGTAACAAGTTACCTCAGATCCCATCATGTTCCCAAGAGGATGTAGGTGAACCCTCCTGTGTGAGATGAGCTCAACACAGTATCTCACCTGAAATTGTCCCCAGTGTTTTCTGAAGGAATAAACAAAACAGACCAGTTGTCAGCATATGCCATGATACCAGTCTGCTGCTGTTATTCTTACCTGGGATGTCTCAATAGGAGATGTCTATGCGTGACCTTCACATCACATCCATGTAGAAGACAAGCTAATAACTTCTCTGAGCTACTGATAGTCTACAGATAATCTGCAATGAAGCTTTTATTTCCTTTCCATCCACACAGCAGCCATCAGGAAAAACAGACCTTTTAGGGAAGTTGGACTTTTAGGGGCAAAACCTGCACACAGATTTGTTTGTGTTCATGGAGTTAGAGGCAGACAGGTAGAGAGCTGTCCTCACAAGATGTTTATGCTGTGGGAGGCTTGTGGGTGCCAGGGGCCCCATTCCATTTGATGGTCATCATTGCCATGCTCCTGGCAGAGAAAGAAACCTCATACACACTCTGGCTGAATCATAATGAGTACAGGCCCAAGGGCAGATTTCCCTCTGTAGAGGGAAGCTGAAAAAATACTTCTCTACAAGGTGTCTACACAAAGTGGAGGATCCAGTGAAAGCATAAAGAGATGCACTGGGTAAAAGGAAAATTTTCTATGCGTTCTGGAACACAATTCTGCTGGTCAAGGAGATGCCCAAATGTAGAAGTTATTTCATTGACTTCAGGAGACACGTGAGCGTATCTCCAGCCTTCTTTCTCTTCAGATATATGTGGTGCTTCCTGCATCATTAGCCTCATTATTAGTTTCCTCTTCTTTAGGACATTGATGTGATTCCTGTGAAGTGAAGGAACACCCTTTTTTAAAGCAGGTTGCAATCTGTGAATTGATGCTTCAAATTTTTTTCTATAGCAGGTTATTGTCTTTGTGACAGTAACAGCCTCATGTTCAGAGGGAAGATCAGGCTGTTGTGGTTGAGCCTTGAGCCATCTCACTCCAAGATTCCAATGCAATGTTTTGAATGCAAGACTTTTGAGTTCTTCCCTTCCTCCTCCCCTTCAGTATATATTACTGATATATATTCAGCTCTGTTAGCAGAGTAACAAAAACATATCAGAAGGCTAGGTGTAATGTATTTTACGTGTTGCAAGGTAATGCCCTTGAAATTTGAGGGGAAAAACTTTAAGCAAAACAGGACTGCTTCTACTGTTAGATATAAGAATACTTCCACTGTAGTCCTCTAAAAGTTTGCATGTGGCAGTCACAGCACTCATTTACTGTGCATTTTTGCCTGGGTTCAGGTTTTGTACTAGGAAACCCTAAAAAAAACCAATTCCAGACTGGGGAGTTTCCCTTAAATACCTCCCCTTACATACCCCAGTTTTCCAGAGTAACTGATGTGGTTGCTACATCTTTTGTGGTTTTTTAGTGTAAATTTAAGAGGATCTTCTCCACTTCCTATACTTCCTTCTTTCTCCTTCTTTCTGTTTTCCTCTAAAACAGAGAGTCTTGAGATGAAAGCTTGGCCTTCTGAAACCAACAGGAGTTTTCCCATTTAGACTTCATGTCTGGAAGATAGAAAGGAGAACTCCACTGCCTCATTACTGTCTTCCTCTGAAAACATAAAGCAGTGGACATCACATGCCTGAATCTTGGCAGGGTTCAAAAAATCTCTGCTGTAAAAATGCTAATGATACAACCTTTTGCTTACAGTGTCTTTTTAAAGCAAGAATTTTCAATCTTTTCCAGTATTTTTTATTTGCTTGTTTTATTTCTTTGTGAAGATTCTGCCTTTTCAGTCAGGAAGTAAATTGGTAATTTTTAAGACAATAATTAATCTTAAAGGGGAGGAAGGGTGGCTGTATTCCCCCTGCTATGCACAGCAAGCACTGAGAAATTTGAAGAATTTGGCAAGGGTTCTCTTCACCTTTTTTTTTTTTACAAGAGGAGAGTGCCCTGGAATGAGCACCCTGTCAGAGCATTTTCAAAGAAGGGACATAATATGTACTTTTCCCATTTCCCACAAGCTGTTTTCAAGTCACCTCAGAGCATTTGGCTGGCTTACACTGTCAAATCCATTCAGTGCTTGCATGGGATGTTGTGTGGCTTCCTGGATGGTTATGAAAACTTATGCAGGCAGGGGAAGAAATTTGGAATGCAGTGTATTCATTCATGACGGAAGGAGAGCTTGCATTGGGCTACAGGAAAAGTTTTATCATGGTCAGATTTAATCCAAACCATTCTATGCAGTTGCAGTAATAAATTTTCCAGTTTCCAGGTAATATACTTTAACTACAGCATGGTATCAGTGATAGATTTCTTTTTTTATATACTCTAAGGCCCTTTATAGCTTTTCCAGTTCAGGGTAGATTTAAGATGTTGACAAGTGTCTTCAGAGACAATAAGGATTTTCGATTTCATCCCTCAACACTGCTGCATAAGGCAGTCTTACTTCAGTAAGGATTTCAGCAGAAGCATGAAGGGAGTTTTGTTTTTCTTATGTTGACTGTTGCAGAACACTTGATTTTTGTTTTGCAGACTAACAAGGGGGATGAGCTTTCCAATCGCATCCAGAATACCTTGGGCAACTATGATGAAATGAAAGACTTGTTAACTGACCGGTCAAACCAGAGCCATCTCGTTGGGGTTCCAAAACCTGGGGTTCCTCAGACACCTCTCCCCAAGCCTGATGAACATCTTACCACAGACTCGAGACCACCACCTCCTCCTCCCATTTCCAGCACTACTTCTTCCACACCAGCATCTCTAGCTGCACAGCAGAGCAAAAGTACCACAATGGGCTGGCAGAAGGCGGGGCATAATGGCGCTTCAGAAGGCCAGCAGAGAGCAAGCAAACACGGACACCGGTCGCTGGAGTCACACAAGGGTGACTTCAAACTGGCAAACCAAAAATCCAATTTGGAGAAACTAAAACGCTATGCATCAAGTCCCACCTCCTCCTCCTCCTCTTCTTCTTCCTCCACCTCCTCCTCCTCTTCCTCCTCCTCCTCCTCCTCTTCCTCCTCCTCCTCTTCCTCATCCACCTCTTCTTCCTCCTCCTCCTCCAGTACTGCCCAGCAAAGCTCGCTGAGGGCCACATTAGGAGACAACATCAATAGAGTGCAGCAGCCAGCAAAGCTCAGTTGTAGCTCAGAAGGAGGAACTCAAGTCCAAGAGAGGCCAGCAAAGCATGGTGGGGCGCACTGCGTCCAAAACTTCCCACCTTCTCTTGCTTCAAAGCCCAGTCTGGGTCAGCAGAAGCCAACAGCTTATGTAAGGCCAATGGACGGTCAAGACCAGGCTCCTGATGAGTCTCCAAAGCTGAAGTTACCAGCAGAGACGACCAAGTCATATAGGGGAGTGCCTTCCAGCAAGCCTGATTCGGCCAGGACCAAATCAAAGATCACCAAGTTCAGCATTCCTAAGCAAGAAGAAGTAAGTGTTTTTATACTTCTTATGACATACTCCCATAGCTGGATGGATGGATGATGCCTTATTGCACCTGCCTCTTTACATGTTTTTAACATATTGGTTTGCATGTTGATTTTTTTGGTAACATTGACGTAGTATATTGCAAAGAGCAGCCTCACAGTAATTTAAAGATACCTCAACAGCAAAATGCTCACTGTCTTCAGGACCCAAACACTTCCCACAATGGCACATTTTCTAGTAGTATTTATTATTTCACTGACTCTTTCCTGAGTGCTTCTCTATAAAGTCTGGATTTTTTTTTTCCTCAGGCAGGTGTATTGCTTCTTACTGTTCATATTTCATTGATTTCTTTCTCTTTGGCAAAGATTAAATGAAGTGCATGTGACCAGAAGTAGTTCTGCCATCCTCAATGTCGAAGTAGTTTCACAATATAAATAAATTACTTATACAATATGAAATCTGTGGAATAGAGAAGAATACAGCAATGATACTCTCATTTTAGTTCATAGTATCTGATTGTGTTTCAGGCTAATTTCTGACAAATTTCTGAGGTTTCCTTCCTAAAGAATTTCCATCTGTAGAAACCTGGTGTAGTGGGTTGACCCAATACACCTGGCCATGCTACAAGTATGAGAACGTGTCTGAAAAATCTTTTAGACAACATTTATTTATCAGCAATAGATATAAAATATGTCTGCTTGGACTTAGTGTATATTCATTTATTTCACATATATATTTCCTCCTCTTATGCCAGGAGGACACTTCGCTTTACCACTTTGAGATTTTCTGGTTTTTGACTCTTTGGTCTTTTTTGATGGGAAGGAAGTGATTCGTTTTGGCAGAATAAAGGGTGATTTATTTTTCGAGGGTGTATTCAAAGGCCTGTATGCCAATACGAAGATGGTCACATCATCCTCTTGTGCAAATAGAGCTCCCATGACTTTAACAATTTACAGTATTTATATCGGACTCTATTTGATTGAATCACTGTGTCTTTCTCAGAGAAGAGGCAATGGTTCTTTACTATTTTTTCACAGCTGTGGTGTGTCTTGAGATGTTCTAAGTCTTAAAATTTTGTTTCTGGCATTGTTAAAGGTGAGGAAAAAGCTAATTTTTGGTGGAGTTCTCTGGCCTCTTAATGCCTGCTTTTCAGAAATGGAGTTGACTCTTGTATTCCCCCTTGGGTTTGGTTTGGGAAAGAAATGTCTCTGGAAGCAACTACTGTGATTTTTCTCTGAGTGAAAGTTCCATCAGTTCCAAACAACATGCAGGTGATATGTTGTTCCTGAAAAGAGGTTGTTTTAGGCTTTTAAGCCAGATTTTATAAGCAAATTTAGCATTCACAAACTGCTGTAATTCTGCAGATAGATCAGGTAATGGCAGATACTAATATCCATTTAGCTATTATTACCTCTTTCAGACTTGTGCTTCTATCTGCAAGTGGGAAGTGTTGTTAGAATTAAAGATGCCTGTGGCAATTACCTGACTCTTTCAAATTTCCCCCCTTTACATGTATGCAATACTCTAAGGACTAGTTTGGAAAGGAGTTCTGATAGGCAATCATTTGTTTGTCTGAAATTCAGGATTTACCATTTGCATTCCAAATTTCCCTAACCCCTGAAAGAAAGATTAAATTTGTCGTATGTAATCCATGCTGCTGCATAAGTTTATACTGCAGTTTCTAGACTAGGAGACATAGCTGAGATCACTTTAAACTAACTCATTTAGATACTGATGGCAGTGTAGACTACAGCAGGACAGAGTGGACTGCAGGTTACCTACTAAAATATTCACCAATTTCTCACAGATTTTATGTGATGCAGTATTAATGAAACAGCATTTGATAACAAATATAGAATATAAACATTTAACTGAAGTTGAAGGACATGGACCAAAACCATTGTCTGGTGGTTTAAAAAGATTATTATGAAAAATGATGACAAATTTCTAAGAAGAAAAATAGTAGGTACTATAGGTGCTGGGATTTGAAACTGGAGCTAATGAAAGACAATGTTTAGATCTGAAAGATCAATGAAAGACAATGGACCAGCTTTTTTTCATTTATCCTAATATTTTCTTTCTTCTAACTTTTTCCATGCCAAGTGGCACAAGTAGAAACTTGTAACCCACTGGTATTGCTACAGGGAGAAATATTGGCCAAGATTGAAAGTATTTTCAGTGTTACCTAATACACCCGCCCTTTGATTTTCAGTTGTATTTCTTTTAATTTCAAAATGTTTTTCCATTCCTGTTATCTGTATCATAATTCTTCTGGTAGACTTGTGTAAGAATTCCCATATTTTTTAAAAATTTCTGCTTTTAAACTCATAAATTTTCTCCTTTGCATCAAATGTTTGCCATCCTCTCTTAGGACTGGAAGTTTTAAGCTGCTTACAGCACAAAAGGTGCCATGGTCCTGTGAATGTTTGCAGGCAAAATGAGGCCTCTGTTGTTCAGAGGGAGGCTAAAGGTGTTGGCCAGGAAAGACCTAGTATCCCCAGTGACAGTGGGAAGTGTAGAAATTACATACAGGATGGTTGTGAGGGAAAGCAGGCTGACAAGTAGGCTACAGCAGTGCCTGGAAGCTACATGGAAACAGAAATCAGAGTGGCAGAAAGCTGCTTAAGAGCAACCAGGAAAGAAGGAGAGGGGCAGAGGGCTTGGGTAGGGTACCTGAAGTGCTGGTGGTGAAATGAAGCTCTATGTCTGCTAAAATAAAAGGTGTGTGGCTGAGGTGGGCTAGATAGGGCAGTCACTGTGCTCTAGGGGTTCATGTAGACAGCAGTGTGAGGCCTCTCTGGCTCCCGGTCAGCTTGTTGTCCACCAGAACCCCCAGGTCCTTCTCTGAAGAGCTCATGTCCAGCCAGTTAGCATCCAGCGTGTCTTGTTGCTAAGGTTATCCTTCCCCTTACTCAGGAGCTGGTATCCCCGCTTGCCAGAGTGTTAACAGTTTATCTAATATGAGTTCTTGGGCCCCCAACATAAGAAGGATGGGGACCTGCTGTAGTGAATCCAGAGGAGGGACACCGAGCTGATCAGAGGGCTGGAGCACCTCACTTGTGCAGACAGGCTGGGAGAGTTGGGGTTGTTCAGCCTGGAGAAGAGAAGACTCTCCAGTGAGACCTTATGGCACCTTCCAGGGCCTAAAGGGAGCCGACAAGAAATCTGGGGAGGGACTTTTTACAAGGGCATGTAGTGATAGGACAAGATGTAATGACTTGAAGCTGAAAGAGGGTAGGTCTAGATTAGATACTGGGAAGAAATTCTTTACTCTGAGGGTGGTGAAACACTAGAAAGGGATGTCCAGAGAAGCTGTGGATGCCCCATCTCTGGAAGTGTTCAAGGTCAGGTTGGATGGGGCTTTGAGAAATGTGATCTAGTGGAAGGCGTCCCTGCCCATGCTAGTGGGGTTGAAGTTAGATTATCTTTAATAACCCTTCCAATCCAAACTGTTCTGTGATACCTATGCACTTCCATTTGTGTATACCAGTTTGAAAGAACCATCAGTGAAAAAATAAACACATAATGAAGTAAAGGACTGGAGAATAAGATGCAGTGTCACACAAAGTATGTGTGTGTCAGTGTCCTCAGCAGGATACAAAACCCTCTTCTGTACATCCCATGAGGTTTTCAGAGAAACAGGGCACAGAGATGGCTGCAGTACAATTATTATTCACTGGAAATAAGATCTCTTGAATACAAATTATAGACCATTACTTTTCAATACACGAAAAAGGTTGATTTTTAATGCAGTTCAATACCTCATTTTATATTTTTAATCAGTTTTGGAAAGCCTTCAATACCTTGACACAGACTGAAGCTTATAAATTTTTTTAATTGTTTTGATGAGAATAATTTGGATAGACCTGTGTGTAGAAAGGTAGCATTTACTCATTTGGGAATTTAATCTTTAGTAGCCAGGTTCATCAGTGTTAATTAGAATCCATACCCAACCTCCTGGTCGTTCCAAAATTATCATCGTGCTCTGTAGAAATGATAGCTCATCATCTCAAGTACTGCTATTTCACATTTTGAACTACTTAGAAATTATATTGCTGTAGGTAAAAACCCACTGTATTGGATAAAAGGGAAGAAAAATTTGATACCAGGGTATAGAGGAAAAGAGGCAGGGAAATCAAGTGCCTCTCTTTTCTAAAATGTTCTTGAGTGAAACAATAAGAAAAACCTAGGATAGCAAATCATGTCCTTTATATCCAAGTTCTGTTTTTGAATTTCATCTCATAGGCTGCATGCTGCTTTTTTATTACATTGAAGAAGCCTTATCTATTGTCCTTTGCTTACTTCTCTTAAGGGTTATGGAGCAAAGAAATAGAGGTTGTATTCAAGAATGACTATCAGTCTAATGGTAAAGGGAAGATTCGGTTTTGTTAAATTTGGAAACGCATTTATGTGAAATGTAGGTGAGGTCATCATGAGGACATGTTCTTTCTTATTCACTTCACGGAGTACTTACACAACTTCTTCTGCAGCAGAAGTAATGCACCATAGATTAAAGGTTGAGTTTGGGGTTGGGTTTTTTTATTGTTTTTTTTTTTTTATTTTTGCCCTGATCTTACTCAGGCGAATTCCTATTTGCCTGGATAAGATACTCTCTGCAGTCACTCTCCTTTGAGTGGCTATATATAGCTATCAGCATCTGGCACATGCGCTAGCAAGTGTCCTTTAAATCTGCAATCTTTTTTTCGCCTATCAGCTCTATCCCCACATATTAATGGAAAGCAAAAACACCCCACAACTCTTTCCTCTCTCTGAAAAAACTCTTCATAGTTTGGCTTCAATGTTGATAATTTGATCAAAATCAGCCTCTTTTAAGAAGATGCATGTATAATAAGCAGTTCCATTCCAGTTTAAAATTGAAGATGCAAGTTCATGTGCTGATACGTCTCATTTGAGAACAGAAGGTCCAGTGTAAACTAAATAGGGAAGGTAGTCATTATCAGTGCATGCTTCCTCTGGAAATACCACATATCTGGATCTGTGGGACAGTAGAGGGGAAACAGTGTCTCATGAGGAAAGAAAAGGGTTTAGAGGACATCTGAGTAAGTGCTTTTCCTCAGAGGCATAATGCCCATGCCCCTGGCTGCAGTGGAGCCTTTTGAACTGTTGCAGGACTAAGAGTAGAATTCAGATTTTTTTTCCTCTGCTTCCCAGGGTGTTCAATTCTGGCCCAGAAAGGCAGAAAGGAAAATAAAAGTGCAGTCAAAGATGCTTTTTAGATAAAAAGGGAGGGAGGGATTGAATGCATTAGCAAAAGGGTCCAGACTTCTTCCGGCACCGTTTCAGGATGCGCCCGAAGACGCTGGAGACATAAGCGCAGAATTAAGTGTGTTGAGACTCCTCTACCATTTATCGACTTCACTGAAGAATTGCACTGCTTGAGAAGCCAGTTAGCAATCACAGCACTTGAGTACTTGTAAGTACGAGCCAGTTGTAGATGTTTTCTTTCCCTGATGTTCATGCTGCATTTACAAGAGGACACAGATCAATTCATCCCTGCAATGGTAGCACTGACCTTCCCCACAAATAAAGAATGTTTTCCCATGTTAAACAGGAAGAACTTCACTACAAGAGCAGTGTGGTGCAAAGCTCCCTGCTAGTCATGGGTTATTCAGGACCTTCGAGTGTTTCTGTGGGAGGGCTGTGCACTACTGCCTGTATTTATGTAGCAGAGTTCAACAGAGTAGGACTGCAAAGAAAGAGTGTGTTAAATAGAGTAGTATTGGAAATGCTCTTAACAAACACATTGGAGACCACAATGTGAAGGGATTTTTTTTTTTGTATCGTTTTCAAGTCATGATGCAAGCCTTTGCCTTTCTCACATTCTGCAGCTGCCAAGGCACACAACAACTGTGTGCGAGGGCAGCTTCAGTGAACACAGTGGGCCTAATCTCTCTGGCTGTTCTTCCATGACAGCTCTTGTAGAAGGGAAATGCTATTTAGACACCTTTACTTTACTTTTAGAGCTTCCTACTTTTACTGTTTCTCCCCTCAGTTAAACAAGTTTCTTTTCTCTTTTGAATTGTCTATATGTATATATTTTTTTTCTGGGAAACCACTGGCTAAACTTATCTATAGGTTTTTGAAAAAAAATTTAATAGAATCATAGTCTCCAAAGTTTTCTGTATGGACTGATTACCATATGGTATGCGCTGTGTGTTTGTTGCTATGGTGAATCACTTGTTTCTCATTGTTTTTCATTGGTAGGATGACTACGATCAGAGAAAAATACAATGAAATTAGATGTAAACTTACGATTTTCAAGAACATTCCTTAATGTTTGCACCTGGTTTTTTTGCAAGTTTCCCCTGAGGTTGTTTCTTTCTAATTGAAAACATACTTTGTGCAGTTAATTTGGGTCTCTCCTAAGTTGGATCCTCCCTTTGATAAAACTGGTCTTTCCATCTTTTCTAAAGTTGGAAAAGTAGCCACTTTTGGAGTAAGGAAAGCTCAGTGACTGTAAGAATATGATTAATTGTGAGAAACTTGAATTCGTCTTGCCTTTTTGTTTTTAACCGCCCAGAGTGAGTGGCTTGGTTTATGAATCAGCTCTGGAGCTGATACAAGAGTGCATGCATAAAAATGTCCACAACCCTGTTTAATTGCTTCTTTAGTTCCCTGTGGTAAGCACTGAAGTTATTGATGAAGGAAATAAGATTTCTGGAATTACAAACCCCAGATTTTAATTGCACATTTTGTCTGATTTTTTTCAATCCATTGTAGTGCTTATGATGATAACTGCATGTAATAAAAGTCCTCCTGACCAGAAACAAAGTAGTCTAATAGATGTCCTTTGTAAAATGTGCCTGAAAAGATACATGGTATTGCTATCACTTTTCCACCTTTGGCCCCATTAGCATGGATTTCTCCCTGGCCTGTAAGGTATTCAGCAGTTGGAGAAAGCAGACGTTTCTGGACGTGGTTGCAGGAGCTGTGTGCTGGAGCACGGCGCTCCTGCCAGCACAAGAAACTGTCCTCCGTGTGAAGTTTTGGCTGAGCATCTTCTCTCCATCTGCTTCATGGCTTCATAAACAAAAGAGTGCTTAGAGAGGGTCGGGGTACAGAGGGAGAGCGAGGGTGGGCTTGCTGTGGAGTTCAGATTACCGGTGAAATACTTAGACACACTCTATTTCCCAGACCTCCCACTGCACAACGCTGGAGCGTTGTGTCAGTGTGCAGTCAGGTGAGGAGTCCAAGCCCCTACTGCTTCTGCAGAGTACTTATATTAATACCAGCTCACATTCTCCTTTCCAATAATTACAGCAAGGTAGGGTATTTCTGTCTACTCTTAGTCTTCACAGCAATCTATAAGGGATCATGTAGGATGCAAAGGTGGTTTAGGATATTTTAAATTAAAACAAAAAAATCCATGGAAACTATTTAACTTCTTTGTTCTATAGTTTCCCAGTCTTTCATGAATCAGAATGACATGAAAGTGCTACCACTGAACATACTCACAGGGGTCAGATATGACTGATGAGCAAGAGGACTAAAGGAAAAAACAGTGAGCTTCACAGATCACTGTTAATTCCAGCTAAATAAATAATGTATATGTGCCGCCTGATGTATAAGGTTAAAGAGGTCAGATCTCCAGTAAATGTAAATTCATCCAGCCAGGCCAGAAGCAGTTGAATTCTTTATTATTGGTCACATATTCACATAATAATAAATGAAGACAAATATACATTTAAATATCTGCAGGTAACATACTTTATTCACACTGTGTGTTGTAAAGTTGTCGTTTCTGTAGCACTTCTGAATTTGGAAGATCTATCCCTGTGGTATCACAAAATAGCTTCCTAGAAAAGTAATTAACAGGAGGCTTTTTTTTTTAAGTTCAGAAAAGATATGTAACGTGAGCGTCTGATTTCCTGTCACTCTTGGTTAACTTTGTATGAAAATGGATAGCTTCCAAATTAAAGCAGGCACCGGACTGTCTGGAGAAAAATGCATCTGTAAAGAAATGTGTACATTATATATTCATGTCATTCCAAATCTCTTAATTGTATTTTATATATAACAGTCACATGTTCTGAAATATGGTACCTTTTTTACTTCATGGGTCAAAACCAGCATGCCAGAAAGGCTGAGGTTGCTCCTTACATGGTTTAGGACAAGCATTTTGTTTTCCAAATTCCCTCATACCCTCCCCACCAGCATGTTTCTCTGAGCAATGGAGGCACGACGTGAAGTCTCTCTTCACCACGTTTTATTCAGAAGATAAATATACAAAAATAATTCAAGCCAGTGAGCCACAAGGTCAGGAATATTGAGAACCAGCATTTTCTCTTCAGAACCAAAAATTGCTATTCATACTCCTCTGCGTTTACTGCAAATGGCTGTAAGGGAAGCTTATGTAGCTAGAAAGAGAAGAAAACCAGGAGCATTTCTTGTTAGCTCTTACCACTAACAGATGTTTAAGGAGAGATGGGGTGGAAGACTCTCTGCTTTGTAACTGCTTTTAAATAAGATGCTGAAGGTGATTTTTTTTTCTTACACATGCTAGAGATTATTAGTATTCAAATACCAGCAGCATAATCTATTGCTAATCAAATCTTGCATTTATTTAAAGATGGTTGTACAACTGCAGTCAAACACAGAGGCAGGTACAACTTTATGTGGCTGCTGAAACTTTGAGACCTGAAGTAGAAAAGGGGAAGACAGCTGCAAGATTATTGATCACAAATACAATCAAACCAAGTGTTAATAAAAAGTGTATAAAATGACCATGATTTGGCAGTTCTGTAATATTTTCCAAGAGGCCTTTTCTGATTTTAATTACAATCTCAGGGACATCAGAGATAAGAAAGCATATTATCAGAGACATCTGATAAATAATAAAACATATTAGCTGGTTAATTTCTGATTTCATGGAAGTAGCAGTCCAGAGCAGAAATACGCTGTTTAGAAAAAAGGCATGGGATGAAGGACCAAGTGCAATGTGAGAAGGCAAGCTGGGAAAATGCCATTAGCAGATAATGAATTGTCTTCCTTAGACCAAATCATTAATGTTTAGCATGCAGGAAGAGTTAAAAATACATAGATGGAGAAGACATAAAAATGAACTGGGCTCCATAACAGTGACAGAGTCTGAGAAAAGAATTATGTGGAAGCCTGAAGAGAAAAGAATGAAATTATGCTTTGGGAAACTCACCGAAAAGGAGTTAGTCACGGTCTAAATTTTTGTCCTCATGGGAGGATCAAGTGCAATGTGAGACACTTTGAAAAATACCATAAGCAGGAATCATAATTTATGATAAAGTCTGCATGCAAGATCTTTCAGTTGGTTAGAGATGACTGAGCAGGGCCCAAAATGTTACTGTTTTTCTGTAGTGTGTTTCTTCCCCCCAGACGCCTCAGGACAGCCTTCCTTCCCATGCAGTTTCTGCTCTTGGGTAGAAATGGACCTGTGTCCAGAATACACCCCTGAAAAAGAATCAAACTGCATGGTGTGCTTATTTCTAAAGAAGCTTGTCCTCTCCCATGAGAAAAAAAATTTAGACGATGGTGGTGCATCACCGCCTTCACAGATGTGATATCACTGTCCCAGGAGGAAAACACATTACCCCTTTTTCCCCCATAAGCAGTATTGCAAAGGGCACAAATCTGGGCTTGTGGATACACATACCTTCTGTGGCAGGTGGAAGAGGCAAAACCTCATGCTCACACAGGGTGCCTAAATGTCTGTGAACAACCTCTACACAGAGCTGACATCTTCTGAAACACAACAGGTCTTTTTTTTTCCCCACCACCTCTGCTCAGAGGGAATATAGCTTCTGATGATACCCAGTTGCATTCTTATCAATAAACAAAAAATGCTGTGGTTTTTAGTACTGTAATCTATTGCATTCGGGAGTGTCAAAGATCTTCATAAGCATTAATGATGTGTCTGAAAAGAACATTTTAAATCTGGTTACAAAAGGGATTAGCTGAGGTGAAGGCAGATGGGATACCTTCTGTGATGGTGCTGCTGCCAGAACAGGCCTGCTTCCCTTGGCCCCATTTGCTGGTGGTCCCAGTTGAGGGATCAGATGGAAAATGATGTGGGAGGATGGCAGAGGATGGGATGGTACACCTGGATCGTGCACCTTATTCCATTCCCAGACCAAGGCTGGACAGAGTCATGGCTGGCCACAGGCCCAGAGTGAGCAGAGCCAGGATGAGTTGGTGTCAAAGTTGAGTGCAAAAGCGTGAAGACTGAACCCCCAGTTTTGTGTTCTGATGTCTGTGCCACAGGTGACCCCATACAGAGTGACACATGAAACTGTTCCATAACTTTGCTCTGGAGATCGAAGTTAACACAGAAGCATAAGTAAGGGCTTCTTATGAAACTCCAAATTAATGCTTCTCAGTGTATTTTTTCCTGTCGTTTAGGTCACTTGAGGCAGAGACAGTTCCTGAGTGATTATGTCACTTTTGGTTTACCACTTCCATCTGAGTTACTCACAGCACATCCTCCACTAGAAATTAATAGGAGTTTTGCCATTGCATTGAGTGGTAGGTAACAAGACCAGGGTTTGACAGGGAGGAATATTTCTTTTCTACATTGTATGAACTTCTTTGGTCAACAAGCTATTGCTTGAGGGATATTGTCTTTTGTCTTCAATCTTCCCTTGTTTTGTTCCAGAAGAGCAGATGTAATACTTATGGTTGTTTTTTGACATCATTATTACTTTGAAGAAAGTCAGCAATAGTAATACAGGATAAAAATTGGGGCAGGAGCCAGGATTTGAATTCAGAAACACTATGCTGCATTAATCTGTTAATTTCAGGCCATATCTTTAGAGCATCAAAGGCGCTTCTTGACCAGTCTGAGGTGCTTGAGTAATTTTTTTCTCTCTCGTAATTAAAGTTTCTAGCTCCCTGTTCAGAATCAGTTTCCTCACCAACTGTTCAGTGAATAAATCTACATGAGTGATTTCCTGACAGTTGTACATTAGGAATTACGGCATATCTCTGCTCATAACTTACAGAACTATCTCAATACAGAGAAGAGACCATAAAACATGCCAAATGGGGATTTCTCAGATATGCTAATTGCTGCTATATAAAGAGCACGGGATGAAGAGCTGCCACAGGGGAAGTTCAGCTAAAAAGTACCTACCACAAATCTTTGAAGGTCCACAGAGACGCAAATCCTTCTGCTGCCACTTCTTGGCAGAGCTCTGCTGAGCAAAGCCTTTGCAGCTGAGTGAGCTTGGGCAGGGAGGGCTGGTGGCTGCCTGCAGTCCAGTGCAGTGGCCAGACAGGAGCTGGGACAGGGGTCTGCCTCTCCAGGAGCTGCTGGCAGCATCTGGTGGGAGCCTGTGGGATTGGCACAGTACCAACATAGGAAGCAAACCCTACCTTCTTGGATTCTTAGGTGTGGTGCCCAAGCAAGGTTCTTGTCTGTTCTAAAATACAACCAAATGCAGGCCTAATTCATTTCTCTTGAAATGGACTGGATTACATTTCCCACTCCCATCTTCTTGTCCATGAGCTTGGCTCTCAAAATAAAGCTGCTGTTTTCTTTATACTGAATTTTTGTGTATTCAGAGCAAGGGCTAAAGCAACCAATGGACATCCACTACCTGTTCTGAGAAGCTTCTGTTTGCCATTCAGTGACAGGAAGATGCTGTCCACGTAAATCATCCTCCCATTTTTTTTCAAAGTTTTTACAAAATTGACATCCATGCCAGACTTTCCAAATTAACTCCTTATTTGTAGAGTACCACAAAAGCATTTACAGCATAGAGGGGATGATACAGTTCAGCAAATCTGCTGTAGCCAGGTGTGAGTTACACTCTTGTAGCTTTTCTAAATGATACGTTTTATGCATTGACTACAGATAGGTATTTTTGCACTCAGTGGAGTGGGGCTGGATCACTGAACTCATTTTAAGGAGGCCATTAAGCATCATTGTTTAATACTGATTTTTAGCCATTGCACTTGAACCCTTTACCTCAGGTTGACCTAGAAGACAAAAATCAAAATCTCTGCACCCCAGCAGCTAACTGCAGCTCTGCTACTTCTACTGATAACATCTATACACCTTTTCTTTGTAAACAAGTTTTCTGTACTGTGAAATACATATCTTACTGAAGATTATAATTAATGTGGAAAGATGAAACCACATAGTTATTCAATAATCTTAATATAGAATACTTCTTTTAAAATAAGTCAGCTAGACAAATCAAACAGTATAGAAATGGAATGTGCCTTTGTAGGCCCTGTGGAAAATTCAGCTAATGAACTGAGGACTATCAGTTTCTAGACAGGAAAGAAATTCTGCTTAATTTAAAGAAATAAGTTCAACTATTTGCTTCCTTACCTAAAATCATGGGTTTGGGCATGATCACACAATATGCAAAAAGTAACTTCATTGCAGCCTTGTGTGTTTTGAAACACCAAGCAAAATACAATTAACTTTAAACCAGTGAATTGTAATGCTAAAAAAAAAAAAATCTGCCCTCCGGGTGTGACTATCTTTTTAATTTGATGATGTCACCCTGTGAGCCATTAAAGCACTATCAATGAGCAGGCTGTGCGTTTTCTAATGATTACTGTGGAGTTGAAAAAGACTCTATAATGCTCCTGCAGTTTGTTCATCATTTTTGTTTGATAATTGTCCTGAAAATCAATGACAGCTACTGAGTACAGAAATTTGATTGAACCAAGTATAAATATAGGCAGCAATTTAGACTGTTCTTACTCAATAGGAAAATGTCTTTGGCTAATAAGTGGATTCCTATCTAAATTCATGAGTTCTTTTATGACATTTTGGGTTAAGCCTGAAATAGGTTAATCTTTTTCTGATAAAGTTGCATAAGCTGTGATTTCTCTGGTGACCACATTTAATTGGATATTAAATAAAGTGCTTATCTTTCAACCAACAGGTTTTATAGGCTGGATTTCACAGATTAAATAACAAGTAATAGGCACACACGAAATTTTTCTGATTAAACCATGATATACTCAGATTAAAAATTAGAATGTCCTGATTCAGGTAGGCTTTTGAGGTGCATGATTACAGCTGAGGGTTAAATGTGCAGAATAGAGGGAAACTGCAGGACTGTGCAAAGAGCTGTGAAGTCAGCTCTGTATATTCTTCTTTCCTGCTTATTCTTCAGCAAATGTGCAGCAGGGTGGTTTTCTGTTGGGTTTGACAAGAAGCTTGAATTCTTGATAATGTTTTTGAAAAGCCTGAGGTTGGGATTCATTATGCAAGGTGCTGTACAAGCACACAGCAAGAGGTATCCTGTGATAGAGCCTATCAGCCCTGGAAAGGCAGAGGAAAGGTTAACAGAAGCCTGGAAAGTAAATTAACCTATCTCACCTGAAGAAAGGAGATAGCGACAAGGCTGAGAGAAGTACCCAAATAGAAAAACATAGATGGTGTTTGGGAGGAGGAAGTCTTGATAGGGTGAGCAAAGACCACACTTGGGAGGAAGAGTGAGGTAAGGAGGAGGGGATGGAGAAGGTGCAGCTGAAAGCACAGCCCAGCTGTTACAGGAGGCGTTTGTCTGGTACTCCACTTGCTGGAGAAGGCAGACTGACAAAAGGGCTCCAGAGGGGCAGAAGATAGTTAGGACTTGCTGCATTTCCTTTAATGATAATGAAGGACACTTTTTGGAGCTGAAAGGACATTTCTGTCCTGGAAAAGTTCAGGACGTTGAAGGAGTTCAGCTGGATGGCTCGGGCTCATGTGTGAGATCAGTGGAAAGGTATAGAGCAGCTGTGCAGAATAAGACAGGAGGGGAACCACCAGTGTGAGCCGGGGGCCTTACGTGGGGAGGAAATAAATGAAGACATTTGCATTGAGTAGGCTGTGCTAAACCAAATGATGTGGAGCTCATGCTAATTACAATTTTTTCCCCACTGGTATGACATATTGTGAATGTGAAAACAAACTGATGCCTCTCTATGTAACCAAGTCTACTTTTGACTTTCCGTGCATGGAGCTGGAAGCCCTCTGATAGTGTTTTGTTGGTTTTTTTCTCATATATGGATGAGAGAATTGCAGTAGCACTATGCAGCACTAAGCTCAGGAGCTTGGATAACCCATTCCTGACAGATTTATTTTGACTGTCACAAGATTAATGAGGAAGAGTTGCCTTGTGAGTTTGTTGGGCATTTTTTCCCTAGATAAAATTGACCCATTGCACACAGCATGTAATTGCTCCTGAGCTAATGTCAGACTAGCAAAAGGTAACTTCTCGCTGAAGGTAGCTTCCTTCTTACAGCAAGTCAGCAAGGCTGGCAGTGCTACAGGTGGCATTGTTGCCCAGGCTCCGGTGACTCCAAGCCACAGGCATCATTTGGCTAAGATTCAAGGCAGAAGGTGTAAAACATCCCACCTTTGTTACTGAAAGATAAAAATGGGAAATAGTTCCACCGAGTAATGGGGGACAAGCATAATGGCCTTTTGCTGTATTTCAGTCTGGGGTCACTGGGCCCTGTCTTTTTGCATAGTTGAAATAGCTGGTGTCCAGATGATAAAGATGTTGACAATTATCTTCTCCTTCCTCCAGAGACCACACAAAGCTAAACCTTCTTCTTTTACTTTCACATAATTTTCTTTTATTTTGGCTTGTCATGACTTTTGACATTGGCATGAGGATGTTTTGTGGAGGAATTTCCTTTGCCTTCTTGTCATTTGGTAATGCAAAGCATTTTGTTAAGAATTTTTTCTTTGAAGCCACATTTTTTGTTAAGACCTTTCAGGATGGTGTTCTATTTTCTGCCTCACACAGAAGTCAGCTAGTAAATTAGCAGCCATTATTTCCCCTAGGCTTCAGAAAAATGGTAAATTACATAAAGTTTTTCTCCAACTTGTTTTATTTCCAGTGAAACAAGTATTTCCAATGAAACATCAGGAAAGGGATGACAAGCTTCAGAGATCATGTTGGTTTTGGAGGCCAAGAGCTGGTTGAGGGGCTGCATCAGCCCAGAAACATACACTGGTTTCTGTGGAGAGGAAGGCAGCACAGGGCTGTCTGGTGGCAGCCACAGCCTGTCCTCCAAGACGAGACAGGATGCATCTCAGTGCCCAGCTGGGAATTCCCAGGGATGTCTGCAACCTCTGCTGTTAGCAATCAGGTGGCATGTTCCCTATGCAGTTGAGGCAGTGGTAAACTATTATGTGACTACCTTGGAGACTTTGTGACTTTTCTTAGCAGAGCTGTATCTGTTTTCAAACCTTGTGCGAAAGCATGGGTACATAAATTAGCACATAGTGTACCCTAAGAGATGTAGTTTGCAAGGGGGCTGTTTGTGTCAAAGTCTCATTTCTTCCTTAATAAGCAGACCTGTGGAATTGTTCAAGGGGAAGCAGATCTCTGCAAAAGTCTCTGCTCTCTCAGTGTGTCAGTGCTGAGACTGAAGATGCAGTATCTAGATCAGCTCAAAAGATGGGCCATGTTTCGTTTGTATGTTACAGGAACCAAGGCCTCTACAGGTATAAATTGGTCTCATGCCACCAACACTGGACATTTACCTCTTTATGTGCTGCTCTCTTACTAGATGCTGGTAAGACACTAGGGTCCAGTGTCCATGCACCCTAGCAGTAGTTTAGTCGCTGGTTTAACAGAGGGTCTTTGTAAAATTCCTGTACACAAATAGAGTGTTTCTAAATTGCCAACACAATAGCCGAAGCTTAAGTGCAATTTTTATTCCAATAAAGATGTGATGAAATTATGCCTAATGGTCTGCAGACTGCACTTTTATATGCACTTGCAATGCTCCCATTGACTTCAACTGCTGTTGTCAAGGTATTTCAGTAGTACTGAGCTAAGGATCATTACCTTCTGCTATTATAATACATTAAACTAATGCTACCATTTTTCCATTATAACAACAATACCTGGCGACTGAAGGCTACCTCCGACCCAATAACTTGCAATCAAATATTTGTTTCAGATTTCAAAATGCATATAAATTATGAGGCTTGACAAAAACATCTGATTAGACTAACCCATACCTCCAGAATTAAAGAATTTAATTCTTTGCATGCAGACAAAGCAAACTTGGCACTGATGAACAGTGTGGACATACTAATATTTTTAAGAACATGAGGATTTTCATTTATAAGTAAGTTTAGGACAACTACATTTGAACTAATCTTTCACTGACTTGCATGCAAACAGCATTGAAATGATATATCTATATTGTACATATCCCAAATCCCAAAGCTTGTGTCCTTCAAAAACAAAGCAATTCCCAGCATGCTGTTGATGCAGCATGCATCAGGGAATACTTGTACAAGTGTCCTGGAGCTAATCTCAGTTTTCTGATTTCTGATATTAAAATCAACCCACCATTTTCTTGCTGAGTCC
Source organism: Aphelocoma coerulescens (assembly GCF_041296385.1). Lineage (NCBI taxonomy): Eukaryota > Metazoa > Chordata > Aves > Passeriformes > Corvidae > Aphelocoma > Aphelocoma coerulescens. The sequence goes on from NC_091013.1 coordinate 31,278,163, forward strand.
TGTTCGCTCTTATGCAAGGGAAAATACTGTACTTAAGTGCAAGGGGGAGATAACTTTGCAGAGATTACTCTACTGGTTCCTAAGAAATTAATAATTTTAAATACATAAAGGAAAGCAAATTGATTATATAGTCTTTGCTATACTTCCTGATTGCTTGCTACTTACCTTTTTTTAAATGCCTAAAAAAGGAAAACAATAAAGAAAAGGAACTGCAAAATTCTTAAAGAGTTGACTGATATTACCTTTATGATAAAGTGAACCACAGACTAGATGAAAAAAAAAAAAGAAACCATGACCCTGAGTTCCCTTGGAAACCTCTGCAAACTCATCTTGAAAATGTACACACAACATCTGCCAGACAAACAGGAATGGGGACTTGAAAACCAAAACAGAGTCCAGATGTGCACAAAAATAGGCTTCTTTTTATTACTCTTGTGTCACTTGCACTGCACATCTAGAGCTAAGAGATACACAAAACCATAGTTGATTCATATAGCAGGTCCTTCTGATACTGTTTTCTCCCCAAAATACAGGCATTTTGTGTTTATTACTATATGTTGTTTGCCATTAAAATGGGAAACACCCTTAACCTTATCTAAATTTTTCTTTTTCTGTTTCCTTTTAAGAGCATGCTTTTAAGAACTATTCTTAAAAATGAAAATTCTGTTATGAAAGAACAAATAATGAATTTATGCACAGATCTGGAAAACTCTGTTTTTCAAGACATCAGGCCAACAAATTTCATTGCAAAAGTATTTCATGGTTCAAACTCAGGGTTTATTCTGATAGGCCTAAGAATTTTCTTTGTGGAACAGATTTAGCCTTGATTGCAGAAGTCCTAGTTTGGCCTTTTTTTTCTATGCATGCAAAGTTGCAAATACAGAATCACCTGCTTGTGCATCTTACTTTAAGTGACAGTTTATCAATGTCTAAGGTCTAGTATTGACATTATAGATGTCTTCAAACATAACACTGCCTGTACAGGAGACCTCGGTTTCTGGTACTGTTACCTTCTTATAGGTATCTCCCACTGCCTGTGAAAAGCATGGCCAGCTCTGTGTATTTACAAGAACAGCAACAGAAAGTGCTCATCCTCTGTCATTGGGGCTGCACAAATCACCTCATCAGTGCTGCCACACTGGGTGAGAGTGGTAGAGGCAGCTGGAAGGTTAAAGGGAGTTTCTCGTATTATCTGGAGGCCCTTCCTGCAAAACACAGACAAGCTGTACATGGAAAAAAAAACATGTGCATGTTAGCACCACTTTGCTTTCCTGGTTATGTAACCACCCCCATTTTTAAAGGAGATTTCATTTGAATTCCTTACACACTGGTTTGCTGTTAAAGTCTTACATTTGCAGATAGTTACATACTTTGTGAAATAGCACTCATGATGCTGTGGTTTAATTATTTGCCTTATAATGGTGTCCACTGTCCAGAAACTGGTTCTCGAGCAGTAACCTGTTTTTGTAAGCATGCAAAGATGTGCATGCAAATTTCTGCAAGAACACTTTACAAGTCCCAACCCCTCCACATAAAGGTGAGTATCACTAAAATGTGCAGATTTTAAATCCCAGCTCCTGTAATACACAGTGAATCAGCTTCTGAAATGAGTTCCAGAAGAGGAGGACTGAGGACACATCAGTTTGAGTACCTACAGTAAGAGCTGTATTCAGGCTTCTTTAATCAGACATGCATCTGTCTGAAAAAACTGTGCTCCAACTTAATCATCTAGTTCTGCACAATACTTAAAATAAATAAATTAATTCTACAGAGGGATTTAAATTGAACAAATGTATTCACTAGGGAAAGCATAGTGGCATGACTGAAAATGGCTTAAAATACATCTAAGGTTAAACTGTTCTTCAAATTATCAGCAGATCTGCAGATTTGCTCTTTAAACAGTCTATAGACCTTGATAATCACATTCCTTCTTTAATTATCACAGATTTATAGATAGGGAACAAAAAAACCTGTTATGACAGTTTGCATAAAACCAGTAAGATTACTTAGCTGTGAAATAGCCATAGCTAAGAAAGATCTGACTTTGGAGTGAGGAGAAGACTATCTACAGCATCACTGTGTTGTAAGAGAGTCTCTCGAGATACTGCAGCTGCTGATGGACATGCTACAGTTGCGGGGGTTCAGTCACTGTTGCATTAATAATCCCACCCTGCTTTCACAGGGCATGATGCTATACCATTTTTACTTTGAAAGGATTGCATTTCTTCTCTACTAAATGATGCTAGGTGACCTTTTAAAATGTGTGGATAAATGAAGGGGCAATAAATTTTGTACTTGTCATGATTTAAAGAAGTAATTCTCATATTTTCCCCTTTTTTATCTTCCTTTTAAAGCTTGTCATTTACAAATAGAAGTGCCCGAGGACAGTTCAGAAAGCAATTCAAAATTGTATCTTATTGGACATAATAACAAATTTTGGTATTGGACTGCATGACTGAAATGTGGACTTATTAGGTATTAGTGTTGCATTATATTTCATATACTGATTGAATGAGTTTGATGAGCAAAGACAGGCTTATTATGCAAACCACCCTCATTGTTTCATATTAAAAAGTGAATATTTAAGAGCTGAAAAAGCAAATTTGTTTCAGTTACATGGCACACATTTTTCAGTATGCAAATGTGCCACATCTGTGTATTTGTTTTGCTGCAGATACAACCAGCAAGAGTTTAGTGATGAAATCTGTTCTTAATTATGATAGCAGCTGTTGGAGCAGTAGCCATTTTTTTCCTCCTGATGTGAAGTTGCCTGATTTACTCATTTTTGTCTGCATTTGTCAGGGCTGCCAGTGCAGAGAGAGAACTCTTTGTGAGGGGTTGCAATTTGTTTTCTGTGCGAGAGCCAGTGAAAATTGACTAAATCTGCACAGCGGGGTAGTTTTATCTTTTCTTTTCCTGCATTGCAAGCTGTTGTACCTCTGCTCCAGCACAAGAGGCCTATAAAACTACCAAACAAATGAGGGAGCTGTTAAGTGTTCCAGCAAGTATCTTAAGCAGCAGTTCGTGTAAACCAACTATGCCTTAATGAAGAAGGAAAAAAGAAGTCTGACATCATAGCTGGGGGACAGATGGCATTAATATAATGAATTGATAAACACTTCGGAAGCTTGTTTTTCCTTCCTCAATTATTTCATTTCCATATATGAGCCTGAAGTTTGTAAGTGCCAGACAGTTTAATACTCTATTTCCTCAATATTTTGATAATAACAAGAAAGAGTGGGAAGATTATAAAAGGATGATAAAATCCTCCTTTCTGAATACACGATCTCTTACAGTAATTTGTTAACGAGGCAATGCTGTTGCAAATCAAGACAGAAAACGACCAAGAATGCTTCATAGCATAATGAAAAATTGGCCAAAAATTGCAGTGCAAATGAAAACAGAATAAAGAGAAGACATAAGTTATTGATACTAAAACTTCTGTGCTAAAAACCTACTGAATGAAACATTTATCGTCTCCCTACAATCATAGACTAATCATCTGTTTCACACTGGATTGTTTCCACACCAATATTTTATGCCTTGTTTTTCTTTTGATCTAGGCAACACTAAATTTAAACAGATTTCAGCCCTGCTTCTTTTTCAGTTAACTTTTTGATGCTTTATCACTGAAACAAGTGAAAACTTGGCCTCAGAATATAGTGAGAGCCTGTATGGGTCTTGAAAGAATATGCAAAATTTGCTGTTCTTTATTGAGAGAAGCAATCTGCTTTTGCTTCCACAAACAGAAAAGGGTTCAACAGATTGTGTAACTCTTCACTTAAGATAAGGATTCTCACTTTATTTTCTGCAATTCAACTCTTCCTCTTTCGCTTTTGACCTTTCAGTCTTGAATTTAACTAAAAGAAATGTTAAGATCATGGGGAAATGAGAGAATGCAGGTAAACGATAGCTTACTTGTAAACAAAGGATATCTCGAAGTCAAGCTATCTGAAATAGTAAATCTGTAAGTATGGAATGTTTCTCAGTAGAATAATATGCTTGTATATCATGGACATGGTCATAGTAAGAATTGATGGTCAGAATATGGGCATGGCTAGGATGGGAGAGTCATCAGGAATTCCTGTCCACAAGTAGTTGATTACTTTAAAAGAAACATAAAAGGAGAAAGAGGATTATACAGAGGATTCCAGTGAGGAACTGGAATGGTATGAGCACACAGTAGGTAGGCAGGGGGACACAGCACTTTATCCAGTGATGGGCAAAGCATATTGCCCATGTGTAGGGCTTCCCTTGGGTACTGCTGCCTGTCTGCTGCCAGGACAGCTACCTTCATGGGGAGTGACAGCAGGGCCTCATCACTGCAGTAAACAGCATCTCTTACCATTTACCAACTCCTTGTTTACTTTATTTTTCTGAGCTTTCCAAGATGCCTGGTCATGGCCAATTTTACCCTTTTGAGCTACATACGTTGTTCCCATTAGCCCACGTGTTAGAATGCAGCCTTGAACCTCTGCACTTCCCCGTATTTTTCTTTAAGCTTTACTTCCTTCAGAAGGGTACTGCGTCTCCTGTAAGGAAGCCCAGGTGATGTTGGTACTCAAATATAAAAAGAATTTTTTTGACTTCTTGTCTATATCACATGCATGTTTCCATGTCATATGCTTGTTTTCTTGAGAAGTATAGTCGTGGGGACAGCAAGAGTCACAATGAAGTTACTGGAAAAATGAGGAAGGTCTGGATTTTTCACAGAAGTTACATTTAAAATTTGTCTTCTCTGACTATTTATTTTGACCATGTCTTGTCTTCTGGGTGGACCTACCGTAAAATATTTCTAATACAGAACAGGTCATGTGAACTAGTGACTCAAGGCTCTAGCTGCACTCAGTTGAAATAAATAGGCTATTTTTAGATGCAATTAATTTGACTTTCCCAAATACCCATTTAGAATAAGATCAATCCTTAAAAGCATGCAACCCTCTCTATCAACCAGCAAGGGAATGTAGAGCAGTTAGCTTACATGCAGATGTCTACAGTTAGTCAAATAAATCCCTCACTTTCTGTTTTCTATTGCTGCTGTGCCAAGCATGTTGCATACCTAAATAATTACTGTAGTTTTGAGCAGTAGTCACTGAGCCTGTAACTGTGAATTGCATATTATTCACTTAGTGGATTTTTTCTTCTCGAAAAAGCACCATTTAAAAGAGGTTATAGGTTTTAGCAAGGTGTCTTCACACTTTAGTATCGTGATTACAGTAATAAATATACAGAGATGTTGCTCTGTAGCGTTATGTCACTGAGATTTGCTGACACAGTAAATTGTAAATGGGATACAGTGATTTATGGCTTATGACTTCAGCATATGTTACAGAGGGTACTTTAATAGAAGAGATGCGTGTGATACTAATTACCCTGTGAAATCACACTATAATAATACTTCAAGTAATCACACTTCAAAGTGACAACATTTTCTTGAAAGGCATCTTCTCAGGAATGCTGCCTGTTCCAGCTTCTTATGCTTTTTCATTATTACATTAAAAAATTACTTTTGTGTTTGCAAATATTTTTAAATATGTTCCCTATAAAAAACAAAGGACTGATACTGCATTTGGATCCATGCATGGCATTTCAAAGCACTTGAGGCAGCAAAATCTTTTCTCCTTCTAGATGACTTGATGTGAAAATAGAGGAGATATGGTCTTCCCACTGAGGCAGAGAAAAGATTTAAAGATGTATTATAGATGTCACCTCCTGCTGTCAGGTAACTTACGGTCTGTCAGCCAAGATAAGGGAAAACGATGCCCTATGCTCAACACCTCAAAACTTGAATGGTTAAGAGATGTGCTCTGTCAGGAATTTGGAGAGGAAACCACGCTCAGTCCTTGCTGATCTGAGTAGCAGCTTTGCAACAGTTCCTCGGGGCTAGGAATGAAACAGTGGGATGTTTCGTGCACTTCTGCTTCTCCACCCTACCACCCCACATCCCTGCAATTACAACCCATTTGAGGATAAAGTAGACAGCCCTGCTTCCCTGATGGAGATCCACACAGAAATACCCTAGGACTCAGCTCCAGCTTCCTTCTCCATGTGGGATGTGCTTGATCTTACGATGTTAGTTATTTTGTAAGCATAGGGATTCATTTTTCCTTGGATAACATGAACTTTTTTCTTCCCAGGTAATTCACACAACTGAGTTCTGGAGCTACAGTTCAAAAAAATAATAGCTCATAGGCAAGTGCATAATGCATAAAATCTATATCAGTGTAGTTTAAAAATTCAGAGTACCAGGTTTGCTCACAGTCCTTTCTAGCAAAAGCACAATATCTTTATTGTGTAGATAAAGACAAAAGGAGAAGTCCTGACTCCATTGAAGGGAAAGGTACATTCCTCATGGGCCTTAATGTTTGTTTTTAAAAAAGAGTTTGGCATATTATTGATAGAGCTAGGTTAATTTTCTGTTTGTGAATAGTAGATTCTTCAAAGCAGTTGGTGTAGAGACTGCTACAGACTACTGTAGAGACTGTGTAGAGACTAACTACTTTAGCTGGAGAAGATTTAAAAAAATAGAAATGTTGAAACAGTTAGTTCCAAAATTTCTAAGTCAAATGTTTCAGATTTTTAATGTGAAAGGACTCCCTCATTTAAAATTTTTCCTTAGTTTCTGACTCTTTCAAGGGATAAAATTATCATAATATGAAAACATTTGGATTAAAATCAAATAAATTGTTCTGATGGATGTAGCGTAATTAATTTAGTATTCCTCCTTCCTTTTCAAAGGAAAAAAACAAACCAAAAATATTCAGCTCAGATGAGAACAGTTTTTCTTACAATTTTCACTTCAGCTACCAACCCAGAAAATCCATTATTTTCACATTTTTAATTCATGGTAAAGTCTTAGGAGCTATTTTGGCCTGTCACTTGATGGGCATATTGCATAAAATACCTTAAATATTTATGAGTGTATCAAACTCTATGACACAAGTAGCTTGACTACCAGATTTGTTTTCTGAAGTAAACTTTACAGATATAACTCTGTATAATGAAGAAAGTCTTGCTTAAACTGATGTCAGAAACATCTAATTATAAAACACACAGTTTTAAATAGGAGTGGGGGAACCCAGAAGGTATTTTTTGTCCTTCTGTCTTGGGTCACTGTTGACTTAACTATACTAAATGTTTAATTCATGGCCAAGAATATGTGATTTTTAGTAGCTTTTCCTGCTGGAGTACAGTTCTCTGTGACTTAATTGGAAATTTAATTTAATTTAAATTGAAAAGGTTTTCATTTGTGAAGTATTCCCATCAGAAATCTATGATATCCTGCAGAATTAGACTCTGTATCATTGTTAAACCCTTAATTGACTATTTCCCATCTACGTGTTCTCATAGTCAGAAGTCTGTGTTTGAATTTTGCATTGTGTATATTTGATGACACATTCTCTTCTTTAATGCATCAATTATTTCCTAAAATAAGTGACAATGGAAATAATAAAATTTACAGAGAAGTTGGAAAGCGATTAATTTATTGCTGATTTGCTGAGAAAGCACTGAAGTAAACCCACAATACTGGTGTTTTGGATAAAGAACAAGGACAGACTAGCAGGGAAGATTAAAACAAACAAACAAACAAAAAGCCAACTACTGCATCACAGACTGGCCACAGTCTGACTCGGGTGGTCATTTCTGTCCTCGCTGGTGGCTGGGCCGCAGGCACAGGGACTGCACCGGTGACGTGTCAGTGTTCTGGTGTTGGTTCGGTACCAGCTCCTGTAGCGCTGCTTGGGAAAGCTGGAGAGAGCCAGCTTCACTCCTGGGGTTTGTACTTCATTGTCCCTGAGGCTGGAGAAAAAGCTGTGCAGAGTGGTGGATCCACATCCATACTGGCAGCACAATACTAACATTTGAAGGCCAGGCCCATTTGCTCCAAAACTGGAAAACTAAATACTCATCTGTAGGCATTGACCTGATGTTCCTCTGTTGAAGCCTTGAAACCAAAACCCACCAGACCCCACATACTTTGACAGTCTAATTTTTAAATTCCTGACTCAGACTTTAAAAATAATGATCCATGAAATCATTTTCCTAAGCATGATGCACAGAATAAAACCAAAAGGTGAGAAGTAGGTGGATCAATATAAACTATATATGGCCTTATTTTTATTTATGATAAGGCCCCTTTATCTTGCTTTTTATCTCCATTATAAAGAAGCCCTAAAATTAGTGTAGAAATTGCAATTTAAAACCCATTACCTTCACTGTAAAGCAATTCACTGTCAGGATGAAGGAGGAGAGGCATGGTTTGGTGATAATGAGAATCAGGCCCATTATTCCCAAGAAATTCAGTTTGCTTGAGTGGGAGAAGGGGAACTTCTAGGTCATTTCAGGAGTTATTTTATTCGGTGAAGAATAAATAAAGGAGACTGTACCACTGGCAAATTTGATCTATAATGCCTCATGCACAAATCAGATTTTTCAAATGAACCTTGATGGCTGCGGAGAAGTGTAAGAGAGACTGACAGGCACTACTCGGTCTGAAGAAAATAAGTCTTTGTTCTGCAGCTGATTGACTTGCTCACCTCTTGCGTGGAGCTGGGAAATGTATTTTACAGGTGGGTTTGTGGACATCTATCCCTACCCTTAAGTAAGGTTTTCTTACTGTGAGTATTAAACATCCAATATTTGTATGTGGAAGTCCATACACTTTGGGAAATACTGTATTCTGTTCCTCCGTGTGCTCTCTAAACCACTTTCACTGTAGTTTCCTCAAGTTAGGAGCACTTACTGCCACCAGTAAAACTGCTCACTGTGTTTACCAGTGTTTCAAGGGCTTTCTCCCTGTTCAGAAAACAGTAGTAAACTATATTTACTCACTTTTGTTCATAGCTTAAAGATGGCTTAAGGGATTTAACGGAAACAACTTATCAGATAAGGCCAAATGTGAACCATACTAGCTGAAATGGCAAGTATTTTGAAAAGCTGTAAGCTCACAAAAGGGAGAAAGTATTATAGAGACAGTTTTGATTAGATGCAAGTAGATGACCCTTATGAAATCATGTGATAAAAGTTTTAGTTTTCTTCTCCCATTCACCACATACTGATGTAAATTAATGGAATTTTACTTTACCTATTATAGGCATGATAGCACCTATTAAAATATATAATCTTTGTATACAGTAACCTAATCCAATGCTAATTATAACAGAATGTGACATATTTCTGTTATCATGCTCTTCTTGCTTTGGAAATAATGTAGGTCCAAGAAAACAGCTGTGCATTTCTGAGTTGTCTAATATTAATTTCCTTTTAATTCCATAAGGAGTGTTAATACAGTTGGTTGGTGAACATAGGAAGGGGAACTTGTGTTAATAGTTTGTAGATCAGCCTCTTGATCTCCCAGGAGCATTTTATCTTCTAGCTACAGTAGTATGATGAGGTATATGACTGGGTTTTAATTAATGTTTTAGACTTCTCATTTCAGAGAGTTTGGGTGGAGATGGTGTGATCATATTGCAACACTGTGTCAGAAGTGTTGAATAACACACTTATTTCTCTGCTTGGAAAGACTTAATAATGAGTTCACAGATGTTAAATTGGAAGTATTTTCTAAAATCAGGCACCAATTAATTTCTCAGCATTGGTTAGGGCAAACTGAAGAATAATCTGGTAATAATTTTAAAGTCCTGTAGTAAATTGCTCTTTGCTCCAAGGCACTGCATTCCTATCTCTAACAGGTTTGGATTTTTTTCCTAAAGAAAGACTAGCCTTGTGGATAGGAACCCAATTGGTATAAAACAGTAAGTTTGACTAACTGTATCTCTCTCTCTGTAATACAAAAACACCCTCTTACCCAAATGACTGCTAAGGTTCTATTCCTTTTGGAATAATATTTAAACATAATGCAGAAATAGTGACTTCTGGAATTAATGAATGTTTCTGCTGGTTTGGGTGTCTCTTGTGTTCTGATTACAGGACTTGATGTGAAGCTCTTATTAAGAAAGTGTCTCATTAATACACTAGACCCAGAAGGGAAGAATCCTCAGCAGACATTTCCTCCCTTTCTGCAGATCACAACACAAGGTCCTTGCCTTTCCTTACAAAGGAAATGGAACCAAGCAGGTGAATTAAAATAATACCTGTTGAAACTCTATGTGCCACCAAAGACCCATATATGAAGAAATCATTTTCTGTAAAAGGTTTCATAAATAGAAAACAAAAGAAACATCTCGTTTCAAAGAAAAGCAAAAAAGAAAAATTCCAAAGGAGGGAACAAAATGTTTATTTGTAATTAATTACATGTAAGTCCAGCCTCATCAAAACTGCCTTTGGAGAAAAAGGTTGAGAGAGTGTCTGTTTTTGCAATATATATTACCTCATATAATGTTCTCAAAAAACGTTGAATGCTACAAAATTGTCAAAGGCTATCCAGCAACCTTGACAAGATTGAAACCTGTGAATATACACATAAACAAGGACTGAAAAAAAAAGTTGATAAAATTCACCCTTCCCTGAGCAGAGTTGTGAGAAGGTTTTTTAAACATCATTTTAAACCTGTTTAATCCCCCTGCAAAAGTACATGAGACTTGTGCTGGATTCAGGCTAGGGTAAATCATCTAGTCTGAATCAGCAGCATTAGCAGCACTTCAGCAGAGAGAGGGGAGAAATGATCCTTTCAGAGCTTGTTTTAAGACAAGCTTAAACTCAGTGAATAAGTGGCTTCTGTTATTAGGGCATCTATAAAAATCCCTCCTTTATCTATGTTAGCATTCAGTTAATACTAATGTAGAGATAAGCTGCAAAACACTGGAGAGGGCTTACTTTTGAGAGTTGCTCATGTAGCTGATGACAAGAGATGATAGAAGTTCTGCCAGGGATGAGTGCGGGCGTAGGATGCTGAGAGGAGCAGGTTTAACTTCACCAAGCAATCAATATGTGGCATCTGAAGGTCAAAGGAACTTGAGAGCATTCAAAAATATATAAGGTATGTCAAGAAACTTGAGGGGGTTGCAAACTGTACATATTTCTTTTGGTCATTTTCTGGGCAGATAGGTAGTTGATGTGATTTTTTCACATCATGTTTAAGAGTGTATTTGGGTAATGATAGTAAGGCCAGATATGACAGTCATTATCACTTCTGAATAATGGTGCAGGTGTACTGATATGTTGGGAAAAAGTAATTGCAGGTGGTTTTTTGGCTTCTCATGTGGCAGTAAATGTTCTGTTCATTGCAATTGATGAGATCATCTTGGCCTTCTAAGGAATGGTATCTAAAGTCCAGAGGCAGAAGAAAGTCTGGAAATCTCAAGGCATTCCTCAAGAGCAAAAATCCCCATCTCAAATCAGGCTTCTTTTACCTGGTTAAAGTACCAAAAGTGTATCTGGTTGAAGACAGGACTAGGTGAAACCACGAATTTCCAGTTTGCAGTAAGGTTTGAAGTTTCAAAAATTTGTTGTGCTTTCATTTAGGATCCCCATCAATGTACATATTGTATTGGTATATCCTGGCTCCTCCAACTGAGATGGAGTCAGCTCCCAAAAGTCCCTGGCTCATCTGGAGGCCCAGTAGTGATTGCTCCCAGCTCATCTGTCCAGCAGCATTGTTCCCCATTAGCCGAGCTTACAGGGAATTAAGGTCTATAAGACACCTGTCCAGCTTCAAGTGGACCTGTGGACCCCCACCTGGGAGACGAGTGTCTAAGGTTCCCAGTTTTTTTCAAAAATAGTGTACAACTGCAAGACAGACTGCAGCACTCTGAAAACAGGGTCTCTTTTCAGATAGCCCCTCAGCTGTAGCTGAAGCTCGAAATGTACATTATTAATTCAAGTTGCCTTGTTCCAGCTGGTATGTATAAAACTGGCTCCATAGTTATTATCAAATATGTATGTACTTCTAACAGCTTCCTCTTAAGTGAACTAATGTAATCTGAAACATACTTATGGCTGTGTCAGATACCTGTGGTTGAAATAGATAATTTCACTGAAAGTCCTAATGCATGTTATTTCAAGAAGTGTTTTCCAAAAACATTGCCTTTTATAGATGAGCCAAAGGTTCATCAATACCCTTCAGAACCATCTGTTTCATTTCCTGATCACCTTTTCTACAGTACAGTGTGGTTTCTGTCCAGTTCCTTCTTTCACTTCCTTTCTTCATGAAATGCAGACAATTCCCATGTATCAGACATTTGCTTGGCTTACAAAGGCAAGTGTTTTTGGGGGATCATTATCTGTAAAGTTCAGTGCCAGGAAAAGCGAAATTGTGTTTTGCCTATGTACATGTATGTTATACACGGTTATTATTTAAAATAAACCTGTAAAAGAGTAATGTAAATACATGGTAAGAATTTTAAAAGGTTCAGCACTGGCCTCAATTCCCACTGACTCAAATGGGAGCAGAGAGAGGCTGAATTCAGTAAGAGTGTTCTTGAAAATCTCACCCATGGGTTTGTTTTTGTTGGGTTTTTTTTAAGAAAAAGGCTAGTTTGGAGATGGGAAAACAGTGAGCATGTTCTGGTCTCTGTCAAATGATGTTTGCTGTCACTGAGAGCCGAGAAACTAGCAGAAATGGAGTATATTTAGAGGATGCCACAAATACACCTTCCTCCCCATCAGGACTTTGATAAATAGCGTGTGCTCTGCTGTGTTTCTCTTGCAGGGCATCCAGAAGCAGCACACATACTCATTTTGTTTATATGACAAGCCTTCTGGAAAAACTGATGAATGAAATGCCACATCTACAGCAGTGCAGGCGATCTCATTTCTCTTCAGGCTGGGAAACACGTATTGCTCTGAAATCACATAATTTTGTGTGTGTGTGTGTGTGTGTGTGCAAAGAACTGACTGCTGCCTCGGATGGCTGTGCCCAGCTGGCAGCTGTGCTGAGTGAGTGCAGTTCAGGCCTTTGCCAGGGCTGCCTGCTAACACCTTCTGAAATGAGGCAGTGGGGATGCACTTCCCTGGCCTTGCCTCCCCTCTGCTGCAGTCTGACGTTGCCACTGCCTACCCCTAGCAGCACCCTTCCCTGCCAGAGCAATTGCTGTGGCCTTGCCAGCCACCACCTGCTCTGGATAATGCAAGGAACTGGGTACACTCTCTCTGTAGCTGATGTGATACAGGTGAAAGGATATACCCACTTTCGGGTTTGAATTCCCATTCCTCCTTTGTGCCATCCCACCGTTGGTTGATTCTGACCCCTGAGCTGCAGGCAGCTCCAGAGCAGTCTGCACATGGCTCCCTGGTGGGAGTGTGTCCTGTGGCACTCCAAGGCAGTGCACGCAAGGGGGGAGGAGGGGTAACCCAAAAGGAGTTGCCCCACCACAGCCAGGTAGAGGCCTGGCTCTCTCAACAGCTTACGGGAGTGGGTGCTACATGCTGGGCCAGAGGAGTGTTTTGTAGGTGACCCAGAGGGGCAGGGAGGTTGATAGCACCATCACAGCTTAGCGAGCATAGCACTGGGCTCCTGCTGTTCATTTAGCAAGGCTCTGGCTCCAACTTTGGCTCATGGGGTCTTAAAAGCACTGCCCGAATGTTCTGTCATGTTGTCTCACTGCATAGCAAACTAAACCTTTCTGGCCAAAGGATGTGATCCTTTTTGCAAATGCTTGTCCTTCATCTGGCAAGCATGCCCAGCAGTTCATGCGTCCCTCTCATTACTGTACCAGGGACTCTCCTTCTCACAGATCCTCTCCATGGTTATCATATTTCTCATTCCATCTCCTCAACTACCCATAAACAGCTTGTTTCAGAGGCTGAAAGTTCTTGCCTAGCAGTTTTCTCCAGGGTCCAGATCTGTTTCATATGGAGAGCATGCATACAGAACAGTTTGATTTTTGCATCTCAGGAGACCCCTTTGTCTCGCAAATACCCTTTGCATTTCTCTGGGGAGGTGGTGCCAGCACTGTCCTCCTCACAGTCCCCTTGGAGCCGTGTCGTTGCCCTCCATGATGATGCTTCTGAATTAGACAAAGCTATTTGTGTTTTCTGTTTTGCAGTCTTCTATTTTAGTGCCTTCGCCGTCTGGTGTTTTTCTCTTGAAGAGGTCTGTGCCATGTTGTATGCATCTAACTGTGGTAAAATCCTCCAGCCTTAACCCTGTTTTCTGTTGATACCTGTGTAATCACATAGCACATATGCAGATGTATGTTTTTCTTTTCTTTATTTCTCATTACGTGTACCTCTTGCATCAGGTGCAACAGGAGATGGGTGAGCTTTTTAACTGGGAATGATCACAAGGTATTGCCTATAGAAGTTTTGAAAGCCAACCCTGTAAACCACCTCAGCAATATTTGAGAGGATATATACATGCTATCTGCCTCATAAAAGCTTACATTCACGCAGTCAAAACTATTTACTTGTGGCAAAGGTGTCAGTGGAGGGAGAAAGCAGAAATTCTGAGCAATTTCTTCCTGTGGTGCATGTGCTCTACCACAGATCAGAAAGGCAGTGGGTTTTGTAATTCAGGAGCTTCAGGTGTCCCTCAACATTGGCTTTATGTTGTCCACACTCAGTGGCACAAGCTCTTCTTCACAAGCCATATCTAACAGGATGAGGCCTCTCCAGGCCAGAAAGCTTGAGGCACTGCTTGCTGGATGCACACTATCACCATATATCCCACCTGTGCCTTTCTCTCCACACTGCTGGGAAGAGTTTAAGCTCATAGTAAAGGAATAAGTGGTTTTCACATTTTCTCCTTGAAAATGCTTCAGTCTTGGCCCTAGCTTTCATCTCTGTGTCCCTGGCCTCACAGCAGCTAGCCAGATTCAAGCCAGGTAGCTGCAGCCCCCTCGTCTTTTTCTACAAGTTGTCTCTGTTACCCACACCAAGCGTTTCTCTTCTCCGTCCAGCCTCCACATCCAACTCTGCCTGATCCTGCACATCTGTGGAGGCCAAATGAAAGTGTAGAAATCACCTGCAGTGACTGCGACCTCCCGAACCCTCCGGGAAACACTCAGGCTGGGGAATGGAGACCACCTCTTTTAGCAAAGGAGGAGGAGGCCCGAGCTATTGAGCTTGGAACTGGCCAACAGTAATGAGAGAAGCACAGAGTTGTTGTTGAAATGGCATCATCTGACTGGTTATGGCTGTATCATGACTGAAATTACTTGTTTTATTTTGTTTTTTTCAAGTGCTTGCTTATACCACAGGAAGGTTGTACTAGATTACCTCCAGTGGTCCCTTCCAGCTTTAACCATTCTGTGATTTTTTTATTGCCTGCTATCTCACCTCTTGTTTGTCTTCCTGCCTTCAGTCTTTAGGAATCTCAAATCCAGGCAACATCTGCTTTTTGTTTGGAAAGTTCCTGGTGTATTGGAAATGCTCTTGAAGTAAACAAATGAAGACAATGGTGATGGCAGTGTAATGTAGACAACGTGGGAAGCAAAACTAGTGATTCCCCCAAAGGAGGTCTGGGTCAAATTTGGCTCTTCTTACATCCATAAAAGACGAGAGAGTGGAATCTGCTTGGATTTGTGGGAAGGCAGAAATCTGATTTTTCTGGGCTAAGATGTAGATTGGAAGGGAAAGCAGGAGAACTCTGTTCCTGATTATGCTGTAAATCAAATTAACTTTACACATCTGCTATGTCTTTCAAGTTTAGTGTTCTCTGAATTACTGCCTTCATGTTTACACTGTTAAAAGTCTAATGCATTAGTAAGCAGCAATCACCACAGTTTTGCTCTGCATTAGGGGATAAAACCCCACTCTCTTTACCAAGAAGGACTGTCAGGGGTTACTGCATGTGTACATCCTGACAAACCAAACAGCCTCCAGGGTGCTTATCTCCACTGCTGCTCACTTCATGTTTTATCCATTAAATGAACATGATGATGGTATTTTTTCTTATTTCTCGACATCACTTCTAGCATTCTGGCAATATTTAACATGCAGTCATCTTGGCTCAGTGTAAGCAGTAATGTCATATAAATTAGTTTTGAATAAATAATTTTCTTGTTAATCATGGATTTAAAAACCTTCCTTGTTCTTTGTATGTGTTCTGAAGGGAAAGACCTAGGTTCAGCGGGTTTAAATTTGGCAAGATTAAGGCAGATATGCAAAGACAGATAAGACAGATATTTCTCATATTACAGGGATTTTATTATTGCCCTGTTTTTGTGGGAAGTGTATACATTTTAAGCTTACTTCAGTAATACAGTTAGGTTCATCACATACAGAAGTCAGCTGCTAATATAGCACTACTGTGATCTATAGCTATTTCTAAGGGGTCTTTCCCAAAAGAAGAGGAATTGTTTGAGGAAATGGGTTTATTGTAAATGTGTTGGGATTACACTCAATAATGGAGTTGATGTTCCCTGGGAAAAAGCTTTTCCCTTTTTCTCTGTTGTATGTCAGTCCTTATTTGCATTTTTAAAACATTTTCATTGCACTCTGTGGAGTTTTCTCACTTCTTCTTGTAAGAATTTAACATAGCTGAAAGTGATATTTGTCTCCAGTTTCCCTGGGAAAAGAATAACAACTGCTGCCGAGAAGACAGAGAATTTCTGATTGTTGGGTTTTTCCACAGAACTAATTACAAAATTGCGTATTGCCTGGCATGATAGTCTTTGAGCTGTGGCCTCAGTTGGTTATGGCAGGATGAGAGGGCGTACACGCCTGGCCTGCCAGATGGGATTTGTATTATCAGGAAAATTCTGGTTTTGACAGGACTATCATAGTGTCCCGCTGCTCGCCTTCCTCAGTATTGTACGGACTCCTCTATTCTTCAAACACTGGCTCATCTCTTGTGCTTCTGATGTAGAACACACACCAGACACAGCAAGAATTTCCTAGATCCTGAGGTGGATTTCCCCTGAAAATGATTTAGCTTGCTGCCTTTATCTTCAATAAATCTTGGCAGACAGACAGCACAATCCATTGCCACTCACATCTTGCTTTGTGTGAAAGTTACCCTTAACCTAACAGGAGCCATTTGATCCTTTTAAAATTGCAGGCTGTCTTCGGTGAGGTCCTGCTTTTCAAATACTGTGCTGCAGCTTCAAACAATTGTTTTGCCCTCGTCATCACCATCATCATCCATTGTTCTTTTTTCCCCCATTGTACTTAATCTCCCATATCTAAATCCAGTCTTGCATGTAAATAAAACCAGAAAAATCCTCTTCATTGGTTGTGTATGATAATGTTTCATAAAAAAAAAGTCATGTGGTAGATAAACGTTTTGGAATGATACAGGTGCACATTTAATCTGACAATCATTTATTGAATGTGTAAAGGCTGCAATGCCTCCCTGACCACAGCATTCTGTAAAAGCAGACCTTTACTCAGAAAATTGTCTGTATCCTAGAGAAGAAACAAACCAATTTGGGGGGGAAAAAAAGTTGCTTTATCTTGTGGTGTCTTTTTACATGTGAGTATTATTAATAATGAGATGGTGCCTGTAAGTAGGGGTGGTTTTACTTGGTTCTGTGCTCTGACCCTGGTGCACTTCTGTAGGTTAGAGAGAGTGCTCTTATTTCTCCTGTTAGTGCCCATCCCTCAGAGGCATGAAACACCCTTACATCTTTTGTGTGAAATAAAAAGATCCTGGAGTCAGAGCCCCATACTTGGGGGACCAGAGTGTCCCTGTTGTGTCACCCAGAGCTTATTTCTTCTCTTCATCCACAGGTCTATGCTATGAACATCCACCAGTTCACATCCAGTAAGGGCAAAATGTGCTCCCATGTAGGTACTCCTGAAGTCATTTGAAGTGTAAGACAGTGAGGCCTCCTCAAGGGACAGTCAGATATGACACAGGTGTGATCTGTGGTACCCAGGCTGGTCTGGAACAAGAGTCAGAAGTTCCCCACACGACCCCACTAGTGGTCAACCAGATCCAGCACTGACTGGCCCAGGAATCGCAGCTGCCACCAGGTAACTTTTAAGGTAAAAGTGTGATACATTCAGGAGGAGTGTTCTGCTTTGAATCTAGGTGAACTACATGAACTCAGGTCATCTAAATTTTTCATTTTGGGTTTCAGAATTTTCAGACTCATTTTGCTTTACCATTTTGTCTTATCTCTATCAACAAAAGCAATTCAGTTACTGCAGCTTCATAATTCACAGCCTTGGTTTGCTTTTAATACAGGATTTGGGGATAGCGATGTTAAAAATATTTTAAAATTAAGAACTGAAGCCTCAGTTTGAATTAAACTGTGTCAGTCCAGATTGAAGTAATTGAGGATTGGCTCCATAGGCCAGTTTGCAATTGTTCCTGGGTTTGGTTGGTTGGCAGAAGACATTTAAAAAGCCAAGTCCATATCCAGTAGGAATGAAAGCTAACAAAAAAAATGTTCTAAAACCATTTTTCAATGAAAAATCATCAGGTCTTGCATAACATTGTATTTTTTTCTGCAGAATTCGTTGATTCATTCATTCTTTTTAGGCTGAAAGAGCCAAAGCCTGAAGAACACTTTAGGTATTATATATGAATAGCTTGAATGTTTTAGCAGAAACTTTGCAAGCAGTTTGAGCAGCAATGCTGAGACAATAAAGCTTGCTTGGAATTTTAGATCATTAATCAGGGTTCTTTATACAGAAATGTTGCTTGAATTGGCACAGTCCCACACATTGATGGAAAAGAACTGCAGAACGAAGAAGTCCTTTTATTTAAAAGCAAAAAATAACACTGCAGAAGCATGACTAGCAATATTATACTAAAAATAGTTGCTTTCTTTGGCTTTTTAGCTGATTAATTGGTTATGTAAGAGGAGTATTTATAGCATAGGAGCCGCTCAACCTGCTGCATGCCCAGAAAGCATAACATGACATGCAAAATTTGTGGAGAATAAAAAAGACTATTCTTTACTTTCTTGTTTTTCTAATGGTATGTTACAATATATGGTATATAATTTGATTTGATGATTTGATATTATTTAGCACTGGCACCAAGAGACAACCAAAATGAGGATCAATTTAGCCCCTTTGATTGGTTCTTGGGGTGGCAGATTTTCTTTAAATGAATGAATGAAAGAATTTACTCCAAGGAGAGCTGGTTGGTAGGCTGAAGTTTGATTGGTGGATTGTAGTAAATTGAACATAGCAATGTTAATGTCTCGTAGTAATGACAGTTTCTCAGATGGCAGTGTCATTCCTTCGCAATTTCAAGTGACTTTACCTTGCTATGTTTAGTATTTTTCTTGAAGAACAAGTGAAGGTGCCATATGCCAAATATGTTTCACGTCATGGCATCTCCACCAACTCTCAACAATATGTTACATCTGTCTTAAGAATTTGACTCCATTTTTGTTATTTTATGTAAGACTGCCAAGGTTTTCTCAAAGCGACTGAAGCCACTAACTTACCAGTCTGTTGCCAATGAACTAGGAGTAGAGAAGGAGTAGAGCCTAAGAAATATGTGAAATGTATTCTTCCTCTTTCTAAAATTTTCAACACTTCTCATTTCCTTGATTAAGGACAGGCTCATGAAAATGAGTTTTTGTGCTCTACATTTTGTATGTTTCTGTTACAACTCTTATTCTATGCATACTAGAACAAAACTTTTCCGAGTTAATAGAATATATGAGATTAAATGAGAGGTGGGAGATGAACAGCCAAATAACAAGTAGATTTCGGCTGCAGCCAAAGCAAAGGTGGAAAGAAGGCAACACAGAAGGAAGGAATAAGGACTCCTGGAGTGAGAACACACAGAAGTACTATCTCCAGTGTGTTGTTGTCACTTCTCTTCCCAAATCAGACTCGTGCAATCTTCATCGTTATTGTTGCCCCATCTGATTATGCCATTAGCACTGCCCCTAACACAGGAAGACTGTGTTCCATGTAAACACTCAACTTTTATTTTCTTGAAGGCAAACTAAGAGAACAAGCTGTCCACAAGGGACTGAAATACCTATCCCTGCCCCTTAAAAGTTAAAATAAAAAGCATAGAACTGTTTTTCTGGTGCAGCTACATTAGTGCCCTAGTTTGGATCAGGAGTTGCATCTGAAGTCAATCTCTTGGTCATCTTCACTTACCAGATTTTGGTTCACTTTGCAGAGCAGAGTGTGCAAACTAGGTTCCTTTCAAGTGAAAGTACCCAAAAATTTATTCCAGAAGCACACCTAACACACTAATGGGCACCCTAAGGAGCAGACTGAGTGCTAATCTATGTAAAACACACAGAAATTCAAGTAGGAGGCCCTCAGCACAAGCTGTTTCAGTCTACTGCTCCACTTTGTCCCCACTAGTCAATGAAATACTTGTCTTTATACAGGTTCTCATTCACTTACTGTAACCCTGGTTCTGTAACCACTCCATGTCTCTCCCCTGGTTCTGGTTCTTCCCTTCAATGTTAAAAATCAGCAAAGCATAAGGAAGCGAGTGAAGTGACATAGCTTCATACCAGCTGAAGATCTCAACTCTCCTGCTTTCATCTGCCAGCTCTGTCTCTCTCATGCTCAAAAGATGAATAGAAAGAAAAGCTGATGGAAGAAGTAGGACTTGTTGGGAGAGACACAGCAGCATTTTTGTGACAGATCCATCCAGTTTTACTTCAAATCTACTTCAAGCAGCAGTGCACCTTTGGTTTGATTTTTAAATGGTAATGTTTATTCCTTATTAATAACAAGACTGTTTTATAGTAGACAGTTTTGGACCAAATCTGTCCGGTGCTCACATGTTTAAATAGTCACAAAAGAATTTTAACAGTTGCCTTTAAATTTAATTGCTTCATAGCAATTATGATACAGAATAGTATATGTTTTTTACTACCCTCAGGTCCCTTTTTAATAGGAGTGCTGTGCTTTGTACAAGTCAATTATTTTTGATAGTTACAGTAATTAATGTTTAATTATATTTTATTAGTCTCATTTTGTTCAACTATCTTGGAACCAATTCAAGCATTTCAAAATGCTATACTTTGTGTGTGCATGTGTGCACACATCTGCATACTCTTCTTATGTTGATATATGCAACCTCTGAGTGCATTATTCTCACAGAGGGGGAAATATGACACTCATCTCAGAAGACTACAGAAACACATGTGCTGTCCTCTTTCCCATGGCTATCAATGATGTCCCTCATGCTCATCTCACAACTGCAAGACAATCTCCCAATTTTCTCCTACACAGATATATTTCTGATGTCTCCTGATAGATGTTTCTCATGATTTTGGAACTGTTTGTTCAATGGCTTTCACTGTGCACGTGTATGAGCGACCTTTTTTTCCTCTTCATTTATTTTCACTTTTTCTTCTCTGTTGGCTTTCAGCCTTCTTCCTCTTTTATTTCTCTTTTCCCTAGGAATGACTTTTGCTACTATTTCTGAATCTTCTTCATGCCTTTTTCTTTTTTTTTTTTCTCCCGTCTGTAATGTTTCTCCCTTTCCTTTGCTGTCTTTCTTCCCCACTTTACAGGGAGTAGAAAACGTCTGTCTTTCTCTGAAATCTTTTTCCCAACTCTCATGTTACACCAGGTGTATTGCCTATCTCAGAAGTAAAACAGCACTAGCATTTTATATTTTGTTTCACTTTTTCTGTTTGGGGTGGTGATGCTGTCCTCTCTCACTTTCTCCTCAGTTTTATCACTCTGTCATCTCTCCTCTCCTTCCTGAATAAGCAAATTGTGTTTGTTTTTCAAAAATGCATACTTTTTAATTTTGGCTTTTCATTGAACCTTTGTGCACTTAGTATGTTTGTCAATTTTCCTGTGAAATGACAATAGCACCACAAAACTGATAATCATTTACTGGAACTTTTCCTTTTTGAAAGAATATGCCACCATTTGAATTGCAGTGACCAAGCATTGTTTCCCAGCAAGTTTAGGAGCTTGTGAGCTTAAGGCTCCACAGAAATACTGTTGGCTACTATCTGCTGTCTTTCTTGTTTATTTTTTTCTAGGTTCCATGTTTAACCTTTTTGCATCAGTGCAGCAGCTGTGACTAGTTTTGTTCTGAGTACTATTTATGCTATGGGAGTATCCAAAGGCCTTAATCTGTCCTGGAACTTCATAACCTGTGTGTCTTACATTCCTAAAAAGGGAAATTCCTTCAGCTGCAGGATCTACTGCTTAAATGGCTGCAGTGAGAGTTTTGCTATGTGCAGTTTTCTAAGCTAACCTTTCTAGCATATTTGCCCAGAACGCAGTGCAGTAAAAGGCAGCTGCTCGTGACTTCTTGAGGCTGTCATTCCACTGACAGGTGTTTTCTGTTCCCTTCAGTGATGATTGAGTTCAGCATAGTGAATTTTGCACATAAATCAGGGATCAGAGTCACCAATGAAGTGTGGGAAGGGGCCTAAGTCGTCTCACTCATTAATTCCTTTTCATTGATATAACTACGATAAACTAGTGTTGACATGTCAGATTTTGGGGACAGATATTTTGCATGTTGAAGGACAGCCAGTGTTTTGAAGCTGTCTGTGCCTGCTGCCCATTCCTGCTTCCTCCCACTTTGCTATGAGTACTTGCAATGCAGCGTGCTATTGAGTATGATCCTTCTCACACTGGTTTAATAATGCTCACTGGGCATCAGTTACGCAGAACACACTGGGAATAATAGGAATGGTTGTATGCTGACCACATGTTAAAGAATGTTTTAGAACTGCTGAAAGAGAAACTTCTTTACCCAGTGCATTAGGTAGAGCAATAGAAACTGAGGAAAATGATCTCTTCTGAGAGACTAGGAAAAAATAAATTAAAAAATATTTCCAGCAGTATAAAAAGCATGCCACAAAAAGGCAGGGTTCTAAAAAAGAGATTACACCTCAGAAAGACATCCAGGAGAAAGCATGTATGGACTACATGACTCACTGAATGCTCCTAGAGGTGGACAGAGTGGGGGTGCTGCTGTCCTACAGGTACTGTGGCAGGATGATGGTACAGGTTTACTTGAGACTTAAAGATTTCTGTGTTGGAGGGGTCCTTGCCTCCCTCCAGGCAGAATGCTTTTGCTAATACACATTATCAGGTCAGACCAGATATTTTCTCAATACATAAAAATTCTGATTCTTCCCAGATAAATCAGAGTGGGGCCTTGAGTTAGTACCTAACTGTTCATCTACTCGAAAGAATTACAGTTTTTTACCACTCTGCCCTAAGGAACCCATCCAAAGCTACTTAATTGAACCCAATGTGTTCCTTTTAAAAGCTTGAGCAAATCAGCATTTTCCATTGCGTATCATGAGAGGCTTACCAGGCAGCTCTAATTGTCAAATCTAAGTGCCAAATGCCAATAAGCATTTGTAGGGGGACAAAAAGCAAGCATTGCTTTCTTAACCCTTTGCCTGAACAAAGACTGCAGAAGGCACAAACAGGTTTGGCAAAGGCACTGCTTGTCCTTTCTACCAGAAACAACCCTGATGGCAGCCTGCTCAGAGGTATTCACCACCTCATAAGGATGTGCAGTGAAGTACTCGAGGGAGTTCTTCAGTCACATAACACTGTTCTGGAATTATTCAGCCGACTGAAATGGCCCCGTTCCTCACTTCGCTGCAGTAATGCTCATGGGCGTGACATTAAACAAACTCTTACCATGCATCTAATTAAATGGGGCCTGAGCACTGTATCCCTCCATGTTTTAATGCAGTGTGGATTCTTCTGTGGCTAACTCACATCAAGCCAGCGATGGCTGGTTTGTAATGAGATTACAAGATCTGATAATAGCTCTCCAGTTATTATCTCTATGCCAAGACATTTGTAGCTGTAAAAGGTATTATGAATAGGAGACTGGAGGGTGCACTCCAAAGCCTCTAACTCATAGATGGGAAACAACTTTACAAGTTGAGCAGATTTACTACTTCCCTCAAAGAAATCCCTGTCTTCCAGAACTGAGAAAGACAAATTGCTGGAGAATGCCCAGATGTGATGTGTGCAGCCACTTTTGCTCCTGTCAGCTCCAGTCCCAGGCATCTGCTTGCAGGCTTGGACCCAAGCAGCATCAATCAGATGAGCTGAAATGGTGCAAGAAGAAACGCCCATTCTAAAAAATACATGGGAATTTTGGATCTGGTGTTTCCCAGTAGAAGACTTTAAAAAAAAGACTGAAAACTCTGATGTTTCCAGTGTGGTTGGTACTAACCTAAGTATGCAAAGGCAAATTCAAAGAGATCATTAATTAAAAGAGATAGCACTTAAAAACAGTGAAAATACCAAGCACTGTGCAAACTATTTCTTAATCTTAGTAATAAATGTAGACTGTAAAATATTAACAAAGATAATGACTAGCAGATTAGAATTTATTATGCAAGACTTCATTCACCATAACCAAGAGGGATTCATTAGAAATAGATTACAATGTACAGCAATAATAACAGACAATTATTGAACATAATAAATCTATGTAAAGGGAGGGATGAGTTAATGTCTGTCTTTTCTATTAGACGAAGAAAAAATTCATCTTATCATGTAAACTCAAGTCACTCTGTTCTTACTGTCCTCAGATTTTCCAGTGAGAACAAACAGGTCTATATGACAGGAGAGAGACGTGAATATCCAGGAATGGGCCCAAGGAGATGTTGTAGAAAGAGACATTAGCTCAAAATGCCCCACTCATTTTTACTTTTTAGGGTTTTTTTCCATAGTAAAGTGTAGCCTTATATAACAACAACAAGTAAATGGTTTGGGCAAGGATAAAATAAGTGCCACTAGTAAATGGTACATTAATATTTTTATCACAACCAACATATACTATTTGTTAGTATTCTACATTTTTCTTTCTTACTCAAGAAAGATTGTAAGAAAGGAAGATGTATGGGGTTTTGAACACAGCTTTAATTAATATTCAGAGCACATTGTGGCATTATATTTCTAAATTTCAAATTTTGATGTTATTCTAAGTGTTTTATTAAAAAATTTATTCCAGTAGGAACTTGTTTTATAGTGCTTCAAATTGTAAAATGTTGTTATCTGTGGCAAACTTTCTACAATTCCACCTGCAGGAAACACCTGCTTTGCCAATTTTCCAAATAGTAAACAGTTTTTTCTAGGTTCTGTTGTCTTTATTCTGGTTTTCCTCCTGCCTTCCTATCCTTTGCCAAGCTCAGCACAAGAGCTAATCTCAGAATGATCCAGAGATCATATGGGGCCATTTTTCTTAATCTGAGCAATCAGTCTTTTCTGGATGTTGCCAGCTGACTGTATTGGGACCCAGCCTGTTGGACTTAGGCAGCTTCATGGATCTTAGAACCAGTTGTACTTTACATCCAACTTCTGGTTCACAAACAGGTGGACACTTGTCTGTGCCTTCTGCTGCAAAGAGCAGACCCTGTTCCACTGGCTGGTGACAAATAGCACTGTTCTTGTTATTGCTGGTATTACTGACAATAATTACAGTAATAAACGTCTCATCAAGAGTCACTTATTTAGACAAATGTGTTTCTTTCTCCTTTTTCACTAAATATGTACTCTCTCAAGATGATTTTTTTTTTAAAGAAGTTAAATGCTTTCATTTTAATGAAGCCATCCAGAGCAGCTGGCAGATACTCACTGTTCTTCAGAATTATTGACCCTAAGCAGGATGGAACATTTATAAATTTAAGATTTAAAAAAACATGACTTTGAAAACAAGGCTCTTGATGCTATCCTGTGAATTTTAGCCCTAAACCTAAATTTCTGATCTCTGTTTAAAAATACAAGTAAAAGCTGATAAAGCTAATAAATCACTCTCTGATTTGAACTGAGCTCCATTAGAAATAGAAATTTGTTGCTTATAATGTACACCTCTTGGCTCTCATTAAATCTTTGTAGAAGTGATACACTGTACTTGAAAATCATAGACTGTAAAATAAATATATTCAAGCTGCATTGCTGGGCCAGTAGTCTGTATCCCAGTGGTAAACTTAGCCTATTAATGGCTAATGGTTTAAAGAAAGACAAAAGCCCTAAGGCTACACTTGTATTGCATTGTAGCTGCATAGTAGCTGCACACTACCTGTAAATATTAAAGCCTTTGAACTTGTGAAGTAGCACATTGTCCTTGATCATCTGTAACTGAATCTAGACCAACTTTTGACACGGTTTGGCTAATTGCTCCTGCCTGAAAATGCCTGGTATCTTTTATAAAACAGCTTTATTCTCCACTTAATTGCCCAAATGAAAGAGACATGGTCAACAGGTCAGGCAGCAACATTAGGCATTGGCTGCTGGGGACCTGGTTTTGCACAGATGTCCATGCTCATCTGCTCCACTGAGGTGACTTCAGGAAGCCCCACAGAAGTCCCTCTCCTCCCTGCTCTCACATCTCCTTCCCTGCCTTTGCAGTGAGCAAAGACCCTCAGTACTGGACCCGTCTTTCTGACTTTCTTCCCTCTCTCCTTCCCTTGCCTTCCAATGCAGTCTTCATTCAAGGCCCCTTGACACAGGGAAAAAGATCTCTCACTGAGATTAGAGAAGAGTATTTGCAGCTATAGAGAACATAAGAATGTCCTCCTCTTCCCTCCTATCCTTGTCCCTCCTGTGCTAATGGAGCACAGGGCTCTGGGGGTTTTGCCAGAGTATTGGCTATCCTGAGCAGCTCCATGCAAAGAGAGAAGATAAAATCCTCTCCAGTGGACACAGAGACACTAGAGGAGTGTCTTTTCCTTCCATTCTGATGGTGTACAAGAAGCACACAGTGCCAATGGATGCCATATTGCCTCTTGACTGGCTCAGTGATGCCAAGAGCATCCATCAATACTCCTGTCTCAGACGGGGGCTTGAAGGACCAAACGTTTTAGCCTTCCAGTTAGCTGACACCTATATTATGCAGCATTCAGAGGACCAACACACAGAACCTGGTACAAGTATGTTTCAACATTTTATCCCTGTTTCTGTACTTTTTACATGGCATATTTGCTTTGAAATACTAACAGGCAGGAGTGTACGGGACGAGGAAGCCCCTCATTTCCAGAGCTTCCTCACAGGGGACATGCTTGCCACCTTGTGTATCATGAGTGGCTGCATCTGGTTCTTGTGAGTTAGCACTGCAGCAACATGGAAAACTTGAGCTGTGTCACTGTGAAAAGAAACAGCTCTAGTGACGTGAAGTGAGTCACCTTGGAGTGGCTGGCAGCTGACTGAAGGCCACGGTGTGCTTCTTGGGACAGTAATTGCTCAAGCATTTGTTTTTCCCAACCTCTTCTATGAGGAAGAAGCTAAAAAAGAGTGTTCTGTGCATTTTTCAAACTCCAGGAAGAATATCAGTCAATCTGACCTTTATCAATTTTGAAGACAAGCAAGTGCAGTCAGGAAGAGTTGCTCTCTCACTGTGATCTGTTTGGGCAGACTGCAGGCATAGGGTCTTTGGAAACCTCAGAGCTCTTGTTCTGAGTGTGGAAGCTGTTGGGCTTGGCTTAGATCTTTCCCTGCCTGGTTTTGGTCTTGTTGCCGATTGCTCTGTTTACATGTGGTTTATGGGACTAAATTGTTGGTGGTGTTGCACTGTGCATTCAAACTACTGTAATACCTTTCTTTTAATTTTGGTACTGCTTGCTTTCCATTTATCTCAGGATGTACAAATCTGCAGTGTAATTTGTTCACAGCTAAGGCTACACTTAGGCAATTTGAGAGCTAAGTAACTGGAGTTGCAGATTGCTGTCAGAAGACACAGAGCAGTATTTTAAATATTCTTTTTACAAAGCCATTTATTTTGTACATCCAGTGTTACATGAGAGAGTGATCCGAAGGAAACTATGAGGGAATACAGTATGAATTCAACTTGAAAAGGTTTCCTTCCACTAGTTAGAGACAGAGTTACACAGTTTCACCACCTTATTCTAGGTTCTTTTCCAAGATTTAATTGTTTAGATTATGCCATTTTATTCAGACATGTACAACAGCAGCTTGTTGAAGATTCCTGTGGCTATGATGTCTGCAGTCTCAAGATGAAGAACTAGACAATAAAAATGATGCACAAATTTAAGTTAATTTAAATCTATTAATTAGTTCTAAAAGAGCAAATAATAAATATTCATAATGATAAAATATAACTGGAATCCCCAAAGGACTGAGCTTATATCCTGGATGAGTGACTTCCAAATTTGCCTTTAGAACAGGGGGTGGGGAGAGGACACAAAGCTATTTTTTATTTGTAAGTTAAGAAGAAGAAGCAAGGTAAGCCAGCAAATACAGATAACAGCACATGGTTCTGCTCTTTTCCAGATTTGTTTGAACTGATTGGGGAGCAGATCGAAACCTATTTCACATCTCAGAAAATGTGAACAAATGGGTTTCGAGAGCTGTAAAATTAAATATCAATGATTCCTTATCACATTCAAAGAGTAGTATCAGGCTTGAGAATAAACATAATACTAAGAATTAATAAAATTAGTTAGAGGACACACCATCATACTGAAGATTTTCACTCAGCTGAAATACTCGCAGCTGGTATAAATCAGTATGGCTCCATTGACGTCAAAGGCTCTGCAGCAATCTGCACTGGTTGGGGAAGCAGTCTTCTGTGGCTAAGAGTGTTTTTACCCAGTCCAGACCTGCTGCTTTAAGGATTTTAGAAAAAACATAAGAATGCCTCATGGTCTTGTGACAATTGCTTGTTGCTGTCGGAAAAAATATTGTATTCGGTGTGCATCAGCACAGGCTGCTGGAACAGAAAGACACCTTCATTTGTGAGAATTATACCTGAGCACTTTGGATATTATTCAGTTTTACTGGCCTGTATTTACTTTAACTGGGTTTATTTATTTTCTTTCTGTACAAGAATTTACTGCATACACATAATACTTTCTCTCTTCTTTATGATTGGATTTGCTTTATCAACTTATCTCGCTTAAATTTGTTTTGGTTATAACTGAGCTGTTACTTTTTACATATAAATACTGAAATGTAGGAATTGCCATTCCAGGCAAGACCAGCTAGCCCTCCAGTCCAGCATTCTGCTTCTGGGCTCAAGGCAAGGCACTGAGGTTCAAAATAACCTGCTGATGGGGAGCACTGCTTCCTCAGTCTTGAGGTTCGTAGATGCTTTATACACTGAAACGTGAGGCTTTATGCTTCTCATTAATAAAACTGTGTTTGCCAACGAAAGTAACAGAATGTGTTCTCATTACCTGTATAAAGATCCTGTTCCTTTTTAATCCTGCTATGCTCCAGGCTTTTCTCATTACTTTGACAGTGAATGCCACAGTTTAATTATGTTTCACCTAAAAAAAGTTAAATCGGTTTTCACTGTCATCAACTGTTCTCTTATGTTGGTATTGCAAGAAAAGACAAGTGGCAGCATCCAACTGACTTCTGCAGTAATAGTTTCTGAGCCATTCTTCTCTCAGCTAAGCCATTCAAGTCTTTTCCATCTGTGTTCATCTGGAAGTCCACCCATACCTTTTATCATTTTTACCATTTATGTCAACTCCTCTTTTCACTCTGTCCTCATTTGGTCTCTGACCTAACTGTAGGGCACTTGTGTCCCTTAAGGCTCAGGACTTCACAATCGTGATCCCCCAGTTATCAGAGAGATTTCTGGAGTATTTTGCTGCCTCCTTTCTGCCTACATACCCACTTTTCTACCAGAAATCAAAGCACTGGGTGGTGCTTAAAAATCTAAGCAAAGGATGTTTCACAGCTGGGCAGTTTTCTCCAGTTAAGACACAAGTGCTGGGACCTCAGTCTGAGAAGTTCTCACACACCCCAGAGTTAGATAGCAGAAACTAAACATCACATTTCAAGGAAGGTCATTAGTTTCAAGCAAACCAACCTCATCTCTTCCGATTGGGGTGATAGAAGGGATGAGAGATGAAGGATCTCACTAGGTGTGACCTTTAACCTGTACCTTATGAGATGTGTCCTCCTACCTTAAATGGAGCAAAACTGATTGTAGTTTTGTGCTGTCATCTTGTTGTCTTCACAGCATGGTGACTTTGTTTAGGGTGTATTTACCAGAGTACAGAGTACTCAGCAGTACAGAGACTAGAGTAAGTGAGCTAATTATGCAACACATTCCATATGACACATATGACCCAGATGTGAAACAAAATAATTGCCATTATGATGAGATCAGTTTTAAAGCAGAACAGAAGACAGAAATTTTAAAATCTGTAAGATTGCCTAGGTAACATAAAAACCGTAAAATTACTTGCAGCAATTGGAGGAAAAAAACCACAAATCACTATGCAAAATAAAAGATAAATGTGTGGCACAATTACAGCCCTTTAGCCCACACAGTATTTATGTATATTGTTTTTACTTGTAGCCATGCAAAAGAGAATAAATGTAAATATTTCCTTCTTTTTGATAAAAGAAAAAAAAGAATGTTTTAGTATTGCATTAAATTTATAAACAACTTTGCATCATGAAGGATCCCTGACTGACAGGGGAATTGAAATGCAATATCATCCTTCAAAATGCTATACTTCATATTTCTGGTAGCATTGTTCATTTATTTGAAACAAAACCTTCTTAAGGCTCTGTCTGCCTTTTCTACATTCAATATAAGTTTAACATTTTTGGACCTCAACAGATAAAAATACCCACTTGAAGCAGATTGCTCTTCTAGTCTCAGTAACTAAGCTGAAGCCCAGAGAAAATGCCTTTGCCTAAGCTAATGGCATCTATTGGTGTGTCTTGGTGTAAAGACTTTCCTCTTTTACAGAGGACAAGGTGGTTGCACAACAGTTTTTGGCTATATTCCCAGCAGACCTGTTCAAAATTGCAACTCATTTATGCACCTTCTCTAAGAGTGTTCTGGGCCATCTCTAGCATGTTGTCCTCTTCCCCTGAAGGTAATGCTGACCACAGTATTGAAAAGGAGAGTATTCTTGAGAGCCAGGTAGGGTGCCAGAGAAGGGCCTTCACACCCATACCCGGAGCAGAGTTGTCGCTGGTGAAGACATTTATGAGGATTATGGCTAATGCCACTTGACAGGTGCAAAGTGACACTTCCTTGAGCAGCAGCAGTGGCTGCTGAATCATTAGGTCTCTGTTATGGATGTAGGTCTTCTTGCACAAGAAATAGTCCTGTGCTGATTTCTGAACAAGTGCAGTTTTTCAGTTAATTTTCTTACTCTGCCAAGGGCCCTGAAATCTAGTGATATTTAAGCAGTGTTTCAGCAAAAACAATGTTTTTGAGAGTGCCTCTCTTCTGTTTTCTCTTTATTTTTCAATACTGTCGTCTCGCTCCTCTAAATTGCCAACCTGTGCTTTGTGAGCATCTCAGGTTTTGTTTTAACCAGTATTAATACAGACAGGCTGTCATCAGCCTCGTTGTGTAAATACTCCATTGGTTCCCTGAGGGAGCCATCTTGCTTTGAGCTACTTAGCACTTGGTCTACTGGTTGGCGGCTGTAAGGGGGTTGGTGTCCCTGAGGAACAAGGTTAAACAAAACCCCACAGCTTGTCTCGTCTTTGTTTTCCCCCTCCTGCTTTAATGAATGAAGAGTGCTTTTGTTGATGGCTGGGAAATGGATCCCTTCTATAAAAAAGCAGCAGTTTCCATCACTGATGGCCATAAGGCTGAGTTCGACTGGGAGGACTGCAGAAGGAGTTATTGTGGATAGTGGCCCTTAGTTTGCATGTCAGAAGAGTACAGCATCCTCAGGCTTCAGCCGTGTTGTGCCTTCTCAGCATCTCCCCCAGTTTAACAGCGAAGCAGAGGCAGCTGTCAGGATTGCCAAGAAAATATATTGAAAAGGAAGCTGAAGAGATAAACACATGCAGACCGTGCTGCTGGACTGGAGCAGCACACCCGCAGTAGGTAGGAGCAGCCTAGCGCTGCATTTCATGTCACACTGTTGTGCAAGCTCTCTGTTGCCTGCAGCAAATAAACTCTCAAAGCTGTAATAGTGGAGAAAATGACAGGATGAATTAAAGAGCTGCAACAAGGCAGCAGTGGAAGCACAGAATTGCTCATAGGGTATCAGAAAGGACATCCAGTAAAGGTACAGCCAGCATCCAAGGACAAAAAAGATGGTTAGGACCTCTCTACAGCATTATGGTCATAAAGTGGCATCCATGTCATGTTACATGGGAAACCCTAGTGAGCTATCAGTCTCCTGGGATAGTTCAGGAAAATCTTTTCATATGGGTGCTGTCAAAAAGAAATCAAGCACTGACTCCGAGATCATCACATACTATATGTGATCCTTGGGAGCTACATCAGTGACCACCAGTATGACAGAAATCTGTGGGAGAAATGCTGGGATATTTCTTAGATACTTCAGAAAGAGCAGTTGATTAAAACTGTTTGATTTCCACTACCAAGTAGCAAATTTTGTCAGAGGGTTTTATATCCACATCTAATTAAAAAAATGTGTTCTATCTCACTTCAAAAAATCATATAAGTGGATACATAAATATGTGTGTATATATATGTATGTAAGTATTTGTCTCTCATATGTGCATGAATAGATACATGGAATCTTAGAATGGTTTGGATTAGAAGGGATCATTAAAGGTCATCTAGTCCAACATTGCCTAGTAATGGACAGAGACACCTTCCACTAGACTGGGTTGTTTAAAGCCCCATCCAGCCTGGCCTTGAAAACTTCCAGTGGTGGAGTACCTGCAGCCTGTCTGGGCAACCTATTCCAGTGTCTCGCCACCCTCACAGTAAAAAATTTCTTCCTTATGTGAAATCAAAGCCTACCATCTTTCAGTTGAAAACCATTACTCTTTGTTCCGTCACTACAGGACCTGATAAAAAGTTTTTCTCCATTGTTCATAAAGTCTCCTTTATATATTGAAAGATGCATAAGGCCTTCCTGAGCCTCTTTTCATGGCTGAACAGCCTCAACTTTTTCAGCCTGTCTTCATATGAGAGGTGCTCCAGCTCTCTGATCATCTTCATAGCCCTCTGGACACCAACAGGTCCATCTCCTTCCTATGTGGGGAACCCCAGAGCTGATGCAGTACTCCAGCTGGGGTCTCACCAGAGCAGAGTGGACCTGTTGGCCACGCTCTTTTGATGAAGCCCAGGATACACAGTTGGCTTTCTGGGCTGCAAGTGCATGTTGCCAGCTCATATCTAATTTTCCATCTTTCAATATCCCCAAGTCTTTCTCTTCAGGGCTGCTCTCAATCCATTCCCAATCCATATGTGTTCGTGTATACGTAGGATACCTCAGGAAAAGCAAGAAAATGTGTTGCAATCTCTTCTTTTGATCCTTTCTTATAATCCTCTGAATAATTGTTTATTGGAAGGAAAATCAGAAACTGGAATTCTTCACTGGATGAGTGCCGTGACCACCAAACCACACAATTATTTTCTTGTCATTAAACATAGGCTTTGTCGTATTGCATGTCTTGTCATGAGGACTTTGCTGAATAAGCACCTACTTTTACACTGGACATTGTGTGATAACAAGAAATTTTCATCACCTAAGAAAACATATATAATATTTTTGAGGATATAGTTAATATTAGTATCTCTGTGTCAGTCTATTCAGTCTATGTTTTGACATTCTGTTCAGTTGCAAACACAAGTGTTCTCCTTCTACCATACCCATAGCATCAGTTCACAGAGCTAAATTTGGGATCTGACAACAGTTAGGTAGATGATTTTTCTGAAATTTCTAAATTGAGAGGGAAAAAAGCAGAAGAAAACAAAGTCCAGCATTCAGGGAGCTGCATTGTAAGTGTCTCACTGCCAGACACTTTCTCTGGGGGAGGTCAAGCATCACTGACAGTGCTGGGATCTGCTCAGAACTGAGCACATAAATATCAAATCCGTGGAGGCTTATGTTGAGATGGCATCAACCTCCAGGAAGGCATGCTTGTCCTGTGTACAAGAGAATCCTGTGCATGTGGGTGCCTATGAGTATGATCTCAAGCGCTTTTAAATATACATCAGAACTTATAAAAATTTTTTTTGATTGTCAGAGGAACCAGTGTTAACTCCTGCTGGTGATAAGCAGACCTCTTTGGAGTGTCTCAATCCCTTCCTTCCTCCCCCTCCTATACAATTTATAATGCTCCCAGGCTATTTTTAGCCAGTTGCTGTAGTGAACTGGAGGAAATCAGTTCAGGAAATAACCATTAACTGATCTGTTTTGCTTAAAACTCAGAAGGTTCAGTTCCACTGTCATCAGTCAGCAGCAGTAGGAAAGAAGAAAAGGGGGCACAGGGCCTTGAGTAAGTTATATGTGCTTTCCTTTGGTTCTCTAACCAAAGAAAAATACATAAAAAATGTTTAAGAGTTAGCTGAAAGTGAAAATACAGGGGGTGGGTTTTTTTCATTAAAATGAAAAACTAGGGGAATTGTTTCTAATGAGACAAAGCATCCTACTCCAACCCAAAGGTAAAATGCTGCTGTAGAACACACTTGTGCTGAAAGCAAAGGCGCTGTCAAATTAGACTGATAAAATGGGATGAGGAAGTGATGGCATAGGTACCTCTACCTACAAGCATTCAAAGGACAGTATGACTGCAGTCCTGCAGGATACTTTAGAGAGGACTGAGAAGAATTTTCCACCCTTTCTTTTGACACTGCTCTACTTTTTTCCTGCAAACTGGTACCTGGCATGGAGAGCAGAGCCCAGGCATTCTGTGTCCTGAATTAACTCCCCATAAAGCAAGGGACTTACTAGCTCCCTCTCTTGTTGAGTATTGAGTATTCAGTGAAAGAAGTGGAACAGCTTTAACAGGAAGAAATTGCTTATGTCCCATCTTCACATTGCTGAGTGGGAGTTCAGCCTTGCTGTTACTGGGACCAGGAGGGATCTAAATGTAGCACTCCGGTCTTCCCGATGAGCATCTAGTCAGCACGCGACGTGCACAGCAGGGCCACGCTCACTCAGTTAGTTCTGTGAGAGATACTCCATTTTTGCACCCTATTTAAACATGCAGTGAACCAGAGAGAGAAGGTGTGATGACCCAGGCTCAAATCCCTGCTTGCCATCAATCAAGTTGGTGAGTGTATTTGAACCTGGTTCTCATACATACTGTGTGCTAAAAGTGGGGCTAACGCCAAACAGATTGCTGTCAGTGTAAATGTACAGCTGATTTTCTTTTCACCTTAAACAATTTAATAAGTTTAAAAACAGTTCTTTGAAGGCCAGCATTGAAATTTTAAGTTCAGTCAAATATTTCTACCCTGAAATTTTGTATCTCTTGTCTTAAGAGTATGATCCAGGTCTCCTAGGACTTCACAGATAAATTGCTGAATTTTCATGCAGAAACAGCATGAATAGCTGTAAGCCCTTGTGCAATATGGTCCAAGCATGATGTTCCTGCCAATAAGCTGCAGAAAGCAAGTCCAGTTTTTATTCTTAGAGAGAAAAATTGTGCTTTTTCAGGTGATGAAATTTATTACCTCTATTCCCATTGCTCTTCACCAACCTCCAGATCTAAACCAAGCAGTAATTCAAAGGTTCTATCCAACACTGTGACCTTGACCTGTGGTGTTTTAGGCAGGCCACAAAACTGATCAGGAATTTCAACCACTACTGTGAGGATTTTGCAATCCTCACAATAATGGAGGAAATGTAACGGGGAAATCATTATCTAAATCTTGTATTGTATTCACTCCAGTACTAACAGTAGGGTTTTGCTATATTCAGTCTGGAATTGGAGTGACATCGCTGTGTTTTAGGGTGGTTACACATGTTATTTTTTAATTCCCGATAGTCACTAAATTCTGTTTTAGAGAGAGATATCTTTCATTCCTGTCTTTAAATATTTTATGTCATTATTTCAAAGTTTTAAGGGTCAACAGTTGAGTGTCAGCCCTCAAAATCATTCACAGGTCACTGTGTATTCATAACACTTTTAGCTGAAAAATACATCAATGAACATACTGCAAATGTATCTAGAGATCATTTACCATGACCGTGAGAGTCACCAGTGATCGCTGGAGCAGAAATTAGAAAGGAATCACACCAACAGCAAGGCCAACGTAGAGAACGTAGATATTTAGAAGAGAGTTTGATGCATCTTTTCCCATTTCAAAGTGATGCACTAGCACAGATCCCTCTTATAATCAAGTAACCATGATATTTTAAAACACTGTGACATCTGAGATTTGAATGCATTTCAGAATCCCTGTGTGATACTGAAGACAGTAAATGAGTGACTTTGACATCGTCATTAAGAGATATTTGGGGAAGGCTATATGGGTCATGCAGTTGTTCTCAGGAGTTTTTAGGTTCAGTGCTACATATCTGCTTGGGAAGAGGTAAAACTGAAAAGTTGAATTGGAAATCTGATCCTCTAAATACTGTTCATTCTGCTAGTAAATACTAGCTTCTCCCTGACCAGTACCCTGGTACGAAAAAGACAATTGAAAAGTAAAAATTAAATTGTGCGTCTCTTAGGTGAAGACACCACTAATAGAGACAAGTGCTCTGCTATTTCATGCATTCATTTTCATTCTCATCTTCTCAGGATTATTCCTCAAATAGTTGAAAGATGCAAACATTTGGGAAGATGGGGTTTTTTTCTTTCTTAATGATAAATTAAGGCCTGTCTCCAGTAGAAACATTGCATTTTTTCTTAGAAATGTACTGAGAGTTCTTCATCTGTGAAGAAATGTGAAAAAACCTGCTGGATGGAAGCATTAACTAAATTCCTAGAATGCAATCTCATCTGGTAAAAATGTAGGTACTTGAGTACTGATGGTTGTTCCTCTCCAAGAAGTCTTAGTCTGTGGGACATTCTGGGGGTGCTCTGTCCAGGGCAAGGAGAAACTTCTTTGCGCACCTGTCAGTGGGTAGAGTGTCAACAGGGTTGATGCTCTGCTGGCTCCCACTGTGTGGTCCTCTCTTAGACATTGTCATCTCTAGTGTCAGCAAGGTGCTCCAACCTTTCTCTGCTGAGTTTCCTGACAACTCTGACAACTCTGTCAGATGTTGGGTAGTTTCCAGACAGCTGTGAACCAGTTTGACATCACTTGGGTTCAGTTATATTAAGAATCACAGAATCACAGAATCATGGAATGGGTTGGGTTGGAAGGGTCTTTAAAGACCGTCTAGTGCCAACCCTCCTGCCGTGGGCTGGGACACTTTCCACCAGGCCAGGTTGCTCAAAGCCCCATCCAACCTTGTCTTGTTATACATTAAGAATATATATGTGCCTGTGTCTATAAGCAGTATAGATTTTCATTTGAAAATGTGGAAATTGTGAAAATTTACATAAAAATAAATCAATGCAGTCCATACTGGTTTCAGAAATAAGAAAAATAAAATGTACACTCTTCTCAAGCTGTCAGCATCCTGTTGGTGAGCTCACTTGACCGAAGGTATCCTCTATGTGCTAAAAGAGGCAAAGGATTTAAAATGGTCAAATTGTAAACAAAGAGTGCTTTATATGGTAAATGCAAAGTAGAATAAATTTTTTAAAATAATAGGAGAGAAGTACCAGATTGAACAAGCAGTAAATTATTTATTCCCTATGGACAACTAAACTACTCTGAAAGAGAAAAGCTTTTATAAGAATTGATTGTGTACTAGCACATTATGACTGGAGCAATACCACACCATGCTAGTTCTTCAGGGTTTTTATTTCTGTAATATTTTTATGTAATAGCCAAAACAATAAATATACCCCAGAAATTTCTTTGTACTCTTTGTGTGGTGGGATAATGCAGCACCCTTGTCAGGCAAGAAACTATACAGTCTGTCATTTATTCTTATTATTGGCTAATATAGTATCTGATGTGGGGATGTTAGTTCATGAGAAATCTAGACAGGAAATAACATGAAAGGCTGTTAATCCCCATTAAGAAGAATAACAGCGTCATGAGAAATACGAGGACTCTGTTCCATTACGGGTGTTAAATGATGGGGAATGCACCATCCTAAGAAGCTCTCGCTAACATCCTTTCTATCTGCAGGTTTCTGTGAAAGTGCATTTATGACCCTTTGCACAGCATTTGTCATCACGAACATAACCTTTAGAAGGTTTCCCTAGTTAGCTCCTCTCTCCCCCCTTTCTAACACCTGGCCTGGGTCACAGTGCATCTGGTCCTTACCACCGCAGGCGGATAGAGGACATGGGAGATCTGTGTTTGCACACATCCAGTGCAAACACTGTGAGGATTACAGCCCCCAGCTGTAGGGAGAGGACAGCGACTGCATGGAGGAGCAAGTTGTGACCTTCTGCTTGGTTTTGTCACGGTCTCCGACTGCTCAGGAAGAGCACCTGCATTTGAGACCAGTAGCTTAAATATCACAGTTTGATCATTAATTGCTGTGCAGGTGCTAACCCTAAATCAAAATCTATAAAATGACAGCCATAAACTTTGGGATTCAGATTTTACTGCTGACCTCTTGGTGATATCATGGCCAATTAAAATTGTTAAGGTGTGTTCACTGTGCTCCCTGGAACTTGAAGTTCAGTTCTATTTCCAATAAATAATTTGCAAATGCTGCTGCCCTGAATACTGTGTATGTGTAAGAGACTGAAAATGTCTGTAACCTCGGTATAATTAAGGAAAGTAGTTAAAATAGGACACTGGAATGCATAGCAAGGTATCACTATGAGCCCTTTTTTTCAGAAAGTACTGTTTCAAACAATAAATTTTAAAAGGCATTTATTAAAAAAAGACCTTTAATTTTTTAGAGATCTGTCAAACTTGTGTTTTCAATCTACCACATTTTAGATTAATTCTGCTATCTTATATATCTAAAAACTTGATTTCTTGATGGATCTTGATTGTTCTATAATTCTACATCCATCTTAGTTTCTAAAAGTTTAAAATTTCAGTCTATTAGAAACTTTTGCCCCATTAGACAGTGCCTGAAAAACATAAACTCCATATTGTTAGAACAAAAAAACTATTTATCATATTTTTAACTGGGTCATTAAGCTAAATAATCTGAAAATCTTCTGAAGAAACTATTAATGTATTTTGGTGTGGCAAGACAGGGTTGTGACTCTTTGCTAATAATTTCTGCTAATCCAAATTATGAAGTGACATTTATGAACTGTATTTGGCATAATACATGAAATTTTAGCTAAAGGTAGAACTACTGATTTGCACTTCAGCTGGAAAATACTTTTTTTATTGGTCATAGTGGTTCCAACCCTGAGAATTTAATAACACCATGGTTTTGGGCTAAGTTAATAAATGGTAAGTTAAATTTTATAGACTAATCACTTCCAATTATCAAAGTTTACTTCTCTAGAAGGAGAAGACAGCATTTTTTTAGACGTTGCACTTTCCATTTCTAATAACTGTTATCTTATAGCATGTTTTGTCAAGGTAGTAGCAATATATTACATCTAGATAGCACAGTGCATGGAGAGCCCTATGGGTCTGGGGGCAGTGTCTGGAAGTCCTACCAAAGCTGTCCATGTGGAAATCCTGCAAACAGGGCTGTATTTTCAGGCTGCTCTCCTCCCCAAGGCTTGTGCCTCTTAACTCTGGGCTGCAGATAGGTGCACCTAGATACTCCAAATTCACTTGCTCAAGCCACTAGGAACCCTGGCAAACTCCTTTAAGGCAAAGCCATCTGAGGTGCTGCCTGTTACTATCTTTCCCCTTCACTCCTTCTTCAGCAACAGGTCAGCAGGGAGACCACTCACCTGTAAGAGAGAAAGCCCATTTTCCAGCCTCTCCTTAGTCTGACAGGTTTTCAGTCCATGTTGTATGTCTGCTAGATGCTCTCAGCTTCTGCCAGCTACCAGTCCTTCCCTAAGGGCAGATGGCTCTGCATCTGTCCCTGCTGGATTTTTTTTCTCTGTAATAGTGGCTCTTCAGACTGCTGGCACTGTGTGCCTTAACCTTAGAAAAGCATCTTTGCCATGGAGGCACTGACTAAAAGGAAGCACCATTCCCCTGAAGGTCATGTGTTTGGTGGTACCAGCCCTACAGTTTGTTACTAAAAGGCTCCTCATGGTGAGACCAGGAGGCAGGGAATAGCAGGCTGGGAAGCCTGTTGCAGAGCTTTACCTTGGGGCACAAGGTGTGCATGTCTCCAGAGCCTGAATGAAAAGGTGCCTGAGCCACTTCAGTGCAATCCTGGTGCCCGCACTGGGTGATAACTAAATCCCATTACAGACCAAGCCAGCATTTTCCCAACTGGGGAACATCCCTTTTCCCCAAGGCAAGGAACATGGAAATATTTGTGATTGTGGTGAGGGGAAAAGAGGAGCACAGCAGCCTAATTTTGATCACCTTGGCACATCCAGTGGTGAAAAGGATGCAGTGTGTGCAAGGGCAAGGAACTTCAAGGTGCAAAAAATTCCCTCTAAAGATCCCAGGCTCCCATGTAGTAGAGAGACTGAGGTGCCTGTGGCACAATAATGGACTGAGTCTAAGTGACAAACTGCTCTTTGTGGGTTGTTGATGGTTTGGGTTCTCTCTGTTTTTAATATGGGCACCTTCTTGGATCATTTAGTTGTATCAGCTCAATTTGTATATTCTAATTTGTACAGTTATTGTGCTTTGTTTTGGTCTATTACAATTTGTTAAGTTATGCATTTTTATGGTTTTTCATCCTACTGCTAGTAGGCTTAATGTATGCTCAAAAAATCATCATATAATTGGACTTAATTTTTTTTTGTTTGTGTACTTCAAAGTAGTGAGTCTGTTTGTACCTAATATAGTCAAATAAAGGTAAGAAAGAAAATAAAATCCCAGCACTTGTTACTTGCTACTTTACAGAAGGGGGGGAAAAAACAGTCTAAACTGTTGCAAATTTATTTACCTGAATAAAATAAAGGCATGGCTAGTGCTCAGAACATCTGATATAAGGACTATAAAATCATCTTTATCAAGGGCACATGAAGGAGACTGAAATTTTGCATTTCATCTGAACCTCCACAGATCCTTCAGAAGTGGCTAGCTTGTAATATAAAATTAATTAGCCGTGATACAGAGGAGAAACAAGGAGGACTGGAAACAGCTGCAAAGAGTTAGGATTATGCCATGTAGCCCACAATGTGATTATTTGGGCATTTCATTCAGGTAGGAGGGAGAATATTCAGGGAGATGTAGGCAGGGCAGAGGTTACAGAGTGCAGGGTAGTCGGGGAGAAGGTGCTTGCACCACAGATGTGGCTGGATGGGTTGTGCAGCTGGCAGCCAAGGACCCACTCCTCTTGGCAAAGGCTTTGCTGTCCATCTCACCAGTACTGATTCACTTCTGGGTCTCATTGTACATTATATGATGGACTCCAGGAATACCCAGATGTCCCAGTTCATAAATTGTTGAGCGTCTGAGCCTGAGTGTCTCCCATACTGCTGTCCATTTCAAGGCCTCTGGGAAATAAAATGTACCTCAGGGTGCCAGACCCTATTTACTCCAGCACAGGTGATATAAGAAGAAAAGATGGCACATGGCATCTGTGTTGATTATGACCCATGCTGAAGCTCCAGAGCATTGCCTCCTGGCTCTCAGCCCTCCTTAGTCTGGGTGGGGTATGCACCAATGGGCAATACAGCACCCATGACCACTGGTCCCACATGGCTCAGAAGGAAAGTCATACTTTTGAAAGGGGGGCATAGGAGTTTTATGGGCCTGGACATATTTGTGCTATTTAATTTGTTTGGCAAAAGTTTGTGCAGATAATCTATCTGAAGTGCACATCTCATGATGGAATAGAGTCTTTTATGTCCATAATGCATGACTATTATATTACAGTAAGAGGCAGGACAAGGAAATAACAAATGGGAAGATAAGAGATTAGTATAGTCTTTAAAAAATGTCTATTATTATTCAAAACTCTATAACTGTCATGGCTGAAGACAAACTATATTATAAAAACACAGTATAATATTACCTGAATTATGGAATCATGGCTTCTAGAGGCATAAATACTGTCGTTTTGGCATCTCTGCTGTGGTGTCAGTACATAGTTCTGCTTGTTCCATGGAATGTGGAAAAAGCTAAATCAAAATTTCCCGACAACTTCTGATTCAGCAATTTTTACAATAAGTAGAGGTTATACCTACCTGAAAGCCTGTTTGAAATATGAAAAAAAAAGAAGTGAAAAGAGAGCATGAAAGAGAAGAGGAGAAGGCAAAGAAAGAGACCAGAGATCTTAGAGAGGAAAAGGAGCACCTACTAGATGCTTCAGCCAGTTGGCAGCCAGTCACTAGTGGCTCCCCATGGCTCGGTATTGGGGCCAGTCCTGCTTAATATCTTTATCCGTGATCTGGAGAAGGGGATTGAGGGCACTCTCAGTCAGTTTGCAATGATACCAAGTTGAGCGAGAGTGTTGATTTGCTGAAGGGCAGGAAGGCTCTGCAGAGGGGGATGTGGACATGCTGGATCGATGGGCTGGGGCCAAAAGTCTGAGGTTCAGCAAGGCAAAGTGCCACATCCTGCACTTGGGTCACAACAACCCCAGGCAGCACTACAGGCTGGGGACAGAGTAGCTGGGAAGCTGCCTGGTGGAAAAGGACCTGGGGGTGCTGGTCCACAGCATCTGAACATGAGCCAGTGTGTGACCAGGTGGCCAAGAAGGTCAATGGCATCCTGGCCTGTGTCAGCAATAGTGTGGCCAGCAGGAGGAGGGCAGGGATTGTTCCCCTGTACACTGGTGAGGCCTCACCTCAAGTGCTGTGTTTGGCTTTGGGGCCCTCACTGCAAGAAGGACATTGAGGTGCTCCAGCATGCCCAGAGAAAGGCAACAGAGCTCATGAAGAGTGTGGAGCACAAATTCTACGAGGAGCAGCTGAGGGAGCTGGGGTGTTCAGCCAGGAGAAAATGAGGCTCAGGCTGGACCTTATCACTCTCTACAACCATCTGAAATGTTAGGTGGGGTTGGCCTCATCTCTGAGGTAACAAATGATAGAATGAGAGGAAATGGCCTCAAATTGCACCAGGGAAGGTTTAGGTTTGATATTAGGAAAAACTTCTTCACCAGAAGGATTGTTAAACATTGGAACAGACTGCTCAGGAAAGTGGTTGAGTCACCATTCCTGAAGGTAAAGACACATATATGTGGAGCCTGGGGACGTGGCTTAGTGACAGACTTGGCAGTACCAGGTTAACAGTTTGAGTCGATGATTTTAAGGCTCTTTTTCAGCCTTAATGAGTCTGTTAGTCTATGAATACCAGACTGAATGAAATCTGAGGCCAGCAAACATGGTTAAAGTATAGTTATTATCCAGTTAACTCAAATTGACTTGAACACACTTGGAAAGGGTGTTCAGCTGATCTGGTTAATGAATAGTTCATGAACTGACAGTCTTCCTTCTCATGGAGAGGAGAACTGGGTGTGATTTGTACAGCTTAAATGCCTGAGCAAAATGCATTAATTTCAGTGGCATCTACTCAACTTGTGTAAATTATTTGGATTACTTAGGTTAATCAATAAAGTTAATTTCCTGTCTTCTCTGCCCATCTTCTAAACAGACCAGAACAAACAGAGGAGAGGCAGAATTCCTCAGCTCCACAGCAATATGGGGTGTTAGTTTGAATGTTGGCACCTGGAGACGGATGCCTCTGGAAGGCAGCAGATTTACAAGTGGGACATAAAGACCCAGTGTCAGGACAGGAACGTGCATGGCTGGTGAGGGGAGCAGCTTGCAGCTTTCACAGAGTTTGGTGCTCCAGAAAAGACAGATAAACAGACTGTGATATTCAGGAAATCTTTTGAGCCTTGTTTTACATGGAGATGCTTTGCATTTGTTGGCCAAAGCAAACTTCCACTTATAGCCCCTTCCCTCTGCATGAAAAGCTAAATCACTAAGGATACCAGTAAACTTCCTTTTCCATCAAATTCTTAAGTATTGCGCTTAAAACTGGTATTTTAATACTATTTTTTGTACTTGCAGCCAATTTTTTAAACTACAGTTATTCACAGTATTTATGTAATATGTGAGTACCTTGCAACATCATATGTTTCCTGGGGTTTGGATTAACAGTGACCAGTAAATTGGTAAGCCAGCTTGTCCTATGTTTTGCTGGGGATTGATTTTATTAACTTTTTGAAGATATTGCTCAGATCTTTCCACACAAAGAACCAACTCATTCCCCCTTTTCCACTGTGGTTTGTGAAGGTGGGATTCAACTGATCAGATTTCACTGCTGACATCTGAGCTAATGGTCTAGACTGTCCTTGCTGTCACAGGAGAGAGAAAGGGGTCTCATCATTCTCAGTTCTTAAGGCAGACATTAAAAACAGACCAGATGAGTGACACGTTCTCAGTGCACATTTCTCTCTGGTGATTCATGTGAATCAAGGTGATGTGAGTGCGGATGTTGCAGTGTAAGTGAGTCTTTACCACCTGCGAGTGACATTCTGCAGGGGGAGGATGGTCCCCCTTTAGCAAGGACTGCAGGTATAAGGGACTTCACTGAACAACACAGGCTTTTGATTATTAATTGCCTGCTATATTTCTTATAAACACCTTGTCCAGAAGAAGCATGCATTTCAGAATGATTCTTACATGCTGGGCTTCTTTTGGACTGGTTTGGGTTTTGAGGAGGGAGGTGTTTTGCTTTTTGTCTTCTTCTTCCCTTGAAATGTTTAACTGTGGTTTGTTCAGCCAGAGTTTCTTGGGGGTCTGTTGCACAAATATTCATGGACAAAAGCACAGTAATCCTTGAAGTCATGGCACTGAATTTCATTTTAAAAGACCCCTTAGGAGATTCCTAGAATCAGCCTGGGACCAGGAAGGAATAGTGCTGTGAATATTCACGTTTTAACACAAGATGTCGTTCAGTGGAGTAACATCTGCTGCTTCCTTAATGTGCTGCTTTTTCCAGGAAACCAAATCAGTAACGGTTAAGTTTTATCTTGAATTTGTGCTGATAGTGTGATTCTTTGGATGAGGAGAGTTTATCTGAATAGCCAGGAGCAGTGAAGAGCTCTTCAGTTTCTGGAGGTATTACACAAAAGTTAAGGAGCCTTTACATTGCTGCTAACTAAAAGAAAACCCGCACCAACCGTATCAAAGAAGGAAAGAGTCAAAATAAGCCCTACTTTTGGGTGGCCAGTTGAGTAGATCCAAGAACAGATTTCATCCTTGCTAAATAGCTCAGACACTTGCCATGGGTTTTGCAGTCTATGTACACAAGAGCAAAATTCTGCCTTTTGGTGTCCTGCTGATAAGCATGGCCAGATCCTTAATGACCTACTTTTTATTACGTGATAAAACAATATATATTATTCAGCAGGCTTCCCAACGGGTTGATTTTCTGTTATTTGGAATATAAGAATTCAAGCCGATAACATA
The DNA here is from genome assembly GCF_041296385.1 of Aphelocoma coerulescens. Taxonomy (NCBI): domain Eukaryota; kingdom Metazoa; phylum Chordata; class Aves; order Passeriformes; family Corvidae; genus Aphelocoma; species Aphelocoma coerulescens. The sequence continues at coordinate 31,323,091 of NC_091013.1, forward strand.
GATGGTGTTGATGATGGTAACACAGGCAGATAATGCTAGAAGGGAAGATTCAGGGATTTTTGGTTTTTAACTGATGCAGTGAAGTGTGTTCATTTGTTCATTAGAAGTGCATTTAAATTGGCTTAACCATATGTTCATTTAGCTCTTCATAATACTTTAGTACCAGCAGGAGTGAAGCCTCCCAAAGAACAATTCCCTTACGCTTCCAAACATGATGTTAAACAGGTCTGCTTTAATATTCTTTCACTGCATAAAGCAAATGTATAAAACAAACTCATTTATCAAATGAAAAGAATACAAACACCGAAATACAATTACTTTTCTGATGGCAGTTGAACAGGTGCTATATTGTAATGTATGATGGAATACCAGACAGATTCATTATGATTATTGCTCACCATTACAATAAAGGTAACCTTTTTTAGGATCTGATCCTTCAAGCATTTGTATACATGCCCAACTTTGCAGATGACTTCGAAGCAACTGGTCCCAAAGGCATGTTTTTGGGATTGAGAATTTAATGCCTGGACTCTTAAATAATACATCACTTAAAGTGTAAGAAAGTGGATGAGTTAATTATTTAGCTTGTTTTTTTGCTGTCAAAAAGAGTTGCCAGCAAGTAAAACATATAGGTAAGAAGAGTCACAACCTATAGAGATTTTTAAATACAGAGCAAAACAGAAAGCATTATGTTGCCATTTGCATACAGTCCTAGAAGTAACAGAGAAGCTCAGCTCACAAATCAGAAATTGTGAATGAATTCAGCAGATTTGTCAAACAACAAATTTAAAAATAACTGATGGGGTATAGCATATGTCAAAACAAGCCAGGCAAGGCAGCTTCGCTGCCCGTACTCCTTCTTCTGTGGGAGTCAGCAGAGACTTGCTATCAACCTTGCTGAGGAGGGAGGTTTACCTCCCATCGCTGGGAGAGGGCAATCTCCCTGGAGCCTGCCTGCACCCTTACCTCACCCCACCATCCATCAGCCACTGTACCAGGGCACATCTACAGAGCTCTGCCCAGCAGTGGCCCTTTTGTCCCCCTGCTAGCAGAATTTCTATTCTCTTTTGAGTCAGTTGCCTTCCCTGTCCTATATGTTTTGGCTCAGAAACATTCTGCTTCTTCAAAGCTTTGCAACAACAAGGATTTGACAATCTGTTGGTGTTAAGCCAGGTTTATATCAAAGCACAGCAGTGAAGTCATATTGCATATAGCAGCCGTGGGACTGATTTTTCCTTTCAGAGGTGTGGTTGATTTGCCGTCTTTCCCAAACATATGTAAGATCTTCACAGAAGAGCGTTACAGAAGGGGAAGAATTTTATTGTTGTCCAGTTCATGAGCCAAAACAGCATACCAGGCCAGAGGAAGCATGCTCTGTGTCATATACAAACCAGTGGGAAGTAAAAAAAAATGGGGAAAGAAAGAAATTTATACTAAAATATATTTATACTGAATATATACTCTGATATCTGAAAAATATATGTTTATCATATGTGAATATTGTTGCTGGAACATGGGACATGTTACAGCTCTACTGTTTGTTTCTGGTTACTGTTGGAAAATTAATGTTTTTCTGAAGCAAATAAATCACCACTTGGCAGCTGTTACTGGCAGGACATATGCTGTGCACAATATTTGTCTCCTTTCTTATGAGTGTGAATGAAATAAAGTACTGGTAGGTGTTCCTAACCAACATTAAGCTGCTCTTTGTTAGTCTCCAAACAAGATGAATACGTAAAGATTGGCTGTAGTTGGTTTTCTTTAGTGCCCAGCTCCGGTTCATTCAACAAGCTGAAGTCTTATGCACCTGGCCAGATTCAGACATGTGAACAGCCTTCTTGAAGCATGTTTCACCAAGAAGGGTCTTAATGAGTGCCTGGGATGGACCCTAAGGCTGGCGGATCTTCGTTATTGAAAAGTAAAGCATCATCTTCCCCTCCTCAGTTTTCAGCCTGAATTCAGTTGTTGTTGTTGGGGGCATCACCTGTACACCAGTTTGCCACTTGGCAGCCAAACACAGTATCTGCTTTCATTGGCTTTCATTAAGGCTCTGTCAATGTTAAAGCCTACACAGTAAGTTAGGATTTGTAGCCTCACTTACCAAAGACAGAAATAAAACATAGAGTTACCTGGTGAACAACTCCCAGGATTTTCTCTTACGTCTCTGAGATGAATGGTGTGTGTCCCATGGGTCTATGTGCTCATCTAAGGAGCTAAGTGGAGGTGTGTAGCCCTGATGTCATCAGAAGGAACTTGGATGTCATCTCTCATTGCCCTGACCTGCCCATGGCATGCCTACATAAGACTGTAGGATATGTAAGGGCTGCCTTGCTTTGGCCTTAGGCAGCAGGGCTGGAAGGACTCAGGAAGGCCATAGAGGCTATCTTGCATGACTGAGGTATGGTGGTACTTCTCAGATATCAACTGAGATGTCAAATCAAATTTTTTTTCATACAGATTAAAAAACACGGCCCAAGACTGTGTCAGTGTATTTCTTTCAGTAGAAGTTTACATGCTAAAACAAAAGGAAACCTGCTTGTTTATTAAGTTCTGTCAGCTTTTGTTAGCTCTCTTTCCTTCATGCCCTTCAGTTTCCTTCCATTAACCACATAATACAATCCTTTTATCTTTTATTTAGCTAGCTGTGCTTTTGTAGTCCTTCAGACTTGGAAAGCCTCTGTGTCTAACCTCTTTCTTTCATAAGAAGGTACCTCTGCCACTTATAGACTTCTGTGGCCATTCATAGTGAAGTTTTGATAGTTCCCTTTCCTTGTTTCTCTGTCTCCCTGCCTCCCAGCGTCTCCCCTGTAGCTGCAGTGCCTTAGATACAGAGTCCTTCTCGGAATGCTTGCTCTTCAAGAGAGACCAGGGCACTGCCTTGCAAGTTTTAGAGAGTTAATATGCTGCCTGAGGTGAAATCAAGGCCTCGACTTTTCTGAGCCACCCTGTGCTTTCTGAATGCCAAAAAGGTGGTAGTCTCTTCAGCTGCTCTTCCCTGGGTTTCTTACAAGCCCAGTGAAGAGTCAGTCTGGATTTTAAGAAAAAATCCACACGGAGACATTTGCTCCAGTGTTGTCAATGACATCTTCATTCAACTTCATGCAACCATTTAAACTGCTAACAGTTTAAAACCATCAGTATGTTCCTGGTTTTTTGGTGGATTGGTTTTTTGTTGTTTTTTTTTTGTTGGTTGGTTTTTTCCCCTTCACTTGCAGTGTTTAAAATTTGCATGTCCAAGACTAGTTAGGACTTCTTTTATAGTCAAAAGACCAAAACAAGTGCATCCAAAGGGTGATTCATCAGGTCTCTCTTAGGCAGAGACCTTGGAAGAGGAACTGTTTGTAGAAAGTATCCGATTCTTTCCATGGACTGTGAGCAGAGCAGAGTGACTAGCCATGAGCAGAGGTGTCTAGTTTCTAAAAGCTTTAATTTAGATGGATAGCATCCACCTATTACCATATTAAAAAGTGCCACACACCTTGTCTGTCATTTTATCGCAGTGTCACTGCATTTTCTTCTTTTTCTTTGCATATATAGCTTTGCAAAAGTAGACTCATAGTTATTCACGAAGACAGCAGTTCTTTATGTCTTACACAGACCTCATATTTGTCCTGATATTCTTACCGCCTTAAATTCACGTCCCAATCACAATGTAGCAGGCTCTGCATGACTTTTGCACTGTAATTTTTATGATATCATTGTGACTTCTTGAAGTAGCTATTATCCTGCTTGCAATTAAAGCTGCATAAAGTCACTTCAGAGCATTCTCATTACTTATCAACTTGAATACATTGGCTGCTACCACGTCTTATTTTTTTTTAGAAAGCAGAATGCATCAGTACAATTGTGATTCGGATTCATTGCAAATACAAAAATAAAGGCTCTTCTCCCTTTTCTTTTCCTATCATGTATTTCCTATCTTGTGGAATATTCTACTTTATATCTGGTAACGCTCATCCTAAGCCATATTCAGAATCACAGATGAGGCATTGTGCATCAACGGTGGAAAGTCGTATTTTGTCCTCGTTAATACTCAAAGCAGCATAAATATAATCCTGATTTTTCAGCTCAATGCCAGCAGCCTAAATATGTTCCCATTGTTCTCAAAATCTTCATATGGATAGTATTTCTTCATGATAACATTTATTTATCAAAGTTTATGCTGTTTTGACTTCTTATAAAATAACAGCAAAGATAAATGAATCGATTGACCTCAAGAGCAGTTTATTTATCCCTTTAGTCACACTTCAGTGGCAAAATCAATACTCTTCTGAAATATCTGATATTACAGTGGTTCCAGTAAATACTGACATTCCTGAGCTGTGTGAAGGGGGAACAAAAATTTATTATCAACTTAGATTTTTAGTACCTTTATTGATTTTTCTGGGGATGCCTGAATTTTTATTTATCTGTTGCTAAGTAAGTGACCTTTGTTTCAAAAAAAAACCCCACAAAGCAAAACCAAAAAGCCTTAAGTTTAAACCCTGTAAAAAGTAAAAGGGGAAAAAAACACACATCTAACACTGTCAGTGACAACAATCTTGGTAGAAGAGTGTATCCGGTTTTAAATGATGCATAGCACATCACTATGTGTTCTTTTTCATGCCATCTCTGCATTTGAAAGAGCATAACATGTAATTTTTTTTTACACTGATACTCTTGACATCCACTTTGTGTGACAGCAAAGATGTTTCTGAGGTATGCATTGCTACCAATTATTTTGATACAAGAGTGAAAGAGATGAGTGACCTGAAAGAAAATAAAATAGTACACAACAGGTTACACGTATAATCCAATAAACAGATTTAATTCCTGTAAGCATTAACAGGAATTATGCACACATATGAAAAAAAATTTCTCTCTCTTACCATGGAAGCTTTTAAAATAAAAAAACTAGATGAAAAAGGTAAGATTTGACGGAATTCCTGAGGGCAATGGGAAATTTCCAGTTCAGGGAATCTCACTGAAACTGGTTTTGGACAGTATAGCAGAGAACGACTCATTTTTGCAGTTCTGCTAAACTGAAAGCAACCCACTGTATCAGATTTTGGACGACAGGTTTAACTAAACCAGTCTTATGTTTGGGGCAGACATGGTCGGGAAAGCCTAAATTTAGCAGTCACCAAGAAGTGCAGGTTCATCCTAGGTGGACACAAGGGGACAGGAGGATGCCATCAGGAGTCTATAGCAGCCTTGCCATACCCTGCTTATGTGCTCTGTGGAAAAATCAAGGTATGAATCAGCTTTCCCACTGTTTTGTGTCCTGGCCAAATGCTGAATGTCACCCATGTTACTTGCCTGGGCAAAAAAAAAATTGAATGTAAATTTGAAATGCATATGGAGGGAGCTGCCTGCATCTGCATGTTTATATAAAAGAGCAAAGCTCCTTAGGGAAGTTATCTTGGAAGAAGAATGACCTTTCCCGCAGCAGAATATTTGAGACCTAAAAAAAATTTTAGAAACTGGCAAAAAAACAAGCCATAGTTTGAAGTTTGAAAAGTTACTATTTCTTGCCAGTTCCTTTTCTTGCTGGGATAAATGTGCTCATTTCTGAACTATCTTGATGTTCTTAAAGCCACATCTAGATTTAAATCTTGAACATTCTTGACCAAAATTCACCAAAAAAAAATCTGATAGTCAGTGTTTTAACTTGGTTGTCACTCTTTCAGATGTCACTCTGTTCAATCCTTACCTCAAACAAGTTTGTCCTGGTTTCCATTGGCATCACTCAGAAACACAATTTGCCACCACTGAGAACTAATGATATCTGTTTATGGTTCCTTGATGGAAGTGTAATTCTCTGCAACACTCCTATTGAGAACAAAAATGGAAAGGCTCAGTGATCCTGTACATGTTTGGGATGTAGACCAAAAGATGTGGAAACCCAGCACAAGCTACAGCCATTGGTTGGTAGGTACCGTGGTGAGTCTCAGTAAAGCAGAGGTCTTCTGTGAATAAAATTATCTCCAAGGGCTTTTCACTGTTTCCTGGTACTGAAGTGTTCAACAAGCTCATCTAATATTAACACCCCCCCCCCAACATTCTCTATGTTTTTTTTCATTCCTTTCTACCTACATCCCTTGATAATCATTAAATCATCCAGAGAAAACTATCTCACTGAACATTTTTTCCTCTTTAAGACCTGCCAAAAGATTAATTTTCTCCACAGAAAGGTAATTCCATGGCTTCATTCCATCTGTGTAAACCAGAAAATCCCTTTCCTTTAAAAGACAGTGTAATTAAAATACATTTTCAGAAGTTGTATGAAAACTAGAGAAGTTTTAAGTAAAAGTTCTGATCCAGGTGAAAACTAAAATACCTATGTGGTTTTAAACCTAGTCATTACATAAACTTCATGTAGACAACAGGTTAACCATGACCTTCATTTCTTTGTGTAGTCCAGAATATCTAATATTGAAACCAAAAATGCCAGCCTATTTCAGGCTGTAAAGCTAGAAGAGAACTGCCTTACTGAAGAAAGATCTGGGAGCAGATAACTTTCCAGAAGTTTCAAAAACATTGGGACAGTGATTGTAATGTCCTGGAGCTATAAACAAGAGACTACATGAGGCCAGCCTACAAGTATTTTTATGCTGAATCTAATATTGAGAAAAAACTTGCCAGAGGACAGATGAGAGAAAATAGACTGAAAAATGTTCAGAATGGCTGTTACATGATGGAGATTTACTCTCCAAATGTTGCAATACTCTTTCCCAGAGGCTTTTCCTGCTGTGCTGCTCCTCCAAAGAACTGGTAAGTTCTGTCATATTTGCTTATCTTATATCTCTAATGTCATAGTTATAAATCTACTGAGAATCAAGTATATTTTGAATTTTTTAAATAAAGTACCACCAGAAAGTACTGCATACATTGCAGATCTAGAGTAGATTTTCTGACAGGAACATTTCTCACATTTTCTCTTAAGTCCTGTTTGACAAAGTTCATGCCTATAGACTGAGTATTGATTGCTTAATTCTCCAAAACAAAAGAAAAATCTATTTACCAATGGATTCAAAATTGGCTGAAATTTTGAAACATGGTGCTATTTATAAATGAATGGATTTCTCCACTTTCAGTTAAAATCAGGATGTCTGACCAAGCAGAACCACATCATAATTAGTAACTTTAAGACTACCTGGTTTTACTTTGAAATAGCCCTGGACACAAAATGATTTTGATGCTGGCTCTATGAAGAATGTTCCTCCTGCAGTTTAGTGTGTCAGGTGCTGAAAGGCTGTACTAGACCAAGTTGTTGTGTGTGCAATTCTCTGTAAAAGACAGGAAATCAAAGGATGTTAACAGATGTATGGGGAGCAAGACTTAGAAGCCCCTGCATGCTTTTCATTTCTACCCCATTCCCTCTGTGGCAAGTGCCAGCATATTGTAGGAGCACCAGCAAGGGTTCCTGCCATATGCCAGCCCATTTCCGTGGTTTTGCCTGTATGCGTTTTCATGTGTATTCATATGCATATATGCATACAGGTGCAAATGACATAAGGTCAGTGTTCAGTGCCAGATACTGAAAGCAGTCAGCGTGGAGGAGGGGGAGAATCATAACTATGACTGCTTTGAACTCAAATTAAATGTGAAAATGAGTAGTTACTTGAAATGGATTTGTCAAAATAGCCAAAGGGAGTTTGGACCTCATCACTCATATATGAATGGCTTATGGACAACTAAATCCCTGGGCTCCTTGAAAATCCCAAATCCAAAGGATATTTTTTAGAGCTAGCAACAAGACTCAGTGCCAGTGACATACTTCTGAGAAATTGGCATCATGAACCGTCAATCTGATTAGTTACACAGGTACTTGTGAAATTGCTTTATACCAAAGCCTTAAAAAAATTTACAGGTTATATTCCAGTGCTCAGAGAAATCATCACTGTAAGAAATACATGGTGCCAATGGGAAAAAAACAAGTCAATATCCCCCTGCCTTCATATCTGGCCAATCTGCCTATCCAAGTATTTTCTGTAAATTTAGTATAAATTTAAAAGGTTTAAGGGCATGCAGTTGTATCATCATTTTTAAGGCAGCCAAATTAATTCTTTCATGCAGTGCTTGAACTTAATGGAGATTGACTGTCCTGTTTTCCTATTGTAATGATGTGTACCAACTTGAAAATGAAGATGTTGGAGGATAAAAAATAGTGCTGTGACTGCTATTGATTAGCTGTCTTGTTTGCTTCATTGTTCAGGCTCTGTTGGCCTCTTGGGCAGAAGGACACCCAAGTATAACATCCCTGACATTTTCCCGAAAAGATGCATGCCTTAAAAGTGACAGCCTTACTTAAAAAATACAGTTTTGATGTATAAATGCGGTAGTTTTACCTGAAAGGATTCTGATGGATTAGAGCAGACAAAGAGAAAGATTTCTGAAACATACCTCAGGTCAGCCTTGTATTGAGAATAGATTTAATAGCAAGTGTCTTACATGATGATGACACTTCTAGTGTCTCTGCATTTCCATGTATGTGGGAATGAGCAAGAAAAGCGGAGTTTATCTTCAAAGACAGAGCGATTAGGTTATTCTGACTAATGTGCTCAAGTTTCATTAAAGGCTTTGAGTGGTTATGAATTCCAGAAGTCTTGACTGTGTGCGCTGAAGAAGAAAAGTGGCCCTTGAACTGGCACATAATTTTATCAAAAATACTGCCTGTATTTTTAAAAGTCACTGTATAGATTGTTTTTTACAGCCTTCAGGCAGTGGGCTATTTGATACCATTTTGTTTATTCTCTTGCCTGTTTTTCATGTGAAGTATTTAGTACAAGAGTCACATAATTAAATTTATAAAAACAATTACACTTAATTGCATACATATGAATTTAATACCACATGAGTGTGTATATTCAGATATGGCTCTTGCTTATACAGAAAAACAACTCATAATTCACTTAACTCTCTGTCAAGGTATTTAAAGGAGTCAAGTACACTAAGTGATTTCATGCATCACCTTTAATGAAATGCATGAACCTATGAGCATGACTGTAGGACTGGGTTGCAGCCAAAGTTAGAAATGCCTCTGCTTTTACCAGTGTTACGTTAAAAAGGGCCAGATTCTGTCACGTGTACTGTCATGTCTAGGAGAAAATGGATTTTCCCAATGAATGACCAGTCACTCAAGAGGGATGGAGATATTAGAGACTGAGTTTGCTAATGAGTCCATGGCAAAACTGCTTTTTACTAAGTCGTGTAACTACTTTGCAAAAACCTGGGCGGTCAGGCAGTAAGTGGAAATCAGCCAGGAAAAAATGAGGTTTCTGATGTACTTCAGCTGGAGGTATTGCAGCCCCAATATGACTCCTTCCCTTCCTCTCAACCTGTGCACCTGAGAGCAAGCCCAGATACTGCTTTTCTTTTTAATTCATGCTTTATGAGGGTCCTGCCTTCACAGAGCACATCTAGTTTCTTGGCTTGGTGTGTCTCATCTCCTGGCTTATGGCAAGGTATTTTAATTCTGCTCTTTCAAACCCCCCTCACAAAGACCACCAGAAACTTCAGCCCATTTCATAACTATCAGATCAAAGTTACATTTCTTCTTTTCCCCCTCAAAGCCACTGAGAAGCTTGTTCCTGTCCTCTTCTTCACTTGTCCCTGGTGAGCTGAATTCCCTGCTCCAGTGGGGACACTGTTTCCTGACCTTCTACCTGTCATCATGGACAACGGAGCTCTGATGAAATGACCCTCAAGGTCACACCTCTTTCCTTATTCAGGATCTCCAGGGAATTCATCTAGCCTGCAGCATCTGCTGAAGGTGCTTATTTATTAAAAGTAAACTGTAGAAAGGCTGGCAAATCCAAGCCAGTCCTGAGCCCACTCAGCCCTCTGGTATGTTTTGTTCCTCTCTGTGCATGGTGTTCCTTGAGTCCATTTCAGTGGCAAAATATTTTGGGGACAGAACTCTTCCCTTCTGCTTACTTCTCTGTTTTGAACAAAATTACTTGAAAATGAAGTCCTCAGAACTAAAGGAGCAGCTCAGTTTTGGCAATGGCGATCTTAATGACAATCTTAATTTTCTTCCCATGCACTGTGATGTTTCTTTATATGGTCATGAACTATTTCTCAAATAATACAGCACATTTTTTTTGGCTGAACTAAGAATCATTAGACACATATTTACAGTATCTTACAAGCATTACCGTGCACATTCATACAATTACTCAACATACAGGAAATCTTCAGTGAAGTGTAGATACAGTGAAAATTGCATGTATAGACAGCGTATTAAAATTATTTCAAGGTATATATTATCAGGTGTAATTTATCACTGAATTAACTACATGCATGTTACCTGAAGCAGAATCCATGTTTTTAATTCTGTGAGCATTCGTTTCAAAACATGCAAGTATAGGATGGAAAAGTGAGGAGAGTACAATGTCAACTGAAGTAAGGAAAAAAGGGTCGTCTGACATATTCAGTGTTCATTTGCATCCTTCAGCAGTCTCCAAATCTATTTCTTATTCAGTATTCACATTTTACCCATTCTTGATGGGTTTTGTTTCTAACTCCTTTGTGCTCTACAAGGATATTCGGAGGAGGTTTATGACTTTCAGGACAGCAAAAGCTGCTGAACACACTATATACAGGATTTTTTTCTTCTCATTCCTTCTCTTTTCTGCCCAATTCCCTCTGTAATAGTCATTTTTGGAGTCTGTACAGTCTAGAAAACCTTCAAGTAAAATGGAGGAGCCATAGCTAATGCTGCCGGAGTCAGACTTACAAACAGCTCCCATGTAACAAGCAGCAGCAAATGACACCAGCCGAGGAACAGGAAGCACTGGCTCAGGGAAGATGGGAGCATTTTCCACAGATAAGCTCAATTCTGCTACTTTCTTATGTTTTGATCTATTTCACTTCCATCATTGTTGTCAATGTTGTAATCACTGACAACAAGATGAATCCTGCATAACAGTCCACTCTTCGTCAGGACCATACCTAGGCCCCAAATGAGAACACTTATTTTAGGGTGTGTTTTAAATGGCTGCAGGTGCCAAGGAAGAGCAGAGGTTTTAAGTTGTGTGCAGCACCGATGGCTAACCTTCATGTAGCCTCTCCATCTACTGCAGGAAGCATTGAGACTTCAGCGATGCTGCAGGAAGCATTGAGGCTTCAGTGATACTGAAGAAAGCCAGGATCTTTGAGAGCAAGACTCAAGGGCAGATTAGTTCTATTAACTTTTCCTTTGTTGCTATTTCTGTTAGATTTTAAAAATCAAATAAACACTGGTTAAAAAAGAAAGAAAAGAAAAGGAAAACAAGCAATAAAGGTGTTACATCCTGTTCTTTCTAAGTATGCCATTAAAATTGTGGTCTTGTGGATGAGCTTTAAAAAATAGTGAATCTACAGTATTCTTATAATGCCATAATGAAACACACTGTCTTCTGGATGACAGAGAGTCAGAGTAAAGAGTTTTCATTTTTTATTTTCTCTTTTCTGGCTTCTCAGGTGTACTGAAGTCTAACAGGAAGATTTTTTTGGAGTCTCTGCAGCTTTGTGCTTTGGTTTTGGGCAGCTGGTTGGAAAGACTCTAATTTGATGCAGTATATAGAATCCAAGGATCTATGATTTGACTGTAGAGTAAAAAAATTAGGTAATAAGAGGTACTTAAATACATCAGTGTTCATGAAAAGGGTAGTTAGCAAAAATATAGGTATTGTACCTAGTTGTATCATGTGTGCACAAGGATGTGAAAGGCAGGCTTTCCATCTAGGAGATACTCTTGAGTTAGAAGATCAGTTGAGCAAAGTATAAAATCAGATAGCTGCTGCATCATGCGACTCTTTGCGACATGTTGAGTATGTTTGAAGTATCTTCAAATATATTTTCAGCTTCAGCAGCTTATTCTGCAGGCATAAAGTCTTTACTTAATTTGTAAATTACTATCTTCATTTATAAATTACTATACTGTATGCATTTATTTTAATCAATCACTGCAGTTGTGAATGCCAGTCTGATTTCTGAATCAGCACTCAAAGATAAATGATAGATGGTTTATTAAGCTCTCTCAGCTAGGGTTCATGATGCTTAATTTTCTTAAGTGATAATATTTCATGCCATAATACTGATCTTTTTTTATTCTTCTTTCTGCTTAGTGGAGTTTAACCTAATTACGTGTATGGTCTCTTTAGCAGTTGCAGTATGGAGCCTTCGCCGAACTTTTATAAATCACCATTTTAACTTTTTTAGAAGAAACCCTTCAAAAGGTCACCTGTCATCAAAGATATTCTAGCTAAAAGTTGTAACACTTAACCCCGTCTCTAAGCTCTCTTAACTCAATTACACCAATGCATCACTCACGTCTCTTTGGGTTTGCAATAAAAGGAGTATTGGTCTAGGGCCATTTTTTGGATCCCTGACAGCAAGACACCATACATGTACCTACCTCTTTCATAGCTGGATGGTTTCATTGTAACCCCCGGTGTCTCGCTCCAACATTTCGACCTCATAAAAGCATAATATCACTGAATGCTGAGATTTTATGTAATTTATTCTGAAGATTATGGCTTTTAAATCTTACATATGCAGTTTATGCAGTTACATATAACAGGATTCTTGTCATCAGGCAAACTTTGCTCTCTCTCTTAATATTTTCATCTTCATTTTGTACACACAGAAACATATGTACACCCAAATTAAGCTGAAGATGATTTCCAGCAGCATTAGAGGAAGGGAAAGAGAAGGGAAGAGGCAGAGAACAAGATAACTGAAGATTAATCATACCGAAACTAGACATGCTTTTGCTGGGTTTTTTTCCATTCCTCTTATATTTTTGTTTGGATGGGCTCCAGAGAAACCCTGTTCCTTGTCGCTCTTGTTGTGTGTGTGCTCGTGCATAAATTCAGGTCAAGTATGGAACCTCTTTACTGCATTCCTGGTAAGAATGTGTAATGGCCTTATCAACAGATAACAAGAAATCTGAACTAATTTAGCTCATGACCCTGGATTCTTCTTTTTGCCCTGCCATTAGCAAAAATACGGTGTTTGCTTTGTTGTTAATGTATTCAGTTCAGTAAATTAGAGCTGCTTGATATTTCTACTAATCCTTTTCCATTGAGGGTTTTCCTGTACTAAGTGACGCTGAATAAAACAAAAACCACATGCATGCACAGGTTTCTGAGATTTTCTGGATCAAATATAATTTAAGAAGCACATAATTTTTAAATGAGGTGTTGTATTTTTGGTTTGTTTTTTTTTTTGGGTTTAGTTTTGTTTTAATTACTATACCAAAAGCAGCAATGAATAAACAGTGTTTACTAAAAATATGCTTTGCTTGAACTTGGTCATTAAAGCATACAAGGGCTGAGGGTTTATTTTGCAATGAAAGAATGGACCAATATATAAGGATAAAAGTAGAAAAAAGGTTTAACACACAGCACAAAGATGTTTTTGAATGAATCAGTCTTTGCTATTTAATTTACATTTTGAGGGCTCATTAGGATGATGAATGACACTGCTGGAGAATAAAACATACTTCCTGAACAAAAGAAAATCTCTGTAGCCTAATAACATTTTATTCCAGCACTTACATTTGTCAGAAGTGGATGCTATTTATCCCTATGATTATTTAAAAATCATTTTTATTGTCCTTTGTGCTGTGTCCTCTTCTGGGAATTTTAATTCAGAGTTTGACACCTACTTATTAACTTCCATGAAGTATAGAGTACAAAGGCTTATACTATATAAATGATTCTAACCAGCCATGTTTATGTTGCCTGGAACTGTATACAAATTATCTGAGTTTGGATTCATTTCTCTTAGAAATGGAAAAAAAATTTGAGTTGTGTAACCTTTACCACCTCAGCAAAGTAAATGTGAGTTGAGCATGGCTGACCTGGGCTTACCAGGATATGGCAAGTGAGTCAAAAGAGCAAAGAGAAGGAATTTATGGCATTAATGCCATAAATTAGGAATCTCTGTGAGTTGAGAACACTCTATTTCATGTCTTCTCCTTCCTGCTCTGGAAGGATAAGGGTGAAATAGGAATGCTAATCTTTCAAACTTCAAGCCCATCCACTCCTTAATCAGTAAATAGTTATTTGCTGTCTTGTCTTCTTCTGTGCTTATACGTGCCTATATTCTAGAGTCAAAGCTATGCAAATACCAGAAAACAGACTTATCACTGGAAAAATGTCAAAATATTTTGATAAATTATACACTACTATAATAATTGTATTTTTATGGTTTATCTCAGAAGATGCACTGCTTTTTTATCAAGTATTAGATTTTACTGGGAGCAAACCATGCTTTCACCTACATTTCCTCTTCCAGTCTTCCTGTAGCAGATCTGCTCAGCAGCAGTGATATCTGACCTTAAGAGTGAAACAAGTCAAAGATTTCATTTGCCTTGCTGGGGGAGTGCACTTGTTACTCAGTTAACTTTTTAACAGATTTGTTTGGTCATTATGATAGGATGTGGGAATGTCTGATCTTGTTTTCCTTCCCATTTCCAAAGCCATCCTCTGTGCCTTTCAAGAAGTCCAGCCGACACTAAAGCAGGTATCAGTGTGCAAGAGAAAGTATTTTCCTACATCTAATTCTACAGCATTTCATATTGATTTTTGAGGTGGTGCTAATCATCTGGAACATGAGATCCCAAATTCTGCTATCATTTTTATTTCTGAAGAAACTGCTCATCAGCCACCGATATATTCCATGGATTTTAGCTGTTTCATATTTTGTGGGCAAATAAATTATGGGAACATTTTGTAACACCATGTGCAGGCATTACAGGACTGTGTGCAGGTAATGGGTGAGCAGACAGAAACATCTGGCTGCTTTTCCTCCCCAAATGTGTTAGAGGCATTTCTGGGCATCGATGGTAGACTGCTGTTTGGAGAGGTCCTACAGAGTTCTTGCAAACCTCCTCCCCGTGGCTGGACACAGCTGCTGTGAGTGAAAGCCCTGGAAATACTGCTCCAGTGTGCACTGTGCCCTGACTCCCATCTTGTGAAGGACTGGGTCTGAGAAAGCTTGATGTCTGCAGGCTTGATTTTGAAAAACTGAGATCTTGTGGACAGGCCTTGTGTTTGTTTTCAGAAAACCCACTGTAGATTTTCAAGTGTATGTGTTCTGCGTGTGTGTATGTGTGTGTGTGTGTGTGTGTGTTAGAATTTGTTAGGACTTCTCTGGTACTGTAATTTTCAGGGGGAGTTGCATTCTGCCTACCTAAAATGCTTCCAACCCTTTATGCTGAACAATGTACTCTTTGTTATCCTTCCTAAAAATATATAGTGTTGTCCATATAGAACTGTAGCCATATTCTTGTACTTAAAGTTACATACACTAGTACGTATCTAGATTGTGAAGTGCTGTACAAGCCTTCATGGTAATGTGCATGCATGTAAAATGCAGATTATTGCAGACTATTTTCAGTCAAGATGTATGTTTAACATTTTTGTTGGTGACATGGACAGTGGGATTGAGTGTACCCTCAGCAAGTTTGTTGACAACACCAAGCTGTGTGCTGGCAGCAGTGCGCTGGAGGGAAGCGATGCCATCCAAAAGGACCTTGACAGGCTTGAGAGGTGGGCCTGTGCGGACTTGGGTCAGGGCAATCCCAAGCACAACTACAGGTAGAGGGATGAATGGATTGAGAGCAGCCTTGAGGAGAAGGACTTGGGGTCGTTGGTTGGCAAGAAGTTCAACATGACCCAGCAATGTGAGCTTGCAGCCTAGAAAGCCAGTTGTGTCCTGGGCTGCATCCAAAGCAGCGTGGCCAGCAGGGCAAGGGAGGGGATTCTGCCCCTCTGCTCCGCTCTGCTGACACCCCACCTGCAGTGCTGCATCCAGCTCTGGGGTCCTCAGCACAGGGAGGACATGGACCTGTTGGAGCAGGTCCAAAGGAGGACCAAGATGATCAGAGGGCTGGCTGTGATTCTATGATTTAATCTTTTCCATCTGATCAAATAGCAGGATAAACCACTTTCAAAAGTCACATCTTTTGTGCTGGTAGCTTTGATGGAGCTCTGAACCCTAATGAGACACAATGGTTGGCTTTGTGTAGGTTCACACAGCAGTCTCTGCTGTGGTTAGTCCTTGTACAGGCTCAGAGATCTGATGCACAGGTGGGCACAGACGAAGAGCCTCTGTCTCTGCTGTAGAGATCCATCAATTGTTTATGCAAATTGCCGAAATCAGTGCTAGTTTATTTTAATATGCTAGACAGTAAACTGTAGCAATTCAGCAGCTGCTATGCAAGCAGGGGCCTCTGAGAGAGTATCGGTACAGAGAGATAAGAATGGAAATGTAAGCTTGGCTTCTGTCTCATTTTTGCTGGTGTTTTCTTCTTTAGCTTAGAGGTACAGTTATTCTGGGTAGCAAATGAACCAATATCAAACCTTTTCAGAGGCAGTGGTTTGATTTTGCAATTATTTTCTAGGAATGAGCAATCCCGTTGTATCTTGAATTTATATATAGGTGCTGTCAACATGGGGCAGTGAGTGAGGGGTAACTGTCACCCTTCAGAGCCTGAGACCCGTGTGGGTGATCTGTGCAGATGGGCTGCTGTGTCTCTACAGTCCCCATGGATAAAGTGATACAGGTATTCAGCCCGTAACTGTTGACTGTTTTCCCAACTGCAGGTATTTAAAATCCCATTGTGTTTCTAGTATAAATGTATATAAAATTTATATTGGGCAGGAGCTGCTCTTTGGTAGGGATTTTCCCAGTAGCCCCCTAAGGCAGAGGCAACAGTGACCAGCCAGTTCTTGACTGCCAGGTCTGTGCCTTCCCCTGCACAGAAACAGGTAAAAGTCTTTGCCTGCAACCCTTGTTGGAGTATCTTGCTTCATAGTTGTATTTCTCCAGCAGGAAAAGAATCATGAGAAAGAGAGGCTTTTGCCAAGAACATTTTATTCTGTTCCTCACAAAATACCTGTTGCTGCAAATGTTGCAAGACAATCCATGTTGTGGAGTGGCTTCCCCATCTTCTACCTGCCCTAATATATAACTGGGCTACAAGGGACTTGGAGTGATATCTGCACATAAAACGTTCAGGAAATGCTACTGGAAGTATGGCTGGGGAAAGGGAGCCAGAAAGCTGAAGGAAGCCTGTAGAATATATGTAGCCTTTTGCATCTTCATTTTTCTCTTCATTTTACTGCCTGATGTCCTTACATGGCAGTATGGGCACACAAATAAAAATCAGGGCCCAAGTGTAGTTTTGCCTTTCCCTCCTCCCCAAGAAGAACCAGGACCTGAAATTCCAAACCTTTCACCAAATAGTTAATTCTCAGGAGAATGGGCATCATCATTCCCTTCATAAACAAACAAATAAATAAAAGATACAAGGATCTGATCTGTTTAATATGCACTGTGAAAAAAACAGAGTGCAGACTAAACATAGTAATCTGATGATTACAAATTATTCAGTCCTATAAACAAAGCATGACAATTAATGACAATGTGGTATCATATATCATAAATGCAGAGCATCCTCTCTCATCCATAACAAATAATTTGGAGTATTTCAAACCCATAACAAATATATTTCATGTAGTTCACTGTAAAACAATGTGTGTTTCTCTGTTTCTAATGCTACATACAAAAGCCAGCCAAGAGCTTTTTGTGTTTTATTCATTATATTCATTTATGCTGCCAATTCTATTACTATTCTAGTATTTTGATTTGAAAAATCAAAATTTAATGTATTTCAAGCAACACTTAATGCGTGTCTTCAAATTATAGGAGATGGTTTATAAAGTAAATTATGAGACCATAATATAATTCCTGAGTTTCAGATAGATTTTTATCTTGCTAGTTAAAGTATTGACATTCTATTGGTAGCTTTTTATGTGAGGCAAATCAGCTGCCATTGTTACCAATGCTAAAAATCTCCCTGAGTAACCCATGATAGGTTTATTACATAGGAAGCTTTGATCCTCGGGACTCAACTAAGATATTCAAAGTTCTTATAAAGGTGTCTTAGAGACTGTGATACAAATTCAGATGTCTGCTGTCAAACGACTCCTATTCAGCAAACCCCTATGAGCCACCTTTGAAAGTGAAACAGCAAGATGACACCATTCATAGCTTGGCTTTTGGAGAGGTCTTTGTGCTCCCCTGCCTTTCGGTACCTGACAACTCATTCCAGGCCCTATCAAAGTTGCATAACAGAATTTGTAAAAAACTACACAGAAGGGTTTAATGTGTTGAGAACAAATAACTTCTTTGTTGAGATCCACTGCCAGATCAAAGAGACTGAGGGTAATAGGCCCAGGACTGCATTACTTTCAGGTACACTGGGGAACAAAAGAATAAAATAAAACAGCAAAAGGCAGCAGAGAACAATAAAAAAGGGAAAATACTAACAAGTTTAAAGGATTAAACACCCTGAAACATGAATAAAAGCTACAGAAATAAATTCATCAAGATCACATAACAAAAAGGAAGCATGTGGCTTCTCAGCTCAAAGGCTTTCCAACTGCACTCCTGTTTTCTGTATGTGTTGTTATAATTCAGGGTGTCACAAGACCTGCCATTTTCAACAGGGACAGAGAGCTGGCTCTGCTGCTCAAAAATGCAGATTTGTTGTACTTGACCTAGATGGAAATGTCTGTAAGCAGTATTAGGGATTTTCTCTCCATTTAGCTTCCATTTAAAATGAAATGGGTCTACACTGAACATTTCTTTCTCCAGAGACAAAATAACCTGGTTTTAAGTGGAGGATTGTTTAAAAAAAAGTGAAAATCCAAGAGGCTTTTTGAAGCTTTCCAGTGAAAGTTTTGGAAATCAACCCAAACCAAACCTAAGGGCAACATAACCTTTTTGTGAAAACTCACAAACCCCTTTAAGACATGGTGGTCCATTAGCTGTGTGGGAGAGCTCAGTGCCAGCAGGTGGGAAATGTGTGCTTACTGGAAGGACAAGCATACTCTTCCAAAGACAGAAAATCTGGGAAAGCTGAGGCCAGTTTTTCTTTCTACTTTCTTTCTGTATTTCACTGTTACTTGTACCAGTGACAGCAAAAAGAAAATCAGAAAGCGCTGTGACGTTCAGTTGCAATATCCCCTTTAAAAGCAGATAGCTTGAGAGTATATGAAAAGAAAAGTGAAAGCCAAAAGAAAAAGAACTAGGATCATTTAAAGTCAACCTTTTTTCCTCCAAGACCAAAGGATCAGTGTGGCTTCAAACAAAAAAATGTTAACAGGTACCATACAACTACTTGGGATCTACCTGTGGCTCTTCCCCAAACCTGGGACATCATTTATTCTCCTGCTCCTGGTCTTCATGATTGCCCAAAAAGTAGGGTGCTGTCATGGAGCCCACAAGAAAGCCGGGACAAGTGCTGGGAAGCTAACACTCCTTGGGATGGATGGTTTTACAGGTGCAGAGATATCTTCACTGTGGAAGTAAGGGATCATAGCATAGTGCCTGGCTTCTGCCTAGCTTCCAACAACAAGCACCAATATAGGCCTGCAGTGAATCAGTGGAAAAATTTTTTTTCAGTGGGATTTGGGAAAGAGAGGGCAGGAAAAATAAGGAAGCTATTTCTCTATTCTGCAACTTTTTGCTGAACTTATTGATTCCCATATTAAGGCTTCTGTTGATAAGATTTGACACTTGTTTGGTTAGTATGGGCATTTCCAGGAAACTTCTGCAGAGTTTTTTTCGGTGGCATGTACATACATACATGCATGTGTATGTATACCTGGGTATATATATTTATACCTTGATATATATACACATGGTGTCATGTACATTCTTAACTGGAAGAAACTTATATGTGTGAGATCTAAGACATCCAGCTCTGACATTTTAGTTGAAATTTTATGCGTCCTATTAACTGCAATGCCTTTAAAAAGTACAGCTTTCAGTAGTTTTGCAGTGAATGTGTTCCCATCAGTCTGTCAGTGACCAAAGCATAGCTGGATTTTTCTTTTGACTTTCAGGAATGCTGAAAGCACAATAAAACTCTGCTGAGGTTTTCACTGCAGCTTCAAGAATTGTGCTATTTATCAGCTTCCATGTGGATTTTAGGAGAATCCACCTGAGCTGACCAGAGGCATCAACTGAGTGATTTAAAGATGCAGATGCATACAATTGTTTTTCTTCATTGATAAAACTTTGGGTTTTCAATAGCAAATTATAACCCTCTTGGGCAAATAGGTGTCCAGGTCATAGTTGCCATGACCAGAATATATTTTTGCATTCTTAGCAATGAGATTGAGCTGTTGTTTTCAGAACCATGTAAGGCTCTCTTCCTTACACAAAATAGACACTTTTTTCCAAACTTTCAATTCTAATCATGTATTCTGTGAAGCAGTTGTATTCTGTGCAAGTCAGGGAAAGCAGTGCAATGTAAGTGTTCTAAATCACAATCCAGAAAGGAAAGGAAATGTGCATCACGTATGCCCAGACAAGGTAGAAAAATGGTCTAGCTCTGGATTTGCAAATAGGTTTTTTGACTCTGCTGGGGCCATATGCTCACTGGTCAGACCTGCTCAGTCAAGGGTTCTTGATGCTTGTTGCCCTCACAATAGCAGTTATAGTGAAAGGTTGAGATTATTTTCCTTGGGAGGAGACACTGTCAAAGCCAAAACTGTCAGATGTTGGTGACATCCTTAGACTAGCAAAAGCTATTAGCAGAAAGCCTCTGGTCTCCAGATCATGGGGGTTTTTACCTGTTGAATTTAGATCGGGTCTCAGTCTCTAAAACTGATAAGGCTGCTTTCAGCATTAGGGATTAATGAGAGATTGCTTCTCCTCAGGAAAGTTTTTTCATCTCTGTGTGTTATGGGAAATAATCCAGTGTTACCTTCTGGAGATACAGGCTGTTGCTCAGTGTTTTGGGCTTTTGGCTGCTGCTTGAAGATCTTGTAATCCTCTTTTAGCCCTCTGTGAAAGCCTTTGGTCTTAATCTTTGAAGGAGGTATTGGGTAGAGCAACATCCTTGTCACCCATCATGACAGAAGACACCCTTGTGTCCTTTGTCCTGTCCTCAGCTTTGTTAACAGGATGGTCATCCAGATTTTTGGTAGCATTTCAGTGTTAGTATCTTTCCTTTCGACTTTGTAGAGATGTTGTTTGGATGATGGTTTTTATTAACATTGAATTCCTTGTGCAAGGTTCCATTTTTTATTGCCTCCACCACTGCCCAAAGAGCAGATTTTTTTCCCCATGTGATGTTTCTAAATGGATGTAAATAGGCTTTAAGGAACGCCTGGTAGATGTTACTCTTTCCATCAGCACTCATGTTCAGGGGCTTCCTTCTGTCAGGGGCCTTCTGTGGGAAAGACTTCTCCAGAGCTGTGTACTGTAAAACCTCCTATCTGCAAGAGGTTTAACCCTTTCTGCGCAACAGTTTGTAATCACATAACCTTTAGCTCAGTGGGAATGAATACCAATTATCATTTATAAACAGCTCCTCTCATTATGTGCCTATTTATGGCATCTTTATAGCTTGCTAATTACAAGCACACAAAACAGAAATGTTTGGAGTTAAATAATGTAAACAGGGATGTAATTGATTTTCATGTTGAATGGTTTTTATTGATTTATCGTTAATTAACACTTTTAAAGGATCTCTTGGCAAAGTAATCAATTTAATTTATTGAGTGTTATACTACTGATGTTAAATTCATGTTAAAATTCACAAAAATATCAACAGTTCTGTAATACCTGTTTTTCCAACTGTTGCTGTTACACAGATGTTATATATTCTCCCCAAACAAACACAGACAATACATTAAATGCAATCGATCAGGCTCAGTCCAGGTCTCAGCCGACAAATGTCCACATCACTAAAGGCATCACATTCCAGTTGACACTAATTGGCCATCTGTGCAGCAAGGAGGACAGGCATCCAATGGGGAGAAAAGGTGATCTCTGTCGACATCAGGGCAGGGTCCTTGGGTGGGCTGTTGAAGGACTGCACAGGCTGAGGGAAGAAGCCCGTGACTCGACTAAAAAGCCTTTCATGCTGCAAAACCAAAAGACTCTGGTGTCCCTCATGGAAACTTCCAGAGAAATACACCACTGTGTCAAGCAGCAGTCACTTGATACGTTTTGGGCATGGATAGAGTGCTGCAGAAAATGTAGTGGGCTGAAGACTTTTCCAGAGGTCCTCCATGGCTTTTTCCAGGTTTTCGGTAGGAAGCAGGGATAGTAGAGTCCAGTCGGGGGGGGGGTTTGACAGCATTTTCATAAACGTTAGTTACCTTCCTCTCCTGCAGACTTTTCTGAAAGAACAGGTGACTCACTCAGCACCTCCCCAGGATCAAGCATCTAGCAAGGAGTAAAACTGAAAGCTGCAATCTTCATTATCACCAGCACATTATATATTTCAAATGGGTAGTAAGAGAGTGTAATCACATCAGGCCCTGTTTTTTCATTAGTGAAGAAAAACATTAATATGCTGTGACATGGTATTGATTTGAATCAATCAATCTTTCCCAATAACAATAAAACCTTTATATTTTATTAATAGAACAATGCAGTTCATCTCCATTACAGCTTCACTTTATTGTTCTAGGTCACGGTGTAATTCTGGCATGTTTGGAGTTTTATTTTTATTAATATAATGTAAAAGCCTGTAAAATCACTCCACTGATCTGCCAGTAGGTTTCATTTGAGGCTCCCAAGCATCTTTTACTAGATGAAATGTTACCGGTGCAGCTCCAGTCATTGACTGTTCGATGACCCTTACGGATGGAGAGAGTGGGGAGGGTTAAGAAGGGTTCTTCGCCTTTAATTGTTTTGATTTTTTTTTGTGGTGTGGACACTGAGACTTGGACTCAGACCATCTTGTCAGTTTGATGACCTCTCCACACATGGCGAGACCCAGCCCTTCCAAATCCCCTCCAAACTGGGCTGTAGGAGTCTGAGCTGGTGAATCTCCCAGCAGCCATCCAGATGGCAGCCCTTCAGCATCATTTCACTTTCTGACCCTGGCTTTTCAACACTTACTTCAGGCCAGGCAGTACATGGACAGGAGGTGTCTCAAGCTCTGGGACAGGCCGTGGACACAAATCGGAGGAGTTACACTCTAACATCATTTCCTTGCTCTTTTAAAAACAATACACTGTGGTGAAAGGCTTTACTTACACATCCACAGTACATCCATCTTCACCTAGACACCAACCTGAACCTCAGGTCTGCATATAAGGCCAACACAGCCTAAGGCTTGTGATACTCTGGATTATGGCTCTATGAACTTCTCTCTAGTCTTTCTTCTGGAGGCTCTTGCTTTGCAAAAGCTGCTGTTCTGCCTCAGTTGTGGGGGAGCTGCTGAGCACACTGCTGTGAGAGAGTGTCATTCATCAAGAGCAAAATGTGCTCTTGCTTCTCTCTCCTAGTGTGCATGGCAAGTCTATTGGATCATTTGGTATTTCTCTCTATGTACAGATATTTTGGATTCATCTTACTTGATTAGCCGGAACATATTCCTGTTCCTGGTACAAGACGAGGGTGTGTCCATGATATTCCAGTTGCAGTGAGGCTCCCAATTAGTACAGATAGATACTTTCATTAAAGCAAAGCTGGATGACTTTCATCATTTGCTCTTCTTTTTTCCTTGAAATAAAATCTTCTTTAAATCTACTCCTCTTCCCTTTTGAACGAAGAAGAGTGTTGCAAGATCCCCTGGTAGGAAAAATAATCCCCTTAAAAAATATGATGGCTCCATTTCAAAAGAGATAGGTTTATTAAAGGTAACAGTTTATTAACAGTGACTGGGAAATAGATGGATTTAATGACTTTAATTAGTGCAACACTTTCTGACACAGACCTTGAGGAGAATTTAGCTCTTCTTTCCCGTCTCCCTCCTGCACTTCTCTGTGTCTAAAGAAGTGTCAGCAATTCCTCACAGCAAAAGTGAAACAGCTCCTACTACAGCAATGCAAAGCACAGGAGAAAACTACTGTATCAACAGGCCACGGCCACTGGCACTCCAATTAGTGGTAAGGCATAGCATGAGTGCAAAGTAAAGCTTTCCAATATCAGGAAGAGAAAATCAAGCTTCCTGAGCCCTCTCTTTATGTCTCTTTCCTTGGTGTAACCCTACGCAGCTCAGCCCTGCTTGCCTGCATCCTCAGAGCGAGATTAGGAGTCTTCTTCACGGAAGGCACAGGCATTACTAAAGCCATCCGGTGAAATGAGGGTCACCACAGTGTGCCATGGCTCCCTGAAGTCTATCCCTCTAAAGGTAAGTGGAAACACTGCTGGTAGGTCTCACATCACCCATCAAGATTGAAATGCCATTGTTCTCAAAGAGGGAGAAGAAGAAAAGATAAATACAATTTTTAATTCTGTTCTGGTTTTTCCTACTTAACCCTTTTTCTATGGGATGTTCCAGGTTATGACAACTGAAAATGTCTGCATCCATGCTGATTTTGATCAAACCCATTTTCATTCTTGCTTGAAGAAAATGTTTCCTTAAAGTAAAAATTCTCAAATTTGGAGAGAAACATTTGATATTTTGGTCTAATGACTTACTGATTTAGGCCATATCTGATTCTATGACTACAGATTATATTTCTTAAAATTTGTCTTTGAAGTATTTTGACCTAATCAAATTTTGATTTTTCAACTGAATTGAAGAATGCTTCCTAAAGTTTAATTTTTAAAGTAGTGATGTGACACAGTTGCATTTTGAAAGGGAGCATAGCCAAAGGGATAAAATCAACAAGTAGCTAGCCTGCCCCCAGGTCCCCATTCAGAATGAAAACATTACAAGAAGTGGGTATTTCCTGAGGGGCAAAAAGGTAAATTTTTAACTAGGCTGAGGTCTAATCTTTTAACCAGCCCACCTTTCCTGAGGTTCAAAGTCCTTCCTTTTCTCTCCATAGCAGTGTGGGTTCAGCATAACCACTCCATAAAGAGCATTTTGGAGGATGTAGCTCATGTAAGGAAGTGAGTAACAAGTTAAGCCCTGAATGTCTAAAAGCCCTTCCTGGGCATCTGCAAATAACACCTCCCAAAAATTCCTTTCAACAGCCTAGCTGTATTTCTACAGAACCCCTAGAAATCACATCTCTGATCTCAGGCATGAAACCCTGTTAAATTCCAGCAAATACCACAACTTGAATGTGTTAAGATCTCTTTAGAGAAATGATCAAAGGGAAACTTTGTTGAGAGTAATGGTTCTCCTGAACCCAACAGGCAGAAGCCACACTTATGGATATAAGTAAAAAGATAAGGAGTTTATTTCTTCATATTGGATATTCCTTTCTAGCAAATGGATTGCATAGAAAATGTTGTGTATACGCACGTGTGTGTGTGTGTGTGTTGCCTGGCAAAGAAACATTTCTAATATTCTTTCAGATCAAAGTCCATCAGTGTGAGATTTTTTCCCCCCCTTTTTTCCTATTTTGATTCATCATGGATTTAGTTTATTGCCTGCCAACATTCAGTGCCTGAAGCGTCCCTTTAGGCCCCAGGGGAAATCCTGCAGCCCCACAGTGAGCAGTGCTGTGCCATGCCTGTGCAGTGTGGGGAGGACATAGGGTGGCCGCTGTCATGCCTCTGGTTGGAGGTGACACAACCAGCCTGGCTCCCATTGAGGGGAAGAGGATGAGTATGTACCTCAGGTTTCTGAAGATCATACTTATGCTTAATTGATACTGGAGGCAAAAATCCAACAACTTCTGAAGACTTTTTACAAACACCTAGCACAGTCCAAACAATGACAGCACCAAAAGTTTGCATCATAAAAACCTCTTGGGCTAAAATGGAAATAGATACTTGTAGAAGATTTTTCTTTCTTTCCTCAACATAAAGATTTGAAAGGAGGGAAAAGTATCACAAGATAGGCAATTCCTTTCAGAGAGGTTTCTTTATATATCTCCATGTGAAAGCTCTTGGTAAGGGAAGAAAAAAAAAAAAGTAACGCTCTGAAATAAAATATGCACAGAGGTAGCTTTTTTTGAAATGACATCCCGTTTCCCAAGAATTCAATGTAGCCTTTAGTCAGCCTTGTTTCTTACAGTTCTCTGTGCTTTGCATGGTAATTAGCTGCTCGTGTTATCAGCAGCACGACGCTCCCGGCTATTTCTTCAGCAGCCACTGCCGTTATCCTCGGCGGCAGCTCCTCGCATCCTCCTGCCAGACTGCACGGCAGCCGCCCGCGTCTGCAGATGTTTGGCGTGTGCAGGCTGTGCTGAGTGAGTGACGAAGGTAATGGGCACAGCATCGCAGGGGGAAGAGGCTGAGCCACTTCCCCTGACAGCTCCCCAGGACTTGCCAGTATTTCGCTGATGGTCCACTGGAGGTTCAGTGAGGCAAGTTTGTTATGACAGATCGCAAAACAGAAAGGGAGACAAACGACACGGGTTCATCAGTGTCAGAACAAACACAGGGGAGCAGCTCCTCAGCTTAGTTTGCAACAGCAGCCTCAAAACCTTTATTTGGTTTAAATTTCTTTTATAAAAACCAATTAAAACGTTCATTGCACAAGTGTCCTGTGGCTGGTGAGAGGGTGGAGGGGCTGCTTTGCAGAGCCTGCCAGCACTGCCGACATCAGCCTTACGCAGGGGCTGCGTCACACAGCCCGCACCAACGCAATGGTGCTGGGATGGGGAAGTCCACCGAAGCAAATAGCGTGTCAAGGGCTCTGTGCTGCTTGTTCCCTGCGGCTATTGCAGTCCCGTCTGTTAATTCAGATTTCAAGAAACATTTACCAGCTTTTGCTTATTTATATATTTTTTAAATTAAACTACGGCCATGAAGTTAAATTCGGATTGCCAGATTCCATGGCAGCGCATCTTCTTCTGTAATGTCAGTAGAGATGTAGTGGATGTTCTAGAAAGTTTGATATCAACAGTAATGTTAAGATCTTTGCAAGTATTCAAAGCAAAAATAAATTAAGAAATTTATATCTGACACTCAGAAGATGAAAAACAAAGAGGAAAATATAGAAAGAGAGGGGGTTTTCCCCAAATATTATATCACTTTTGCATAGATTGTCTTTGGTTTTGTGTTTCTAACTTATTTTTCACCCTTTGAAAGGCTGTGTGATGATATTGAGAGAGAGATGTGAAAAGTTTCTTCCAGCCCAGAGAGATGATGGGCTAAAGAAAAGCTAAGGTTTTGTTTCTGGGGTAATAGAAAGCAAAATTTCTTGCTGACGAGTATTTGCAGACTTATTTCACTACACTTCCAGGAGAGTTGTTTAATTTTGTAGCAGACACTTGTTCCCAATCCTAGTCTGAAATAGCCTGTTGCCAAATTTGCGTTTAGTATTTTTATCCTTACAGAGAAAGAGAGATCATCATTTTATCCTACGTTCAGTGTATTCGATAGAGCATAAGATCATATGGTCATCTTATCCCTTCTTCTGTAAGATGGCAGTAGACTAGAACAGAGAACTTAAGGGTGGCAGTAAATTTGTTGCTCTGTAAACAAGGGACTCGTGATGAGGGCTTTAAACTCTCCACTGTTGTTAGTAGGATAACAAGTGAATAGACTGGGGCTTGGAGAAGGAAAGGGAAAAAGTAGATGGAAACCCACAGAGAAAAGAGAAATAGCATTATCTAATATGAATTTTTAAATTATTAAATATCCAGAGATTGTTGTTTCTCTCTGTCTTGCTAGGTTCACTGGCAACATGAACACTTGTCCTCCTGCTCCTGTGACAGGAATGTCACACGTGGTACTGTGCAGCTCCTCAGGGGCAGGACTGAGGTCAGAACAAGACTATCTGCTCAGGGCTGCAGCTTCTCTTCAGCATCCATATATCAGATATGAGTAATTCTCCAAAGTCTGACTTCACCACATTTTTAGTACCTTTGCCTTTGAAATCAGCGTAGCAATGAACTACTGTAGTAGTGAACTGTAGTGAACTATAAAGCTGATGGACTGTGTTTCACCAAGAAGAGTTAATGTGATTCATTTGTTTAACAATCAAGGGCCAAATTTAGCAAAGATTTAGCAGGAGCTCAGACAATAAAGCACTTATGACTTTCTATGAATTGGCATGAAATAATAGCCACAAAAAATTAGAAAACACAAATAGTTCTTTTGCATATGCATGGCTGTTGTTCTCCTGACCTTGGTTACAGCTAGTGGGCTTTAAGCAGCTGAAGACCCAGACCTCCTGAGTCCCTCAGCTCACACTGGGAAGTGGTGGTAAGAGTGTCCAGGACTCACACAAATTGGTCAGTGCAATCATTTGGCTTTAGTAGGCATAGAGGAATCCATTTTTGAACATGCCTCCTGGTTTTCTGGGTGTACAAATACAGATGTGGTAGAGAAGTCTGATTTCCAGATGAGAAGAGCTCAGCAGTTTGGAAAAACAAATTGCTTTGATGTATCTCTGGGTGCACACCTGAAAATTCAGAACATGCAGGTGGTTTTTGAAAATGAGAGAAGACCAAGCTCACCTCTCTGCTAGTTCTTTGGGTACAGTAATTACCAGATGGATTTTTTCTATCGCCCTTTCCCACATGGGAAGACCTCAAGCCCCAGTCCCCTGCTTCCTGAGTTAGTTCTGTCCTGCAAAAAGAAAAACACCTTTCTTTGGGGGATTGTCAGGGAGTATGGTGTGGTGAAGGAAATCCCCAGACAGCTTGCTGGATGCAGCAGCCACCTGTTATCTTGTGGAGAGTTGTAGGAGATGGGCACGCCCTCAGCATCAGTACCTCCATCCAAGGTACTCCATCCACCCTGTCTTCCCAGTTGTGCTGGGCAGCACGAGCAAACTGTGGGCAGAGGGCAGGCTGGAGGGAGTGGGGGTATGTGTCTCACTCTGCTTCATCCTTGCTGGCAGAGGTTTGGGTGCTGATGAACACCCAGGCTGAGCATGGAGGTGAGGCACCGTCTGGATGGTTCCAGTGGGGCAATAACTGCCCTGCCAAATCTCTGACTTCCCCTCTCCAGAGTGGCTCTGGAGTGTGTCATACTGCTTGGGAGAGTCTAATTCTTCTGCATCCTCAGTCCCACAGTGTATTGCGTGGGCTTAGAGTCAGCATTTCAGGAAATACAGCTTCTTAGGACTGCTCTGCCCATGCTCAGTGTTGCTGCCTGTATTGCAATCTCTGCAGCTCTCCCCTCAGCAGCACAGGGGCCTCTACCCTATACAACATCAGGCTTTGCACAGACAGTGTCACTGCAGAGCTTTGCTGCACAAAGGATGTGGAGAGATGTTATTTATTTAATATAAATAAATGCACACTGGTCCATGTACATGCAATAGCTGCTGTGCTTCTGCTTACTCATACGCAGTAGAGCCAAAACTGCAAAACCACACCCAAAAGTGGTGTGAACAAAGTCTTATGAATTTATACAAATATGTTGCAGTCATATGTAAACACTGTAAATATTGCATCTTCCTGTGGTGATGATGGGGAATAATTTGAGAATTTTAAGCAGTGCAACTTTTCAGATGCTGGAAAGACTTGGCCTCATTTTGAAACTGTAATAGAGTTCGGAATATATTACATGTGACAACCATGTCCTCAGACCTATTTGTTATTTCTTTTTAAAACATAAACAAACTGTCTTCTCATTTTGTTTACAGGACAGTGGAACAGGAGATAACAGCTGCATTGAAGAAATATTGCGGGTAGGAATCCTGAAAAATCATTTTTCCAGTCCCATTTTGTTTGCTCTGAAAAGATATATATGAGACATATGAGAATAATGAGAATATTGCAATTACTGCTCTTAAAATTTTCCTCTTTTAGATTGTCATCTTTCTAAGGAAAAAGTAGGCAAAATTATTTCCTCATGAAAAATAATTGAAAAATCTGTGAGAACAACCTTTCAAAGCCTGTGGATTTCACTGCTACTTTATGCCAGTACAGCTAGCTGACCTTCATGCATGGAGAAGCAGATAATGGGATAAATTATAAACTGAAATGTACAATGATGTTTCAGGTTTACAAACCATGCAAAGTGCATGTTTCCATTAATCATGACTGTCAAAAATCTTAATTTTGAAGGGAGGTCTACGAAGGTCATTTTCCACCTGGATTTAATTATGTAATGTCATTATTTTCATTATGTCCATTATATAATGACAGTGTGCAAAATCTGTAGTTATTTCCATATTTCATTATTATTTATTTTATCGTAGTAATTTCTAGTTTATTTTCATGGAGCAAATTAATACACATCCAGACAGATCTTGGCTTGAATCAACTTGGATATTGATTATTTTCTGTGGCAAAAAAATTTATAAACGGTGAAAGTTTTCCGTAATATTATAACTTGTGGTTATTTTGGTTCTTTTTCAAAAATGATAATTCAGTAATTCACAATGCTTAAAAATCTGATGTAATAGTGATTTAAACACAAAGCAAGGTAGATGGAATGATAAAACCTCCCTATTACTGTATGTGCTTCTACCTCTTTGATATCCCACCACCCAAATATTTCTGGTGATTTATAAACCACAGGGCTATAAATATTTGGTTTGGAGATCAGCAGTGCATTAAGTCTGTTGTTTCTAAAGGCATTTCTCCATTCTCCCTCAATATGTTAAATGCAGCTTTTAATTCTTAAACTGGACAAAGAGTTTATCAAAGGGTGATGATGATGTATTGCTTATGACTTCACTGGCAGAGATTTTACTTAGCTAACATTTACAAAGTAGGCTTTGTTAGGACTTAGGTGCATATTCAACAAGCCTTAGCCACAGTTCCTGCTGTTTCTTACAAATTAGTAGCAGATATCATGAATTCATGATGTGATGTGAGGCTCAGACTCCCCTTTTTATGCAAGGCTTTTAAAATGAACAGTCAGAGAAGCTGGTCTTCCTCCTTTAGGTTCTGTAGTTGGGCTCAAGCAATTAAGCAAAAATGTAGAAGAGGCACAATTCCTTCCTCACAGAGGAAGATAGGTATGTAAGAGACTCTATCTGAGAAGAAAAATGCACTGTACGACTAGAGATAGTAAGGTGCATCTCCAAAACAATGCACACAGCTGCTGCTCTTTCTTTTTCTTCCTTTGCAATGTTCCTAAAGAAATACTTTTGTCAAGCTTCATGATGGGTAACCTTACCAGTCTGCCCATCTTCCATATGTGCAAAGCTGGGCATCACTTTCTATTCTGAACTGCCCTTGTGTCTCTGTGTCTAAGACTACATGTAAATCTTCCACGCTGTTACTCTATCGTATTTCTGACTGAAGCTCTTTATTCTCAAGGGTGTAAGTCTTCGGTCCAAAATTCTCATTTCACACTTTGATTGCTGCTGCATCCTTTCCTAGTTTTTGACAAATGCAATGTTACCAACCTCCACTCATGCTTCTGCGCAGATCATTTTCCTAGCTTGACATCTTGCCCGGAGACATTTATCTTTGCATATCACGACTGTCATCTCCTTCTCTATCACATCAAGTACAGCTATTTGTCTCTGATTTTAAGGCCTCCAGTCCATGCTAACATATTAAATCCCACTTTAGCTTACCCGGTGATGTCAAAATGTTGCTAAGTTTAACACAAATTAATTTCTTCCATGCTTCCCCTCAGATCTGGGAAGAGCCTTGAAAACTTTCCCAATCAGCTCAATAGCTACCTCCCAGTCCTCTCTAAAGGGGCTCCTTTTTTCCCAAGGATGGTGGAAAACCAGTGAGGTCAGGGTTCTACCACTGTTTCTCATGCTTGAACATTTTTGTCCCAGTTGTTTCTTGTAATACTCTGTCAGGTCAAATATATCCTTCTGCTCTCTTTTGTACTGAAAAGTGGATTTTCTATGTCAAGGAACTGCTGTGTATTACAAAAGCAGTGCTTAGGTACTCTCGTAATACAAATCCAGCTCTGCGGTGGTTGTTGTCACTGATAATTACTGAAAACAGCAACAGTAATAATGGGCCTTTGCTGCTTACTTTGTAATTTACTGGCATCTAGATATTTCCATCCCTCTTCCTGCCCTCTTTTTGTCCTGAGCAAATCCATGAAGTTGTAACACAGATTTTCTACTTTTCTGAAACAGACTGTTTATAAGGAATGCCATTTCCATCTTTTTGTTGGAGGTGCTATTCACATAATAAAGCCAAAGCCAAAGTTTTGCTTCTTTTCAGACAGAATATAGGAAGTTTCTATACAGGTGCCCAAAGGCACACAATGAAAAGCCACAGCAGCTACAATACTTGTGTTCCCCTCAGAAAAGATGGCGGGCATGCTGGAATGTGTTTGTTATGGGAAGGGCCACTCCTCCTGTATGGAGCATCAGCAGAAGGAGGAAGATGCTTAGAATTCATCCTTTTAAGGAACATTTCACCCTATTTTAGCTGTCTCTTGCACAACACAAAGCAGAAAACGTCCTCTTTCTAGGTGTTGTGTTCCCTACACGAGTCAGGCTGTGGCTTTTCCATGAAACAGGTACTTCCATGGCATGTCCGTGTTTCCTCAGTCAAGACCGAGGGCAGTAGTAAATGTGCCCCAGGTCTGCTCCATCTGCTTCCCTGTGTTCCCTTCACCCAGCAGGTGAGAAGAGACAGGTTTGTGCACAGATCTTGTCACCCTCTGGTTCCAGAATGTGGCCATGGCCAGAGCTAACATCTGCACCTGGGCTGCAAAATCAATTTAGGCATGGCTTTAAAATCACCAAATCTGATTTTGCACTAACTGTGACAGGAATTTATAGGTTTTTTGCTGTCTGCTGTAATACAGGTTGCCACAGCTTAAGTCTAGCCTTTTTTGATGTTGTTTTACCAAATGTATCAAAGCTCTATAGACTTTGTAAACTGACAGATCCTTCTGCACAAAACTGCAGCTTCCAGAGAACGCCCCCCCGTACTGAGAGACAGAACCTCTTCCAGTCCTGAAGGAGGTTGATTAACAAGACAGTAACCCTGTCGAGATTGGAGCTGTTGTAAGGTCTCCTGTAGAGTTTATAATCACTGCAGGAATCCTGAACCTCATCTAACCCCATGCACTAATTTATAGCAACTTCTTTAAAGTACACTGACTTCTCTGTCCAGCTGCAGGCACACACTTTGAGGATAGAGAAATTTCTAAGAGAGCCTTCGATGTAAATAACTCCAGTAAGACCAAGTTACAGATGTAATGTCAAAACATGAGAGAAAAGCCTCATTACTTGCTAGTAGATTTAAAAGGCAATTCCTTGTACGCTTCGCATTGTTCTTGGAGGACATGATAGAAAACTTTGAAGTGGAAAATAAAAGTTAAGACTACACAAACACCCTTTGTTCCACTGTGCATGGAGCAGTTGCTATGTGAGTTCCTGAGACATTGCCAAAGCCAACCTATTCACTTCCTTGCTAAAACACAAGCTTGCTAAGCAAGATTGCTTCAGTTCTGGGGTCCCCAGCACAGGTAGGATACCAACCTGTTGGAGTAAGTCCAGAGGAGACCACCAATTTGGTTAGAGGGATGGAGAACCTCTCCTGTGAGTAAAGGCTGAGACAACTGGGATTGTTCAGCCTGGAAAAGAGAAGGCTTAGGGCTGACCCAATTATAGCCTTCCAGTACCTGAAGGAAGCCTACAAGAAAGAGGGAGAAAGACTTTTCACGAGAGCATGTAGTGACAGGACAAGGGGAGATGGATTCAAACTAAAAGAGAGTAGGTTTAGATCAGATATTAGGAAGAAATTCTTCACTGTAGGAGTGGTGAGGCACTGGAACAGGTTGCCCAGAAGCTGTGGATGCCCTATCCCTTGAGGTGTTTAAGGCCAGGTTGGATGGGGCCCTGAGCTAGCTGGTCTAGTGGAAGGTGTCCCTGCCCTTGGCAGAAGGTTTGGAACTAGAACATCTGGAAGGCTCCTTCTGACCCAAACCATTCTATGATGATTCTATGATTCCGTGATAGTAATTTTGGCTGATTTCTATTTGACTTCATTAGTGTGTGGAACTGTGTATCTTGTTATGACTGGTGGCGTTTAAAGCAAACATTTATTTTACTGTAGTACTTTCAAAGAATGGGAGGAACAAGAGTCCTGCCTTTCCACTGTTAGTTAAATGTTGCAACCAATACAGGATGCACTCTGAGAATATTTGCTATGGATTTAAGAAGTAAGGGAGCATGTTGAGTGCAGGCAGTTCTTGATTTTTAAGGTAAGTGGAGATTGATCTGGCTATTCTTACAGTCTTAGCTGTAATTTCCTAGAGCTGTGGTAGCTTTGTTGGAAGGAAACCCACAGGCAAGCTGAGCTTTTGATTATTGAAGAGGTTCCTTGTGAATTCCCTGGATTTTTTTGTGTTGACATGAGCGGTGTCATTGAACTGGGTAGAGACAGCATAGTTTGAGTGTTTGGCCTGCAAACAGTGTTTGGCTGCAGAATACAAAGACAGCGGGAAGCTGGTGGAGCAACAGGAATGCAAAGAAAGGGCTGGAGAAAAACCGAGCACAGGCAGTAAACACAGAAAAGCCACTTCCTTTGAAATGGCATGGAGCAGTGGGGAGACAGGCTGGGGTCTGCAGTGGAGGACAGATAAGTTCTTTCAGGGAAGACAGAAAAAGCCGTTGGGAGGCAGTGAAAGGACACGGACTCCAGCTGGGAAGATCCGCCCCAGTGAAGGACTACTCTCCTTGGTGCCATGAACCTCCTGTCCAGGGATAAGCACCCACAGATGCCCTTGAAACAGGTTGTGACTCCTCATGGCCACAGGACATCCACTTATGAAAATGACATTTTAAGTGTGATGGCTTTGATAAGTGATTTGCTTGACTCTCTCTACTCTGTGAATCTAATCAGAGTGTGTAAAGCACTGCACTTCTTACCTGAGCAACATTAAAAAAACCCAAAACCCAGAATCTAATTCTGTATTTTTTCCCTTTCCCACTTGGGATCCCTTGGCTCATTAGCAGTCTTGCTAATTCTTTAGCAGAAAGCATTAAGGATCAACCCATCAAATATTCAGGGCCTTTTTTCAAACCTGAACAGCCATATGTGCCATGAGATCAGCTGCACTCCATCAGCTGATTGAATTAAAACAAGAGCAGAGGTAAATTAGAAACTGTCTGCACAAGACAAATCCTGTGCAAACATGAAATTCTACCAAACACACTGTCACTGTGAATAAGCATCACAGTCAGCAGAGCACGTGTCAATACTTAGAGGGGAGAAAAATCAGTTTCTTAGAAGTAGGTTGTTAGTTCAACAACTGTGAACCGCTGCCTTGTAAATGTTAATGACTGTAAGATCCCACTGGCTGCAGTTAAGCTCCTGGTGGAGTCAGACATGTGAAGAATTAGAGAACACAAGTATGGTAATCAGCAGTTTATTTCTAAACACTCCTGTTGCTTTCCAAAGCAGAGGGAAAACCCTACAGGTGGAATGAGACCCACTTTGCTGCACAGCGCTCATGCACAGCCGCCTCTGCACTAGCAGAGCGTTTCTTTGGAGTCTCACTGCTGGGAAGAAATTGCTGGGCAACCTTAAGAGGGAGGTGAGAAGGCCAGCCTCAGACCAGCACCTTCATGGAGAAATTCAGGTTAGCAATTGTGACTGAATCTGGTGGGAAACTCCTGGAAAAGTTTCCAGAGGAGCACACCAACTTCAGGCAAAAAAGAGATGATGAAGGAGAGAGAAGGTATGGAGACTTATAAGCAGTCCCAGTTTGCAGACACTTGACCAGTCTCATTGAATACAGAAGTACTCCAAAGTGTCAGAATCATGTTAAATAATGTATCAGATGCATAAAATATCACTTTTTTCATTGAAATCTTTCAGAAGAACTTCCACAGCATGGCTTTGCTTTTAGTATCCTAAATTTCAGAGCAATTAAAGCATTGTTTTGGCTGAGGTATACTGTTCATTGCATTTCTTCAGTAGTATTCTTTTTGTCTCTCTTACTCAAATAAATGAAAAATCATACATACCCAAGAATGTTTGGGAAATCTACCATTTCACTCAAGTCACTAAATCCCAGAAACATTAAGACACATTTTGAGCCATTTAATCCAACCCGCAGTACTCATCTATAAACATTGCCCTTCTTACCACACGCACACCCAGATCATTTGTACAGTGCCTTTTCTGAGCAGTCACTGTACCCTTGTCAGCTTTCCTCCAGTCAGCCTGGGTACTGCTAGTGGTGTGGATAGCAACACTGTAGAGCTTCAGCAAGCTCTGCCTGGAGCTTCTCCAGCTTCTCAGTGAGAATTAGCAGCCCATACGGTACCTTGTGCTAAAGATATTTTGCCTTTGTCCACATAAGCTGCAGTGATTACAGGGAGCCATGCCTATGTACACCACCATCCCCTTGACTCCTCATGACAACTTTCAGGACATCCCCCCTGTATGTGGTGCCTTGGACTATCTCTGTGTATCTGCTGCGGGCAGGCTCTCTCCATTACCTCTTTCTCCATCCAAAAGGCTTGAGGAAGATTGCTTGCTTCTGACACGTTTTGTCCCTTTTTGTGCTTTCTCAGATCATCAGAGTCCCTCTCCAGGTCACCTATTACTTATTGTTAGCTCATCTGAACAGAACCTGCTCCTGGTTTGGGCACCATGCATGGCACATCCTTTTTATCGCCCACATTGTGGTTTTAAGCTGTCAATAAACCTTCACAGCCAACATGTTAAACCTAGACATGTAAATATTGCTTCCCTGGTCCTTAACAGATACAGTCTGAGGTACAGAACACCATGTAAAATGGCACTAAAATGCTACACTAACAGTGGTAATGATAAACAACCATAAATTAGTTGTACATCAGCTGTCCCCCTGAATTGTCACTCTTGGATTTTTGCTGCTTCCACAGTTTATGTTGAAAATACTGTCTCAAAGGAATCTGATGTTTGAAGTATGCTGTATATTTAAAACTTGAACATAGTAAATCTTGATGTCAGTTAATAAATACCACCTTAAAAAGGCAAAAATGTTTTAGTGGAAATAGGATATCAAGCTAGAAACTCATATGTAGGACTAAGAACTAACACCACTCAAAGGTTATCTGTTTTTCAATCTTCCAGGTGCCAGTGCAGGATGTGGAGGCACACTCTGTGCCATTAGACACCTGTGTGCTGGGACACTGGCATTTTCAAATACAGCAAAATCTGGTCTCTTTTGAATTGAATAGGGTGTTGCAGACAAAAGAGACCCATATTCTTTTTAGAACTCAAGTAGCTGGTGTGCAAAAGCTTTGTGTTAGGGAAAGTCAGGTCAGTATAAAAATGAAACACTACAGTGCTAATTTGGTGGAATTAATTTTAAAAATTGCTGTTTTGTAGCGAGTGTATATACCCTGTTATTTGAAAAAGCAAGAGAGAATCCAGAATGAATTATCCAGCCTCTCTGCTACACAGAAATAATACAGTAAAATACTTACTAATTTTCCCCTCTGTTTAGAGTGTTTCACAAAGCTGGAAAAAAAGAACAATCACCATCTTGTTCCAATACAGAGAAATGATTCCTTGTTAGTAAGGGCAAAGGGCCAGGTAGATCCTCATTTTTTATAGCCCTGCCACAGCTCCTCTGAGGCCAACAAAATGAATACCAAAATAATACCAGAAAGGATCAGTATTATCAGTCCTAACAAAAGAAGAATAAAATTTGGGCAATAGCAGGTATCTCCACTGCTGGGAGCCTGGGGCTTGAGCCTTCAGCTGCCGTCTTTAGAGAAAAACCTACTGTCTACCCCCTTGGTAAAACTGGCACAAAACAAATTGAAACCACAAGGAGGTGTGACTTGACATGACAGAGCCCTTCAGTAAACCCTACAGTGACAATGGTTTCCTCCTTGATGAAACAGGCATTAAGAAACCAAACTGACCAGAGAATGCATCTAGATTCTGTTATATTGTCTGTTTTCCATCCAAAGTAGCATTCCCATTTTCTTTGCCATGTTTCCAGGGACGGCTATAGAGAATGGAGGGAGAGGCAGAGGACTCCCCATACTCCATGTGTTCTGGGCTGCAGACTGCAGTTGTGGCTGCAGAGCCAGGCAGTCGTTGCCCCACAGTCCCTGACACCTACAGACACAGCCCTGGTTTGCCCTGTGAGCCTGCAGGGTGCCATCCCCACCTCACGTTGTCTCTGAAAACCTAGTTTGAGATGTGGGTTTCAGTGGCTGACACTGCACATGTACTTTGGCCATGCACCTTTTCCTGTCTCCTACACTAATATTTTTAGTAGACATTCTCTTATACCTAGGAAATTCCTCTGTGGTGCCTGATTTTCCACAACTGGAGATGATCAGTGGGAACTCTCCCACCACTGTCACATTTTGGTCTGACCCAGGACGCATGAGCTCTCTGTTTATGTCTGAGAGAGGCAG
This sequence comes from Aphelocoma coerulescens, assembly GCF_041296385.1. Lineage (NCBI taxonomy): Eukaryota > Metazoa > Chordata > Aves > Passeriformes > Corvidae > Aphelocoma > Aphelocoma coerulescens. The sequence goes on from NC_091013.1 coordinate 31,361,210, forward strand.
CTTTCCTCATTTGGGAGCTGAGACAAATATTCTTTTGTTAATCTTATTTAATCATATTTAGGAGCAACACATGAGTTAGCAGTTAGCTTCACTTGGCAGAAAGACTTTAAGGAAATTGTGGGAGAAAAGAGGAGTCTATTAAAAGGAAATTAAATCACTTTCAAGAATATTCTATTGTAATGTCTGTACTAATAAGTAAAATGGACTAATAAGTGTTCTCTTAGCCCGAGGCCAATCAGCATTGCATGGCTCATGCCCAAAAAGCTAAGCTCTCTTACAGACATACAGCAGAGTGGCTTCACCCATTCTGCCTGTTGGGAGAGACCCCAGGCATGCAGGGACTTTCTCTGCAAGAGCTGGCCCCAGTCAAAACCGTGCTGGTGTCAGTGATTTAATGATACGCACAGCTGTGGGCCAGCACTCAGGTGTGATCCCCTCAGTGCCTTAGGAGGGATGCAGTCTAATTTTCTGTGCAGTGCACTGGGCTTCTTCCTGCCCTGTGCAAAAACTCAAAGCCTTTGGAGAATACAGTACTAGCCACACTGCAAAAAAATGTGGTTGAAAATCTCCAACATTTTAAATCCTATATATTTTGGCATGTTTTTTTGCCATTGTAGTTCTCTGCCCTTGGGACATACTGGGTTGGGTATTTTCTTCGAAAATGTGGAAGGTAAAATTTGGTTTTGAAGGAAATACAAGAACATACACAGCCACTTGTCTGCAGTGCTGTTAATAGCATACTTTGAGAGAGACTGACTGAATACCGATCAAGTTTTCACCAACCAAAATGCCAAAGTATCTGTCCTTTATGATTAGTGCTGAATGCCATTTACTGTGTATGGTGCATTGTGTCATTCTTGGAGTTATTTAGGATTTCGTAACTTAGGAAGTAACATGCTATCAGGTGTGCTTCAAAAGTGAGGTACTTGAAAATGATGCAGTTATTTAATGTACAAATTATTAATGTTGTCTGAAATGATGGACCTCTGAGTGAGTTGTCCGAGCAGTCGTGCTGTACAGATTATAATGAAAATGATGATAAACTGTCACATTTCTGACAGTTTCTGAAAATCAAATTTTTGCCAACAGAATTAATTACATTAAAAATAGCTGGTTTTTGCAATAATATTTACTATACTTAAAGTCACCCAGACATAAAAGGGCTTACGTACAAGCTTCTGTTAAAAACCATGCCATTTTATATAGAAATTGCAAGCCTGTCACTTTACCCGTGGAGGGCAAAAAAGTTATTCAGAGTAATGACAATAGCTTGGTAGGAGAGAAAGTGGGCTTCATGCAGTAAAAAAGTTTCTCTCCAGCTGTGTGAGTTTTCCACAGGATTTTTTTCCATTAATATTATCAAGTTATTTGTTATTTACTTGTGAATGCTGAATAAATACTGAGCAAATCCAAGACATTATTAATTTTTCTCATATTGCATGTATGCATATGTAATGGTTCATTATAGCCGCGCATTTTCAGAGTATTCCAGTGTAAATGAAAAGAGCCCAATTAAAAAAATTGTAGACCCTGATCCAACCTGTGTTGACTTCAGATCCTGATGTTGAATTGAGCACCAGAAGAGAAAATCATGCGTATTAAATTGAGTAAACATTTTCTTCATTTATCTGGGTGGCTTTTTTCTGTCAGTGAAAACTGTTTTTTGCTAAAAATGCCAACCTTTAAAAACTTAATGACTATTAATGAAAAGCTGGAATAATTTAGCATGGACAAAAAGAGGGTAATTTTCCTCAGACATTTTGTTAATACGAACTGAATCCTAAAAGGCTTGTTCTCCTTGTGGTTTGTGAGAATAATTCTCATTATAGGCGATAGGTACCAGGTATATATGCATCAATAGCAGAATAGACTGCTAAATATAGTTGCTGCAGCAGCAGCTGGTTCTCTCTCGTGTTCCTCAGATGGGGAAGCTCAAAGCTGCTGCAGCCTTGCACTATAAGAAGGACGATGCTCGAAGAACATTTTTTCCTGGGAACAGAGACATGAGCTCGGTTTTTAACTTTAGCTACTTCAGACTTTTTCCAAGCACATGGACAATGTTCACCCTGCTTTCTGTGGGCCTACCTACACAGGGACAACCAGCATACAGGTTTCCCTTAGCCTAAGCAGGCTACCCAAATTTGCTGTGGGCATCATTTTGCGCAGGCTCTGTGACCACTGCAGGTTCTGGAGGCTTTCCAAAAAAATAGGTGGTTGGGGCTTTTCCCTGTTAGATTGTGAAGCAATGTGTATCTCTAGACAAAGCAATAAAAGATCTGCGCAGTTTTCCTTGTCTAAATTTCCCCATCATTTTTTGCTGTTACTCCTCAGCTCCCTTGCATCCGAAGATGACATCTCCACCCTGTCTTCCAGGCTCAGCTTGGGTTTCCCCCTCTCTCCCCTCCCAGGCAGCAGCATCTTTCATCCTCCCTGGTGTCTCTCTGCTCAGAGAGCTGCCTCCAGGCTCTCTTCTCCTAAACAAGCTGCCTTTGTCTCTGGGCCCTTGGAGTCTCACAGGAGTCACTTAGGCTCTGTGATTTTTTTTAAGACCCAGTATTAGTATCTGATATCTTTTTTCACTTGCCTGGGATTTTCCACTATCCACATATAGACCCCTCTGGAGAGGCAGGGAAAAAAACATAGCCCTTAACCTTTTATTTTCCTTGGGTAAGATCTGTTCAGGTGCTGATAATCTTTAGCTATCAACCTTCTCATGCACAGACATTAACTTCTTTTCCTTGTCTTCTTAGCATACGGAGTATAAAGCATTACATAGTAAAAAACAGCCATAAGGAATTCATAAATTATACATAGGCAGATTCCCCAAATCATCAAACATTCCCTTCTGTTAAAGATGTTCCCTATCAGTTATTTTTTCTATGGTGTATGTACTTTTCCATATCTTGTCATCTAAGCTTTCATGGATTTTTTTTTTCTTCTTTCTTGTTTTTCTTGGCTTTTTGGGGTTTTTTTTGGGTTGGGTTTTTTGGGTTTTTTTTGGGTTTTTTTTTGGTTTTTTTGGGGGGTTTTTTGGGTTTTTTTTGGTTTTTTTTTTGTTTGTTTTTTGTTTTTGTTTTTGTTTTGGTAATTTCTGTGAGTTCAGATTTAAAATAAACCAACAGGAGTCTGATTTTTTACCCCTGTCTCTGTCCCTCTTTGCCAGCAGAAACCACGCAGCTTAGATGCACAAGTGAAGGGATTTCTCAGCTTAGGTAGACACAGACCTATCGTCTTGCTGTCCTTTCTCACATGCTTTCACTTGGCAAAAGATAATTCAAAAGCCATGCCAGCTAGTGTGAGTACAGTAAGCTCAACATGCAGAAACGGGTTGATCCATGATTGCATCTTGTTCTGCAGTTCAAGTGCCTGCATTTTTGACAAGAGCCATTGAATTAGTACACAGAGTACACCATAGGAACCATTCAGGATTCAGGGCCAGCAAGAAGTCCTTAGCTGTGGTGAAACCATAATTATATGATCTACTGCAATGTGTCCTCAGTTTTTCCACAAAAGATGCCACTGTTACTAAATATTTAAGGCCATGTTTCAAATCAAATCTTACAAGTATGAACTTAGGTGTCTTTAAAATACAAAACAAGGATTTTAAAGCATTGTTGGCTTGGCAGATGCATTTTTATGAAGCTCACATCCCAAAATAAAAGCACTTTAAGTATCCTGCAACTCAAAGTATGTTAAAGTAAATGAAAATGGTGCATTTTTTGAGATGAAGATAAGGAGAATCAAGTGTTGAAGCCAACAGAGGTAAAAGGGAAAATGTGGCTGATCCACCCCAGCTATTCCTGTCCAGCTCACCCCCACTCGTCTCTCCAGTGCTCTGTCGCTGTTTCTGTGTCCAGATGGGGTTGGGTGCAGGGTCAGTCCAGCCAAGCACTGCAGCTTCTCTGGTGTGGAACACAGCTCCTGCTGTGAATCATGCTCATGCTGCTGCCTCCTCCTGTTCACTGGCTCCCATGAGAGCTGAGAAGGAGCAGGCACCCAGCCCGAGTTCAGTGTCAAGACACAAGCCACCGTGAGCACCCCCTGCAAACAGACACAGCACTGACAGCTGAACACTTCGTGTTAGTTCCGAGCAGGAGGGATGTAAGAACCACAAATCTAAAATGTGAAACGTTATAAAGATCTGCAAAATGAGATGTTTGGTGTAGGACAGCACTGTTGGTCCATCTGACTCCCATCTAAACTGGTGATAGCCAAGAGGGACTTCTGATCTCACATGTCTAGCTGGGTGCTGCCCGTACAGCAGGGCACCAGATCCGCATAAATCAGTCCACACAACTTTGCTGCACCTGAGTTTCAGCCCCAAATCCCCTAGATGTATAGGTTGAAGGGAGTCCCAGAGTAGCTCAGCTGGGTTGTGGATCTAAGCAGCGGGAGGACAAGGAGCATGGAAAGCAAAGTACAGCTCTGCAGCTGAATTCAGACTAAACCAGAAGGAAATTTATCTGTTCCTGAACTATCCAATGTTTATGTCATTTATCTCAAAATAGAATTAAGGTGTGAGAAAGCCTACAAAATGCACAACTGCATTTCTCTGTAAAATTACAGGGTTTCTTCTTTTTTGGAATAATGACTGTGTAAATTCCTTGGTATCATGGAGACTACTTAAGGTCACGTCTACCAAAGCATATCTAAAGAAAGTTCAGACCTTTTGTGTCTCACACATTCTGATTATCTGTCTGGAGGCAAGGCTCCTCATTTTGATATGTAATGAATGAAATGCACAAGTGGAAGGAATGAAGGTAATGAATTTGCGGGCTAATTTTACTAATTATCTTGTTGCTGATCATAAAACTAAGGCTCTGAAAGTCAATCCTACCACAGCTATTAATATGCAATGCCTAAAGCTGTTCTTGTAACATTTATTATGCATCTCTCTGGTTCTACACAAGTTGATAGTTTACTATTAAATTTGTGAAAGTGGGGTTAGTAACATGTTCATTGTTCTAAGCATGAAATGTAGAATTACCCAGGTTTACCGAAATCTGAAGTAAATGAAAGCATATAAAATAAGATTTTCTTTTACTGTGTGAATATTACATGATGGCTTGAGATGGAATTTATGTCACCTTGTAGTTATCTGAAGATAGGCATCTAATCTAAGTTAGGAATTTAATCTCCCTGCATAGTCACAGGAGAGAGGATGGGATAAATTATCCTCTGAAGATGCCTTTCTCCTCGCTGACTACACAGGGATCTCAGTCTCTTTGCTAAAATTAATTTATATATATATATATATATATTTTTTTTTTTTTTTAAACTAAGGCTAAGATGGATTAAAATTTGTTGTTGAAAAGTGGTGAATAGGAAAATTTTCAACAAGGAAAAAAGCCAGAAACAAGCAGTAGTACAATGAGGTTATGATTGAACCACCAACCATTTGGATGACAATGCTTGAAAGGGAGTTGGAGGACATAAACATAGAGCCCACAGTGATCATCTGCCTTCCCATCTCTGATTTGGGAACAAATCAAGAACATGAAAAACTGTCTGTCAAAGTGAGAGAGACATGTTCAGGAGCCATAATGGGATGCTCAGTTTTGACTTTAGGAATAGGAACAGATGAGTGAGGGTGAAAAATTACTGGCTTAAAAATACACGCAAGAAAGACAAAAGCAAACACAATATTGGAGAGGTGAAAAGTGGAAGGAAGCAAGTGGATCCTGGCACCTATTTCTTCTGCATCCAGAGGACCAGAAGGAACTCAATCTCCCCCCTCCCCAGAGCAGTGCAGAATTGTCTCCCTCCCTGTGTAATTGACCACCAATCTCCTAAACTATTCCTGTGACCTTCACTGCTTTGCTCTCCCCTATACAAAAGTGATATTGCCCATTATTTCTCCCATGTAGAAAAGTCTGGTATTCAATTCATTATGGTGCAAAAGAGAATCAAAAGAGAAAATCTGTAGGCATTAGAAATGCAGAATTCTGTAGGGTGACTGTGGAGTGGGAGGCTCTGGGAAAGTGGCATGGTAGATCTTAACCCTGTGACCTCAGTTCTGTGTCATCCTGGCTAGGCTCTGTGGGCACCTTGTCTCTGCCTCACTCAGTATTTGTTTAAGCAGACTGTAGTCCTTGGCACCGCCCATGTGATAGAGAGCATTGTAATGGATATACAATTTTTTCTTAGAAAAAAATACAAATCCTCCCCAAAAGATCTATTCAGACTACTCCTGCAGGAAGCTAAGATACCATAAAGTTTTTGATAACTAAATCCATTTGGTGTTTTATCTCTCGCCTCAAATCATTTCCTCCTGATATTAGACAAAACTACAGCACAATAAAAACCAATAATGATCCGGTACTTGGCTTAATAAAAGAGTCTTTTGAACTGCTATAACAACATAGAAAAGAGGTCATCCATTTCAGCACAGATCTTAAAGTTAGCCGGAAATATTTGTAATATTAACAGAAGAATCAAAGCTGCTGCTCTGCCAACCATGCCACAAATAAGGATTCTGCAAGTAAGGACTTTGGAAGCCCCACAGGACTCTGCTTTAATAAGTCATCTAAAAGCACTGTTACAGACAACCATGGGGTACAGACTAACCCACACCAGAACCGATCTGGCTGCAGAGAGACATAGGAAGCAACAAGTTCTCTCTAGATAACAGGATAAAAAACAAGACAGTTTTGAAAAATAAGTATTTATCATGCTGCCTTTTTATTTTCTGTTTCATGTCTTGCTTGGGCTTTTCTCTCCCATAAAAGTTCATCAGAAACATTAAAAGAAGAAATGGAGCGCTATTTGCAGGTTTTGGTTTTGTTGTTACATGAAATGGAGAGCATACTGTGCTATAAATAAAAACTTGTAAGCAAATTAAAACCTGCCTAACAGGAGATTAAGATGGTCTGAAGTCACTGACTCAGATCATAAACAGTGCCGCCGTTAGCTGAAACTATTAATCACTGTGGGACGAAATAAAAGAGGAAATTTGTTAAAAAATAAGCAGGGGCAGGATGCTAACTCCAGGGGCATGCTGTTTGGCTCGTTAATAATGTATAACGAAGCGTGTGCCAGATCAAAAGCAAATCACATGCAGCTGGCGGAAAATGAAATGGCATTAGGCAAAGTATTTGTCTAGCTATGAGGCTATTTAAGAAACTGCTGTCTGTTAATGTGATGTTGATTAAAGCTTTTCAAATTAAGCTTTTCAAATTAATTTTTGGTAATAGAAACCCCATCAATAAAACATGGTATATGCCTTTTATATATATGCATGCACACATATGGGGATACCCATATGTATGCATTATATATTATAAATACCGCAAATATTTAGTCACAACTTTGCAAAATTACCAGGAGTTATCAGCAGCTAGTTAAATCATCTTCACATTCTTATTGTAATTGATACTGTGCGTGTGTGTACTGAATAATTGTTACTTGTCTGTGTTATGATGCTATTTTTGATATGACAGAGTTTGACAAAAATCTGTGGCAGTGGGAAAAGATGACTGCTGATGTCACATACCTGTTCCTCACAGGTTACATTGTCAGTTTTGAAAATCTAGCAGGGACACACCTGTCTGCTGAGCTCCTTCAGCTTTGAATGGGTTGGCTGAGCAATGGGTCAGGGAGCTGAGGAGCAGTGCTTACACAGGCAGGTGCTTTTCCATCAGCATTCTGTTTTTAAGACACTGATACACCCTTAAGTGGCTGGGGTTAGGCTCATGCAGGAGGCCAGAAACATGTGCTTCTCTGTCTTGGGTGCAGTGTGGACCTGTTTTCAATCCAGTGAAAGCCGGAAACACAAGGCCTGGTCTGAAACACTGAGGCTATCCCTCTCCAGCCCCATGGTCTAACCTTAGGCTGGAAACGTGACCCTTGGTCATGCCTCTTGGACTGGCTTGGGCTTTCCTACCTTCACCAGAGGTCCACATTCAACAGGAGGGAGTGGACAGTGCTTCCTCCCAAAGCTCAGCACGGTCTGAAGGTCTCCTGAGAAGCAGGAGCCCCTTGAGGCTGGCGAGAGCTTGCGAAGTCCCCCCCATTGCGGCTGATCCGAGTAGCGGAGCGCCAGCCAGCCCTCGCTCCGCCGCCAGGTATTTGGACGGCAGCGCTGCTCCGCGCTGCACAATGAGCAGCCGCTCTCGTACGGCGCGGCGGGGACCGGCAGCGGCACGGGGGGAAGGAAACACGGCTCCCGCAGTCTGGCAGCCCTGCGCCCTTCTGCGATTACCAACAACGCTTCGCTTCTGTCACCGCTTACTAAAAACATGGCACAGTTACCGAAATAAGTGAGCACTTAAGGGAAACCCAGACCTTTTATGTCTGCCACTTATTTCCTGATTATCTTCCTGGAGGTCAGGCTCTTCGTTTTGACACTTAATGAATAAAATGCCCACGTTGCAGGAAATGGGATAATGAATTGTGAAAAGACATAATCAGCAATGACTAAATAATTAAGGGAATTGAAATGTAGAGTCATGTGGGAATGTATTAATAATAACATGATTTTTCCATATGCTAAAAAATTCTGTCTTGTTTTTAGAAAATCAGTCATCACACATGCTCTGTGGCAAAAAAAAAAATAATGTAGACTAATATGAACTGTAATTAGATGTTCTGCTTTTAAACAGCTGAATAAAAGATGAAATCATATAGAAAGTATATTTAGATACAATCCAGAAAGTAAACTGATTATTATTCATAGTGCTGTTAATAGGAGCTGTAATTTATGCATCTAGTGGGAATCATGTTAGGCAATTAGGAAAGGGAGTCACACTTGACTTCCCTTTATGGATTTACATATTTATATATTTTTCTATATCTTGCCAATGTCTCCATCTTTCCAGTTACCTTTAATCCAAATAACTGCCTAGAATAAGACCTTTTACACTGAAATTCTCTGTTGGTGGAGCTCAAAAGTTGGCTTTCACTTAGATTAAAGGAAACCACACAAGCTTATCTTTGATGTTATTTGTCCCTAGACACTGGGCTTTTGCAGGTCCTCAGTATTACATGAAGAATGGGACTTTTTAATTTTTCTGCATGCTTTACCTTCAAAGGCTTGCAGCAGAAATTATCCTGGCAGTAGGTCAGGATTGTGCCTGCTCGTGCTCCCCTCTGCCTGTGTTACCCTCTCCCTGCTTACCCAGGACCCGGTCTCTCCATTGGTCCCTGTAGTCTCCACCTTACAAATCCTGGAATCCTATAATTCACCACACTCCCAGCACTGAAATCCCAATGATCTGGATTTTGGTTCTTGTTGGCGTTGCTGAGTTCATAGAATATACAAACCATTATGAATATTTAATACTTTCAGAAGTTCAATGCAAGAATGCATTAGGCTTACTTTGTGCAATAACATGGTTAATGTTTTCATCTCAGAGTGTCCTGGTATCTAGTCACAGGCTAATGCAGACTTGCAGCAATCCCATAAAATATGGGTCAGATGGAGGGGGTCACATCACCAGATATCTTTGAACAGATGGGTGGGCTGAGGTACAGAGAGCTGTTGTGGTTTGCTCAAGGTAAAAAAGCAAGTGGCAGAGCAAAGATTAAAATTCAAGGCATTAGATCAGCAAAGGATTAAGTGCCATGTTCATCTGCTTCATTTCTAGACATATATAACATATATCTCAGTTAATCTGCAGATTTGGAAATATTCCAGGGTTTGGAAATATTCAGCCCATAACTTTCAAAGAAGACGAGGCAGGGAGACATGACAGGGACTGGGAAGAGACAGCCACGGACTACAGGATGGGGTGGACCAGTGGACCTTCTCCCACAGGAGCTGTGCTCCACTGGGTTGCAGGGCAGTTTCGCATGCAACCTGTCCCCACAAGTACACAGGAGCAATGCAAGGTGGTAACCTGAGCCGAGTCCCCACTCACAGCAGATAAGCAACGTCTTGTTTTCCTCTCTGTGTAATGCTGAACGGAGCCAAACTGTCCCATACGCCTGATGCTGGCTGCTCCCAGCCATGTCTGAGATGAGTCCCCAACAAGCCTTGTAACACATTACCAGTCCTAAACTTTGGGTCATTCTGCTCTGGGTTTACTTGCTGTGTTTTGCTAAGGCTGTTCTTCTTATCACTTTGCTGGGTGTGATGCTGCATAAGGAAAGTGAGTCCCCCCAAGGCATGGGGCACTTCCCCACTCTCTCTGTCCCCCCACAAGCCGTCCTAGAGATGAGGACCTGGTGTCTTGGCACGGCGCTCTGGCTGCAGGGCTTGCATTTTGGCCGTGGACCATCTTGTGTAATTGGGCTGGCGAGGACTGCCTCTGCTTCTGCTTGGGGCTGGGGCTGCCAGTGCCAGCTGCTCCCCCTCCACCCAGACTGCAGATTGCCCCACCAGCACCTGGCACCTCACCTTCTGACAGTCCCCTCTTTCACCCTGTCCTGTGCAACCATCTTCACAGAACTACTTTTAGCAGATATTATGCAGTAACGACCCACTCTTTGGCACACCCTGACACCCTCCTCGCCTCTCCCATTCCAGAGCCAGGAAGCAGGAGGTACTCTATGAGCAATATCTTGTTAAGCTACAAGCCACAGAAGAAACAAAAAGCAATAAAAGCATTCCCATGCATTGCAATAATGCTATTTTTTTAGCAGACAGAAGGTGATTTTAATTCGCCCCCCATAAATGCATCTCTCTCCCGGGCATTGCACAGGTCTGGCTCATTGCATTTGTTCTCCGTCAAAGTGTGGTATCTTGAGATGGATTCTGCAGGCTTAAAATAGAAATGTTCCTGCTTGCTGCTGCTGATGTATCATTGGGTAATCATTAAATAAATTCAGTGTTTTACTGCATTAACAAAAACACATGATTGTTTAACAGAGTATATTACAGAAGATGGAGGCTTTAATGGTCTCTATGGATTTTTAGTTTGTAAGAGTACATTATGAAGCTGTCTTGGTAGGGTGCTGTTTTCATATGTGAAAGAAGTTACTGGCGTTATACATCATTTTTATATCTTGTTGCTAGGCAACATATCATAGTGCAGTTATTGCAAAGGTGTCTGCTTCCTCGTTAAAAATCTTCATGTTGCTCCTTAATTCTGCAAAATTAGCCCTGTTCTTGATCCTGTCCTGCCTCTTCGGATATCTTTTGATTGAGGTTTCATCTGTTAAGTTTTGGAGAAATATAATAGATCTTTTATTACCTGAATTTGGGGTTGAAGCCTAAAGCATTAGTGGTGATCCTTAGTTTCCCTCTTCATTGCAATTTGTTTTCATGCAGGGAGCTATGCGTTTCCATTCACTTGGGATTCAAAATCAGAGAAGTAGTGGTGTATTTAAGATATGTCCTATGACAGCTAGGGTTAAAAAAGCAGCAACAACAAAATATAGGGACTACCTAGGGTGTTCTGGGAAACTTACAAAATTCACTTTCAAACTCATTTCTTCTGCTCTTCAACACAATCTGCAGTTCCTGCTTCCTAGCATAGTGTTGTTGCAAACTCCTAGTATATTAGCATTTTCATATTTAGGGACAGTTTTGCCTCAGCTTGGGTCAGGTTGTGCAAGATTTGGGGCTTTACAGGACTGAGCTGACTTCATCACCTCACTTCATTCTCGCCTGGAGAAGGCAAATCTATTTCAGAAAAATGCAGTTGGTAATAACAGACAGTATCACTCACAAATATCTTTCACACAACAAAATAACATTTTTTTTTCCTGAGTGCCAGCATTTATTCCCTTCATTACCACTTCTCCCAATCTTCTTTGACTTGGAGAGCTGTCTGCTGGGGCTGTATGTGCTCCCCAGGCACAGGGTGGCTCTGGCACATGTACCCCGCAGATGCTTTTGCAGGCTCACGTGGATCCACGGCACATGAGGGGGCTGCCAGCACTAGGCAAGGGGTAACTGGGGGCTTCCACACGCCTCAGCATGCAGCAAATGGCTCTTCATTATCCTCATCCCTCATATCTTTGTTACTAGTGTATTACAATTCCTTTCATTAACCAAACTTAATGCACTGGCAGTTAGTATACCTACTGTTCAGTTTGGGGCAAATGGTACTATTATAATATCTGACTTTAATTAAGCTGTTCTGGATAAAAGCTGGCATGCTAAAAGCTTTTTTAAATGCTGTTCCTTGGTACACACCCACACAACAACAACCGGTAAGTCAATGGGATTTTGTCTAACATCTCCCTTGGAAGATATAATTTGGGGTGTGGTATCTGGGCAGTTATTTCTAAAGGCATGTGCACCAGAGGCGGGGAGGAGTGAAAGAAACATAAAAGAAGTTCATTCTTTTATTCTTTTTAAGCTGTAGAAGAGTTAAAAATAGATATAAGACTTAAGCTCTAAAGCCTACTTATTTAAGGAAAAATGTGCAAATAATTAATTTATAATGGGACTAATTTCACAATTCTGTGAAATTTTAATAGATAAAATTGCAAATGAAAGAAAGGAAATTGCAAAGGCCAAAATATTTAACTTCATGATCAATCAATGTACTTTACTAAAAAATACCTGCAAATTATTTTACAGTGTTTTAAAACTGATAGTTGCCTCTTCACTCTGGAGCAGCTGCATACCTGCTGATGTCACCCCAGAAGCACTGGACTATTTCTGAATAACCACATTGCTCCATTTGCACCCTACCTACTTCCCTGTAACTTGCAAGGAAAGGGATAGGGTGGGCTCACACTACTCTTCCCTTGCTTCTAACCATACAATTTACCTTTAATGTTTGGGCCCCTGGATCATACAACAGCTTTAACTCTGTTCCTCCAACATAATTAGTGAAAACATCAGCATTGTTTTCCCACTAACAATTCCTCTGCGCTGGACCCCTGACTGATCCTGCTAGAAGTGAGTGATGAATATCCAACCTGACCAGCTTTCCTCCCATTCCTTTCCCCATTCCTGACCATTCCTTTCCTCCCCCATCTCCCATCAATTTGAGGAGACCATTCTTAAAATGGGTGCAACTCGCTGTAGTCCAAGAAGTGTTGTCAGTGTTCAGAGGAACCTTCCTTCCATTTCAGAGAAGAAAGGAGTTTGGAGAATTAGCATCTTTTTTTTTTTTTTTTTTTTTTTTTTAATTAGTATCTGTTTATGCATAAAGTCACATTTTGTTTGGGCAATTTTACCAATTGATCTCTTGTTAACTCCTTTGGTCCGTATAGAAATCCTTGCAAAACCGATTGCATCCCCTCATGACCAATGAACTCAGTTATCAGTCAGAATCATGTTAACTGGATGGTTGTTTCAATCATGGGAAATTTCTAACACAGGTAGCTGCCTTGGCTCAGTTAACCACTTGTCTTTTCTCTGTGCCAAAGACAGAGGAGAATTCTCTCTTAACCCATATTCAGATGAAAGATTTAACCAAGACAGTACCACAGGAAAACAAGAGTAAACTTGTGAGCACTGAAAAAGCTTTACTTCTCACCCAACAACTCCAGAGCTAAATGGAAGGCACTCCAGAACAACAAAAGTGGTGAGCCTCCAGCTTACACACCACATTATGCCTCATACCTATGTTGTACATTATTTCACTGTTTATAAAAAATTCAGGTCTGTTTTCCAATGGCACTATAGTTCCATGGGTTTCCATTGGTTCAGAAAGGCTATCCTTGCTGATCAGAAGGTGAGATGTGCAACAGGATTGCCTCCTCTTCCACATACGGCAGTATGTCCCCTCATGTCACATGCAGGTTGCCAGCTCAGGAGGTGAAGTGACAGCCTCCCTCTTGGGCTCAGTGGCAGACAGGAGACTGCACACTGCCTTGTCCAGGGACACACTGCCTGCTCCAGGACTGTGCAGGTGATGACAGGCAACCTAGCCCTGTGCCATTACACTCATGAAACACTTCGTCTGGGGTCTGGGGAACAAGGGGGTTTTTCTGTATTATTGTCAAGTAGACTATGCTTATTTCTGTCTGCCACCAACAGGCATGGTCTGTAAAGTGCCCTACCCCAGCAACTCAGCTTTTCAGGGCTCTGTAGGGATTTGTGGATTAAAAAATAGCTGTGACCAAGAAGAGGCATGTTACCAACTTCTATTTGCTATGCACTTCATTAAAAAACCCTTGATGTTTTACTTCAATAAATTCTCTACTTCCCCACTGACTCTCTGGATGCCTGTAATTCTTAGAAAACTCAAATAAACAGGATCAAGACAATTTTGTTTGTCCAATGCGATGGATCTGCCAGCCCTGTCTGTTGCTTTTCTGTGAATCTGAGTCTCCCAGGACCAGGGCCAAAGTTGATACCTGGTGCCAGCCAACACCTGATAGTCCAAGTGGTTTTTGGCCAACACTCTTCAAAGCATGTTAGTGCCAGAACCCTCTGCAAAGCTGATCGTAAGAATTGTATGGACTTCACAGCAGCTCTCTGATCAGCTCAGTCATGATACGTCTTTCTTGTTGGAGCCTGACAGCAGTGTCTCACCATCTTGTGTCACCGTAAGTGGTCTTGCCATTTCCATTTCAGTCAGAGTTACCAGGGAAAAAATAATAAACCAAACCAGAAGGAATGCTGAGCCAATCTGCATATTCAACCATGGGATACTTTTTCTGACATCTACTGTCCTATGTTATCAAACATTCATGTCTTGCTGGTCTTCACCCAACTTAGTTACCATCTCTTGGTTAGGATATAGAGGTGAATGATTCCTTATATAAGCCCACTTGTTAAATGTGCTGTGATACTTCTAGGGGAAAAAAAGAAAATGGCAAACATGCCTAATAGCACTTGGACTTTCAAAATACACAATCTTAGTGTACTAAAGTGTATTCAATATTTAAAATTAAGTCATTGTTTCCTTTTATTGCTTCCTTTGTCTGCATCCATCTTGAATTTCATCTCATATTTGGACTGCCAGTGCTTTGGGGCAGGAACTGCTATTTCAGTGTCTTTGTGGGGCACTTTGCTGAGTGGGTCCAGACCATGACTCTAGAAAAAAACTATGTGTTTACACATGCCATTCACAATTATCATGCAGATTCACAATCCAAAGGGAGATTATTTGCAGGGGCCTTTTGTTCCTAGCTGGGACAGACCCTTCCTCTTAGCATTTCAACAGGGTTTGCAACAGCCTGAAAGGACCCTTTCCTAGACAATGGGGGAGAGATCCAGCACCTGATGATTTGCCCATCTACTGCCTCATCCTTTGAAAGACAAAGTTCAGCCTCACCTGAAATTGCCTCCTAAATTCAAAAGATTCTTCAAGGTCCCAGATCTTGGGACCTTCCTTTGCCAATAATTATGTATCTGTAGCTTTACTTGTCATGAGGCATTTCTCCCAAAGAGGCCTCCACACTGTAACTAGGCTGTTCCAATTTCAGAATGGAGTTCCACTCATGCTCTTGCTCTGTCTTATGAAGGTGCAGAAGTGAATCTGTTAAACTTGTATATCTGGAGGAAAAAAAATTATGATCACTACCCTATAGCATTCATTCTTCTGAGAGCTTTCAATAAAGACCTGACACAATGTAAGTTCAACACTGGAAATGTGTTATGTCATGACCTGCAGATAGTTTTGGAGACTTCTGCAGATTTCACATCCATCTCCCGCTCCATCAGTTCAGCCTTCTACTTGTTTCCTTCCCAAAATCTCAGTGCACTCTTAACAAAGTAAGGTGATGATATGTCATTTAACATGTATAGGATTGACACTTCTAAGTGATCCTCCAAAATTGTGCAGGTGTCCAGCTGAAAAGGTTAGAAACCAATTTATTCCATGTAGGTTTTGTACTGTATTGCCATTTCCCATGAGTATCCTCCAGAGGATGCTCTTCAGGCTTTGGGAGCCCTTTTGTCTCTGTTTGCTGAGGTATCTCTTCAACTCCCCAGTTCCATTTGGCAAATCAGAGTGCTGATCAACTTGTACCCCTGTTGCTCTTTGGGTAAGATTTCTCTTCCTGCATCTGTATTTAAAATGCAGTTGTTCGTTACCAAGAGTGCTTGGTCTCTGTGGACCAGCACTTGGAAGAGAGGAGCAGCTTCTTCGACAATAACTCTGGTTTTCCACAGTGAGTTTTCCCCACAGACTCAATGACCCACATCCCCTCACCACTGTCACTGCTGACTTGGAGCCCAGTGCTCTGACATACCTCACTGGTGAGGTACCAAGTGGCAAATGCCCTCCCTATCAGAACCTTGCTCCGAAAAGGGTCTGGATGGTGGTGGTGCACCGGGGGCCACCTGAGGTCTTGTCACGGTAGAGGAAGCCAGTGACTCCTGCACTGGAAACTTGCCTCTAGAGCAAAATCTGTGTGGAAGCCCCTCTTCAGAAACCACAGCTAATGTCAGGTAAGTTACCTCCGCCCCCCCCCCCCCCCAATCTGTAATTAGACATCCCAATTATGCAGTTTAATCTAATTAAAGTAATGATGCAATTATACAATAATTAATACATAATTGGCATGCAAAAACCTCTGTAAGTATTATTTAACCAACAGAGCAAATTCTAGATGAACCTTTTCAGTCTCTTAAAAGTATATCATTTTAGCAATCAGCTTGAAGAAGGGATTTTGCCTACTCAAGCATTTATAAATCCTTACTGCCACTAGTAAAATTACTTTTTCTTACTATTTATGAGCATTTAGCTTCCATTGACTTCAATGGGAGTTGTCTCTGAGCACCCAGAGACAGAAGTAAAGCTTAGAGCCTCCAAAAGACTCACCACAAGTATCTCATCTGAAGACAGCAAAGTGCTATGAAGTCATTTCAGGAATGCCTAATACTGGATTGCCTGCTGCTAGAGATGATAAAAAAATTAAATAAATCCTATTGTAGATTGCAAGAGAAGACAGCTCTATGGTACCTGTACTGGTACTTTCTCAACAAACCTTACTACTTAAGATAATTTTTTTAAATTAACTGCAAATTGCTTTCTCATTATCCAAAATAAATGTGCAAAATGTGCATATTACATATGCACCATACTTGCAGATGTATAAACTAAGCCTTAGCTGTGTATCTACCCAAAGTCTCATGCACCAAAATGAGGGTGTGAATGGGGATGCAGAAGTCCCGGCTCTAATGGTATGCACAAGAACCTGGTTTTTCTGTATTGACTCATTTTTCTGAAACAGATAAACAGAGAAGTGTCTGTTTCATTGTATGAGAATGTTAGCTGTATCTGCAATAGCCAGATGACATCAGAGACCTGGGGGCTTGTCTGATAAAAAATGGGATTTCTTTTCTTCTCATCCTTGGATAATACTTTCTTTAGCCTACTCCCCATCCCCTTTCTGTTGTGCAGTGAACTGTGCACTCTATATGGCTTTTTCCTACCCATGATGTGGCTGAATGTCAGTAATATTTTACCCTTGTTTTGGAAAGTACTGTGGAATCAGACGTCTACATTTATATAATACTCTATAAGTAATCCAGCATGGCTGGATGTCTGAAGAAATGAGAATGCCCTGTCCCTTTCTTTGTCTCTGTTGCATAACTCATGCTTTAAACTAGGTACATTGTATTGAGACGTTATAAAGCAAGTTTATTCAAAACACCTCAGTATCTGTGTCAGTAGAAGTATTTACAAGCAGGGAAATTTCAGAGGAAAATGTGAATGTTCCCTGACAAGCAGTCACTTTGGCTTTTGTTGTTGTTGTTGTTGTTTTTTGCACAGTTTTCTGCTATGGATCTAGTTTTAAGTGTTATTACCCATGTGTGTGGAAGTATAGTTTTGATTTGATCGATATTCTCTTTAATGCCAAAATTGCTAAAAAAAGCTTTTAAAATTTGGTTTCAATACAAATATGATGGGTTTACTGTAATTTTTTAATTGTCGGTATTCATATTGGTAGTGTAAGTGTTTAATCCTTTTCATGATAGACACTGAAAATATGTCTTAAAAAAGCCTATAACTGAATAATTTGTTCATTCCTGGTGATATAAATTCGGTTCTATATATGGAGTCACTGTGAGCCTGCATATATGGCCCATAGTTTCCAAGCTTAAGAAGTCACAGGAGCTCAGGTGATCCTCTGGTCACTGGTAAGGGTCACATAGGGAGAATTTTTGTCTTCCAACATTTTTCTTCCTCCCACTTGGCGATTTCAAATGGAATGTAAGAGGACATTTGGCTGGGCAGTGTATAAAGAAAGTTTCCGGTGCATACTGAGTCCTAGTTCTTTGACCGAAAGGGTACTGTTATTTCAAAGACAGAAAAAAATAATCCTTTCCCATGCCTTTCTTGAGTGAAGTTGTCTTGTTGAAGAGCTACAGAACATCAGTAGGTCCATCAGAAAAGACTGCCCAAGGAAGTGGTTGAGTCACCACCCCTGGAGATATTTAAGAGACATGTAGATGTGGCACTTGGGGACATGGTTTATTGGTGGACTTGGCAGTGCTGGATTAACAGTTGGACTTGATGATCTCAGAGGTCTTTTCCAACCTAAACAATTCTGTGATTCAGTAGCAGACATCTGGAGATGGGAAGAAATAAATGCAGCTAAAAGGTATGAAAAAATTCAGCACACATACTACTGTACAAAAGTCCAGTATATTTATATTCCATGGAAAAAAATAGCATAAAAATCTAATGTCTGGTTATTTCACAGTTCTGCTTACATCTGTTGATCACAGAAGTCTCATCAGTGTAGGTCACAGGCAACATCATCCTGCTAATTTTTCACCAGTCTGTTTTTTTAGCAGCAAAGTCACCCATATTTGTTGTAGGAACTTGCGTCTGAACTTGCCAACAGTTTGGTGATTCTGATAGGCCAGGGGCTGCTGTCTTTGGTCAAGATACAATAACTACCAAAGTACAGCTGATCTCTTATTGCTGAGCGTGATTTAAAGGAAAATCTTTGAAAGAAGTATAACTGCCTGAATTACTACTCTTTTATATGTTTTTAAATGAGAATGTAAAGGCCAAGGGCATTTTTTCCTATTTAATACTATTAAATCCATCATTAAATCTCTCACTGAACACTGGGTGAATTTAATGGTGCCCTCAAGTGCCGATGCTGATGCTTGACTGTGTTAATATTGTTGTATATACAGATACAATAAATAACACTTAGCTAAGGTAGTGTTAGCAGCCTTATTGGGTATATCAATACAAATAGCTGCACTAATGAGATTAAGCATCAGAAACCAAGGCAATGTGAATCTAGGCACTGAGGCTAAAATATGGGTAGGGATTCAACACATTGAACCTATCAATAAAACTGAACAGACTCTACTAAAAGCTTTACTGCTAGTTGGCATTAAAGGATTAATTTGAAAGTACAGTTTTTATCTTTTCTCATCTCACTTTATCACATGCTCTGTCTTAAAACTTCTGTCTGTCTGGTGCACAGATGAGTGCTTCAGTTTGCTGAACAGTCTGCAAAACCCTTGGCAGGTCACGCCTCTTTGCCTTTCTGTAACACAAGTTCCCTTTGGTTGATGTAATTCAGCACTGGGAATGGGCTGGGTTTGTACCACTGGTATTTTTTATGTCTGGTAGTCTGAACACAGAGTTGGATTAGTTGAGTCACCTCTAGATCACTGTTTCTTCTCTCCACATACATGCTTTGGATGTAGTTGCCTTGTGCATGCAAATTATATTAAGCCACCTTAATTGCAAGATCCCCAAATGTTCATTATTACAGTACTCTTTTACCAGTACAGAAATCTCCAATTGATTCCATTTCATTTTGAGGGTATTTCCAATTTATGGTTTTATTGCTAGTAGGGAAAAAGGCTTTATGTTGTGATATTTCTTCTGATGGGCTTCTATGTATGCTAAAGCTTTGAAAGATACATCCACTGCTTTGTTTTACTAAGAAACTGTTTCAAAGTGAAAAAGAACTGACCTAGAGGACTAATTTTAACTGACAGGGGTGAAAACCTTGCTTGGGTAGAGAAGTCCCTGAAGGCTTAAGTGGATATTAATTGCTACACAGACATTATCTGAAACTTCTCATTTCAATGAATTGCAGTTTGATGCTTCTCATAAAGAGAAATCAAAAGAAATTAATGTTTGCTGCCATGAAACAACCTTTTGTGACTTTTAGTATTTTAAATTTCCAATGCTAAGGCAGTTATTTCTGATTCCCTGCACTCTAAAAAATAGGTAACATAATTAAATAGTGGTATAAGTATGTCCTGTTTCCTTTTTCTTTATGTAGCACTTTAATTTTTCCACATGATTTCTATGAGGTTAAAAAAAGGAAAACATATCCATCCTCATTTTTTAAATGTCAGCAAAGGAATGTTAATTATATTGTAAAGTGGATAAGTAAATCATGTGTAGTTAAGAGCTCAAAAATAAACAAGCATTTGTAACCATCTTATTTCCTTGCATACCTCTATCATGATGTAGCCTATAATTTCATAATCACCTACTGTTTGCTGGCAAACATATTGAGGGATTTTTTAGAGAGCTGTAAAAACTTTTGCTAGCATCATTTTTCATATCATTCTAGCTGTAAAACCAAGCTGTCTTTGTGCTGAGAGTCTGGTACAGCATCGGCAGAGAATACCTAGAAATGGTGAGACAGCGTGACATGCTGTTCCACGTAGGCTTTCTGGGCCCCATACAGGGCGTTCAGCAGTTCAAGCTTAGTTGTTTCGTAACCAGTCTACTTAAAAACTGTTTCAAAGATCTGTTCATTTTGCTTTCTGATAATTTAATGTGATTTTAACTGATTTAGATAAATCTAAATGTATTTGGTTTTAGTTAAAATGCTTTAACTTTAAATGGCCATTATTTTAAATAGATGAAAATTACTTATGCAGACAATGTCTACAATAATGCATAAGATACTGGTGTTAATCTACCTTTTAATAAAATAAATGGTGTAATGGATGAAGCCAGAACATGCTTTCAGAGTAGATTTAAGTCTGAAGTATATATTTTCATACCTTGTACTGTTTTTCCAACTGGAGTCAGCAGTTGGCATTGTCACAGTGCCATTTATGTTGAGATGGGTTTTCTTAAGGGACTTTAGGACTCAAGATTCTTTCAACCTTAGTTCCAGTTTTATAAGTTTTAACTCATATTAGTATTATGATACTTACAGAGATTACAGGGTTGCTGGTATGCCTAATTCAGGTTTGCAGACTACCTTGCAAATGAAAACCAGTGCATATAATAAGCACGAAATACTGTTTCAGGGCTTAAAACAGACAGAGCTTGAGACAATAATAGCTTTGAGGAACACAGTTAGTATAAACACTAGACAAATGTAAATTGCACAGCTACAGAATGGTCTCCTTCGCTGCTCCATGGCTGTGTTTGCAGCTAGAGAGAAGCACACACACAAAATGAGTTTTAACAAGAAATGCCAGATTGCCTAGGGACATCTGAGTCAAACAAAGGGGCTCCGCCTGCCTCTGACAGCATCCCAAAGGCCACCCCATGTGTAGCAGGGAGAAATGGTAAGTGCTGTTTCATGCCCATGGCACTGGCTTCTGAGAACAGGATGGTGAGCAGAGCTCCCAGCCAGACAGGCTCTGTGCTTGTGCACAATGCCCTCACAAGGACTCCCAACACACCATGCTACTGGCAAGCCTAACATTTTTCTTCAGAGCAACAAGGGACTGGCCTCCAGCCCTCTCCCTACTTTTCCAGAGGATGGTCCAGATCTTAGGTCCACTGATGTGCCCCATGCTATCTTTCTGCTGACCACAGCAAGAGTGTCAGGCAAATGCCTCCATTGTGTTTATCCCTGCACTTAAATCCCCAAGGTTTATTGTGGTGCGTCGGGAGCTTATGAAATCAAAAGCAGCAGAGGACAACTATGGTAACTGATACATAAGAAAATAAGAAACTTCTGTTTCTCTATTTTCTAAAGCACAATGGGACATCCCTTTCTCACAGTCACTGCTTTTGTGGGTCAGTACCTAACATTCACATGTGAATACAAATGGTTCACGTGTTTTCTTGATTTACAAAGTATGTATTGATAGCCATAAATGCTGAGGATTTTGACAGACTGAAAAATAAACAAGAAAATCCCACTTAGCTACATTTTAGGTGTGAGTCTGGATCACCCAGAATGACTAATGCTCTGACCTGTGTGACAACCCAGATAACTTCCACCACTCTCCCCTGTCTTGAGCCTACTATCTAGTATTTGGCTGAAGCATATAATTCAGAAAAACTTCCTTTATCTTATGACTTGAAGACATGAAGATAGGCATTTCCATAGCACTGCATCCCAGCAGTGAACCACCAGCTTATGAGAAGTTGTTCTTTTTTTTCCTAACTTCACTTGGCCTTTTTGTTCTTCTGTCCATTGGCTCATGATACCAGAAGTATGTGTATTGTATCATTAATGAAGTTAGTGATTTTTGTCTTTCTCTAATATTGTGAACTGGCAACAGTTTCCACTGATTTTTTAAGTAATCCTTTGAGAATCCTATTGAAGCTGGTGAGTAGAGGTTCTGCCTTTCCTTGGGACCCTTGATAGTTAGCTACGAATAGGTTTTCTAGAAGTCATGTTACAGGGGATTTTTCCCCCATGAAGCTGCTTACACAAATCCAGCATAGTTAGTGGCTCTTAGTGTAACAGAGGTGATTTCATCTGCAATTTTTTCTATGTTCCTTTTTTTTCCCACTTGCTCAGAATTCCCAGCATTTCTGAAGAAATGGGTTCAAGGAAACAAGCTATTACACCACTGGTGTAACCAGTTCTATTGTGCTATCATATACAAATTCACCCTGGTCGACCGAGCTCTTTGGGCAAGAGTAAGAGATGTGGGATATTTGTTTTCAGTTTCTTGTCCTCTGATAACCCCTAACGCCTTTCTGGGGCAATGTGTCCCAGTCTATGGTATTCTTCATTTCTGGACGTGAACCTGTTTGTTCAACTCTGTACACCTCTGTACTCTTAGCTGAACTGGTATCTGTTGGCTTCAGACATTGCATTGTGCCATTGTGCTACTTCTAGAATACAAACCAGCAAGATTTAACATCTTTCTGTCAATTCAGATCTAGGAGGCAAACGATGTAACCTTGAGAACAGATGGTTGAATTCACATACACTGAAGCACACAGTGCTACACTGATTTCTTAATCTCATTCAGAATAAATGACTTGTATATGAACAGATTCCCCGAGTTGTCAGAGCATCATAAACAAAATTGTTTGCTAATTGCAGTCAGCCACATCCATGCAAGGTTGTCCAGGAAGGATTTACAGGCTGCTTCGCTTGCAGAACCTCTTTGTTTTATGACAGGGAAAAGGGAATGAGAATCTCTTCAGTCTGAGGCTCCAGCTTGGTGTACTTTTCACCTGTAAATTGTACACATTTAATTTAATTGCATTGAGAAACCACAAGTGCAAATCCTCTTGGAACTGTACTTTATAGAGCTACGTTTGACAGCGTTTTAAGTTCTAATACTTTAATTCTGACCTTTTTCTTTTTATGGATTTTTCTTACCCTCTCTATCATCTTTTCACACTGACCAAGTTTGTTGTAGTAGCACAGAACAGAAGCTTCCTTGCTTCTTGTTATGGTTGGCAGCCTTCACAGGTATCTTAGCCAAAAGGCATTCTGGTAGCACTTTAAACTTTCACCCAGAGTACAAGGTACTTACTTCATGTAATGTCTGCCCATGACTTGTGCACAGAACACACAGGCAGCACTGTGTTACTCCTAAGTTCGTGAAGGTTGACGTGCTCAATCAGTTGGCTGAACAAGCTGAGCTAAAAATACCAATTCATCCCCATTGGTGAATCTCCACTGCAGATGCACAAAAGAGCTCTTTGAGTGAGCCCCCAGGTTTCCAGGAACCAAGTAAGTCTTTATGGTACCCCCAGTCCTCTTAAAATGGCTTCAGGGGTATGAAATTGGAACTAAGAACAAATTAGATCAAACCAATGACCTGTTATTTCATCTTCTGACAAGGGAGTGATCCAGGACCACCAATGTACCTATCACAAAGCTTCCAGCCTCCCACAACATAAGAAAATGGAAAAATTTGTCTACTTTCTAAAAAAAAATAGATTTTTTTCCCCGCAAAATTTGCTTCAATGACCTCTCTGCATTTAGCAGTGTATTTTTGTCTGAATTAAAGGAGTGTTTATATTAGAACATTGCATGCATTTGTGGAAAAGATATTTCAGTATTGATAAATATTTACCATGATGGTATTTCTGTCTTCTCCAAACCACAGATGTTTTCCTTACTAAATGTGTCTGGTTTTCAGCTTTGAGCATTTTTTTCTCTGCTTTTTTTTCTGTACTAATACAATCATCCATCAAAACAGGAGTAAGACCCTGATCAGTGTCCTGGTATTTTTTTTCAACAGCCTTTGTTTTAAGTTCTTGAAATGTTTCCAGAGCAATCCTGAGGCCACTACCATTGCCTAAGAATTAACATGCTTGTTGTGGTCTCTGAAAATGTCAGCTATGTGCACTTTTTCATTATTATCTGAAATCATGCAGAGATCTGGACCTTGAAATACCCTAGGTCTTTTACTTTCCTCTTTCTCCTCCCCCCACTCCCAAGAGGCAGCTATTCATCTTCATTAGCCACTTCTGTTAGCTTGCTGCCAACTGAGACTAGAAAACTAGCTGCATCAGTCTTGCATGGCAATTCAGGAATTAGAATCCATAGTCCTTGGGTGCAGGAGGTTAATGCACTAATAAAGATTGTACCTTGATTAACCACATCATCTCAGCTTGCCCAAGCAAGGTTAGTTTTCAGACAGTTTGTTGTATCATATGGCTCACTGCATTCATCTAGAACCATAGCTTCTTAGCTAAGAAGAGATATTCATCTTTGTGACTAAAGGAGAAATTTTATCTTTTTTTTTCTCATTTCAGTGAAGAATATTTTTTAAAAATTAAAGAAATTGTCTAAATGCTGTCCTATGATTTACGTGTAAAGGGACACCTTCCTTTCCTAATAAGGGGGCGCAGGGGGTTTGTCCTAAACTCTGATATGAGAGAGCATGCCATGGGTTATACTCTAATTTACTTGTTTTTAGAATCAGACCACATTTCTTTTAGGTATCCATAACTTCTTCTAGACTTACAGGCTCATTTATTCCCCCCAAAAATGAATTAAAATCTGCAAGCCTCTCTGCTAAAGAATTATAATCATACAAATGAAGGACCTAAATAAGTCAGTTTGATAAGTAAGCAGCTGTAGCCTTCTTTCACATTTATCTGTCCTAGATTGCTGAACCTTGACTAAGTGTTGCAGGTTATTTTCAGGATGGTTCCACTAAATCAGAGATAACATATTCCAAACAGAAACTTATTGCACTGGCGTTTCTGATTTGCTGTAGAGTGAATTGATCCACAGATCACGTTGCAAATACTCATGATTTGGAATGGTTTAGTTCTGTAGATACCAAATATCTGGAGATTTAATGCTGAACACATTCTTTAGTGCTGCAGTCTGCAAAATCTCTTACTTTCTCCCTTTTCATGGGCCTAATTTCTCTTTTTTCCTTTCCTTCTTCCCAGCTCACGGGCATGTGTATACACACACACATACACACACACGCACAAATCCTGTTTCTATCAAGCAGTTTCTGCTGATGACCATCTGTGCATGTCTGAAGAACCAAGCACAACAAAAGTGACACAGTCACAAGCTACACAATTACCTTTATTTCTTTGCTTAGAACAAAAAAAAAATATTCCTTGACAGGCACTTGCCCCTGGATTGTCATGTATCTTTGGAAGTTATACCAATGAAGCCTATTGAAAGGAATTCATATTTCAGAAAGCAGCAGAGCATTTGGAGAGTCTTGGGACTGGTGCCAAAGGGGAAATGTGGTAGAATGTGTTTGCAGCAGATTGCTAGGAAAAAAGTTACTCCTTGAAATCATTTTAGCAGGAGTAGGAGAGCCAGAAGAACTGACTGAGGTTCAGTGCTGAACTGGCACCCAGCTCAGTGTCCTTACTGCCATTTCAGCACCATGATAGGCAGCTAACAGTAGTTCCCTTATTTCATCCTTCAGTTAGTGGGTGAAACCATGTGTGCCACTTACCTCAAGTTTAGGAAGCATTTTATATCATACATGACAAATATTACCTATAAATTAAAACCCACCCAAATGAGTGAAGATAAGTAAAACAGAAAACAACAGAAGCTGGAAAATGACAAGATATTTTGTTGGGTGGTGATGGTTCTGAATAATGTTATCAAAAGGATAATGACCAGTAAGAGATGCTCAAATGGAAAGTAGAAAATTATCAGTTGCTCATAGGAAACTATGGGGCTTATGAGGAAGTAGAAAAAGAGTTCTAAGTATGGATAAGTAACATCATAAAGAAACAAGAGGAAACAGCTTTATCTTTCCATTTTATAGGCACATATTTGAGGTTTGGGTTAGAGAAGTTGCAGCAATAACAGATACTACAGGAACCAATTTTGAAAAAAGAAAATTGGCTTTTCACATGATAGGAACCTTACCACAGTGAAATACTGTCAGCTTCAACACAGTCTCCAAAAGTTTCAGTGTCTGACTCTTTGCTTTGGATATTTGACACTAAAATCATAGCCATGTTGTCAGCTAGTGACAATGTAGCTTCCTTGAAATGAATGGGATATTTGCCAACTGACAGCAGTTAAAAAGAGAGACTCCTGTGCTAAAAAAAAAAAAAAAAAAAAAAAAAAGAAAATATAATATTGTGAAGACAGAAAAGATACTAGATTAGAGGTTCTCAAACTGCATCTTGTGATCACTTGCTAAAGGGTCTTGGAAAGCTCTGCATTACCTTTGCATGGCCTTGACTTCCAGCTGAATAAATACATCTAATGCTTCCCTAAAATCTGCATTTCAGTGTAGGTAACTACAAAAACAGATCCTCTCCAGTCTGCCTGAGCTAACCAGCAGAGTATTTGCAAAGGAAAATTGTGTCTCACAAATCTCCTGTAATTCCTGTGACATGTCAGTTGAGCAGTGGATGAAGTTGAGTCAGATAAAATAACTTTCAAAAGGTGTTTGACAGAGTCCTTTATGAGGTGCCACAAATATTTCTTAAATCATCCTGTGTAGAAAGACAAAATATTAGGAATCAAAAATCAGCTAGGTGAGCACAAGCAGAGAGGAGGATTAAACAGTCAGTTTTCTTAATGACCCAATGATAAGTTCTGGTTTCGGCACCAAGTGAACAGCAAGATTATACATGTGGCAAGACTTTAAATCTAGAAGCTACCCATCTCCCTACTTATTATTAATTACGATTTTTCTGAATCAGTTCAACCATTCCCGGTATCATGTGCCACACAGCAAGATTGATGACACTAGATAAATAGCATTGCCTTAAGTCTAGAATGAATACTATTTTTTACCTCTGCATGGTGCTTCTCCTGAAAAATTATCTACAAGCTAGGGTTAAAAGCCCCAAACAAAACACTGCCAAGCAGTCATTAATCCCCAAGAAATGTCTGGTTACTTAATTGTTGCTGCGGAAACTGAAGTTGGAGCAAGGATATGCAATACTATAGATTTCTTTATTTGAAGGTTTTCCCTTCAGTGAGAAGAAAAGCCAAGTTGGCATGTTGAGTAAGATTAACTAGGCTTGGACCTTTATAGCTTGTAAAACTGGACATTTATGTATGACTGCTGAAAACTGATTTACTACAGGTAGAGACGAGTAAAGTTGCGGAGTTGTAGAGTTACAGTACGCATGTGAATGAGACGTGCCATCACCACCAGCACCACAGAGATGTCAGTGCAAAACAACATCACTGTGACCCTCACAAGGAGAAATGTGTGTTATGAAACGAAGAGAGGGTGTCTGAGCTGCTCCTGGGACTTGTGCATCTGGCTGCAGGAGGAGGGGGGCAGTCACTGTCATCTCAAACAATCTGTCCTGCAGTTGGGCACATGTGCTCATCCACATATATGTTATAAGCAGCCTGGTCAGGGCTTCCTTCTTTGATCTAGAAGTCTTTGTTTTCCCCACTTCTGGACCCCAAATGTCTTCTCAGTACTTTCTTTTGTTGACATTGTTCAGGACTTTAGGATTAAGTTAGTCAAGTTTGAAGAAGACTATAAATTGGTTTTAAATTAGACCATTGTCTTGTAGTGGCTGGAACATTTTCTGGTGCCAGGTGTTTCTGACTTATTTTTTGTTTGATTTATGCTGAAAAAGACCCTGTTTTTTTTCTCTTTTTAATTTTAAAAACCTTTTGAGTCAATCAATGTTCTAACACCAATTTGAAGGTGCTAAGGCTCTTAAATACATTTAAGTTTTCATCAGTCCTTTTCAAACAGTTTTCAGTCCAGCAGGTGCCTTATGCCAGTACTGCCAATCCCAAACTCCAAAGACAGGCAAATTACCTGAGAAAAGAAGATGTACATGAAAGTTCATTTTACAATAAAAGTTGAGTCCTTTCTGTTTAGTTAGTTAAATAGTTGCCATTTAGGCTTGCATTTTCAGACATTTCACACCATGTACCAAAAAAAACTTGATATAATCATATGTCACTACTAGTGTTTTGAATCTGTCTCAAATATCTTCAGCTAGAGTCTAAAATCCCAAGACTTGGCACACTTGAATAGATTCTGGATTTGTTTCTGCTTGTTCTTGCATGGTGTTGACATTTGCTGGACACCTAAATTCTTTCTCCTGATTTTTGAGGCTCTGTTCTTGGCAGCCAGAAGGAGACTCTGCACATAGTTTAATGTTTCTATTTAGAAAAATATTATACTACATTTAAATCCTACCACTCCTCAGTGGTGACAGCCTGTAGTTTGGGATACTTTTCATTGTGGCTTTCCGATTATTTTTTCTAATTTTATTTAATTTTATAGTTGTCTGAATTTCAAAGGGTAGAGATAAATAAACAATACAATCACAACTCAATGTGTTATTCTAGTAAATTCACATTCAGATATTCATTATAATGGCAATTATTAACCTTGGCAGATATCAGTGGTTTTACTAAATCTTTGTGTCAGAAAGGGTTACATCCAATTTAAATTATGTAGAAAGCTTTATTATATACCACAACTGAAAGTAAAAAAAGGAGAAGAGGAGCTAGCTGAAAAAAAAAAAAGACTATTAAGGCTATTTTTCATTGAAGTGGGGATGAGAAATATTGTTGGAGAAAAGAAGAAATGAAAGATTTTGACATGTCAAAAAAAAGGTCACCCTTATTTTTAATCAACCCTCTGGTCCTTTCACTGGATGAAGGCATCATTGTCAGACTTGGGCAAGCAAGGTGGGAGGAAAGAGCTCTGCTGCTGTAACAGATTGTTTTGTGCTGGCACAGAGCAGACTCCTCAGGAGATGTGTCCCTGAAGGTGACAGTGGGGTCACCAGCTGTACAACCTGGAAGAACTGCTTCTTGAGCAAATGGCAGTCATAAGCACTGAATAGAATATTTCACAAGTAGGATAACTTTGGGTCAAAGCCACCAGATGTTCCCAGTCTGTCTGCCCCCATTCTTCAATTGACAGAGATAACATAAAGCATTGTCCTACAGAAGAAAGGGACACATAGTCATTCCCATGTGGTTTTTTGGGCTCAGCACCTCAACTTGTAGGGCAGGACACTTTGGTTGGGAACAGGGTTTTTCTGGTGGAAATACCTTTAGTCTATATACACAACATTTCCCACAGAGTAAATGGTCCTGTAAGGGAAAAGCAAGGAAAGCAGGTATGAAAGTGATACCTTTTTACATGACAGGGTTAAACATCCACATTGCAAATCTCCATTTTGTCAATTTATTGTCATACACCTTTACTATTGGGATATTTCTTAATACATAATTTCTTAATCTTTTACAAACAGTAGCACATGTGCCAGGTACTTGTAGCAAACAGCAATCTGATTGCCTGTGTTTTTTGCTGCCTGAGTTTTAAGAAGTTACTGTATATTAAAAATTGCTATATACTGTTATTGCTGGCACTTATCAGATAAGGAAGTCATAAGATGAATGATCTGCCTCAAAGAAGTGAAAAGCAAAGCAATTCTGATACTGAAACTGCAAACCAGATGATGCTCTGATTAGAGGCACGCATGTAGATTGCAGAAGTATAATAAATCATGTAACTTTTTAGCTTCAAATAAAATAAAAGAATGCAATTTTTATTAGGAAATAAACTGTTTATCAAGAATGCTTTAAAAGTGACATTTATTGCTAATAAACTGTGTTGAAAGGGCTGGTCCTTTCATTGGCAGAACAGCCAGAGACTTTCCACTATGTAAAAAATGCAGCAGCTCAGTCCATGCTGCGTCGGGAAGCAGTTCCATCAGCACTAATGAAGGATGGGCAAGAGACTCACACACCCCTTTTTTCAAACAAGAAAATTTTCTTTTCTCTTTAGAAAGGAGTGAGTCATGGAAATATAACTCCAGTTTTATTTTGGGACTGATTGTGGATCTCTGCATGGCTCCTTGAAATATCACTGAGAAACAACTCCACAGTCAGCTAATGGTAGCAAAACCCAGCAAAGCATCTGCCAGGCAGACTCCACAGTCAGAAATCCCCCTGCTTAGGCAGGATGTTATTTTCTCTTCAGTTCTTCTAATGTATGGGCCAGCTTTCAGGGTTGTCATGCTTGGCTCTATTTCTCATATTAATTCTCTTAAGTTACTGTGTACCAAATATTGTGGCTGTTGGTGCTGAACATGTCAAAAAAGAAATCTGTCCCTTAACATCCTGCACTAGAGAGGAACAAACTTCTTGTCTGAAGTGTTTCATTTATCTCTCCCCAAAAGCAGCCTTGCTTTGGAGACCAACTCATTTAGACTTGAATCATAACAGTATTGAACGTGTGCCTACCTGCTACCTGAAGCTGGGTCAAGGATGACTGCATAAAAGTCAGGTCAAGCTGCATCTGTCTCTTAGGTATGAAAAAATGTCCCTCCAGACAAAACAGGGAGGAGAAAAAGATGGTGTGCAGCACACCTCGTTTAGGGCTTGCCACATATCTGTGTCCTGCAAGGCACAAACACGTTGGAGTTAGGAACTTATTCAACTCCTTTACAATGATAAAGGCAATTTTAGGAATTAACTGCTAGCAAGTGGTAAGCATTTACCATTCTGACTTTGTGAAATCTATTTTGTGATTAGTCCACTGTGTGTACCCCATTACTTGGTCATGAACTGAAATTTCTGTTCCCATCTACAAAAGAATGTTCTGTTAGTCTCACCAGCCCAAATACATTGTGTGATTGAACTGTATTGCAGATTGTCAGAAAAATCAAACTACTTGCACTTAAGATGTATTATCTATTCAGGAAAATGAGAGTGTGCTTAAGAACTGCTCTCAAGAGTCTGTAAAAATCATTGTAGCTCATGTTTTGTCTAGATTATATGAAAACTGGGCATTTCCTAGAAGCTGCAGTAACTTAAATATTCCACGACCCAGGCACTCTTGCTACTGATATGCTATCCTTGTCTCCTTTTCCACTGACTTTCTCAATGCATTTTGCTCAACAATACTGTTTTTCAGGAGATGACCCATTCATGGCCTCCGCCACTGTCAGCTATTCACACACCAGGAAAGGCAGAACAAAGCAAGTTTCCCTTCCCAAACAAGGTAAGACATTCCGCATCGTGTACAAACATTCCTCCTGCACCACACAATATGTCCTGCATAAGCCCTGACAAAGTGTGTGAGGTCTCTGGGCTGAGATTGATGCTGTGCTGATGATCTGCATGTGTGTGTGCCAGTATTCCCTGTCTTTTCCCTTCTTACAGCCTCAGCAGGGCTACAGTCTGCATCTCTTGGGAGTAGAATTGATGGTGTGGGGGTCATGGGTTCCTCACAGCAAGGTAAAACCGCAGGTGTATCTGGTGGGATGTTCAGATGGGGTGGCTTCTGCTGAGGCTCCTGATTGACACCTTAGGGCACAGACAGCTGTGGACAGTCAGGGAGCTCCTCCTTGCAGCCACTGCTCCTGTGTCATTTGGCTTCACCAGCTGAGATTTGTGTCGAAACCTTTGAGGTCTGAGCGGGCCTTCACTAGTACACTGGCCTCTAGTTGGGCCTGAGGACTGGGCACACATCTCCTGCCACCAGCCTGGCTTCAAAGGGGCAGCTTTGCTAGAGAGGCAGTCAGCCCAGTGCTGACATACTCAGAGGGGCCACAGAAGCATTTGCCATGGAAATATTTGATCCCCCAAGAGACCAAAGCCACTAGTCCTGCTGATGGTCCTTTAAAACCAGCCCCACTATAGGATGTGTCCCAGGGAGAATGCAGTGCAGCATGGTAAAGCTCATCAGCACAAGCTTGGGGAAACCACATTATTTATACATGGTAAGTCAGGAGGCAATGAAATCAGCTATCTTGTGCAAGAGCCAATAAATTTCACATTGTATCACCATATACTGTTTAGATGTCACAAGCGTATTTCATGCAGTGTTCAAGCTTGAAAGATGGTATTGATGCTGTTTATAGTCTTTCTCCTGTTAAAGCAAGCTCGTTTGGCAACTTTTAAGTCCATTCTGCAAAATTTAGTTTAGGGAATAATTATAACTACAAAGCCAAGAAAACTTCATTTGCCTACAGTAAAACAGCTTTTCTGTGGATGAGAGTGTCATGATTTTGAAGTATCAGGGGTGTAAACCAAAATATCTCTGGCATGTTATGAAAGAAAAAGAAGGAAATAACTCACTATTTGCTTGAAGGCAGACAACTGATTGAAGATGGTAGGCGGGCCAGAGGCTTGTTAAGTTAGAGTAAGTCCTGTAGGAGATAGGTGGATCAGCAGCTTACAAGCAGGTGAAGTGCCACATAGGGATGACAAAGTGAAGTGGTGCTTGCAGCGCTGCAGTTTCTGCCACAATTACCACCACACGGTGCGCTTGTGTGACACGTGTGCAGATGTGCACGGGCAAGGCGTGCGCCTGTCAGCGGATCTGTGTGGCCATCGGGAATCCACTTCCTCACAACTAAATGCATTGTGATAAATATAGGAATAGGAGAACCGCAGAGCAGAGAGCAAAGATATGTGAATAATGGTTGATATTGACTTTCTCATCTTCTCTCTGCCTGTTCATCCATCTCTCTGGGAAATTTTCTATTATTTTGAATTGCAGAGCCATTTCAGAGATCTACCATTCATTTTTAAAGATCCTTTTCAAGGCGGTTTCCTTTTCTCTTGCCAAAGTAGAATTTCCATTTTTTTTAAGCTTAGGATGGACAAGATTTCATCTAGTAACATATGAGCATACTTTTGTACCTATAATAACATCACAACTGTATTGTGGCCTGGGTGGTCTGCATGGTCAGAAATGAGAGTGCTTTGTGTGTGAGATGTGAAAGAAGTACCTTAAAAAACTCACCAGAATCCTGGAACAATCCTGTATTACTGGCCATAGATTATGTTAATTTTAGACACCACTTCTATTTTAAAATATTTTAAAATAATTAAAAGCTGTTCTGTGGCTTAACGTTAGTCTGTACTGTTACCGACTTTAGAAAGCATCTGCTTTTCAGGCTCCAAAATACAAAAAATGGTTTCCCAGTTTTTCAAATGTGTTTTTCAAACCTTCATAAACTAGCTATTGCTTTTCACAAAGCACAGAGTAAAATCTTTATTGGACCTCATAGGGAATGTCTCCATAGCTCTTAGAAAGCTTTCCCACAGGTAATCCATGTAGTTATCCCTACTTTTTAAAACCTGAGGGCTACACCAAACTGTTGTGGATCGCACATTATTCAGATAAATGGTTCTGTCAGTTAAGTAGTGACCAAAGCCAGTAAAGACTGAAAGGCTAAATTCTGGGCAACAGCTTCATCTCTTAGTTCCAAGTCATGCATGGTAACATGAATTGCTCTTCAGTCTTAATAGCAGTGTTAAGACATCAGTTCAATTCATTTGCAAAGACTCTTCCAGCAAGAGAAGCAAGTAGGCTACACTTGCTTTTAACAGAAGACAGTTCCCAAATATTAAGATATTCATCATTTTGGGAATGGGAAAAAGAGAAGCTTGTAGGACTCCTGCCCTGTTACAAGGATGCAAATCATAACTATGTTTCTGTCCATAAAAAACTGAGTGTCAGCATCATTAGTTCGCATTCACGCCACACTGCTTTTAACCTGCAATTCAAGTAATTAGCTATCTGACAGCTTGAAACTTGAAATTTATTAATTAGGCTATTAAAGTTGCAAAGGCCACAGCAGCTATAGCTAGAGTGGTTTTGAAATCAGTCTAGTAATAAAAGCTAAATATCTGAGATTTATATATCACAAATATAACAGAATTGCACATTTGAAACTGCACATGTGGCTGTATCAATCAATATAACTAAATGCTCATTTGATGGAGGGGATGGATGTGCATATGCTGTACTTCTATATGAAATCAGGCCTCATTAACATGGGAGGTCTGCATTGATTCACAAGAATGAGAGGAGAGTCTGAGTCACATGCGACACGTGGCAGTGCCCAGTAGGTTTCCAAATACTGCACTGCTGGAGGAGCACTGTTAGAGAGCTGTCCTTTATGTAATGGAGGGCATAAAGTTACATTTCATCCTTAACTTTGAATTTTCTTTCTCTCTGGAATTAATTTGTACTCTTGAATTTACTAGGAAGGGGCAATGACAGTCTCTTTACTTCTTGTTTTTCAAAGCTTGAGGATAATTGAATGAATGTGTGATGTGACACAAATGTGATGTGTGTGTGCTTTTCTTTCTCAGCCACGCTTTGTTATGTACAAATGATCAGGCATTTCTTGATTGTAATTTTATTAAAAGCATCTTAATAAATAAACTTTAAATGAATAATTAAATTTGTAAATAAGAGCTCACTTGATGCTTGTGTGGATGAGCTTTCATGTTCAAGTATTAATTCTCTTGTGCAGGAAAAAATGCTGTTAATTCTGCTGCATGCTTTGCTCTCTTTCTTCATTTTTACTGTGATTTTATGTCTTGATAGTTTGATCAGGTGTTTGATTTCTAGTTATGTGTATATGATATTATGGGATCAGCCATCATTTTGTTATTTGGGAATTAATTTAGCCACTCCAGGAGAACTGGTTTCTTGTCACAAGGCTATTGGGTGATTATTCTCAGCAGATGCTAAGTTGTCATACTGATCTTGTTCTTTACAAGCTCAATTCATTTGCTTTTCCCTTTCTTATTGATTTTAACAAGCTGGAGGAAATACACTGGACAATAATCTTCAGAAATTAAGACTTCACCTTCTTTTTAAAGTTACATTCTTTTTTCCTCCATTAGTAAGACCATTCTATATTTCTCTATGAGATATTTTTACTAGCCTTTGGCAGAGGCAAAATACTGTGCTCAGCAGTTAAAGGGGATGGTGCATTCTTCCTGAGGTTAATGAAAAGGTAAAAGAGTGAGCAAGATCCTTGTTTAGAAGTTTCAAACACTTTTACAAATATGAGGATATTTCCTTCAAAATTACTGCATTTCCCTGAACTTTTCTGGGTAGATAAATTCTCTGTTTTGGAAACTGAACATGCTCTAAAAGCCTACTTTTATTGGGAGTGTGGTTGGCTACAAGAATAGCATTTAAATTCAGTTGTACATACCAGTACATCACTGCTGCAAGCTGATCTTGACTTTTTAAGATTACATTCAGTCACCAGAAAAAAACAGGCTTTAATCTCTCTTCATCAGAAACATTCACAAAAAGCTGATGCAATTTGTCAAAAGTACACAATTTCAAACTACTGAGAAATTATTCTTGGCATGTGAAACATGGTACAGATCTTTTCATATTACAGTAGAAGGTAGAAACTATTGGGGCGTGCCCAAAAATTTGACGTCTCACATTACAGGTATGTAGGATGGAAGTGAGTTGCAGATGTGTATTATAGTATTGAAATTACAGATCAAAGCCATGCAGTCTGGACAGCCTTGACTCCAGAGCAAATTGTGCAGATCGAGGGATTCTGATCAGCCGAGCCCTCAAGACGCCAGGGTCTGCTGTCCAGCCAGCCTCTGTTTAGAGGGCCCAAGAAGCTCTTGGGACCCCAAGCCCCTGAGGAATTCTCCTCATTGTCTCAGCAGCACAATCTCAGCCCAACCAAGTTGGAGCATCCTCAGCTCTCTGGGGACTTGCAGTTCCTCTTTCCATGAGCTGTGTGTTTGGCTCATCCCTCAGCCTCTGTGAACCAGGGATCTGGTGCAGTGCCCAGTTCCTCACTGAAAATGACTGCATGTGTTCCTGTGGGTGCCTGGCTTCTCTGAGCAGTCTTAACTGCAGTTGTAGCAGCAGCATGGATGTGAGGTGGTATTCCTGTGTGTGTCTGGGTTATTCAGAAGCAGTTACATACAGGATACTTTTCCTGCTGCGTCCGTGGCAAAGTATTCTTTTTTCCCTTAATTTAAATATCTTTTTGTTATGGTTTATATTTGTATTCATAGCCTTCTTTTATATTTTATGAATGCAAACAAATTCTCTGAGTAAAAATCAGTGAGCGAACATTTGCACTTGAGGAAAAAATGGTCTGATTTATTGCACCACATTCACAGATATTGCTGTTGTCATACAAGGTCAACCTTGTAATCTCAGGGACCCAGAACTAGTCTGTATTTTCATTCTCTGATGCTGTCAGTGTCAACATGTGAAAAGACCAGCTGTGCTACTACCTCAGGGATCCAATGGTCCATGAAACAATATTGGCCTTCCCTCTGTCTTCTCATCTGAACTTGTAGAAGATGATAGACGAGTTTTGGCTGATCAATACATGAATAGTGAGCAGGAGAGTCGTAATTGCTAAACAAGGAATTGCACCATTAAAGGGTTGTTGTGAAATAAGTTTACAATCTTAAGAATTAATGGATTTTCCAAGAAATATTGGACTTATTCTTGTAATTGAAAATTAGTTTGAAACCAAATGGACAATCATCAGTGCTGTTTGTACTGTTAAGGTAATGTCCAAGCAAGTATTGCAGCAAAAAAATTGCTGAAAAAATAATACACCTTCCCTTTTTTCTGTTATTACTGTAGGAGTCACAACAGGGATCCACAGGACACAGCAATACAAGTAAGTACCAACTCATTTTCTGGCTTCATTGGGTGGAGGGGTAGACAATGACTTTGAAAAAGAAGTGATTGATGAAGTAAGGGATCAGTAGCAGACTGGGACAGCACAGAGCCTCAGCAGGCAATACTCAGCTATGGACGAATATGGAGAACTGAAGAGTGACCATCAAAATGTCAGCTCTTTTGGTGGCCTGGGAAGAACAAAAAGTATTCATTTCATTATCACTGTTCCATTATGTAAATGAGAAAGACTGAAAGGGCAAAAGAGTGGTTTTTTTGGAAAGCCAGAAAAGAGATGACCTAATTGCACAGCCAGATCCAGACTGCCAGAAAATTCTGCAAGAAAACTTGTTATCATTTATCTTTCATACTCAGTGGTATATTTTTTGGCCATTGCACAGTACTAAGCTGCATAAATCTTGCCAAAGTAACACTAGATAATGTTTCAAAGACCCTATGGCCGTGAGTCTTTCTGGCTAGCAGTGTGGGTAGGGGAGTGATATGTGTTTGTGTGGCTCCTGCTCAGGGCTTTCCAGCAGACTCCAGTTTGCAAATCATGGCACAGATCAGTAGCACTTTAATTACACATTTAGCTATGGTAAAAAACTTAGCAGCTGTATTAAACAGGAAGATTGAATTGTTCTGCAAAACGAAATATTAATCCTCTCCCTTGACACCTCTGATGGTTGTTGATGTTGTCTTGTATATTAAAAATACATGATTCTATCCTGCTCTCCACATAAAATCATCACAACCAAAAGAATTATTTTGCTAGCTTCCTGACCTGTCAGCCAACACAGAGCCCTGTTTGCAAATTGCAGGGCTGTGACTGAAGATGAAAAATGCCCTGAGCTGGTAGCTAGGTCTTTGAAAAGGTCTGGTCACCCACTGCGTGAAGGAAAAGACATCCAGAGACACAAGACTGGGAGATGTAGGCTTTTTAAACGGTGTGGCTCTTCGCTGGGGGAAGGTCAGCATGAGGAGGACAATGTTGTGAAGAAACATGCAGTGGTGTCACTTAATTGCTGGCATTGGTTTGATATTGCTGTGAGTACCAGCACTAAGGAAATAATAAAAGGCAAAGGGTATGAGGTTCTGTCAGAAAATAATGAATAGAGTAATGAGAGAAAGAAGCACTAAAGAACCATAATAGAGAGGGCTATGCAAACACAGGCAGAGGCACAAGCATGACAAACACACTGGCTGAGCTGAGGGCTTTGCAATGACATCAGAGGCCACAGTTTTTGGCCAGCTTTGGTCCTAGCTGAGTATTTCCTTCTTCCAACACTTGAACAAAATTGGTTGTTCTGCAGATTTAATGAAACCTGCTTTCCTGTGTATTACAAAATTGATCCTATGACCTTACAACTTCTCCCTGCTTCTTACTCCCATGGTCTCCTACCCCACTTCAATTCCAAGTCCCCCATCCCTCCCACACCCCAATACCTCCAGCTTCTCATCTCCTCATTCATCCTGCTCAGCAAAATCTGCAGCTGGTCAGAAGCTACACTTGGTACTGCCTAGCTCATGGCACCCAAATCAAAGAACAGCTGGACCCATGCAGAAATATTTTCTTCATTGGTGGCAAAAGTTAGGGTCACTGTCGGACACCCAGGCACTTTTCCTAGTATCACAGAGAGAGTTTGACTACTTCTGAGAGCTGTATCCATGAGAATTCCTGTTGAGGTGCTGGAATAAGACATCAGATATAGTACAGTTAGAATGAGACATAGACTTTACCAGTCCTGTATGTCATACTCAAAGGAAATTTGGGACAAAATGATTCAGATGTGTGGTGGGGTGACCCTGACTGAACACCATGTGCCCACCAAAGCTGCTCTATTAGTCTCCTGGACACAGGAGAGAAAATACGACAAAAGGATCATAGGTAGAGATAAAAACAGGGAGACATCGCTCACCAGTTACTGTCATAAGCAAAACAGACTCAACTTGAGGAAATAATTTAACTTATTACCAATCAAATCAGAATAGGACAATGAGAAATAAAATCAGATCTTAAAAGCACCTTCTCCTCTCCCATCTCTTCATCCTGGGCTCAACTCCACTTCCAAATTCTCTACCTCCTCCCCACGAGCAGTGCAGGGGACAAAGGAATGGGTGCTGTAGTCAGTTAATCACACCTTGTCTCTGACACTCCTTCCTCCTCAGGTAGAGGACCCCTTACACTCTTCCCTGCTCCAGTGTGCGGTCCCTCCCACAGGAGACAGTCCTTCATGAACTTCTCACCAGCCCTTCCCAAAGGCTTTGGTTCTTCATAAACTGCTCCAGCATGGGTCCCCTGCACAGGGTGCAGTTCTTCAGGAACAGGCTGCTCCAGCGTGGGTCCCACATAGGGTCACAAGTCCTGCCAGCAAACCTGCTCCAGTGTGGGCTTCTCTCTTCATGAGTCCAGGGGTCCTGCCAGGAAATACTAGCAAATTACTCTGTGGGAAAGAAATCTAATGGTCAATGTATTGTGTTATCCAAGTGCACATCTTCAGAGTCCAAATTAGCTGGTTTTTCCCATTGCACCCTGACTTCTTTGGAGTGGCTCTTGAGCCTGTCATTTGCAATGGTTTTACTGCAGCTGCCAACATTGTCTTTCTCATGGATAGCATTTGAATTTCTGTCATCCTTCCCCCACAAGGAAATCAAAGCATTTAAAAACTCATAATAGCTGAAATTATACTACTCCATCACAATAAATATCATTTATCCTTGTTACCCAGAAAGGGAAACCTAATCTGGTTGAGTGATTCACCAAAATTCTAGCTAAGAGAAGAGAACTCCTTTACTGGCCACCCACTATTCAACAGGGAAATCCTACAAAAGTTCAGTTGAACTTTATTTTGAAATTTGAGAAATCTGGACATGTCTTCTGCTTGTATCTAAAAAGGTTAGGAAAGAAGTTGCATGAGATGAGGTAGGAACTAGCAAAGACCTCCCAGTTCTGTGGCTAAGGATCTGTGGACTGATGGTTTCCACTGTATGTTTTCTGCATGCACCCACTGACACACACACACACACACGCCCCTGTTTCAGGAGACATACACGGTGCTTAGCATCTGAAACAAAGTGTGCTAACAGCAATCCCATAGCAAGGTGGGTAGCTTGTTCTTCGTGGCTAAGAAAAACAAAGGTTGGCACAAATTTGCCCATAAGAAGAAGTCAAAACTAGTGAAGGTTTAGCAGTTCAGCAAATGCCAGCCTCCCACAATGGTACCTGCATGCATTTGACAGGTTACGTGAAAAAATCAAAAGCAAATCTTAGTTTGGCCAAGAGTGAGTGTAAAACAGCGAAGTTGTTGTAACATGCCCTTATCCAAAAATATTATCTGTACCATATCTGTGGCATTCAGCTATGCTTAGGCTATACACATTTGTAAAATTTCTAAGATTCTGTCAAGTAAGAATGAAGTTGGTAAGAACTGATAATGCATTAATGGCCAGATTTTCTACTCTAATATGCTGGACTGATGCATTTCTACCATCTGTACAGGCTTCGTCCTTCCTCTCCACACAGAAGTATGCTAAGTGACAATTAGCATAAAAGCAGCTACAAATGCTTACTGTAGGGTAATCCATTAATATCCAGTTTGGCTAAATCATAGAGATTCCATTTCCTCACAGTACGTATGCTCTTTCCCTTGTTGCTGCATTAACATACACTGCTGAAAGTAGAACTGATGTGAACTCTCCTGGCAAAGCACTCAGGAATCCATATTCTCTCTCACACTCAAACAAACCAGTGTTCATGGTAATAATTCATCACTTAGAAAAGACCCAAGTTACAAATAGAGAATCTTTGAATATATGCCAACTGTTACTGTTGGTTTCTTGTTCCAAATTACCATAATGCAGATGAGCTCCAGGGCTCCAGGCTCCGGAAGGGTGACAAACGTATATAGAAGCAACAGCTTCCTGGCCAGCAAGTTTACCATCTGGATATACTTTCTGAGGTCTCTGCTGAAAGTGAAGAGTGACCTAGAGATTATGGAGTGGATGTATTCCATCCTGTGTGGATGCCCTGTTCATGCCTAAATTTTAGGTGCCTTTAGCTGTCCTCTTACCATGAATGCTGAGCTTCCCTAGAGGTCCATGAAGGCACTGGTGGTTTTGATGTCATCCAGAGCTTTCCCCATCCCGTTCAATGAAGTTTAGGCACCTCAGCTGAGTAGACACAAACCCTAGAGAGGAGGATGAGATCTAAAAGCACTGTGTCAAGGTGTTTTTGACACCCAGAACTTCCACTACAAGGCAGCTACTTACAGAAAGTCACTGCCTAGAGTGTCTTTCAGCTTCCTCCTGTACAGCAGTGGAAGAACACTGGTAGCAGAATCCTGCCTGTTCTGAAGGCAACAGCAGGTTTTCCAGAGGTGTCCTTACAGCTGTTGCTCTATGGAAACTGAGGGCAAGGACTTCGTCAGCAGCAAATGGATGGTGTGTGATGCTCATATGCATGGACTAGGTCGGGGCTGATCCAAAACCCACTCAACTCATGCTGCTCATTTGCAGTGTGTCAGGCAACACCAAAACAGCCTGAACAAAATATGTATTTCTTGCATTTTTTTCAGAAGGAATAGGTGGATTTTGGCTTAACACAGCTCATTAAAAGGTAATGGAGAAAAACACGTCCATCAGTAAACCAGTCACATTCAACCTCTGCGCCTCCTTGTCTGCTAGACAACATAAACTCATGTGTAGACAGCTATTAGCATCCAGCGACACACAAGAGGAGCAGCATCTGCACAGTCACTAGGCCCAGAATTCAAGTTCAAGGTGATTCAAGTGGAGTAGCATACCTTCTAAATCCATGGTACAGCTACACAGAAATCTTACACTGGAGCACAGCTCTGTCTGGTTACTCAGAGAACATTAATTACAGCAAACATCAGCCTTACTGTTTTCTGGCAGGGGGGATAGAAAGGAGGGAGAAGGAGTTGGCCTGACTCGGCAGAAGCAGTACCGCCCCATCTGCCAGCAGCCTGCCTCCCACTGTCCGTGCTGTGTAACTGTGTTGGGCAGATACGTTAGTTCGGACCCAAGATGGGGATCATCACAAGCCAGCATGCCAGGACCCATATGAGTCATAAGGAAATGTGAAGAGGCATCCCTTGGGCCTCTGATGCTTCTCAAGCATTTGGGTACTTGACTTCTCCTGGCACTGCGTGGCTAAGCTAGCATAGCAAAGAAGGCTTCTCCAGCCCCCACTCACAGAAGCTAAAGATCAAATCCTTAATCTGTCAAAATTAATGTGAGCCAAAATATCCATTGGCAGAACTGCGCCCTGATCGCTGCCTCAGTCTCCTGCTGATGCTATTTTGCTTTGTATGAAATAATTACTCTTCCTGGAGCAGGGTTTTGGAGCAAGTGCGTGTTGTA
Organism: Aphelocoma coerulescens; assembly: GCF_041296385.1. Lineage (NCBI taxonomy): Eukaryota > Metazoa > Chordata > Aves > Passeriformes > Corvidae > Aphelocoma > Aphelocoma coerulescens. Next base: position 31,403,409 of record NC_091013.1, read on the forward strand.
TGGAGTACACTCTCAGCAGCAGAGCTCTAGGGTCCTAGAGAAATCCTTTCAGTTGCTCCAGGGTCTGCTGTCCCTGCTGAAGCCTGTGTCCTCTAAGCATCTCCTCTTGCAGAGTTTCTCTGCCTGACATTTCCGGAGCATGTGTCAGTGACAAGAAGAGTCAAGTCAGGATTGACCCCCGGCTTGCAAATGCTCCCGCAGTGCCCCTGCAGCCCTGTGGCTGCCTCCACAGCTGTCTGTGTGTGTGGCAGGAGTGGTCAGTGTTAGCAATGAATAAAGCATTGATGTGTCACATCTGAGCAGTTTCCATACTGACCCATTTCTGATGTCATTTTCTTCTTCTCTTTTAAAGGGAAAAGTGATGTAGAGCCAAAGACCCCAGAGAAAAGCGCAACCCATACATCGTAAGTCACATTTGTGTTTAAGATTGGAGGAGGCAGCTGTGTTTTTATCAGATTTGTTGGGCAAAATAGAATTTGTTTGTTTTCATTAAGATAAAGCTCTTTCACTGATGCTTTTCGTAAAACGGCTTTTTAGATAATGACTAAACATTAATTATTCCTAGAACTTCTGCATGCTAGTAAGTCAGCGATCTTTGCAAGTGAAATGGCTCCATATCACGCTGAATAGATATGAGATTATTTTTGTGGTTGTGCAAGGCTGGCCTTTAGAACCTTACTTCAACATTACCTTAATGCTGCTGGAGTTTGTCACACTTGCTAAAAAACATCATGTCACATATGCCTTTGATGTACTGATGTAATTTTAAAAGACTGCAGTCTGCAGCTTCACCTCTGAATTACTTGAAATCCAATTACAGTTATCTCTGGTCTCTCACGATTTTGTTGATGTTTTTGAATTAACAAAAGAAGTCAAGAAATAGATAGGAACGGGCACTTGTAATATATCAGTGTTCACCTTCACTTTAGTGCAACAATAGAAGCTTTTACCGTTTTTTACTCTAGTATACAAAGGACTGAATTGTTTTGCCAACATAAACCAGTCTATGAAACAGATGGGCTGCAAGTTAAAAAAATTTTAAAAATAGCATCAGTCTCCCAAACTCAGCGAAATAAGTGAATTCTTTTAATAACTGGTAGGCAGGAGCATTATGAATTTCTGCAAAACCATTCACCTCTTTAATCCCATTTGAGAGAGGGAAGTTCTTGTAACAGTCAGTCATGTGAATTTTAGAGTGCATCTGGCCCATAATTTATGTTTTCTGATTCCTGTTATTTAAATTCAGAGCATTATATCATGTAAATCTCACAAGGTGTCACCATTTGTTACATGGCCAAAAGTAGTCACAGAAGGAGGTACAATAACAGTGATTTATTGTGGGACGTTTTGATTTCTGCTGCAAATACGCATTAAAAATCCTCTGGAAATTAATCTAGAAGAAGATTTGACATGGTGTAAGAAATGACTTGTCCTGCAGATTGTGTTGTGGAATGTAATTATAGTGTGCAAGCACATTCAGACAAACTTATTAAATGAATTAAGCATTAGCAACCTTATGCCTTCTGATAGTATGATTGCTGGGAACGTTTAATAGAATGATTTCAATAATTATCATTTTTTAAAATAATATTGCAATAAAGACCAAAAGAAGAAGGGTTTTAATGCCATCTGGAGGTATTTTGGAGAAATGAACACTTTTTTTTTGCTGATATTTAGTAATATGCAAAATGTAAGCCATTCTCCAAACTGTTTTTTTCTACTTAGTATTTTATTGATGAGGAATGTTCCTTTCTTCTTCTTCATTGGATTAAAATCCTGTAAGAGTTCTGAACCAACAATAGTGGTATCTCTGAAGCCAAAATATGGGTTCAGAGGTACACCCCAATATGGTTATGGATTGGATTTGAGACTTCCTACAGGGTTATATAGTGTGTCAGAATCTCGTTAGGTGTGAAAGGTTCCCTGCCTAATAAGAGATGTTGGTACAACCTTCTGAACTGGGCTGTCTACTAGATACAGTATATTTATAATTCTTACCTTTAAATTGTTACTATATTCTAAGGCTACCCCACAGCATACATGGATTCCCAGAACAATTTTTAGAGGCAGAAGCAACTGGTTACTGTTGATAAATCAGTGCGTTCAGCAGCCAGAGGCCCCTCCAGTTGGAGAAATTCCATGGAAATGGAGGCAGGGGTAAAAAGAGGAGATGAGAAGAAGGGAACCAACAAGTGCTGTGTCAAAAGAGAAGGAAGAAAGTGAGAGGGATACAGTTAAGAAGCAGAAAAAGGAGTTGCGAACATCAAGTTTTCAGAAAGAGATACAAAACTGAGAACAGTAGAAGAGAAAACCAGAGATCAAAAACTGAAGACAAATAAAAGCCACTAGCAAACTAAAGGTGTTCGTGTTACTCAATAGAGGGCTGGATCTGTGAGTGCTAGTGAAGGAAAGTAACTCACGCTGATACATAGACACACACCAATGTCGCAGTTCTCTTTATGCTACCCTGCTGTTGGCCTTTCCTGGGTTTCTTCTCTTTTCCACCATCTCCTAGGACAGCTTTTTACCCCTGGTATCTCAGGCAAATACAAACTTTCTCTGCTCTTTTGGGGCTGTAGCAACTCACACCTGTGTACACAATGCACAGCCAGGAGAACCTGCAGTGCGCACCTGCACATGGATGTGTGAGCCTGTGTGCCTGGTCTGTCTGCAGATGGATGTTCTCTTCCTTGACGCACGTGGAGAAGACCATGCCTGGGCAAGAGCTCCAGCAGTGCCCAGCTGGGAGCTGCAGAGGTGTGCAAGGGGCACGAATGCTGCCAGTGGTCCCTGTGGGTTAAAAGGCTGCACCCTCTTGCGAGGTGTCACTCCCTTCAGAGTGTCAAAGGAGCCCAGTTGGCATCTCCTGGCAGGGGTGATAAAAAGAACCAATACTGATGTAGGAGAGAGATGGCGCGTTCAGGCCTGACAAGGAGGAACTGGATGCATCTCACTGTGAATCAGCGTTTCCCTGTGAAAATGGAACAAACAGCAACAAAAAAAAAAAACACTAAGTCATGTTTGCCTAGAGGAAAATAACAGAAAATATGGGGAGGAGTAAATTAATGTTTTTTCCTTGAAAATGTCTTTTTTATTTTCCTCAGGCATGTTACAAGCCTCACACTCTAGCCAAGCTTATATGATTCAATGGCTGTTAATTCAACCCCTGGTGCAGATATACTACCTCCATCCAAACATTATTTATGCAGCTTCAAAGGACAGGTTGATTACCCTCCTGAATCAGACAGGGAGGCATTTGTGAACCAAGCATTAACATGACATCTCCCCTCACGATAATCCTTGTGCCTTGCTCCAGGTCCTCAAAAACAAACATAACCCTGAGACCTGGAGCCCCAGGACCAGAGGTGCTATCTGTAACCTCTGAGAGTACAGAAAGAGAGACTGCAGGATGCATAGTGGTCTGTTCAGAGGGTTTGGGTACAGTAATCATTTGGAATAGCATTATGCATAGGGGCTTTTCCTGTGTGTATTAACTCCCTAGATAGACTCATTACGACATAGCTCTCCGCTAATAATAATATTAAACATTAAAAAAATAGTATGCATTAGATGATGCATATTAATTGATGCAGCATCCTAATGAGGCAGATGAATAAGGGCATTTATTGCAGTGCTAAGGATAATGGAGATGGATTTAGGAGAATGAGACTGATGCAAAAGCGGGAAGGAAATCTAAGCTGTAACATTTTGCACGGTATTCCTATGGCTTTCACCACCTTGGCATTCACAATAATCACCTGAGCTGGCACTGAAGAATTGCAATAAAAGGTGCAAACAATACCAAAGTGTTAAGCTGTCTGGAGTCTTCCCCGGTTGATTCATGTTCCTTGTAATTGAATGCTTTTAAAGCCATGAGAATTCTGTATTTGAAGGGGGTTTGTTGTTGTACACAATATATATAGCTCTCTATGGGTCATATGGTTACAGCTTCACTGAGCATTTCCAAACTTTTGGGACTGATAGAAATATCCAGTGATTTTTTTGTTCTTTTGGTTTTGTGATCAGAGGGTCAATTTTCAAGGGTCAGAAAACTTCCACAAATTTTGTTAAAAACACCTAATTTTTATTAAAATTCTTTCCCCCCCCCCGGTTTTACCACCTCTAGTCTGGAGGGCTGCATCTAGACATGGGTATGGATGAAGGAATAGGGGTCTTTGGTTCTTTAATATTTGCAGTTATAGGATTTTAGTCTTTCTTTGGCAAATCTGTTTGTCCTTTCAGTAAGCCTCAGACTGTTGCAATTAGAACTTTTTATTTTAGAAAACTTCTGTGCAAGGCAAACTGATTGCAACCAATTCACATGTTTCAGAGTACCTTGCAGGGCCAAAGAAACTCCTCCCTGAGCTAGGAGTCTGGGGTCTTCCATCCTCCCACGTGCAAAACGTGACAATAATTTAAAAATGGTGCAAATACACAAAGTGCTCAGCGTGACTCCCCTCTTGGAATGACTTTCAATGTACTGTCTGTTGTGATGTTCTTCAGCACCTTTGTGTTTGTAAATGATTTTCAGTTCAGACTACCCAAGGTTAATCATGCCTGACTGTGATTCACTGCTATGCATTTACCTCGACATTTCTAGTGCACTTACTTAATGATATCAGAGCTAGCAACTAGATACCTCAGTGCTGTCTCTTTATTAACCCTCCCACAATTGCTTTCATGCTGAGCTGCTCCAGATTTTTCCCTCCCTTTTTACAAGAGAATTAACCAAGATTGAGGGGGGCTTTTATAATTTATGGCAGTTATGCAGGTTTTGTCCTTTGCTAATACTCTCTGAGAATCACAGCGATCACAGTGTGTGTGTGCATGTGTGTGTGTGTGTGTTGGCTTGTTTGCTTTTGCCAGGCAGAAATAGATGTTGGCTCTGTTCCTTCCCTGTACTGGTCCCCAGCATCACTTGCAGAATGGTTTGCTCAGGGTGATCTTCGTTAACAGCACTAAAGTCAGCAGCTTCTAAGCTGTCCATTTGCAGACATTAGTGCTACAGTTTCTTGCCCGTCCAACACCTGCTCATCATTCTCACCACCCTGATTCTCCTTCAGGAAGGAAACATCATGTTTGAGCAACATCACTGTTGTTCTTGCTTGATGTGACACACGTTTGTATTGGCATGAGCATCGCATGTTGATTATTTCTTCCTCTCTTCTGTCTTGCCCCTTGTGTGTTCAGAGCGGCTTACAGATTATTCAACAGCCAAAATCCCCTGCTGGTTCCCCCTTCTGCAGTGGTAAGACTGAGGCAGGGGGGTTACAAGGTGTCTGCAGAGAACAGAGGGAACCAGTCTCAAATGCAGGCAATCAGTTTGAGCAAGTGCTGCCAGCTCACCATCCAGCTCTTAGCCCCCGGGGAGCTTGTCCTCTCACATCTGGCTGACCTGTAGTCTTGACCTTAAGTCTCTCAGGCAACAATTGCAACCTGCTGGGACTTTTGGAGTTGGAAGAGTAGCCTTAATCCCACCTCACTTCATTGAAAGGTCTGGTGCAAGTTATTTTAAGCTTGGACTTCCCCCAGCTAAAATAGTTAGACCACCATGAGAACTATCTCATTAATATTTGTACAAAGTGTTGAAAAATGTAATGTTCTGTAAAAAAAGCTGAGGATTACTCACCCAGAAAAGTAAAGGAAATGGGCAGTAGTTTCAGTTTTCAAAGACAGACTTGGGTAGTAAGTGGTGAATGTCCTGAGGAGTGCCACATGTAGGGAGAAAGGGAGAGGAGAAGCTGCTGCCTTTCCCAGATGCCTGCAGACCTGATGATCAGTGGCAGCTCCTGCCCCATCACCACTCTCCCATCCTCTCCCCAGAATTTCAGTCTTGGGGCAGGGGTCACAAAATTTAAATTAGAAGGATTTGGCTTTAGTCTTGCTGAACTGGAGAGAGAGATGGCAAATAGAGAAGGGACAAAGCATGCAAGCTGCAGAGGAAAAAACCCTCCAGCAGTGCATCTTCAATATCCTTCTCTTTGTTTGCCAAAAGGACCATGATGGATCAAGTCAATTGAACCAGAAAATAGCTAACAGATGGGTCTGGAGGACAATGGAAGGGGTGAAATCCATGCTAGTGAGGAAGCTGGTTCCAAAAAAAAGGGCTGCACGAACTTTTAGGGGATATAATCCGCTTTTTAGCTTTCAGATTAAGATACTGGGGCAACTTCCTAATCTTTCACAGTTCAGCTTGTGGGCATGCTAGATGGCAAGGACATCTGCAGCAGACACGTCAGCCAGTGATTTGGTGAAAACTCTTTTAGTAACTCCATGGGCTCTATGCAGGGCTATCCTGGAGTATATGAATCTGCTCATGAGCCACAGATGACCCTACTTTGCTGAGAAGCATAACTTCCAAAGGGTGGTAGCTAATATGAAATGGCATCCTTTATGTATTTGTTTGTTTGTTTGTTTCTAAAAACATCAATATGTCAATGGCTTTTAATGTATATCTGTGATGTTTTTGAGAGAAGTCTTGCAGACCATGAAAAAAAAAAAAGAAAGAAAGAAAACAACCCCTTACTATGATGAATGAAGGCAGTGTTTTTCAGAGTGATGGAGGTCTTTAAAACTGCAGAAGTGAAAGTCTAGTGTTTATCCATGAACTAAGTCTCTGGCAGAAGAAGAAGGCTGGCTTCATTGCACTCTTCCACCTGTTTACTCGAGCCTCAGCTTGCAGAGCTAACCCCTAACACTGCCAGATTCTCACTCTGCTCAGCCAGTCCAGCAAGGGCAGCTAAAATTTTAAAACCCCCTCCTCTGCTCTCAAATTTCCATGAAAAAGTTCTTTTTTTCTGCCCCTTCCCCTGAAATATTACCCTTAGCCCATGTACAGAGTGTTTCTCTGTGTGTTAAATATATAGACTGTAAAAAATGTAATTCTACCATAACTTCCCACTCCCAGAAACAAAGAGATTTCACCTGTGGGATGCATCAGAGCCGCTGTGGTATTGTCACAATGCTGATGTGAACCTTTCCTGCAAATTCCTAACCTTTTCTGAGCACAGATTTTTCGAGTTTACAGAGAACAATGCAGCTGATAGTTCACAAAAAAACCCTATTGTAAGTTGATACCAAGAAGTCTATTTTCTTCAAATGCTATAAGGGCATTTTCTTGGAAGACATTTGCTCTCACAGATCTTGACTGAATCTGTCTTTAAGGTTTACAAAGTTAAGGAGAAAGAATAAATTTGAACTATTGGTCTTTTTTTTTTTTGCCATGTAAAATATATAGACACACAGCAGTCAAAGTTGATACAAGTAAAAATAATCTTTAAATAGCACCTAAAGTCATATAAAAAAGATGTCAAATGCATGATCTCCCTGAAAGAAGATGAGTTGCAGCTGATTTGTTTGGTTTAGAAAGAAAACATATGGAAACCCAATCTGACCCTAATTGCAGCTGTGGTTTTCCTGGGACAAAATTGAGCTTCTGTTGATTTCAAGTCAGACCAAAAAAAGCGTTATCTGAGATGTCAACAGAAACAGGGATAGATGAACACTAAATAAAAGTACTACTGAGGTCCAGGGAAGTTTTGTTTGACTTAGATGGGGTGAGAAAGGGCTTTCACTGTCCTATTTTTAAATGCTATCCCTCTCTTTTACCAGATATAGCAAATGGCTTGCATTAACCACCTTTATGGCTCAGTGCAGAGTTTTATTTATAAAGTACCCTTGATACAGGTCCTCTTGTGTAGCACCTTCACCTTTACTACCTACCTGTACTCTGCACACTGTAGGGAAAAATAATTAGCTGCAGGAAGCTGCCCTCGTTTTGATGCCACCCTTGGCTCAAAGCTGAAGGGGAAAGTAGTTTTATGCAGGAGAAACCTCCACAAAACAGCAGCTTTTGTCCCATTGGAAAACTTACTATAATGAAGAGCATTATTTCTAATTTTACACCAAGTAAAAAAAAGCTTCTGTATCACCAGTGTTCATTGAATGCCATTTAGAATAAAGCTGGCTAACTTAACTGGGTGAAATATCATCATGCTTGAGGAAATGTTTTCCTGTATTACACTGAAAGCATATTATTTTTCTCTTAAGTACTGTTTTCCTTGGACTTTGTCATTTGTAAGCGACTAATTAGGAACTTTGTATGTATTATGTATTAGCTCGGAATACAGTGGTTAAAGAGGGGTTGCCAGGAAAATCAGGAGATGCAAGTACCTGGGAAGAAGTCTGTTTCATTGGCAATGCCTCCAGGAAGGCAGACACCATCGACCCCACTCTGTATTTTTTCTCTGAAGAAAATGATGAATGGAAGCTCAGCGTCTCGCACGTTGGAGTCGCGGTGTGCGTGGTGGTGGTTTTTGCTGGGCTAAAATTCCTGGTTGCCAGGGTAACACATTTTGGAAATTCTCTACCCTGGGCTAAAGCTGCTGCAACTTGAAACCCGCTGTAGCTGATGCTTGGCGGGGGCACCACCGCTGCTGGGTGTGGGGGGCTGCTGGCTTTGCCCAGGGGGTTGGGGCGGGCAAACAAAACAAAATGGGTCCAAAAGAAGAGAAAGGCGATTGGGAGCATTGGATACTTCCAGGATGTCATAAGCTGATTCTTTTCTCCACACCATGTCCCATCAGCTAAAAGATGGGGGGGTTACCTCACCTCAGGGCTGAATTTGTGGGTGATGGGAAGAAGAGAGGTGTGTGTGCGCCTGGAGGGTGGGGAGAGGAGGAGGGTGAGAGGGGAAGAAAGAGAGATACAGGGTTCTGGCCACCTGCCAAGAAAAATAACTAACATTTTGCAAAAGAGAAATCCTAAGACTGAGGTCATAGTATGGAAAAAGTCTGTTTCACAGACTCTTGAGCCTGAATACAGGCCAAGTTTTTTAGTTTTTTTTTTCCCCTAAATGCAGGCATCCTATTAACATTTGAACACTAAAGCTCGTCCAGGAATGGAAAGATTTTGGAATCTGAAGTGCCTTAGATTTCTGCTTTATTGGTACACAGATACAATTTTTTAATAACAAGAAAGTGAGATTCTGAATGAGAAGCTGCCTCATTTTGCTGTAAACTTATTTTATGACTATGAAGAACAAATAAAAGGAGTCTAAAGAAGCGCCTGTTTCTCCCACAGAGTGACCAACTCGAAAAAAAGAGACATTTCAAGCTTGGTGGACAACTTTTTATTTGCCATGCAAAATACAAAAAGATACTGAAACCTGAAATGATGATGAATTTTCCTGTGTGGAAAAGTCCGACTGTTCAGCCATGAATAGCTATGATTTTTTTAAACCTTTATAGTGGCAGGCTGGCAGTTTCATGACAAATTACTTTTCATACCTAACTAAACAAATTATTGAAGTTCTTCTGCCTTAATCTTTGGATTTGGATTAAAAGTCAGAGTGCGGATATTTTTTAACTGGGGAAAAAGCAACCCTTTGGATTTGTTAGGATGTTATTGCAAGCAAGTTTTCTGGTCTTTGATTTGCTAAGCTACAACTGGAGTCTGCCTTCCTCAGGGTAAGAATACTTCCACATTATCATTTCACCTGTGGTATTTTAAGAGGGAGAATATTATATCTCAGCATGTATCTTGGCTTTTTGCATTCTGTTCTTTGTTTAGCATGCAGACAAGCTTCATCTCCCAAAAGAGATGTGGAATATATTTATCGGCAATTTAGATAGATAGATTTGACAAGCAAGCAGGGTGACACACCAAAGCTATCAAAGCTGGAGATGAATCAGGACAAAGGTTTGGATGAGGTGTATTGTTCCTGAGATTCAAAAGGATTATACTTACTGATCGTTCCAAAATCAGGGCAACTGTACCACTGACTTACAAAGATAAAAGCTTAGTTTTTCCAAAGGGAAAAAAAAAAAACAACCACATGGTTTGATTGGCCCACAGACCTTTTATGGCAAAATAGTGCAATTACAGCTGGCATTTCTGCATGCTGATTTTTATTAGTTTTGTAAGATATTTTGTCAGGATTCATTTGTGCTGATTCCCCCTTTCATGGCATAAACTGTAAGCAATTGTCGCTAGAGAAAAGGAGTCACTTGACATTTTTCTTCAGAGACACACTCCAGGAGGTGTGATAGATCAGGTAGACTAAATTAAAACAGAACTGATCTGTTACCTGATAAACATGTGAACTTACCATATATTTAATTGTATTAGAATTTAGTGCAGTTATGGGTAAAAATCCTGTACATTCACCATCAGCTTTCCTACTATCAAACCAAACAGACAAATCAGCACAAATAATACCTTGAAAGTATTTAATAGCACAATACAGACAAAGAATGAGAAAATTGCCCTTTTGTACTTGGTTTGATGACCAATTTTGTGGCATTTAGGTAGGCATAGAAGGGGACTTCTGTTCTGAAGTCCCCCAGGGAGATGAGGCAGGCTTCCAGATGTGCGTCCTGTCCTGATGTAGTTCAGATGGAGGCCAAATACAGCAAAGAGCAAGGAAAAGGTCTGGGGCCGGGAACCCCAGAACATCATTGACATAACCTCAAAAACAGTTTTTCATTGCTCTGGTCTATACTGGTTTTAACTGTTGGTCTTAAGAAACAATTCAGGTCCTTGCTCATGTAAAATCCACATTTTATTTATAACTTATACAAAAAATGTAGTATGAGACATAAACTTTAATACTTGTAATAACTGTAAGCAACAGCAATTTCTATACACTTCTGTGGAAGAAACGATGAAGGCTTTTGCCACAAACTGTTAAAAAAATCGGGGTTTTCCTCTGTCACACAGGAAGATTTTGATCTCATAAATAATTATAGACAAACATGATCTCTTCTAGCAGGACTTCTTTCAGTATTAATGTTTAAAAGACTGAGAATTCCTGTGGGTACCTAGATTTCTGCTTGTGCTGTGCTGCCCATCTCCAGTTCAGTTAAAAAGTATTTGCCTGGGAGCAGCAGGCTTTACTGTGAGCAGCCTCAGTAAAGTGGGATGACTTGCATGTGTTCAAAAAAGGGCTTGCTACAAAGTGACTGCACATGGAACGAGCAAGAGAAAAAAAGAGGAACCTGTGTTTGTCAGAGTGGAGGTCTGCTTCTCCTCAACATCCCTCACAGCTGCCATGAGCACACTGAGCATCGCGTCCCGCAGCGCAGTGATCCCAGCACAGCTCCGCTGGGTGAGCGGTCCAGCTCCGAGGCCAGGAGACACACGGTCAACTTAGGAGGGATGTCCTGTCCTCCCCTGAAGAGTTTTACTCTTGAAGGCTTTGTATTCAAGAGAAAGAAACCTCTCCCTGAGCCTTTTACATGGATTTCATTACTGTCTGGGAATGGCTGGCCAATGCCACTCTTCAGCAGGCATGCTCTGGTAAGGAGCCCTGCAGCACCCACAGCAGCATCCTGTGACTGATGCTGAGTAGGCAGGAATCAGGGACCAGATTTCCAGCTCTGAAGCCTGGGAGACAGTGGAATAAAGAGAGAAGGGGGAAGATCAGAGGTATGGTAACAGAAGACTTTCATCCAGGATTTTAGGAGTTTCATTACTGTATGTAACACATAAGACAGAACAAATATCAAGACATACAAAATACAAAAACAATGAGAGGAGGGCAGAAAGTTGGATGCTAAAGGTAAGATTTGTAGAAGGACCTATAATACTGATATTATTCCAAATTTGTATATATTTCTCTCAGGCAAAAGTAGGTGGATGACTTAATAACCATTATCTCCAGGCCCTGTGAAAAGATTATATAAAGCAACAGCCCTCCTTCTAAAATTATTTTGATTTATCTTTATCTAACAGAAATGGCCAAATATCTGTTTAGCATGATCCCATTTGGCCCAATGACATTCCAGAGCTATGAATTCACTATGAGAAGAACAACTCTTTCTGTGCACTGAAGAACATAAAAGCCTGGGTGCCTAGCTGGAAAGCAAATACCTCCTGCTCAAGCCGGTTATGTTTTTCTACTTGAGCAAAATTAAAATCTCATCTTACTGCTTTGCATGCACTTGTCATCCACTCAGATTTTTATTCAAATAGATCTCTGGTTCTTTTCAAAGAATGTCTTCTGTATGAGTTGCATTAGCTTTAAAGACTCACCAAGAACAGCACGGTCCAGGCTGACACTCTCCCATCAGAGAAGGAACTGTATGAATCTTATCCTGCAATTCTGCAGCTCAGTTAATTAAGTATTTGATGTCCTAAGAAGCTGCTGCCTCCCAAAGCCAAGGAGAGGAAGCCAGACCCTGTTTCCATCTTTGGCCACCAGACACAGTGACGTTCAGAGACTTTCCACCCATCACACCATGTTACACAACTCTTCCCCTCTCCCCAGCCCACAGTGTTGATGAAATTAAGTAGCATGAAAAATTAACCCCACTGTTGTTGTAATGCAGCTGGGTAATGTGTGGCCTCATTTGCTGCTACAGGAGAATACGTGTTTGATGCTTTGGTAGTGTGGCTCTGTGGATGGGGCAGAGGGGACCCCAGTAGAACAAACCTGGGTAACAGCCCCACATCCCTGCCCAGTCTCCAGGTACTCCTGGGCCCCCTAGGCCCAATGCACAGGATGATTTCTGATTTCTTTCCCAGTCTTGTTACTTGCTGTCCATCCTCTGCCATCCACCACTTCTGCTTTTTTTCCCTTCATTTTCTTTCTTGCTGCACCCTCTCTGCTGTTTTCCCACCATCCCATCCCTGGTTTTGCCAGGATTCATCACCTGCAGCCTCATTTCTTACTGTTTTTCACCTCTGTGGGTCCTCCCCTTTTCTACTTCTGCCCCACAAAACATGTCTCCATGTCTCCTGAAAAACAGAAAAGAAATAAAGAGCTATATGTAACACAGGATACAAAAAATACACCCACAGTAGCTCAGGTTTCTGGATTAGTGCATGTCATCATTTGCCTCCTTTCCCCCTTGATTCTTCCATCATGTCATCTCTGCTTCATGGTAAAGACTAACTTTTAACTCCTTTGTCAGGTGCCCAGGTATTGCTCCAATCTTCCTTTAGGGCACATAGATTTCCATTACTTCTCTTTTAAGAATCACACAAGAAAAAGAAAATAAAAAGAGAGACAGAGAGATTAATATGGAAAAAAGTTTTACTTAGCTATAAAATGTTTTCCTTTTATAACTTTAGGCATGATTGACAGATAGGTTTATTTAATCAAATTGCCTTTTCTGACAGTGTATTATTTAATGAGGGAGTTCTTTTTTTTGATTGCATAGGAAATGTGGAAGCATCTGAGAATTTCTAATGTGCTATTTACTCATCCATTATGTTGGGAATCAGTATAATTTCAATGTCAGCAGTGGAATTAATAACCATAACTGTTAGCTGTCACAGAATGATCTATTTGGGGATTTTCTCAGCAAACCAGGATATAACCCCCATCCTTACACCACAGAAGGAAGTTTTAAAAAATAAGTCAAATTTGAACATGTTTTTGTTTTGATTATCCCTTCCAGGCTGATGGTAAAGGCACATATTTTCAGGCTTTAATTCAGCATTGAGTCACTGATATGAAATCCTTTAGCAGCATGAATTATCCCTACTTTTTTTCCCCGATTTATTCACTCAGCTTCTCAAAAACTTCCATCAAGGATGTCTCCCCATTTAAGTGCACCCCCCATTCCTTAAAAAAAAAAAAAAAACCAAAAACAAACAAAACCCAACAAAACAAACAAAAAAAACCACCCAAAAAAAACCCCCAACAAACAACAAACCAAAACCCTGACAGTTTAGTTTCCAGAGATAAGAAAAAAAACCCTTTTTGGCAGTAGTGTTAATTTGGGCTGACTTTGGTCTGGTTTTGGTGTTGTACTTCACTGTTGGACAAACAGGCCTCCCTGTGTGAGAGCCAGGGAGAGCCTGAGCAGACAAATGGAATTACACAAGGGAGGCAGACAGGGCCCAGATCTGGTTCTACTCTCTTTAGGTTATGTGCAGCCTCACATGAGTAAATAACTGATAAATGAATAAAACCTTTCAACTGATACATTTGATAAGTTCCAAGACTTTTTACATGATTCCAAAGTAAGGGCAGTAACTGTTAAATTAATTGCTTTTTAAATAAAACACATAAGAGAAATTTTTAAATCCTTCATTGTTCCTAAAAGTGTTTTAGTGCCTCATTAATTCTTGATTAGCCTGGTTGTTAAGAGGCCATTATTATGTGGTAATAAGGTGTAGGAAATTACCTCTAGGACTATAGTCATGTCACACAGACCTGCTATAGTTAGCACCTCATCAGGTGCAAATCAGACCAAGTGCAAATGGTGTAAATCAGGGCTACCCCGCCTGGTGGTGGGGCTCATGTTGGTGGTCCTGTGTGATGGGCTGTTTGCTGAGATGAGGCGAGTCCTCTGGGGTTGAGAAGTCCTGACAAAATATAATCCTCTCAGCAGCCTCCTGTCCTTCAAGGGCTTGCCAGTCTTGCCTTTGGCAGAACAGAAAAACTGCTATAAAACAGTGGAATAAAATTACTTTGCAATTACATTCATTTAAGTAATTTCAAATATGCCTGAAGCTAGTGCAGATGAAAGTTCACTCTTGGCTGTATGATTTCTAAGGCAGAGTCAGAGGAGATTTGGTGCCAGTCCAACAGAATATCCCCAAACTAATGACCTCTTCAGGTTATTAGTATTTCTTTTGAACACACAACTCCCCTCAAAGCCTGCTACAAACATTGGTAAAGCTAATAGTTATTAGACTTTTACAAATAGGAAAATGAGCCTTGGGGGCTATTGTGATGCAACATTAATCAGCATCTAAAGAAAAGACATATTTCTATGTCCCAGTCTGCATGTATTTATTTTTCAGTTTGTATTATGATTTTTTCCCCCTAAATCTCTTTGAGGCTGATGATCTGATGCTCACAGTATACAGCTCCCATTCATTACCTGTACAGGGGGCTAATGTGATACAGCAGCATCACCACCTTTGAAGAGCTCTGAAGATGCTCACAGTTGAAACCACAAAGTGAGTTCTCGCTAGCACTTTCCTCCTTATTCCTTCCTTGGTTTCAATCTTTGCACAGCAGATGAAGTACAGTCCTCAGAGGAGGGAGAGCAGCTCAGGACCAGTGTGGCCACAAGTGCACAGGAGTGATGCCCTGCAGGGTGTGCCAGTGCCTGCTCCCTGACCTCTTGCTGTTGGGTGTCAG
Source organism: Aphelocoma coerulescens (assembly GCF_041296385.1). NCBI lineage: Eukaryota > Metazoa > Chordata > Aves > Passeriformes > Corvidae > Aphelocoma > Aphelocoma coerulescens. Next base: position 31,418,509 of record NC_091013.1, read on the forward strand.
AGGGCATTCACACCTCGGGAGCGGTGTCCAAGCAAAGATGCAAGAGGCTCATCTTGTGCCTGAACCCCCAAAATGCGGCCGTGGTCTGGGTTTCGGTCTTAAATATCCATGTTTGTTGTTAAATAGCTAGGCACTCATTTCTGTGTGCTTTCACCCACATCTTCAACATTGTCAAGCCCTGGTGTGGTTTCTTGGGCCATGTGTGACAGTGTCCCTTGCCCCAGCCCTGAGTACCATCCCAGAACTCCTCCGGGACTGACCCTGAGCCATAAGCAGCTGGAGAAGGGCACCTCCTGTGTCTCCATTTAACCTTTTGTGAGCCTCAGAGTTGGGGCTGTGGGACAAAGTCTCTGTACTTGGTATTTCAGCTGCGTCAGAAGCCAAAGTAGCCCCAAGACCTGTGCACGGGTAGCTGCTGCAAGCCGTGGGCACCACTCCCCCTCATTTCCAAGCCACCAGACCCCAGAGCACCCTAGAAGGCGTGGCCATCCTTCCAAGCTAATTTTCACCCACCCCTTCTCGCAAAGGACACCTCTGAGTATGGCATTGGCTTGGGCTGATTTCAGGTGTGCGTGCTTGCCTGCCTGGTCACAGAGCCATGCTGGTGCTGAGCTGGGACAGACAGAAAGCCATACTGGCAGCAGACTCTCCCCAGCTGACAGGCAGGCAGGGACCATCACCACAGCTGCACTGGCATCCCATGCACAGACCCAGTGGTCCCAAGCAGGGGTGCAGAAGGCATCTATCTGCTGCTCCTTCACACATCTGCTGAAATGGGTTTTTAATATCTCGTGATAATAATTAGCAGCCCAATTGTCATGGCTGTTACAAGGATGGGGGGAAAACTCCACCAAAAAACAAGTATTTAAAGGGCACTTTTGAGTGCAGTTTCAGATCTCACAAAAACTAATGGAAGAAGCAATTACAGCCCAAACCAAAGACTTTTAGGGGTTAATAACTGCATGAGTGTAGCAGTAAAGAACGTCAAGAGTTAACAGTCCCAGCATGATAAAAGTTTATTTAATCCTACTCTATACAAGCAATATAACAAATCCTTGTTTGGAATGAATGATCTCTCACATGTAGCTTAAAATAATCAAATTTTGATTTAAAATACCAAAATGGGTCAAATATTACAGGTTTTTCTGGAAAAAATTGAAATTGTCCGGTCCAATTTTATTTTTCATTTGCAACATTTTACAGATTAATAAATGCATTCTTTACATAAAACCCTCTTGCTCTGTCTCAGGCAGGACTGCCTGTTTGCCAGAAAATTAGAGGTTCTCGAGTGTTGACATATTCTGCTCTGGTAGCTCTGCTGAGCTCTGATAGAAGAGATATTGTTATATGGAGAAAGATACTGTTTCGGCACCTCTTCACCTTCCCACCTCGTCTTTGGCTTTCTTTCCCTTAAGATTTTCTCCTAGTGCAGGCTCCAAAGATGAAGTAGAGAGTGAACAGCATAAGATGTTGGGTCATGGGTATATCTGAGGCAGTGCCTATGTCTTCCCAGCAGGACCTGGAGTTTCCTTCCCAGCTCATAATCTCACTGAACAGTGTATTGTGACTTTGTTTAAAAACAGCGAATCTCTTTGCCTCTAATCCTCTTTCTGAGTGACTGAGAACTATCATGGGTTTGCTTACTTCTGGTTTCATAGGGTGCTGGGAAATGTACCTACACAGAGATCTCTCACTAGAAAACAGTGCCATAGGATGAAGCCCAGTAACAAACTGGTACCTGTCTTGATAGGATGGGTCCTATTTCATACTAGTTAATGATCCTGGTAATGAGGAGAGTAAGTCCTCACGCTTTGGTGTTCAGTTAGATGGAAGAGTGGGAGAAAGTATCAATAAGAAAATTCTGACAGACCTTTTTTTATTCCTTGTTCTTCTTTGGCACCTCTTTAAATTGCAAATAAACTTGAAGCATTCAAGACATTTATAAAAGATGTAATGAGGGCTGTTTGCTGCATCTTTGGAGCAGGAAAAACCTTTCTGTAGTACACTGAAAAGTACACAATGATTTCTTTAGACTAATAAACACTCTGCTGGAGATAGTCTAAGGGTTTGTAGAACTTCTGGAAAGTTATTTACATATTTCAAAGCTCTTTATTGTCAGTCTCCTACATTTTGCCTACTTTATTTCTTATTTTTATCAGCCATCTCTGCTGTCGTCAGCACTAAAAGTGTTTAAGTGCCTGATATAACATGTACATCTGAAGTTTTTCCTTTTATCAGTAAAAATCATTTGCCTTGAAGGTAATACAGTGAGCTAAATTAATTGCTGATAAACTGGTTTTACTAGAGTGACACTGATGATAAAAGTAACTGGCCTAGTCACCCCAAGACAGCAACCCAATACATTTAGTTCAGGAGATCTACTTTTGACCATTAACAATGTTACTACTAAATTGAATTCTTCAAAAGTCATGTCATTCCTTGTATATATGACTTTTTGAACATATATTGCATAATACAGACACAATATTTGATCACAAACCAGTTGCAGTTGTACTAAATTAATGCATTATTATCTGTAGGGTTTATTCTTACTTAAATATCAAACAGATAATTATTCACAGCTCTGTCAATATTAACTCCTGCATATTTTATTTCCACACCCAAAAGTACTTCTGAAATAATAATGATTGCTTTGATTGGACTCAAGCTGACATCAAATAATAGCAAGTTAAGTGATGCTTAAAGCCATTTTTTCAAAGGTGGAGGCCATAGGCAGATGCTGTAGGAGCCCACGCAGAATTCTTTTCCTGGGAACTCAGTATCAGATAATCATAAATGTCAAACATACAAACCAAACAACCAGCTATATAATGGAGTAGATTTGAGCAAGTGGTCTTTCTTCCTATCTGATTTTGTAAAACAAACAAACAAACTAAACTAAAAAGCCAGCGACACAAATCCTCCATTTCAGTCACGTAACAATCTGAGAATCCGTCTCCTGTATGATTGGTTCATACCAGCTCTTGCTCACAACACCGCTAAGAATGTTTGCTTCTATTAATGGCAGTCTGGCAACTGATGACAAAAAAAAATATTTCACTGAAAGTTTCTATTAACTGCCAATGAGAGGGAAAAATTGAAAGAAGCTAGTAAGTATTGGGCACCCATATGAAACTCAAAACAAATCTAGGTTTAGAACTTTGCAAACTGAATTAAATTTGCTTCTGAATCAGCATGGGTAATTGATATTTTGTTTAATACAATAAACATCATATGGGGTAACTGAAAATAAAAATAGTTTTGTTAATTTTCTAAGTAAAATGAAAAAGAAATACATTCAGGGCTAATAATTTTATTTAGGTTACCTTACTCCTGAAAGTGCTTGGGCAGCCTTGTTTCAGTACTAGATACAAGCATATTTCAAAGTAATGTTTTTGAAAGAAGAAAAGGAAAGTACAGCATTTCAGAAATGTTGAAATCTATCATTTTACACAGAATTTAAACTTCTTTATTTATTTAGGGAAAAGCAGTGCTCAAATCTAGCAATTGCCAAGCATTTTGGCTGGTCCTCACACTGTTCTGAATGGCCAAACTATATGTTAGAAAATTCCCCTCAGCTCTAAATCCCTCATACAAGACTCTAGTTAGTCTTGTCCATACTTGAGCCTTTGCGAAAAATTATTGTTGACATTTTTCTCAAGACGATTCAACATTTCCAAAGATTTAGGATGGCAGAAAGCATTATCAGACATCATTTAGACTTCCAGATTATTCTTTTTTATGAGATGGTTGTGGTAGTTAGCAGCTGGGTGGTAGAAGTTGGCAATCAGAACACAATTGTGCCTAATTCATTTTTATACACTACTCCTATTAGTTAAAAAAGGATATTTCTTTGCAAGTGACATTACAACCTGACAGAATTTTTGACTGATTTTTTCTCAGAAACTGCCAGCATGGTACTGCCAGCATGCCAAGCTGGTGTCCGGAAGAAAATTTAAGAGCAGTGATAAAACGAAAGGAGAAAATAGAAGCCCTCCTTGCAAACAAGGGTTTGTAATAGATATTCTGACATGTTATGAATGATGAGGGATGGAAAATTCATAAGGTTGTGTGGAAGTGCAACACACACACTGAGCATAGATGACTGACCTATAACTCATAAGATAGTGTGTGTCGAGTGAGTTATGAGAGTTGTTCCCTGGTGTATATTTAAAAAGAGACATTAGAGAGGAGATATAGTGTGGTTTACTGTTTGAGAGCTAAATTCATAATTTTTTCCAAAGAGTGTTTTTAAGAAAAAATACTTTTTCTTTTTTTTTTTTTTAATACATATATATTGGAATCCAGGTGGTGTATTTCTGCACAGCACATCTGAATGCTGGGAATAAAACTCTTCTCTCTGAAGGAGAAGCCCTCAGCTGATTATTTTTGCTGTTGCTACGTCCAAATGAGATTATTTCAAATAAGAGGAATAGCCCATTTTGCACCCTAGAAGGGGTTATCTCAAAGTGAAGCAAGCAGGTCAGAAGCGCTTGGTGACATCAGGCCCCAGGGCAGCTGAGGGTCGGTGCCAGGAAGGCCCTGGCCAAGCCCATGCACACCTCAACGAGTGCAGTTTGAATTAATGGGACCCTATGAGTAACCATCCCTTCGCTGCTGCTCCATGGGAAGCAAAGGAATTATCTGACCACTGCAGATTGCATGTGTTTTCTTGCCCCAGCAGTGAACTTCATGGCCATAGGCTTGCTCCAGGTGCCAGTGCCAGCCTCCAGCTTCCCTGTCCCTGCAGAGCCTGTGCCCCATGTCCTGGCACTCCCTTAGCAGCTCCCTCTCTCCCTCCCTCCCTCAGCCCATCCTCAAGCAAACCTGAGAACTCCTGTATTTTTGTGGGACTGCTATCAGTTCAGAGATGTCTGCCTTGCTGAGATTATCTTTTCCTCTTTCAGCATCATATCAAAAGCAACATAGCAAAAGCAGAGAGGAGTCAGGAGAATACTATCTCTAACATGCTATCTGCTAGTAAGTTAAGCTTGGTAAGCTTGGTAACCCTGTTGGAAACACCCTGGCCATGGAGGCAGCTTCAGGAGCAGTGCTACCTCTCTCTCTGAGCCGAGCATGCAGGGTGCAGGTCTCATAAGGACCAGCAATCCGTTTGCGCCGTGGGGCAGAATCTGCCTGGTGTTTGGCAGAGAGCTTTGTTTTCCTTTTACAGTCTGCATCAGAAGGAAAAAAATGCATTTTTCCCTGTGCCTATCTTGGCTGAAAATGAAAGACTCTGAGAAATCTGCTCATGGGAGAGGTTTAAGCCCATTCCCACAGAGATTTGAGGGCTGGAAATTTTGACAAAAGTCACAATGGCCCCTGCATATTTAATGCACAGAACTCCCTACGGCTCATTCCTCAGCATCAAGTGATAGCACATCACCTTGGCCATACATGAGTTTCAGGTCTTTCTGCCTCTTGTTTCTTTGTTTTTTTCCCCTTCTTGCCACACACTGAATTAGTTACTTGACAATTTATTCTGACGTTGTATTATTCCAACAATAGTGGAATGTAATGGTGTGTAATTAGGAGCCGGAATATAACAGTGGTATGAAGATGATTTTGGCAGTGAGATTTTTTTAAATTAAAATGTCATTACTTGAAAAGTGTCATGCTGTTGCCCATTCCACTGTGTGAACAGTGTCCATGAATGAAAGGGATAACCCTCAGGGATGGATAGCACGATTTTCAGTCTCTTGCACTCCAGTTGGAGATTCTCCCAAGGCACTGCTCTTCCATAATATATGAACCTATAAGGGCACAATATATTTTAAAGTCACTGTAAGGTGTTGATTTTACAGTGAAACTCCTTCCACTTTTGAGGGGGTAGGGTTGTTTAGGGAGCTGTCTGTGTAACATCTGGAGTTGTGAGAAGTCTGTAGCACTACAGACCTGTCCATTTTTTATAGATTATCCTCGCACCCTATATCTTTAAATAAAATGGTATGCTTCCTTTCACAGCAGCCAACTGGATTCTTTTCTGTTTATTTGCTTGTTTTAATCATTTTTTCTCCATCTAGTCAAATAAACCTCTAAATTCAGTGTGTATGCTATGGAACTTCATCCAAAACTGTACTGTCTCCTTCCTGACAAGGCTGACAGAGAGTATAATCACTTGTATTGTCCAGAGTACTGTTTACATAAAGGAGCAATAAATACCTGTTGAAATTTTTACTGGAGGCCTCCCAGATGGATGGTTCATTTATTATTACAGACAGGGTTTCATTTACTTAGTTATTAAAAAAAGCAGGCCGCTACAGCCCATTTATAACTATATTAAAACTAAATGAAGCTATAACTATTGCAGACGGGACTGAGTAAAATACATTTAGTAACTTTCCAGGAAATGGCTAGGCAAAGTATTTGAAAGGAAATGCTGAAAACTTTGGGGGTCCTGGTGTGTCTCTCACAGATGTGCTTCTACTGGCTGGAGCTGCAGAGGAAATGGAAGAGGTATAGTTGCCCATATGTTCCTGTGCCATGTATATATTCAGCAATAGCCTCTCTGTATCAGCCAGTCAGCCATGTGCCTTTGGGAACTGTTCCTTTCCTCCTCTGGCCTTTCTTGACATGGAAAGCTCCAGCTCAGGATGTCAAATAAACTTCTTCTTTATCCCAGAGACAGAATATCAACTGAATATCGACTCCAGTTACAAGAGGGGATGAAGGTGCTCCATCAGCATCAATGTGGAAAGGAAAAGCAGGTTAATCAGGTGGATTCCAGAGGTCCTGGTTTGGAAGGTGTCACCAGAGGTCCAGCACAGACAGCTATGAAATTGGAGTGAAGGTTGTAGATGGTCTTTGTGGCACTTGTCTAGCACTGACAACTTTTCACCAGACATTCTCACCCCTCCTTTGAATAAAGATAAATTGGTCAGTGGATAGGAAGCATATGGTTGCCTGTGAACCAGACCATGATTTTATTACGTTCAAGCTAGACAAATAAAGGAAAGGCTGGTGTCCCAAAGCATAGAAATTGTTGACCAAAAATTGATGGGGTAGAAAAGCCTAGAAACAAGGAAGCTTGAAATTTTTTAAGCAGAGTTTGTTAGGTTAGCAAAAGGCTGCATTTCCACAATCAAGACAAAAAACAACTACTGAAAGTGGCTTCAGCTTCATTGGTCAAGTAAAAGTTGTAATTAGAAATGAAAAAGCAATCTGTGCAATAGACATGAAATTTAAAATATATGTTAATATGAATACATATACATGAAACATAGTCTGAAAAAGAAAATGTAAAATACTGGAAGATGGATAAAAGGAATGGACGATACTAGAGGAAAGCTCGAGGGCAATGAGAATATGGGGTTTCTTAAGGTACATGAAAACAACAATAATAAATTCTAGCAGTAGCCCCTTATTAGCTGGAAGTATTAAAGCTGTAATAATGTTGGAGTCAATAAATATGTTTTTCACATGAGAAAAAGCAGGTTTGCCTGTTAGACAGACAGGAAGCTGAACAGTGTCTAGAGACAATAAGTTATTTAAAATCAGCTACCCTAGACAGAAGTATCCATACACCTCAGATCTTCCATGTCACCATACAGACACTGGCTGGAAGACCACTGGCTAGCAAAATCTGAGGGTCATTTGTGATATACCTTAAAATGTGACTCCAGCATAAGGACAGATGCTTGTAGCACTTGGGATTAGGCAGCAAGTGATCATTTGTAAGGAAATAATCACTTGAGTACAAAATCAGATGCTGCACATTCAGCAGGGAGACTTAGCAGTGTCAGCTCTGTCTCAGAAACATTAAATTCCCCAAGATTTCTGTCACAATGGCTGACACAGAGGCAGTACTGCAGTTCATGCACTCTTACTTCATTTCACATTTGAAATGAGTATTTTTTAGGTGGCAGCATCAGCAATGGCTCAGAAATTAGAGGGAGAGCATTAGTAAATAACTGCTAATCACACCTAGAGAGGCTTAGGGGGTGCAGGAGCAGGGAGGCAAGAAATGGATTCTAAGATTGTGAGCAGCACATTCAAAACTTTTATTCCTCAAATGTATTTCCTCCTGTCACACAGAGCATGATTAGCCATGAAACTCTGGTAAGCCATCAGAGTGATTGGACTACTTAGGCGTGAGCTGCTGTCTTCCCTCTTTCTGAGTATTCATGCATTTTTTTGGTGGCTTCCTTGCTCAGAGAGTGGCCTCACAGGGGTTTGTTTCCTTGCTTTCCTGAATTTATCTCATTTTTAAGGAGGTACTCTGGATCCTTCTGCCCAAACATCATTCTCAGGAAGTGCTGTGATCTGTGGGGCACTTTCTCACCACCCTGCCAAGGAGCTGGAAAATTCAGGGTATGATTCAATTGCATTTGTTGTCCCTTTCGTTAAAGGGGAAAAACATCACCAGGGCAAACACAGTCACTCACTGGGGCAGCTGCTGCAGAAGAAACCTTATTTCAGCTTCTGCTCATAGGAGAGAGTGATGGCTGTATCCCTTGGAGAGGTCTGCCTTGCGTTTCTAATGAGACCATCAGTGTAATGGGAATTTAGCAGAACATTTAGCTGGTTTAAATGGTTTTGAAGAGTGGTGTAGACCAGCCTAGATGGATTCAAGCCAAGGACAGAAGACTTTTCCTTCAGAGTATCTATTTTTTATTGGAATTGCTAATTCTATTTCTATAGACTGAGTCCGTTTTTCAGGCATTTAAATTCTACACTCTGGAATTAAATCTCACATTGATATATAGGCTTCATTCCAGCATTAAGTGCATTAATATTTCACCAGCCTGATTTTACTGGCTTTCTCCCTCTGTTTTTAATTAGATTTGACGGTATTCTATATAATCATGTTTTCCTGCTTGTTTCTGTGTAGCAGAACTTGCACAAACTGTTTGTTGGGGGATTTGTACAACTTAAACATCATATATTCAGAGTGAATTTTAGATGCTGCAAGCAGTGCTTGCAGAGGTCTTACAAGCCTCCTGAAAGCTCTATTACAGCACTTACAAAATATCCTCTTGATCTAGTTGTTTACCCTAATCCATAAGCTTTTGACTTTATTTTGTATAAAACACAAATAAATACTACACTTCTCAGATAATATAAATGCATGAGCTTTTCCAAAGTGAAACATTTGCATCAGTTATAGCACTAGAGTGAAAAATAATTTCAGCAATCAGAATATAATTAATTAAAAATTACTACTGTATAAAACCAGCCACTCCTATATTTAGGATTAGTAAACAAAGCTATTTCAAATACCTGTTTTGGCTGTAGGTAAGTAGTGAATATAACTGGCCATCTGTTATGTGCAAGTAACCAAGGTAATAGCAACAACATTTGTTTCCCTTTCTTTTTTCTTTTTTTTTTTTTTTTTTTTTTTTTTTAAGAAAGGAAACATGTTCATCTGTTTCTTATGAATTCTCTGTACTTCTTACCAGGCATATTTTTCCTTGCATTTCTCTTTTGGAAAGCAATGGAAGACAGCCAGAAACTGAAGGTACATTTGTCTTCATGGAGCTTCAGTCATATTATGTACGTGAGCACTCGTAGCTGAAACAATCCCAGTAACATAAGGGCACAGTCTGGGTAGGAACATCTTATTCCCACCTGGCATTCTCTCTCATTTTGCTGGGGACAAGAGTTAAAGGTCTTACATGGTGCTGTGCCTCTGGGAAGGTTTTGTTTTGCTGGTTTATAGTGTGAAGGAATACTTTTTGCCTCCTATATCAGTGCATCAGTTGTGACTTTAAACATACGGGGTCAGTCTGAAAGTCTTCTAGCATACTGCAACTTAGAATAATATCTATTTTCTTTCTGGGTTTCTGGTAATAGCAAATGTCCACTTCTTGAAAGGTCACTATGCATTTATGGGAAAGAAAATAAAATGCCGATATTGTACATTGAAAAATAAGATAATTTTCCGAAAGCATTCAGAATGAAACATTGTGGTAGCATAAACTCGAATGAGCACTTTGTTATTTTATTTTGATATTTCATTACAACTCTTTGCTTAGTGGAGTTCCTCTTCAGCTAAAATCCAAGTATTTTTCCGCTACTGAAGTTCCTTTCCTCCATAATGAGCAGAAATCATAGCAGTCTATAATAAACACGGTATTCTGACTGAGATGCTGCCTAGAATTAAACTGGGACAATATACTTGATCAGTTTAATACATTCAGGAGATCTTTTACAGATTGCAAAAATGGTGACTTCTGAGTTTATATAAATGATAATTGCAATATACATATATTTGTGCCCCAGGCTCACAAACCATTGGCATGATCTCTCCTGAAGCATTAGTGTTAATGATTAATTACTATCAATATTTTTCCTTTCCCTTCTTGATTTTTTTCCTGTTTTTTCTAATTATCAACACTATTATGAAGAAAGACCATGTCTTGTACAGTAGCTTAGACCACCAGAGGGACATAAAGAGAGTTTTGTCCCTCATTTGTAAAACCTCTCTTGAGGTGCCAAAAGGGAGTCTCTCTAATCACAAGAAAAAAAAACACAGAGGAATTTTTTGAGAGTTTTATGCCTTAATAAGTAATTTGCAGGGGGAAGGAAAGAAGACATTAAGCCAAGGAATGTGAAATTTATCAGAGGTTAAAGTGAAATACAAGGTGTGATGCCTGCTGCTTCTTTCATGTACACCAGCAGATGCGAAGGATAATTCCAGGCCTGAAGCATGTCTTCACTGTGGAAGAAAACAGATATCCTCCTAAGCAGGGCTGTGCTGGAACTGTCTCAGACTGGCTCCATACGTCAAAAGTGACAACAGATTCTCTGCTGGCTCTTGAGGACGACCTCCTCCAGACGGCACCATTGACATCTCCTTCCCCAGCAGCTCTTTCTTCTCAGAAAGAGCATCTTCCAGCTCTATCAGAAATCTTTGACATAAGGCCTGACTCTACCCTCACACTTGAAACTTGTTACTTTGATGTTAATTCACAGATGAGAAACTAGATGTCTTCCTGCTATTCCCTGGATTCTGGCTGGGGCTGAAGATAACACTTGCTTGGGACTGAGCTTTCCAGCAGCAACAAATCAGGAGAAAAGGCAGACAAAACAGTGAAGCTGCACATCTCAACTATTCCGTTTGAGCAATGTGGTTCCCTGGCAGCCTGTGATGACCTTCTGTTGCAGTGGGGAGCAACAACCTTCCATCCCAAATCTCCTGTAATTTTTACCAGGAATAACTCCTGGCCCTTTGGCATGCTGGGATGAACAAGAGTCCCACAGGTCTCTCTGCAGTGCACCACATGGCTACACCAGCCCCAGTACCCTTCTGAACCAATGCAGTGAACAACCCTCAGATTAAAACAGGTCAGGCTTTCTAATATGCTGTGTAGGAGATTTGGACACACAGTCAACACTGACACTGGCAGATGTTGTATATCAATGTCCTCTAGACCACTTTGTATTTTCCACTGCATGTAAGTAAGCCTGCACACCCCCTCCTTTTCCCCTGTAACTGAATGGCCCATCACCCCAGGCTGAAACCCTTTGGTTACTGGAGAATGAAACCACCTGGCTTGCTGAGGCTTTTCTCAATATCCCAAACCCATCCTCATTTCCTTTCATTATGTCTCTACCTGTCATATTCTTTGTAGAGAAAGGAACAAATGCATTAATTAGAGTGTGGTGAGCACTCCTGCTTGAGTCCACCCCTCACTGCCTCCACGACCTCACAGAGATTTCACTAAAAATGTGTAATTAGGTTCTGCAAAGTGACTTCCTGGCTGTATGTGCTCTTTTCACGTGCAGAAGCCCTAAGTGGTGCTATGTGTTTTTCAGAGCTGCTTTGAGTACCACTTCATTTTTCTAGCTTTTGTTCACAAGGTTGTATTTACTTACCTCTTTATCAGTGTCTGAATACATCAAAGCAAGGTTCATTCTAAAAAATCTGAAAGTCCATGAATGATGTCACTTACTGGCCTGAATTTTGCATGTTCTGAAAAAAGTGTAAAGGCTGCGTTTGCACATGAGCTTGTCTGTGCTTGTCTCTCCATCCTTATACTAGTTTCCCAGGATATGTAAAGAAACCCCATCCCAAACAAGGGTTGTTTTAAACATGGTCTGAAGTGCTTTGCTAACACAGGGTGTATCAAGGCTCATTCTGTGCTGAATCTGTATCAAAGTGCTTTTCAGATAAATTACAATTTAATGTAATGCCTCTTGTGAGCTTAAAGTATTTTTCTTCTGTTCTCACTCTCTTCAAGTGGAGTCTGCTGGTCCAGTTGTGGAATTTTTCTTTCAACCACCATTGTTTTCATGATGGAAATGAGCTGTTAAGGAGAAACATTCCTCAAAAGTGTCCATACTCAAAACTGATCTACCTTACTGAAGACACTTACTGCAAAATGGAATCCCTGTAATACAAACACCCCCTCCTCACCCCGGGTATGCTTCAGCCTGGTCTGTGAGAGCTGCCTTGGTGCCCAAGGAGCCTCTCTCTCCAGGCCAGCTTCAGCTTCACCCACCAGGTGACACTGTGTCCTGCTCTGGCTGTGGCTTTGTAGATGAGGGCTGAGGGCCTCACCTGAGAGTGAAAGCTGTGTGGGAACCAGTGAAGACTTTCAGGCAGAGAGGTTATACCTGCACAGCTCCTGCTTTACAAGGTAGACCTGTACACTGGCAACCTGATATATCCTTGTGACAAATACATGTATCAGGCCAGCCAGGTCCCACTCTAGGGAAAAAAAAAAGCAAGCAAGCAAGCATTTTATGATGACCTGGTTTTTCCTATCCCCAGTGTTAGGAGTGTGTTTGTAGGCTGATGGTAGTTCCAAAAGGGGCCACGAGCCCCAGGCAGGCAGTGCTTTTCTTGGAAAGCAGCACTTCTGAAATGAAAAACAGACAGGGAAAATAAAGACAGGCTAAGACGTGCAAGCAAGGAGAGTTTGATGCACCAGTGCTGCGGTTTGTTGTTCCTTTTGTGTGGATGGTACCGGATTGCATTCCTTGGCTCACACCTCCACACAACCCAAAGGCTTCAAAGTATCCTAGTTGCTTCTAATGACAAGCTCACAAAACACGTTTTAATATGTTAATACAAAAATACAGGACACAAATACACAGAGCTATCTAGAATGTTTCATTATATGCTTTTGATTTTTCAGCTACCATTTAGGAGAAGAACTAAACTGCTAAGCCTAAAGTAAATGTACTTAACTACCACATCACTAGCAGAAATTCAAGCACTCAAAGTCAGGGGAGAGCAGGCACCCTGTGAGTTCTGCTTTTCACACAAGCATACCACTTTCTGGTTAAATCACTATCAGTGCAGATTTCATCACATAGGTGCTGAATTGCAGATCTGAGCTTTCTATTTTTGAGTACTGTTTTCTCAGGGATGGCCTAAACATATCTAATTAAAAGAATGAGCAATTATAAGATTGTTTGGATCCCTGTATGTGATGGGATCCAAAGCCAGTATGGATCTAGTGGTGTTTACAGGAACCTTTGACTCTGACATGGTTTAACTCCTAGGAGCTGCATCCTGTGTCATCATAGCCATCCTGTTTTCCCACTTCTCAGCAGGGCTTGTTAGCTGGGTCAGTGCCTGCACTGATAGAGCCATCAAGGCTTTGCTGATTTGGGAGATGACAGAGAGAGCTTTTTCCTGACAATGGACATACTTCAAGATAAAATATAGGCAAGTCCTGCTGTGAGATGTCAAGTCCCTCCAACTCAATGAGTGTCCTGTATATGTGAGGTGTCTGCATTCCAACAAGATTTTGCTGAACTTGATACGTTGATTTTACAGAGGAGGAATCTTGGCACAAGTAGAAGGAAATGTGGGAAAAAAGCAAAAGGAGAATCTTTAAGAGATGAACTAGTTGAGAATTGCTGCTCTGACCCCCAGTTCTGTTCTTATACACCTACATTCACTGAAAGGTGCCATGGGGAAATAGGGAAGCAGCTGTGACAGGAGCAACAGGCAGAGACTGTACGTACAGTGAGGAGCTGAGGAGAGCGTGGTGAGGCTCTGTGCTCTTTTAGCACATGTAGCCCATGTCAGAGTCATGCTTTTCAGGCATGCTCCTGGAAGATCTAGGCACAAGTACAAGGAGGTGGTTTGAAATTACTACATATGTCTTCTTGCAATACTTACACTCCGGGGACCACCCACGTCACAGGATGTGTTTGAATTGCTCACCAAGATTTCCTCTGGAGCGGAGATGAAATTACAGATTCTTTTTTCACAGAGTGTGAGAAAAATTAACAACTTTCCAAATTATTACTATTATTACCAAAGCACTTTTTAAAAACAGGTCCTATTCTCGAAGACTTTTAAATCACTGGCGGAAATCTTTGCACCTCTTGAACTTCTTTAACTGCTGGTTACTTAATTTTAGATTGTAAAAAAAAATGTATGGAGGTAAATCCAGACTCCTCTTCTTTGTGCACCAGTTTAAGCAAGTTGAGGAAAGGATATGGGAAGGGAGGATGAAATCCTCATTAGAAAAGATGCATTATTTTCTATGTTTACGTGACAGTGAAATCCTGTGGATACTCTTGTGCCCTGAGACAATATACTTTAGTTTTAATTGTTTCAGTCAATGTCAATTTTACATCAAACATGCAATAAAGTAAAAGTGGCCTTCAGGAAACATCACTGAACCTTCTTTTGTGCTGTACTATTGCCAGTGTAAACATCTACTTCTGTTTTGTAAGCTCAAAGCCAAATGGACAAAAAATTTCCTCTCAGGGAGACTACTGACCTTTCAGCATCAAAAATACTATTTTTAGCATACAAAAATTGTTTTTCAGTAATTGTAATAATAAGAATCTTTGCAAAATCCATTATTACTCTAATAAATATTTTCTCTTAGGCAGAAATAGCAGGAAATTAATTAAGAAGTTAGCTGATAGCAACTGGATAAGATATAAAGTGTCACAGCTACAAAGTTACTGGGATAAAATATATTTTCTTTCTGTTTTCATTATTAAATATTTACAGTAGCTCTCAGAAAATATCCAATCTAAAGCATTTTGATAAGTTATAATTTATTCTGCTTGCTTTCCAGAATGCTAGAAGATGACCTCAAGTTGAGCAGTGATGAAGAGGAGAATGACCAGGTGAGAACCAGACAGGTAACGTGTTACTTGTAGCATGTTTCATGTTGAGACTGAGCTACTGCAAATATTTTGCTAATGCTTTTTCTAAACATACATAAAGGTTATCAAAATACATGGCAGTAGTGTAACTGGAGTAACAGATGTTGCTGCTCGGAGCCAGGCTGCGTGTGCTAACTGCTGGATTGGTAGGGAATGGGCTGAAGTGCTCTTGATTTATTACCTTGATGGGACCCAGAAGGTTTTTGTATCAGCTTCCTTCTGATTTGAATTTGTTTTGTTTTAAAGAGTGGCCAAGGAGGGGAGAAACAGGAATTCTGGATTAAGAGTTCAGGCCATCTTTGCAGTCATGAGCAGGCCCCAGGGATTAGCTGCTGGGCTGCTTATCTCTTACCTGCCTCCGGCATCCCCCCAGCCCTGGCCTCTCCTCTGAGCATTTTTGGTCCTGACTCTGCATGGCCCATGCCTGCTAAGAAAGCTAAAGAGAACTGAGAAAAAGCCTTGGCTGTGTATTTGATTCACTCCATAACACAGCGATTACAGCAACTGCCTGTGTTTTAAAGACTCTAAACTACCTGACTGACAGCAGATACACCATCCAAAGTTTTCCATGTGTCAGGAGAGCTGGGTTTTGTTGGCTGTAGGAGGTGTCTCCCAATTTTTCCTTAAAATATTGCTGTGTTTTGTCTAAATAATTAAGGACTCAGTAGAATAGGGCTGGAGCTTGACTTTCCCATGACCAGCTGAGTGCCTCGTTGCCAAGCAGTGCTATGCTGTGCTCTCTCCTTCTCAGTATCCTGGCATGGGTGATTTGGTTGGGAATGAGAGGCCAAGAACCACTTCCCTTCCTTCTTTCCCTAAAATACATGACCCATGCATTCACCAGAGCATATGAGGACAATACTGCTCCTTGCTGCATCTCACAGATAGAATGTTGTTTTCTGTCCTGATTTTGGCTGGGATGGAGTTAATTTTCTTCCTAGTAGCTGGTACAGTGCTGTGGTTTGGTTCAGTGTGAGAACAGCGTTGATAACTCCCTGATGTCTCTGTTGTTGCTGAGTTTACTCTGAGTCAAGGACTTTTCAGTGTCTCCTGCTCTGCCAGGGAGCAGGTGCACCAAAAGCTTGGGGGACCCATGGCCAGGACAGCTGCCCCAAACTGACCAAAGGGATTCCCTTCCACAGAACATCATGCCCAGTACATAAACTGGGGGGAGTTGGCTGGGAGGAACCAATCACTGCTTGGGAATGGTCTGGGCATCAGTCATTGGATGCTGGGCAATTGTATTTTGCATCAATTTTTGGAATTTATTTCTCTCTTCTTGTTGTCTCCCTTTTCATTGCAATTATTATTCTTATACTATTATTATTTTTTTTTTATTTCAACTGTTAAACTGTTCTTATATCAATTCACAAACTTTATTTTTTCTGCCTCTCCTCCCTGTCCCACTGAGGCAGGGGGAGTGAGAAAGTAGCTGCATGGTACTGTTGCTGGCTGGGGCTAAACGATGATTTCAAATATGATTGTTTCAGTCATGGGTAACTGGAGTATCTAGATGGGTAGGCTGGATGGGTATCTAGACTTCTGAGTTTCAGGATCTTAGACAAATAATTTTAGGTACATAGGCATGAAGTTCTTCCAGGATTTTCTTTAACTCTTGTTGCTAGATGTCTCTATTTTACAATATATTCCAAACAACAGGTAAATCAAAACTTTTTAATATTTATACTAAACCATTGTTTCATCTATTTTGAGCAAAGCTTCTTGGTGTTAAGAAGATTCAGCACATAGATTCAATTATTTACATATTTATACAATTTCTTTTTGTTTAACATATTTCATCCTGAAACACTTCACATGTAATTACTCTTCCTGCTTGTCTAGAAGGCTTAAAATACAGCTCACAGACAGCATAGGGCAAAATAAAGTGAGGAATGGAAGGGATGTCTGAAGAGTAACAATAGCAGACCAAGGTGCCATGATGCTTGCAGCCAGGGGCTGGGTGATAGGGAGGCATGAGCTGCTGGCCAGGAGAGATGTCCTTCAGGCAGGGAGAGAGGATCCTGAGTAATGGGTGTCAGAGTGAAACAGGCTGAGAGAGCCTGAGAGAAAAAATTCTGGTTTGTGTCATAGCACGCAGAAAAGGACATGTGAAAGTGTTTATGGTGCATAAAGAACGAGTAGGTTTAGGCAGAGAAGGGATTGTGGAAAAGTCCTGCCCATCAGGCAGGCGCACATGGACCTTTGGTTTAGCACTGTGACTTGTAATTATTGACATCTTCTGTGTGCTCGTGTGCTACACAAGCTCTCTGCTCAGTCACCAGGGCTCCAAGATGCAGCTGATGCAGGCTGGGTCTTTCACCTCAGTGCTCAAGCAAGCTCTGCAGAGCCAGGACAGAGCTCACCAGCCATTCAGCAAAGAGCAGGGCTGAGATACCATTACTCACTTCTAATAATCACAGGACCTAGCATGAACAACCTTTGGAATTTACTTATTTATTTGGTCCCCTTTCCTAGTCACATGTTTTTCCTAACTTGACTCTACAGACAAAAAACTCCCAGAGGCACAGGCTGGCTCCTGCTTTATGAAATGCTTTGTAGAACCTCAGCTGAGACCTGCAGGTTTGCTTAATGAGCAATCCTAAATAAATATACCTGCTGGAAAAACAAAACACTACCTTTCCATCCACCTAGCAGGATATAGACACAACAAAAGAGTAACACAGACTCTTTCTTCCAATAGCTGCTCAGATGGACCTGTGTTTAAATGTCAGCAGGAGAACTCATTTCCTTTTACTTCCTGACTCAGAGGCTCTTTAATCTTGTATCTCCTGAGCTCAGGAACAGGAAAAAAAAGAAATCAGAGATGAATGAATAGGAACAGTACATGAGAGATTCCCAGATATTCCTCATGTAATAAATTAACCTCTGAGCAATCAGACTTATTCAAGAAGTCCAGTTTCTCAAAGAGCTGAAAGTAAACTGTACTCAAGCTGGGAAGCTTCTAATTTGCTGATTTCTAAATGGGGAAGTTTAGGGGGAAAACTTTGGAGGAGATTTTGCATTTATGTCTGAAATTGCCAAGCAGCGAATGGAAAGTTTCTGAAGTGGTGCAAAGGGGGACAGGTGCTTCTGTGCTCTCAGGGCTGGCATTTGGAGTGCTGTGACCAAACCAAGGAATGTGAGCCATGGATGAGGGAGGCCAGATGCAAAGCAGAGGCATGATTAAAAGCTTTGAGGCTGCAGTGGGCAAAGCATTCCCAACCCTTCCCTCAACACCAGCTACTAAGGCAGTGAGATTTGCAGACCCAGGAGAAGCCAAAGAGGCTGGGTTTGAACTGAGTATGTGTGTGCCCACAGTAATTACATTATCCACACATATTAATCTCATAATTTTAATTACATAAATGTATTTTTCCTCTTTAATGAGCATAGTTTATCCATTTAAACTGATCGTTTCAATTTTACAGGCAGTGATCATAGGATCTTATATGCAGAGAGAAAATTTCCTGTTGGCATATTTTACACCACACAGATTGAAGAAAATACACTTTTTAATCCCCAATCAATATCTGAAGAGCATGCAATTAGCAGATACCAAGGTAGTTAACATAAATCTGCAAGTTAAAGAGCCAATTCACTCTGATTTATAACACATAGAGTAATAATTTCATCATCGTCTCTCCCAGAAAGCCTCTGAAGCTTTGTAGCATGAAGATGTCAAAACTGTACTTAAGATTGTTCAGAGTACTGAATTGTAGTGGTTATTGCCTTTTGGTTCTTTGAAGTGTGGCATAGCACATGAAACAGTCCCCATTATAATACCTTGCTCTTCTCCATAGAGGTCACTGGATAACTTAAATCAGTCTTGGGTGAAATATTAAAAGGAGATTGTCAATTGTAATGTGAACAATTCTCTTTTTCCCCCCCTTACTTGTCCTTTTACAACATGAACATTTTGTAATAGAAGGGAGTTCCTTTAAGGGGAAAAAGATCCCTGGCATCATTTGTGCAATTCATGTCAATCAATAGCCAAATAAATTAACTGACTGGTATGCATACATGGAATAATAATCTAACATATTTTTGCAACCCAAGCCTGCTTCCTCATATGCATTTTTTTTGCACAGGATCAGGTTGGTTGCCACTGAAGTTTTGTGGCTGTGAAAATTTATTACCCACAGAGTCAATCTGCATTCTGGCTGCCAAGTCTGAATAAATAGAGTCATTGTGCTTGTCTGGAATATGTAACCAAAGTTCATGGAGTCAGCTTGACTTTCACATCCCATGAGATTCATAAAAGCCAACACCCTGGTATGTGCTCTTGATTCCTGCCAAAATTTAGTAAAATCATATAAACAGAAGTTGAAGAAGCAATCAGAACACACTCTGAGGGACATGGCTCTGCACTCTAGCCCCAGCTGATCTCAAAAGGGAAGACACAAGTTTTTTCTTTTCAAAGAAAAAATAGTATGGCTACTCTCCTGTGGCAGCAGGTAACTGCAGGGGCTGAAGACCCCCACCCCCCGCAGAGTGCACAGGGAAGAAGCAATCAATCCTCTCAGGTTTCTTAATTTTGCTCATGTGCCTTGCACTGAAGGAAGAGATCAGGCAGCATTTGCCTGCAAGTGGCCATCCTTCTCAAGAGAGGACAGGGACAGACTGGCCCTGCAGGGTGTGAGTGGTGTAAGCGAAACCAGCCCCTCCGCAGGCAAGCCAAGACAAACAGAAAGCCTTGTCATTTCACTGGAGACCTCGGGGAAGAGCAGTCTTAGAAAGTTCACAGCTTTAGCACAGTAAAATAAAAAGTCTTGTCAGCCTGATCTGGCTCGCCACCCAAGCCCCACAGGGCGATAGAAGCCCACCCAGCCCGGCACCCTCCTGGGCATCTTGGGGTTGCCTCCCACCCATGGCAGCCTAGGGACAGTCGGGGTGGGCTTCTAGCCCTGGGGGACCTGTCCATGCTTCAGCATCACCCTGTCATGGTCAAGCCATAAAAACTGATGCTGATTCAAGTTACACCCATAGCTCCCATGGGAACATGGGTGCCTACGTTTCTTTCCCATCATGTATGTGCTGAGTGTTGCTAGGGCATATCGCTGGAAATGCATCTTTCTGGTAAGACTGTCTGCAGCACAGGCATTTAGGACAAGCCAAATCTGTTACAACATTGCAACGGAACAAAAGTCCATCTATATCCTCGATGGCAATTGGTGTGGGACTTTTCACTTCTGGATATGGAGTGACAATCAACAAAAACAGGATAATTATCCTGAAATGAACAGTCATGCATCTACCTTCCTCCAGAAGGAATAATTTCTAGTAGAGCCTTTATAAACATATAAACTGTGAGGAATGAGACAACTCTTTGTAGAAATTAAAACAATTTATTAAAACAGAAAAATTGCAAAAATTAACAAAATATAAAAATTTGGGATCCTAGTGGCTCAGGAGGTATGCCCCAGGAGCGCAGGGATTCAGGAGCTTCAGGCTTAAGGCAGCTCTGAACCTCAGGTAGAGAAAAAAAACTTACAGTGCTAGGCTGGTCAAAAAGAAATATATATATTTCTAAAGGCCCCTGAAAAGGAGTAGGTTTCTCCAGCACTGAACTTAGCAAGCTGGAGGGGAAGGGGAAATGAGAGGGGGTGTGTCTTTCTCTTGCACCTTTATAGCTTTTGCTCCGCCCACAGTCTGCCCACAGTTTAAGGTGATTGGTGTTTTCCCTTTGACAGATTACCTCTGTCAACCAATGGCTCCTCCTTGTCAGAGGGGTGGTATTAGTTGAGATAAGAGTCATGGAGCTTACGGGGGTATGGCTGTGGGGGCTGGGCTGTTTGTTGCAACTGGGGTTTTTAAAATTTGCCTTGAAACCAAGGTACAAGTAAAACATAAAAAAATACATCCAACACATCTTAAAACACTTGTAAAAGTATACAGTAAACACAGGAAGACCATAAAAACTTGATCTGTGTACCTGGGCTGATGGGTTAATTTTAACATTCAATTTAAAAATATTAAGCTCAAATTAATTAAAGCACTTAATATGCAAAGACCAAGCACAAATAGGGATTTCATGTATGACATAAACAATATTACATATGAAATGTAATATTTCAGCTAATTTGAAGCCATCTGTAATGAATTCTAAAACAAACTGAAAAAAGAGCAAAGCTTTCTTTCTGTAAGACCTGTTAGGACATCACTTTCCAAAGTCAAAGATCAACTGAGGAGAGCACCAAGGCTGGAACATCTAGAGAAAAGAGTTTTATTGGGCAGGTTGTAACACAACACTGCATTAGCCCTGTTCATTGTTAGAACCATTTTTAGACAGTGCTAATTGCACTCACATATGCCACGTCCAAATATTTTAACCACATTAAGTCATTTTAGTGTTGTGTTCCCTTTTATTCACCTCTTCATCAGTACAATACTTGATGCTTGATCAGAAGGGAAAATGAGTGAAAAAGGAGATGAAAACATTCAGGCCTGAAGAAAAAGCACAGAACCTGCATCATTTCTGCAAATGAATTTCTCTCCAAAAAAATGCCCTGATAAAGTTGGAGGAAAATATCTTTCTGATGAGAAGTTTCTCACTCCACTGAGCACAGAAGACTTATTTCATGAAGTCTGGCTACATGCGAGTCTGACTGCAACCAAACCCGCACAAATCAGAGATAAGCAAAAGTGGAAAAAATTAAGTTTTGGGTAGAGGAATGGCTGGAACCTCAGGTGATATTTTACTTAATCCAAATGCTCTGTTCAGCCCTCTGTCACTATAATGTGAGTGTGTTTTTAGACTGGAGGAATAGCCACTGTAACAGCCTGACTTAACTTGGGTAAGTC
Organism: Aphelocoma coerulescens; assembly: GCF_041296385.1. Lineage (NCBI taxonomy): Eukaryota > Metazoa > Chordata > Aves > Passeriformes > Corvidae > Aphelocoma > Aphelocoma coerulescens. The sequence continues at coordinate 31,440,394 of NC_091013.1, forward strand.
CATTATTTCCTGTGTATTAGAGAAGCAATTCTTTTGGTATCCAACTTAACTAGAATCCAAAGTAAGATTTAAGCCAGCTGAGCCAAGGTTTTTTTTGTGGTTTGCCAGCTCTGATTTTAAAATCTCCGTGACATCTAAATTTGCACTTCCACAAGGCATGACAAGAAGACCAAGATTGCCTCACTGAAACTGTCAGATGAAACAAAATAAGAGCTCGGTCTTGTCCTGCCAAACCTGGCTCATATCACTGTCTATCTTACAAAATCAGATTCTATGGCTGGCAGGTAGGATCAAGCTCTGAATTTGAATGCCACAACCATGAATGACAGTGAAAAAAGTTAGGGATCAGCTTGGATCTTGGACATGCCCAAAATTTGGGGATATTTAAACATAGCACTTTGATCTGCATGCTTCTCAGTAACAGAACTCTAAAATAGACAGGAAATTAAATTTAAAATGTAAGGGCATCTTCCTTGTCTCCTCATGTGGATGCTGTGACTAAGCCGAGTCTTAGTTTGGTAAATCTCCAAAGCCTGCCCTCTTCCACTCATATCACCTTTTTCCAAAACTTTTTTCTGTATCTCACGTAACATTCTTAACCCCATCTGCTTGAATATTTCATTAGAACTTTTTCCCCTTGTGAAGTAGAATTACTGTATGAGCATCTGTTTTGACTGGCGTGGGAATGTATCCCAGTGCAATCAATTCAGCAGTGTCAGCTAACTTGAGGCATAAAGAAGGATTTCCAGGCTGGATTTTGCTTGTCCCTGTCTCTCATAAGCCTTACAGCCTGTGCACTTTTCCTCCTGCTGCAGAGAGCCCTTGCTGAAGCCAGCCACTGTGCCTGAGTCTTGGTCCAGCTCAAGCCTGGCCACCGAGCTCTGTTTGCCTGCAGGCAAATGCATTCCAGCGTGCCTGCAAGAGAATGGTTAAATAACCAGCAGTCACAAATAATTAGTGCTGTTTGTGACATCACAGCTATTAAAAGTTGTTAGAGGAGAACGCACCCAGCTTGTGTCTCTCTCACACGTGTGCACGCACGTGTGCATGCACACAAACACAAGTCTCAGCCTCTCTAGGAGCTGCCTGCTGCTCCCTGCAAACCAGAAGGTCAATCTCACTTCTCTCCCCTTGGCCACTGAGCTCGAGCAGGGGTGATGCCAGCACGAGGAGCTGTGTGAAGGAGATGTGGTACACAGAGGTGGATGACAACAGAAACAGAGAAAGAGGCAGCTGAGAGCATGATGGAAAACAAAATGAACTCAGAAGGGGAAAGGGATTAAGGGAATAAAAAAATTAATGAAGAAAAGAAACTGGGGGGAGAAGGCCATTCTAAAGGGAGTAGAAGTTATATTAGAACATGATGAGAAATAAGTAAAAAGATTCAGAAGCCAATCTATCAAAACTACTGTTTAAGAAAAAGAGACTGAGGAACCATTGCTACATTTCTCCTGCACCTAGGATGAAAACTGCCTCCTCTGAAGTCAGTGAGAGTTTAACCACTGGTTTCAATCAGCCTAGGGTGTTACCCCTTTCTTTATTTTTATTTCCTAGCACAATCCAAGCAGATACTTGGGTAGTAGCAAATGCATCACAGTTGATTGACATAGCACATCCCTGGGAAGCGTTACCACTGTTTGGGGAATTTAGGCTTGTCTTTCCCCTATTTTCACATATATGGACTTCTCAAAAAAAAAATCTACTTTAATTTCTGAGCTTTCAGACTTCCCAATAAATCTTTTAAAGCCTGTGGCACAACACTGGTAATTCTTGTCTGCGATAGCCTAAGTGCAAGCAGCACTTCAACCAAGTTACTTTTTCCTGGATAAGGAGACTACTTCTGTGGAGACAGAGGAGGTTTTCCAAGGTGACTGCTGATTTGTTTGCAATGACTGAGACTTTCCTACAGTGGCATTGGAAATTAATCATTTTATTAATGTAAAATGACAAGGATTTTTCTTCTGCTCATCTCCACTGAAAAAGATTAAAGTTAGCTCATCTGTGTTGAAACCTTGCATGGTTGTTGGGGCCAGACTGCAGGAAAAATCGGAGCAGATGCAGGACAGAAGACTCAGCATTTACAGATCTATAAAATTCTCTGTATGGTTAATACCCATGCTGATTATACAGCAATTTGGAGATCCAAATCACTTTACAAGTATTAACTACTTAATACAATGCCCCTGAGAGGTATTTAGGTAGAGCTAAGAAAGAATTATTATCTCTATGGAACTGACAGGGAGACTGTGACTGAGATGCAGCTTGTTTGAAGCCACATAGCAAGTCAGCTGCAAAGTCAGGATTAGCACTTGGGTCTTTCACTCCCAGGTGCCATGTTCAAGTCACTAGACTGTGTTGCCCCTGAAGATTAATAAGGATTAGTGGACAAAGCAGAGGAGAAAGAACAATGTACGCCAAGAACATACTAATAAAACTCCAGGGTGAAAAATTAATACCGAGGTGTTGAAAGGCCTCAGAAAAATCATGAAATCCAGAAGGAGTTTTACAGTTCCTTAAAAGATGTGGCTCTGATGATAACCAACTCCAAAATGGGAAGAAAGGGAGACCCCTTTAAGTCTTACAGCCTGTAAATCTTAAATAAATATGAACCAGACAGTGAAAATCACATTCATACATTCATATTGCAGATTTACAGAGAAACACTCAAGCTGCAGTTTACAAGTGATTTTAAATCCCTCAGAAATCCACACTGGAAAGCAATCCTGAAACAAAGCCCCTAGGAACAGTGAGGAGTACAGAATAATGCAGTGAGAGAAGGCAGGTTAGGAATCACTTATGATAAATTGCCTGACCTGATCTCCTCGGGTAACTTCTTGTGGCCACAAGATACTCATGAGCATTTAAACAGGGCAAGTCTGGGGGTGCAAGAGGCTTTCATTACTTCTGTTTTCAGCCCTGATGAGCAGCTCTGCACTCTTCAAGGAGAACACTGAAAATTGGAGAGGGTTTCAAGACGAGGGAGAAAGATGCTTAGCTCGTTGGGGAAACATGCCCTGGAGCGAAAGATACCCGCACAATGAACTGAGCTTGACTGAAGCAGGGCTGCTGGCTGGCTGGCTTGATCACAGTCTATAAACACCTGTGCTGGGAAAGGAGCTGGGAGGCTGCAGGGCAGCTCTGTCTCACAGGCACAGGTCTAACTTCCAGCAAAAGAAAGTGTTTATAAACTCATCTTAACATGGAAGGCGGAAAACGGTGCATGTGGTTGGACTGAGGTGGGTTCACAACCACAGGATTATCCAGAAGTTTTGCTCTGGGTCCACAACAGCACCCAGATTTGAAGCAGAAGAAAACCACTCTGCGGAGTCCCATCACCCAAGCTAAGGCATGCAGTCAGGTTGTGCTCTTCACAAAAATATATTCCTGGCTTCACTAGCTTAGGAATAAACTGCATTTAAGCTAAAAACAAACAAAACCTTGTGAAATAAAACCAGAATCAACATGGAAGACATGTGAAGAGTGAAATGTGAAAGAAGACAGATATACAAGTGTTTTTCCTGGTTTGGTTCCCAAATGGCAGTATATAGTAATGACATCTTTCCTTAACCCTGGCTTGGAAAAAGTATGTCTACAGCTCATTAACTGCAGTCCAATATAGGGTGACATCCAGCACTCTGGGTGGTTGCTAACATGAGGGCTGCTGACTTAGAGCATAAATGGTTCACTGCACAGTTCCAGGGCAACACCTACCACCCAAGGAAGACAAACAAGATGCTCTGGAAGCTATGCAATTTACTCATGCACAGGTAGGATGTATTGCTTCACTGTCACCAAAGAAATGGTTCAACTTCTCACCATGTGTACACCTGTGCCATCTCAGTGAAGTCTCTGGTGTAGCTCGTGTAACTCCATACAATCGCTGTAACTGAGCTCTCTCACAAAAACAGCAGTTAATCCACAGGACAGGCAAGATGGAAAGCAAAATGTCTGAATCTGCCAACAGCCAGTTTACTGGCTTTGATTTGCCAAAGGTTGCTGTGGGTGAGGTATAGGAAAATGCATCTACAGTCAGCCCACAGTGCCTCCAAGAGAGTCTTCCAAGCCCAGCAGAACATACTTCAGTAGTTCTCATTTGTTTCTTATCCAGAAATGCCTGTGAGCCCAGCAGTTTATGAAGCAATCCTTTTGCAACAAATTAAAAGAAGAGGGATTTCTGGGGAGCACTCTTAACACTCCTGGATCTCCATCTCAATAGCTGTATTCAACCCCTTCTGCTCACTGCTCAGTCCCAATTACAATGAGCTAGCTCACTGCTCGGTCCCAATTACAATAAAAGTATTTAATTTCCTCTCTGATTTCCCTTCAACAACAGATTGCAACTTGTCACACTTCAAGCTAATTTTGGTAGCTCATTTAACACACACAGAAACCTGAGTATGTTCCCAAGCTCTGGCTCATTGCAATAAAGGATGGAGAAAGGAGATGAAATCTCTGGAGATTGAGAACCCAACCATATTACTGCTGGCTGAAAACTTGTTTTGTCCCAGTAGTCTTGGGGTACAGCTAGAATATTTCATGAATGATTAATAGGCTATAGGCAGATCAATGAGACTCTGCCCTAAATGTATCTGAACCAACTCAGCTGGGGATCAAAGAAGTCTAAGCAGCCAGTGTCCTGTAATTTGCAATTTTTGATGTAGTGAAACAGCATAATTCATACTCATTTACTGTGGCTAGTTTCTCTAGCCCATGTACCTGAGACACCTGAGGGGTTTCTTTTCCCTTCCCTCCTGCCTACTCAGCACGTAAGTTATTATGTGGTGAGTTGGCCTCCAATATCTGTGTTCATATTGAGGAGAACTTTCCTCTGTTAAGTAACCCCACTGATTCCAAGAACTGAAAATTCAGGATTATGTTCATTGCTGGTTAACACATTCTACCACTTATCAGGAGAATATTAAGCTTCCCTTTATATAAAGCACTTTTTAGTGCTAAGTCTTGGAGATATTAAAATTCTGTTGGCAATATCAAAATTACTTCTTATCCCCAATTTCTATAACCAGCATAGTCACTTACTTCCAGGAATAATAAAGACTGTAGACCATATTCTCAGCTTTCTTGATGGATGATGAGTTGGCCTCAGTAAAGTTGTTAATGATGTAAAATAAAATGCAAATTAAATAGCACAGTCAAAATGTAGCTATTAAAAAAATAATCATGCAGGCATTATATGATACGAAGTACCACCCCTTTGCTTACATTGTTAGATAGATAATACCAGCATATTAGAAACATAATAAATCACAAAAAGCTGTTTTCTATAGCTGTGAGTTTCTCAAACTATGGGTCGTGACCCTCCATGGGGATTCACGAATGAGTGTGAATGGGATCACAAACGGTTAGCAAGAAGTGAGGGCAGATATTTCCACATAAGTTGAGCAGCCCAGTCCTGTGGCAGGGAGTAGAACAGGAGAGGAGACTGTAATTAGTGGCTGCAAGTATTTATACTTGCTAGGAAACTGCTAACTACCTTTAATTACAAGAGCTCACTTTCTCCAGGAGAGGGGAGCAATATAGGCTAGAATTAAAATTGCTGGATAGTTGCTAACTGCCTTTGATTGCATGCAATAGATCTGTTTCTCCAGGGAGGAAGAATAAACTTGCGACTGGATCTTATTCCCCATCATTTAGAAATGGGGCCATTACCAACTCAGGGGGTCACACAAATATGCAATCAAACACAGTTGTATTTCCAGACTGTGTAAGAAAGAAATCAATAGTCTCATTTAGAGAATGTGTGACCACCAGGCAAAGACAGGTGCCCCATGCAATCTGCATTGCGCCTCAGTGAAGAAGGATGTTTATTAAAGGACTTAAAATGAGAGGGTAATTGAAAAAGTAGAATGATCTCACTGAAAAGCACTTGTACATTTCTATGTCCCTGCCTGTCATCTGAACCCACTTTCTTGTCCAGAAGGGATCATCTTTCCAAAACTTTCAGCAACTGGATGGACCAAGATGGAAACTGAAGATTGGCATACTTACAGAGGCTGCGGTTCCACAGTGTCTCCTGGCTCGGTTAGCACACGAAATTGGGTCAACACAAGGGACCTCTCCTCTTCCCTCCTGAGGGCAGCTTTCCTCAAGCCTGGAAGAAAAATTATCCAGCACTTCTTCCTCTCAAAATTAGGGATTTTAGGGAAATACAACAGTGACATGAACCCCACATCCCATATTAGGGGCTTTTGGCATCATCAAAGTTCATGTTTCCTTTCTTGTGGTCTCTGCAATATCCATGAGGCCTGTGGCTGTGGAGCAACCTGTCTCCTTCAATGCCTTCTGGCTACCAGAGCCACCATATACCTTTTTCAAGGAGTGTTCTGCAGCTCCAGAGGGGAGTGGATACAATGTCAGGGGGAAGTGACCTTGCTGGTGGACATGACCTTATGTCAGCAGCAAAGGTCTCCACTGCACACTACCCCCCCAATACCATTCCAATTCTCACACTGCACCCTGTGGTGTGACACCCTCTCCGTGGGGAAGCAGCTCAGAAAAGCGATCTAGGTTACAAATAACACAGGGGAAATTAGGAGGGGAGAAAAAAAGAACAAAAATGAAGGAAAATTGTTATTTTTCGACTGAATCAGTTTTCTAACCTGTTGTACTGCACAACCACATGAGCACCTGTGGTGGCCCAAGGCAGGAGTGGGAAACATGAGAAGTGTTTTCAACAGCACTGCCACATAGTGACTGCATGAGGAAAAGACTGGCCCTGGCTGCTGGTGGGGAGGAAAAGAAGAGGTGACCTGAACGGTGTCTACACAACTTGGCCATGGAAAAGGGCTCAGATGGTGAGAGAGGCTCCTGAGTTTTGCAGACAACGGTGTAACATAGTGCAGACTTCAGCATGGAAGTTGGGCAGCTTGAAACTCAAAATGGTCAGAGCCTCCTGCTAGTGAGAGTGATTAGGCATGGGAGCAGAGGAACTTGTGTTGGCCCAGGGCGTTAAGAAAGAGTTTAAGCCATAAATCATTCTAAAACCTGAGGTTTGGGTCTCCCCTGAACTTGTGGGCAAGAATGTGTGGTATGGCATTGTCCTAAAGAACCCCTTGCAGAGGAGAGAGGAAAAGTGATGCCAGCCCACAGGACTGGAGAGTAGATGCACTCTTCAAGGCCTGAAGCCAGTGGCATGGATAGTTTTGTATCCAAGAGCATGCAAATAGTATGACCTTCGGGAAACAGCGAAAAATACCAGACTCACCATATTATTTTCCTAACACTAAAAACAATGTGTTTATGCCATGGGAAAGCTCCTACTGAGCTGCTGGTAACTTCCAAGCCCTTCCCACAGGTTCTCTGTCCACTGCAGCAAGTCAACACTAAGGAAAAACCATCCTGTGAGCTATGCCACTGTGTCTTCTGACAATCTGGTGTGTGATACACATCGAACTACATCTCCCCAGGGAACTCAGGAGGCACAAGTTATTTCAGAAGGTACACAGAGCAGAAATCCTGCCTCCAAAATCAAGTAGAAACTCTTCCCACTCCTGTCAGATCTTAAGGGATCCATTCAGGGGATCTTTTCACACTTTTCTGTGAAATACGATGTAACTGCAGCCACATGTCAGGTTTTATCAAGTTTTTCTTTGCAATTTGTCAGCAGCGTTTTTGCCAGGCCAGAAGGGTTACCTCCATAGTCTCTGGTGCTGTACCTGTCAGTCATCCAGCTTGTTTGGAAATAGGGATGCAGTCCCCAGCAGGCTGACAAGTCAGGAAGAGCAGTTTCAAAACATATTTACTGGTAATTGCAATGAGAAAGTAAACTTTTATTTTCCTGCCCCTTGACTCTCTGTATTGCTTAGCTCTGTGTCCCTTCTGTGCCATGTGAGGCACAGCCTGGACAGATGCAGCTGGGGATAGGACACTCTGGCCATGTCCAAGTGGAATGGAGGCTTTAAGGCAGATTTTCAAAACATTATGGATTTCATCTTTGCTTAGCAGCTGATTACTGTGCCATGAATCACACCACTTGAAGTGATTGAAAAATAATAATAGTAAAGTGGCAAACTAGCTCAGGGATAGGCTTGGGAGTCCTATTAAACTTGAGAAGCTACGATTTCTATTCCCAGACCTGGTGGTTAACACAAGAACCATGTTTCCCCACCCCATCCAAAGAGTTGTACTAGGCAAAAACTGAAGAGCAAACCAGCAAAAGGTCAATCCTGTACTGAGTAAGCAAATGTTGCCAGCAGATTAACATGGCAGCACTCATGAAAAGTCTACAGCAGCGCTGGCAAGCTTTGCAAAACTTCTAATTCATCGCAAAAGGAACCAAATATGTGATGTTTGTTTCTGTGGAAGAATGGGAGGAGACTAATGGTAAAGGAGAAGGAGTGGGAGTGTGGAACTGGGGAGAGGGAAAAGCAGAAAACCGAGTCCTGGCGAGTTTTCAGGGACCTACAGAAAAAATTGTCTAAATAGAGTAGTTCAGACCTCAAATACTGTGTGGTGCTTTGACAATCTTCTGGGTTTTGGCATTTTAAACAAAGTATGTTCTTACATTTACTAGGCTGGAATGTCCATTTGACTATAGACTCTCTGCTACTTTGCTCATACTTTAACATTTTGGACATGTGACAAAAATGTGTGTAATGCATTTTTTAAAGTGTTGATTGTGCTCATAATTTTCAAGTCAGAATATAAAATAAACATCTCTGCCCTTTCTTCCAGCAGGCAGCACAGAGATCTGCTCTCCGCGTTCTATCTGACAGGTACATTTTGTCATTTTTATGAACTATAAATTGCTTTATGAAACGTTGAGCCCTATTTATTGTGGCATATAACTCATAATCGGATTTTGTCCCCAAAGTATCTGTGAACTGGGATGTTAAACATTTTGCATGCTTGGATTTGTCATGCATGTGTAGAGTTTATTACTGCAAAAATCACAGTCTTGTTGTATTTCATACAGAGTATGCAGAATCCCTTGTTGTGATACCAAACGAGAGATAAGAAACTTACTGGAGAAGGCATGAATGATGCAGTAAATTCTGAGCTTAGAGTTTGCTGAGATATATCTGAACTCATTTCTCAGCAATAAGTACTTCATTTATTCCGGGATGTTCTCTTTTGACTTTTTCCAAGTCCTTTCCCTGAGAATTATTCTTCCTTTGATGAGATTCTCTGTATGTTTTATGCACAAAAACAGTGCCCTTTTTTACCCCTTAAGTTTTAAGGGATTGGTATTTTTGAGGAATTTAATTAATTTTTTCACTTCTTCTGGAACTGCAGCAGTGCTCCAGGCAGATAAGCAGGGGACCAAATCCTTAGTGTTCAGGTTTTACTCAGCTCTTTTTCAAGCAAAAATCTATTAACTTCAATGGGAAACTTGCCTGAGTGAGGAATTCAGGATTTGGGCCATAGTAAATGTTATAGTTGGGTTGTAGGTCTGCACAGGTATTTACCTTAAATGACTTTTATGAAAGAGGATTGATTGAAATATAAGGTAGCTTTCTAAGACGGTTCTGATTTCTTTTCCAGTTTTGGGAAAGGGGGTAGGGAAGGGGGAGGAGACACTGTACATTTTAGTGCCTGTGAAAAAGAACTAGCAGATTTACATTTTTCCACAAATGAGGTACTGTGTCATGCAGGCTGACACAGAGTAAATTTCCCCATGCCTTGTTGGCAGCCCCCTCTGCTCCGTCTGGCCCCCAGCCCCCCGCCTCCCTGGGAATAAGCGGTAATTGACTCTGGAAGCCAGCTCAGGCCAGGATTTCTCCAGAGCAGAGCCTGTCACTTAGGCTGAATTATATGTTGTGCATGGATGAATAACATTTCTCTCTGCTTGGAGGCTAAGAGGGCCAAAATTATCAACCTTCCCTCCCCAAGTTTACAAACACTGTTTTGTTTAGAATTTTTTGCCCTCCTTTAAGGAAAAAAAAATCCTGAGTGAAATGTATGGGATGTGGGTGAAATTGCTGGCACAGTTATAGGGCACAGAAGTATTTGCTGTAACTGGAATGAATGCAAAAAGAAAGTGGAGTTGGAGTCAAAAGAAAGTGGAGTTGGAGTCAGCATCATGCCCCTCTCCCTGGAGGTGTGCACGGTCACCCCAAGGCAAAGCAGATTTTGCACTTGGTGGGGACAATACCGTGACCAAAGGAAACATGGGAATTTTTTTCACAGCATACTCCCCCTGGGCTGAATGAGGAACATTCCTGCAGGAGTGCCCCTGGAGGTAATTAACAAGCCCCAAACCCCACAGTTTGATTTCTGTCTCCCCTGGAAAGAAAAGTGGTGGTGATGGATCGATGTTCCCTACCTCATCAAAGGTGGTGAGGGAGCTGGGTGCAGGCTGGCCTCATCCAAAGGGCAGAAGGGCCTCAGTATTAATAACCATCACACCTCAGATTTAGGATTTATGACCAAATATTTCCCTGTCTGCCCCTAAAAGCATGCTCAGGGTCTACAGCTTTTCAACCTGCTCTGCAAATATTTGGCTGCCAGGGCACCCTCCTTCCCCTGCCTTCTGGAGGGGGTGCTGGGAAGGCTGGGGATGCACCCTGGGGGTTTGCCTCCCTGCCACCCATGACCTCACTGCAGCAAGCAAATGGGAGGGCAGGGGGCCAAAATCCCACACTGTGACAGCAGTTTCTGTCTCCTCTTGGCTAGAGCAAGGATGCCTGTGATACTGCTGCTCATTAGTTGTGTTCCAGTAGCAACTCAGAGCTCCCAGTCACACACCAGCACTTCCCAGCAACAAGGGAGATGGCAGCTTACTATAAAGCTTTCAGTAATTTTGCCCCTTTTTTTTTTTTAATATTCTCCAGCAGTTCCTGCTGCAGTTCTTGCTTTCAGGTTCTATTAAAGAGGTAACAATTAGCTAAACTAAAAGAGGAGAAAAAAAAACTAAACAAACAAAAAAGAGAGTTTTTAAACCTAGCCATTGATTTTTGTAGTGCATTGCACTCAGTCTTGTTTTCAGAATGACACAGTAACCCCCAGCAGATTTATGTGCAAACACAAAGATTAGTGACCCAGAAGCTTGACTGAAACAGCTTTTCTGCTTCCAGAAGACAGGTTGCTCTGCACATGCACTCACTATTTTGTCAGCAAAGATGCACTGGCCCCATTAGCTTTTCATTCTCTCGTGAAAAGCCCTCGGTGTTTATTCACTACAGCTTGGTTTTAATTTTATTGTGCTCTTCAGTAAAGTGGTCAAACTATACAGATAACTCACTTTCTGGGACAGAGAAGAGCAAGAACTTAACTCATATGCCTTAATGGTATAGTGCTGGCATATTTTCAATTTTCTGACTCCGATATCCACTGCCTGAATAGCTTTCAAATGAAGAAAAATTCCTGTAACTGAAATATTCAGTGTGTTTTGTTGTTATTTAACAGTAAGCAGTGTAGTTAAGCCAGGTCTTAAACCTGCTTAATCCCACTGAGCTAAATAGATTTTATTATTGACTCCCATGGTTCCAGAACTCTGACCTTAAGGCTGAAGTTAAAAGCTAATTTTTTTTTGCAGTCTGTTCCACTAACCCAGAAGCTCTTGCTTGCTGGATACATTTGCAATAGAGAATGTCCAGCTGTAAATTACAGCTGTTTGCAATCCTACCCAAACACAACACTCATTATTATTCTTTTGTTCTTTTTCGGCTGAAAAGCCCACCATGAGGGAGACTGTACAGTACTTAATCCACACATTAAATTTATTCGCAGCTCATATTCATGTGCAAGATAAGATTTTCCATGAAGTAAAGATTTACAGCGGTCCTAGGGCACTTTTACTCCCCTGGTTGCTTTTAATTCTCTGTGCCGGAGTGCAGGCCAAGTGGGTCTGCTGAAGAGTTTTAAACACTTGGAGGAAACTGCTGTACCACTCCTGAATTTCTTCTCTGGTTGTAACAAGGGAAAGACAAGTCCTTTGCTGAGTGCTTGGGCAGTACCTGGGAGACGTGCTGACTTCGCAGCCACGGTCTGCTCTCCTTTCTGTGTACTTATACTGGAGGATGCAGGCAAAACCCACCAGCTCTGCCCATAAAAATCTCAGTGCAGGCATTAAAGTACAGGCAGAGCTGAACCCACTCATCTCAGGAGCCATATGGCTGTGCTGGCAGGCCAGCCATATCCAGCTGATAAGCCCTGAAAAGAGTCCAGCTCAATAGCTTACACTCAGCACCTGGATGATACATATGTGTCGTCCAGACCCGAACTGTGAAGCACGGGCTATGATAAACCTTTTAGATTTACCAGCTTGTGCTGTTCACAGAGTAGGTGTCTCAGCACCAGCATCCATTTGGCAGTGGAGACAAGCCCCATTCATGATGGCTGGTGAGCTTCACAGCCTGTCTTGAGCTTCAGTCTGGGCAGGAGGGATAGTGCTTGGCACTCCCATGTAACCATGCCGTGTCTGTCAATATCTGATCACGGTTAGGACACCAAAATGCAGGCTGTACCAGAGATGAGGTGGTTTACCCTGATGGGACTGTCCAGTAGCACTAAGGATCCTGAAGGGCAAACAAAATTTTCCCCTTCCCCTCTGGAGAAGTAAGAGTTTGGGGAGCTGAGAAGCAGCAGACCCTCACATCTGTGCGGAGAGACATTTGCAAGCAGAGGTGCTGCTGCACTGCCTCTCATGGCTGCATGCATGCATTTACCACTGAGGTGCAAGAGAAATCAAAAAGGTTGACCTCGGACAACCCAGTCCCTTCCCCTGAAATTGTAAGCAGCCACAGAATTGATGATTAGTCCAGCAGGATGTGTAGCACAGCTCTTCTTCAGACAAAGCCACACTGAGATACACTCTTTGTGTTAGGAGGCCTGGGGAGGCACTGCCTGTAAAATATTAAAGCAACAATAAGAGGCAATGTAGATTTTTAATAGATCACTTAGGGCAGGCAAGGCAGCTGTCCAAGCAGCCTTAAAACTTTTTGTGGAAGGAGACAAAGTTTTCTTGTTCTCAGGTATCTGCTTGAGCTGTGATTATGCAAAGCGCTTAAACTTGTGATACCCTAAAGTAAGTAAATAGTCCAGTGGCAGCTAGCAAAAATACTCACGTGCTTCATGTCACTCACATACTTACTGTTTGTGTTGGACTGGTGTTTTTGATAACATCGCCTTTCACACCATGAGAGTCCTTCACATGAGAAGCTACATGGTCAGCTTATCAGTGAGTGACTCAGCTGGCAGGCTGGCCAGAAAGGCTTCATGTGGCAGCATTGTGCAATCAGTGAGAGCCGAGGGGAAGCCTTGGCTTGGGACAGCTGATCTGGGTCCCAGCAGAGAGTGACGGAACTGAGATCACAGGCTCCACAGGAGTCAAAAAGGTTGGCTGGAGAAGAGCCTACGCACACAGTGCTCACTGCCACAGAGGCAGACACGCAGCTCTCCCTGTTAGCACATTGCTTAAACTTTCTGGATTATTCTTGAGAGGAAAAAGAGAATACCTCTGAGAGAGAATATATGGATTTATCATTTATGTCTTACATGAAAGCTTGGCTGTTTGGAAATGCTGGTGTCTCACACTTGCATCCCCCCTCCTGCCCCCCGCCCCAGTATAGCGCAGCTAGCTGCTCCTTGGAATGGTCTAGAGTTTCTCACAGAAACTGCTATTTCTGCTAGTCACAGAACATGAAGGTGGAAGACTAATGATACATATTGTATATAGGATACTTTTCCCAATATTGGAGAATGTTGTGAATTAGTGAAAAAGGGCTTTAGAAGAAGAGTCTGTGTAGACAGCTTAGAGTGAAAAGGAATAGGTATCTCTGTAAAACTGGGACTCCATTTCCCTCTATTTAATTTGTGAGCAAGACCTGTAGCACTCACTTTTTTGCTGCTGGATGTTTTCTCATACCTTGACTATTGTTGGTATTTATTTAGAATTGTTCTACCATAACATCAAAGATGTGATGCGGATGTACTGCTGTGTGAAAAGGTGGAGCAGAGATGTCCCAGGGAACTGTAACAATTTTGAGCCCTACTAAATACTGGAATTCCTTTGATGTCTAAAGACAGAAAAAGAAAAGTTAAGATGTATTTTTTTCTTCAAGGAAGTGATAGTGTTTTGCTGTCATGGGAGTCAAACATTTCCCACCTCCCTATGGGCAAACTTGTGCATTTGCTCCCCAAGGATATCTGGGGGAAGACAATCTGTTCTTGTTCCCAGAAACGTCTGCATTTTGAAAAAAATATCTATCTGCTAGAAGAAGGGTCTGACTAGTAATTTCTCACATATTGTCTTTGACTTCCTTGGTCTTTTAAGAAACACTGTGAGTATAATTACAGCATGAATGTGGAAGGTAAAAACGCAAGGTGTAGGTCTGTGGTCTTTCACATATTAGTAAGGAGAAAACAGGTCCCATTGCTGGCTGGCAGCATGAAGAATATGCAAAGTGCTATTGGGAAGAAGAGTGTATATGTGTGCAGCATATGAAGTGCCTCAGCATATGATTAACCTCACTGGGTATGTAGTAAATAGTAGATAACTGTGATCAAAAAAGTATTCATGTGATTTATCAAACTGAGCAACTGTGCATTTTGCAGTGAAGCAGGAGGTCAATCCTGAAATCTAGGGCAAGTAGAGCAATAGGAAATTGCAGGGACTAAGAAGTTAATCATACTGTTGGACTGCTTCCATCTGGTTTTGAAAGACGGAGTCAGTGCAGTGCTAGCGAGGATGCTTCACGGCAACAGATCAGGAATTAATTTTTTCAGCAAATCTTCAGCTATCATTTGTGGTAACACAGGCTTATAAAAATGTAATTTAATTTCTTCGGAATAAATCACATAGGACAAGAAGTGTGAGAGTGTTTTTCTAATGTGTGTATCTGAGGAAAATATAAAAAGTGTGAGAGTAGGAGAAACAGGAACAATCCAAGAGGAAACAAACATTAACAATATAAAACCTGGGAGGTATATGTGGCTATCCTGTTAAATTGTGCACATAATTTTCTTTGAAAAATCAGTTTGCAGTTGGGAAACTTCTACATTTTTATGACTCTTGGAGGCAAAATCTTGTCTAACCTGTCTGTCCATAAATGTGGATAAAAGGAGCACTGACCTAAAGTTTTGTGGAATTGATGCTCTGAACACCATGTCCATATATCATGAGTGCGTAGCTATAGGAAGTGAGTTTGTTAATGAATTCTGTTTTCCTCGTTATCGATACTACTTATGATATTTCAATGAGATTTGAACGCCATGCTTCCTCTGGGCAATAAAAGTACCCCTAGGCAATGAACCTGTTGTAAAACAAGGGATTTTAACCCTGAAAGTAATTCTTGTAGCTAAAACTTGCTTTTTTCGAAGAGGTGGGAGAACAGTTAGTTGATAACATTATGCCTTTCTTACTTCAGCAGTGGGATAAGAGAACAGAGAGCCCTATACTAGGAGTGACATATTGTGCTATTTTTAGTGCTATGCTGCAAAAAGTGAAATGTTCTAAATACATTTGTATCTATTTCCTGGCAGTCTGATGAAAGAGAGCTCAGGTTTACACAGCACCAAGAGCAGGAAACTGGCGGCCGCACTGTTCACACAAATCACCACTTTCATTACCACTTTATTTTAAGAAAAGCTGAAAATTCATAGCAAGCAGCAACACCTCAGCCTGGTCCAGTTACATGGCACAAGTTTGGGACTTTTGACCCCTGTGTGCTTGTGAATCGCATCCTAGCTGTAGCTCAGGGAGTCTCTGGAGCAGGTGCAGCAATGCAAAGGAGAAATCTCAGTTCCCTCTGAGTGAGGCAGCAGTCCATGCAGCAGATGGAAGGAGATCCCCCCTTCAAGCTTTAATCGTTCAGTAATCAGCCAGGCACAACAGAGCTTTCTGGCATCAGCTCCATGGATGATGACATGCTTGCTCCAGTTGGTTTTTCCTGCCTTCCTGCAAAGATGGTTTAGAAATCCTAGCTAAATTTCTGGGTTTGCCTTTGTCCCTGGTGAGGCTATCTGCCTTCTGCCTTCTGTATTTTTTAATTTTAGATTCAAGAGCATTTTCTCCTTGCGCTTGCTTTTGTTCTGACCCTGGCAACAATGGAGGCAAAAAGGAAAGGGGAGACTGGTTTGTTCAGGGGAGAGCAGTCAGGTTCTGCAGGAGGCCAGTCCCGTGAAAAAGATATGTTTGTGCCCAGAATGGGCAAGGGATTCCTCAGAACAGTGTCTTCATGAGGCCCCAGTGGAGACAGCACACAGTCTGTGCTTTGGCTGACCCTTTGTTCTCTGAGGGGTGAAGAGGATACTACACAGATGCAGAACTGTGTCCAGTTTCCTTGCAGGCAAAAAAATAGGATGAGTTAGTACAAAGAATGGGGTACCCTGTGATTTCTGCGTGGGGATTAGTTGTGACTGAAGCAGGCCTGAAATGCTCCTGCAAGGAGTCACATTGCTGTGATCTGAGATACTTTGCTGCCCCATGCAGTCCCATCCAGATGTCTCCTCCTTTTTTTCATGACTGCCTCAATTTTGATGTAAGTTGCAGGAAGATTTTTATCCTTTCTTCTCCTCTTGGAAAAGTATTGGATTTATTCTACCATTGAGGAATGGTTCATACTGTTCTAGGTTTCTTGCATTTCAGTGAAAGGAAATGTTTGAACAGCCTGGGTTTTCTCCCAAAGAAAAACTGGAGCATTTGTGAAATTAAACAAAGCTCTTAGGATGGAACAGCTTTTTACTGCTTAGCTATTTCACATATGCTGGTGTGAAGGGACAGCAGAAGTCCAGTAGGGCACTACTAGCTCCCCAAGACCCTCACTGGCAACTTGATGAGCAGGGAAAGTGTTCAGGCTCTGGAACCATTGAAACCTTTTTGATGTAAACTGGGACCAAAAATCTCAAATGGCTCATTTTCTAAAGTTACAAGTGGGTTTTTTTTTGCTCACTCAGCATTTCCAGGGAGTCTGTCTGGTGACTTTTTCTTTACAAATTACCAGACCAAGCACTTTCTGCTTTATTTTTCATTATTATTGCTTTCTTTTGAGGTTCTGTTTTATGGGTAAATTCAGAATTGGAGGGCTTTGTTCCAAACTGGAATGGCATGAAATTTCAAATTCCTTCTCCGAATGGAAGACCTTCCGTCTCTGAAGGACTGTATTTATAGTAGGCTGCCGTTTTTGCAGTCAGAGAGGGGCCAGACCCATATTATGACTGTTTGCTCTAATGTGTTTTTAACTTAGAAGTAAAATTAGGCCTGGATTGAAACTGGGTATAAAAGGTCCAAGTTCAGACATTGCACTTCTATAACCTGAAAATGTTATCATTTCGAAAGGCAGAAATAAATAGAAATTAGTTAAATTAAATTAGGTATTTTTCCGTGGGGGTGTGATTTAAATATGACACATGCTTTCTTTAATATGGTCCGCAATCTTCCATCATTTTAGCCAAAAAGAAAGTTGTTTATTTTAAAGGTAGGTATTTTATATCTAGCAAAATTTACTTCACACAGCAGTGTATCTTCTCTGTTAGATTGCTATCAAGATTTTAAAGTGTTTTTTCATTCTTGACTCAGGCACAGAACTCTTTTTCATGGTGGGGCACTGCCTCTCACCCATACATTCACACAGAAGAGGCCCTTCTCTGTGAAAAATTAGCAGACAAATAATTCACAAATAACGCTCACTTATTACTTACTGGCATAACCCAACATAACTGCTCTAAATTAACAGTTTGTCAAATTAAAAAAAAAAAAAAAAGAAAGAAAAAAGAAACCCAAAACCAGGGGAGCGAGGTTAAAGAATCCCATGATTCTGATTTAATAGATAAAAATCCCTCCTCAAAAAGTCCTAGAGACCTGCCAAGTAAATTTCTTGCTTTGCAATGATCCTTTCAGACACTTTAATATGCTTTTTCGAGGACCTGCTGTGGCCCTGGTGTCATGCATACCCAGGGAGGCTTGTATTGTTTCATGTCTAGGAAGGTGATGCCTGCTGGTGGGGAAGGTGCTGGTTAGGGGGCAGCTAGACCCTGGTTCCTAGCAGCCCTGAAGGACTTTGCTTGTCATTCCCATCTTCCTTTTCTTCCTTTCTACATTCCCTGTAGAGGGAAAAGAGGAAAACCAGACATGCAGCCTCTATCATGCATCTTCCCCCACGTGGCCTCAGATTTCCATGATTTTGGCTGTTTCCCAAGAGGACCTTGTCCCAGAGCCTCTCTGTTTGCGTATCATGGACGCTTGCTGTCTTTCTTGCCCAGGCTGCCCCTTCCCCATTCTTCAAAACCACCCTGACCCCACTGGGGTGCCTGGAACCCTCCCTGGAACCCCATCTCCTACAAGTCTCCTCCAGCTGCCGCAATGTAGCAGGAGCCAAGCCCCTCTGGTTTGCAGTGTCATGAGCGCAGCCCAGTGGAGGGTACCCAAGCATCACCCACTGCTGAAAGGTTGATGGGGACCCCATCACTGGAGGAGGACAGTGGAGAAACAGCTGTGGTGAGGGCCAGCCCTGTTGCCTTGTTTTGCAGCCCCAGGGACACCGGCACGTTCCTTTGGCTGGGACGGATGGGACACAGCCCAGCTGGGCAGCAGCAGGGCCGGCACTGCCACCCATCCAGCCAGGGCTGCCCTCGGCTGCCGGCCCCACAGTGGGGCAGCCACGCCATCAGCTGGCCATGACGGGTTCTGTCTGCACCTCGAGTCCTTGCACTCAACTCCCCGCAGTAACCATCACTCTTTCCCTCCTAATAATGCCCTCAAATACTGATTTCCTGAAACTGCTTCTTTAAGGTCATGACGTCCCTTTTTCTAAAACTTAATAAGCTTGATACTGACCATGTGGAGTTAGAGTGAGTTTGTAAATATTTGTATCTTCAGTATTATTTCTTTGATAGCAAACACTAGGACAATAATTCCCACATTAAAAGGGCTCTTGGGGAGGGTTTAGGAACTCTGGCCAGGCAAAAATAGTTGCCTGAAGGAAGAGGAAAAACCTTGGAGAATTACCAGACTCTTTTTTTAAATTTTGAGACAAATGGACTTTTCAAACTTTGCCCTGAAAAGAGATCTGGTCATGACCTACTATAAATCTCATATGGCCATTTAAAACCCCACAGTGCTCTGGTTAAACAGCATTGCACCAGACAAAACCTCCAGGGCATGGGGACATTGCTGCGGTTTTTCCCTTTCAAGCTTGTATATTGTCCCCATAACATATTGCCAATGTTCACAGGACCAAATGAGACTGTGGCCTTTCTTTAATGTACTCAGAGCTCTTGTGTTGAGAGCCTGTGAGGTCAACAGGAAAACATGGAATGAAATCTCAGCTGAATATCGGTCTTTCCCAGGCTTCCTGGCAATTTCCAACTTCTCACTCTTTTGTTTTCACTTAATAAGATAGAGCTTGTCTCGCACTCAATTAAAAAAAAAAAAAAAAAGTGGTGAAAGAGCTAAGACTCAGAAAATGAGCAGTTTTATAAAAGCCTGGCATATTCCCAGTCTGCCGAACCTAATAAGAAGCACACTCATTTTTCCAGTTTGAAACTTTCGGGTGCGAGCACCCCTAGTGCAAACATCTCCCACAGGACTTGTGGGAAGAGCACCAGTATATAGAAAAATGAGAGTGCTGGTATTCTGACATGAAAGCTGTAGCCTACATTTTTGAAATAATGATGTTGAAAAGTGGAGCTCTGAGAAGAACCTAATTTTGGGCTTCTCCCGCTGTCAGATCACCCTCAGCTTTCCCCCTTCTCCTTCTGCTAGAGAGACTCACGGCACAGCACCTCTTCTGTTAAAGCTGAAGGGGAAAGCAACAACTGCAAAGTCATTTGTGCAAACCCAGAGAACAGCCTGAGAAGACAGCAAAACCTAAACACTCCTTTGAGATTATCACTCTCTAATTGATAGAGATGTATCGGTTCATATGCACCTCTGTTTCAACTTCTGTTTTTACACCATTTTCTGTATTAGCATATTATGTGCTTGTCAAGTACAACCAAATTTTAACCTCAGATTGCTGATGTTTTATAAGCATTATATAGGTTTTTTTTTGTTTTCCTAAATTACTGTAAGGGACTTAATGTTGATGAAATGCAGCAGGTTGACACCTGATTATCCAGGAGATTTTCCCTTGTGTTGCAAGTACATCTGCCCCATTCCTGGAGCCTTGCATTATCCCCATGCATATTCTTTATGTGTGCAGACAAAGGGCACTGTTGAAGCAGAGTGCCTCAGCATTTGATGTCACTAGCTAATCTGAGCCAACACCACATTATTTTCTAAGAAATGTATTGTATTATTTTCTTCCATTTGGTCAAAATGCAGCATTAGCCATTTAACAAGAGCCATGACAAATTTCTGTCATTGTCCACTGTATGTTGCTGTCCTCTGCCTTTGTAAGGTCTCACAGATTGGTTAGACTGGGAATTATGACAGAGTTGCCCTACTGAAATTATTAGGGTTATTTTTATAACCAAAATCTGGTATTACCATGGAGCAGCAGTAAATTGTGGATCTGGTTTTAATTGTTCACGTGTCAGCCATTTACCACACCAGCCTTTTAAATATATTACAACAAATTATGAAAACACTCTCTGATTAAATAAGGGAACGTATGGCAAATTAATTCCCACTGCCTCAAATGGAGAAGACATACTCCAGTGTCACAATGCACTCCTTGTGTGCTTTGGAGTTAAGCTCCCCAGCAATATCATGCACCAGTGTTCATCTGCTGAACTGGGAGGTTAGCTGGAAGAACTGGTAACTGCAAACTCTGTAACTGTATGGACCTGCCAGTCACTCCTCTCATTCATCAAGAGCTGCACGAATGAAGAAGAGGTGAAACATATAGGTAATCTGGCCAGTGGAGAAAGGGACACTATGGAAAGAAGGTAAAATCTGGAAGGAGGAAAGATGAGCCTCTGTTAAGAAATTCTGCACTACTTTTATTAAGGCCATACCATATCTGAAAGAATAGATTTTCTGGCACTGTTTTCAGGTTGTCATAGGCTACAGTTTGATTGAGTCAAAGCTTAGCTTCTGTGAATGTTTGGGCTGTTCAAATACACTTTCTGCACTTGTACTGAAAAGAATAACTACCCCCAAAAGTTGTACTTGGTTTTTTTTCAGAAGTGACACCCGATTCATATGGCCACGATGACTCTAAAATTAACAACATGTGTCCAAAGCTAAGACATAACAAGCATACTCCATAGTTAGGAAGTGATTGCCTTAGGCTTGTCTTGCACCTGGTGAAGAGCTTGTTAAAGGCAGTAGTGCAACTCTGAGATTTTCTTTGTTTAATTTCTTACTGAAATATTTTAATATCTTTGTTTTAATCTTGATGTGGTCTTGTCAGGACTAGGGTTATTTATTTGGTTGCAGGGCCACATGCATGGGAATTATGTAATGTAGGTCACATACATCTTCAGTTGACATGACTTGTATTACAATTGAAACAAATAAGCCAGCCCTGTGTACTAAAAATAAGGAAACAAATGTAAAACACATCACCATATCAGCAGAACCACAACACACTGATTACCAGTGGACAACACAGTCATCAAATCAATGTAGCAATCAAGACCTGAACCAATGAGTCAGAGCTCTGAGATTTCAAACAGACACATTCAATGCAGAAGGTAAACAGCTTTACCTTATAAGCTTGACATGAGATGCAACTACATCCAGCTAGTTTTGCATCAGCCAGTTCTTGTTTCAACCTAGCTCCTCACAAATGTTCAAGTCAACACAAAGCATTGAGTAAGGCAATCAAGTACAGTATTCTTCAGTCCTTGCCAGGGGTGCATGGAGGACTGGTGCTGTTATGGTTCAGTCCAGAGAAGTCCACCCATCAGAGCAAACTCATCAGCCATGCACGGTTTAGAATTTCCTTCTCATGTCATACAGTTACTATGTATGATTATTCTTCTGCTCTTTTTCTCTCCTGGCCATCAAACTCAAGTCAAAGGTCACTCTGAAAATCACATGCTCTTGGTTTTAAATTATTGATGTAACATTTATGAAAATATTTCTTACATAATTACTAGGTAAGGACTATGAATAACTTTTGGATAATTCACCTGCAGAAAAGATGGATCTAAGAATCTGGCATTTGCTGCTAGGCCTGCAAGCAATTAATATGCATCTTTTCACTTTTTTCCTTTTTTGGCCAAACAGCTATGCATCCATGCATATGTGAAATAAAGTGGGATCCTTCCCTTAAAGGAAAAGAAAGTTTTTGGCCTTGTCCTTTCTTCCTAAGGATCTTTATTTCACATGGTTGCTGGCTGCCAACACAGCAGAAGCTTTGGCCAGGATAATGACAGATTTTAAAACTGACATCTCCTGCTTGGTGATCCCAAGAGGTGGCAATGCTTCTCACAGATCCATCCTTTTTCCTGCTTACTTCATGGCACAGATGGAGCCTGGTTTCGTGGATGTGGTGAATACAGCCTGGTATCTGGTTGTAGATCACTGCTGAGTACACCCATGGCCTTGCAGGCAGGAACTACAGGCTGAGGTGTGAAACACCAGCCTCCTGCATGGTGCATGTCCCAGCGAGTAATGACGACCTTTCCCTGCAGGGAAAGCACTTAAAACCTACACTCAGCAGGTGCCACCTCCTCAGGACAAGGTAATAACCTCATCAGCACATAGTGTCTCCATGCCTTTTCTAATAATAATCACTTCTTTACACTAAGTTAGGAAGCTAATGTGAATCGGTTCACAGCTTGCCCTGATGACTTTTAATCTAAGACCCCAGCTGGCCTTTGTGCTTTTCATCAAATGAATTCCAATAATCATTAAACAAAGTTTTCTCAGTTCTGCTTCAAGTCTGGGCCAACATATCTTGCAGCCCTTATTCCTGTGCCACACTGGTAAAATCCTGCCATCCTGTAAAATCAGTGATGGCAACATGAATAATTAGTTGCTGTATTTGAACAGCATCAGACTTACAGTTATTTTCCAGTTGTCTATACTGCTTTTCTTTGTATCTAGTCTAACCCTGGAGAGTACAGAGAAGTCTGCAAAGTTTTAGTCCATGAGATCATCCCAGTAATTTCTTACTGCAGGCACTGTCTGTCTAACTTTAGTTCCCCATGTTAAATAATTGTGATATTGTTTCCTTAAAACCCTTGACAACAAAAACCAAAACAACCGTAAATAATCCACAGACATATGGAATTGTTTTGAGAAAGAAAGCAAATGGCTTAGACTCCGTAAAAATGGAAATCTACCAAGGAAACCCCAGCAGCCTCTTTGACAGTCTGCTCTAAAACTTTTCACTTGCTTTGATGTTGTTTGTAATTTATGCTCCTCAGAGGCTTTTAGATGAAGGAAATCATCTGTTTTAATAATGTGAAACCTTCTTCTGGCTACTCGAGATGGGAATTCCTGCCCTGTTTCCTGTGCCTCTCTGTCAGGGCCAAAAGGGGAAGGAGGGCTGAAAAATTTCATGGCTGTTAGTGATCAGAGCTGTGGCATCACCTACCATTTCAAAATGTCTACCCAAATATTACTTACCTCTTACTGATGAAGTAACATGTTAAGGAAAGCTGTGTTTTTTAGCTCATTCTCCACAGTGGTGTTATTTCTCTGTATTAGTAATTCGTAATGATAGGTTATGTGGTAACAAGTATAGGACAAAAGCAATTATTGCAATAGTCCCTTTAATTCAAAATTATTTTAATTACTAGTGATACCTGTCCTTTTTTTATCTCATTTCTGTGCTAAGTCTCTTCATGTTTCAAAAATTGCCACTAGGCTATCACCTCTGGTAATTGCTATTCTCTGAGCTGAATGAACAAAGGAAAAATTAAACTGGAGTGTGTCAGGCAAGCAGAATAGGAAATATATGTTCCTGCAGGAAAGCTACTCTCCTCCTAATTACCCTGCAATTGCCAGGTTCAAAATGTAATTTATGAGCAGCATAGATAGAATGGCCACATTAG
The DNA here is from genome assembly GCF_041296385.1 of Aphelocoma coerulescens. NCBI lineage: Eukaryota > Metazoa > Chordata > Aves > Passeriformes > Corvidae > Aphelocoma > Aphelocoma coerulescens. The sequence continues at coordinate 31,464,244 of NC_091013.1, forward strand.
TCCATTATTTCATGATAATCTTTTCTACTCCTGATTTCAGAAAGAAGGGATTTTGCAGCTGTCAGTGCATTGGCATTCTCAGCAGCTGCTCTGGGCAGTGATGCTAGACAACTGCACTTGAGAGATACTCCCCAAAAAAATGTAAAGCAGTCTTCTAACAGCACAGTTTTATAGAAGAGAGGTGCTGTAAAGTACAGCTCAATAAATAAAGCATAACCTGATGGGCTGCCTCAGACACTGCTGGTCACATTCAGAAACAGATCCAGAAATGTTTGAAGGAGAAGGAAGTTTTCCAGCCTCTGGCTGCTGCTGTTTCACATTCCACTTACTGTAAAATACACCAAATGCAGCAAATGAACCTAATAAACACCCCCTGAGTCCATTTTACTCTGACAAACATGGAATAGCATGCAAAAAGATGGAGTAGTGGGTAAAGCTGTGAACACGTGATATGCAGCTGACATGTTTCAGCTGTAGGTTTGGTGCCTAAGGCCAAGTCTACATTTCAGTCAAGTTGGGGCAGTGACCCAGTAGTCATCTGATTGAGCTTTAAACACAAAACAGGGGGACTCTCAAGGCCAGATGGAGCTCAGGAACCATTCGGTGCGCATGTAGTTATCACATTATCACGTTAGGTAGCACCATAGTTTGTCGTACTTGAGCTAGTAGTCCCAACAGGGTCACAGAGTGACTGAGGCAGGAAGACATCTCTGGGGATCATCCAATCCAACCCCCACTCAGAGCAGTATCAGCTAAAGCAGTTGCTCAAGGCCAAAGTTGGGTCTTGAATAGCTCCCAGGATGGAGATTCCACAGCCTCTCTGTGTAACCTGTTCAAGACTTTGACCATGCTCACAGCAAAAAAAAAAAAAAATTTGTTATATTTAAATGGAACTTCCTGTATTTCAACTTTGGGTTTTTTGCTTCTTGTCCTGTCACTGGGCACCACTGAAAAGAGCCTGGCTCTGTCTTCTTTTCTTCCTCCTGTCAGGTATTTATCCTTCCCAGTCATCTCAGCCTCCTCATGTGAAAGAAGTTCCAATCCCTTAATCATCTTGATGGCACTTTGCTGGTCTCCGTGTCTCTTCTGTACTGCAGAGCCCAGATCTGGATCCAGGGAGAGACCAGGAGAAAGCAAAAAAGTAAAAGAGGGAAGGCTAAGTGCAAAGGCAAAGGGGAAAACTATCTTGCTGATTCTGGATGTGACATGCAAACCTCTGAATCAACTGACTGAGAGTTCATTGCCTCCCAGCTGTACACAAAGTCCATCAATATTTTCCTTTGTTGCAATCTAAGTCCATAAGGAAGCTTGCCCCTTCCCTGAGAAAGCATTAGATTATATTGCTTGGGAGTATCAGTCCTAAATATTCCCTTTCCATTTCCTGCAGAGAATGTTGAACGGAGTGCTCTTAGGAATGGGAGATGCCTGCTCTGATTCATTCTTCCAAGGTTTTGTTTTTACTTTGCCCCTGAGGAATTGGCCATTTTTAATGACTTTTATGATTAATAAAACTGTCTGAAGGCCTGCTGGGGTCTTCAAGCTAGTAGTTATCAACAAAGTCATCTAGCGTTCTCCCTAAGTGCCTAAGCTAATGGCAAAGACCCAGTGCTTGATCTTTCTCCCCAAGCTGAAGCTTGCCTAGCAGCACTTACGGTCATGTTGGGGTGGTAAAAAAAAAATCCCCAAGAGTTACTTTCATGCTGCACTGACCATGGAAAATCATACTCTCCTGGAAATCTGTGTCTCATCTCAGCAAAGCTCTTATGCAGACTGCCCAACTTTCCCCCAGCTGTTTCTCAACTGCAGGCAGGTGATGTGATACCCTTTTAAAGAAATACTGAATGTATATCCTCACAGCTGGGCACTGAACTCTCCCAGCAGCAACACATGTTGACTCCTACACATTTTACAGTCTCCATTCTGGATCACACTGCTGAATGCACATTCCTGCTCTGAAGAGGCTCACCACTTGACACAGCACTTCCTAGACCATGCAGGAGCTCAGGCAGGCAGAGGCATGTTTGAGGCACTGCAGCAAGACTGGTGCCAGAAAAGGACTATTGGCCTGGGGGCAGAGAAAGGAAGATGACAGCAAAAGCTTGTTGTGCCACTGGGAGGGAGACACAGTACCAACTAGCAATATTTCTCCCTGTCCCTGTGCATTCTCCCCACTACCATGGGTGCCTTCCCTTTCTGCCCCACTGGGAGAGGCAGGGAGAGCAAAAGATGTATTGAAGAATAGGCAAAGGCATCTCCACATGCTTTAATGATATTGTAAATTCATAGGAAACCTAAAAAGATGCGTGGTGATTAGTGAACAGCAAAACATGTGAGATACGGATTGAAAGGTATATTGGAAGATTTATGTTTAACTACATCAGGACACAGCATGGTATAAGACCAATTTTTTTTTTTAATTAAAATGTCATACAGATCTAGTGTTTTTCGTAGTAGTTGGTAGCACATTTCACAGAAATAAAGGATTGATAACATCCTGCAGGAGGTTGCAGCTGGGGAACCACTGAGTCCAAACACATTGGTACTACATTCTAGATTAATAAAGCAAATAAAATTATATTTACTTTGAAATTTATTTCTGCCTCCCCTCATCATCTGTGTGTGCATGAGCAAACCTCAAGTTTATTTTCCATGGATAACATCTAACAAAAAGATGCAATTCACATTCAGTTTTTCCTTTGAATTGTAAAGGGCAATTTATATAACTCTTTGTAACATTTATATATTTGTGCATATCACCCTTCTTCATAGTTTTTCACAGACCACATTATACCTGAGGAAAGCACAGCAAAGGTTACTCATAGATACTGCTCTCTGCTTCAAAATCCTTCATCAATTATCTGCACACTGTGTTTGCTGAGTTACAGTGTGTCAGATCCTGACACCCTCACTAGACAGACCAGTCCTGCTCTTCACGAGCACTTCTGGGTACTCTTATCCAAGCTGTAAAGTACAATGTTATTAAATCAGAATAAGGGGTCAAGAACCTGAGCCTGGTCAGAATGGGAGAAGTTTTTTTCCCAGTGGTTCAGGCCCCTGAAAACCTAAGGCTGCACCACAGGCAAAAAACTCAACAGCTGAAAATTCATTTTAAACATTCTTTATTTCCAGCTAATGTGTCAATAGTAGGTAAACAGCATATCCTGGGCAACTCTTTCTAAAAACATATTAAAGTATTTTTGGATGACGATGGAAAACAAGCTGTGCCTACAAGAGAAAGAACAGAAGAACCTTTTACAAGTCTTCAAATAATCTCAAACTAATTAGCTTTTACATCCTCTCTGCTACAATTCTGGGCTTTATTAGCTGTTCTGCTTGCCATTCCTGAGCCTGCCTAATGTCTTCTGTAGAACAACTATGCATTTTTTCCAGGCATTTGTCATTTTTTGAAACATATAAAAGAGAGCACTTGGATTTGAATAACAGACCATCTAAATGCTGTTCTGCATAGGGAGTGATATATGCTGACAAGGACTAGAAGTCAAATTTTCTTTATATGGTTCTTTATGGTGAGCAAACCTACTTAAAACAAGCTCCTTCTCAAGGCAGCATATTGATTAGAGCTGACGGGCCAAAAAGACCTTTGGGAGACAACAGAATATGGCTTGAGTCAAAGAGTAACACTAAAGCTGGCAGCAGCAACATTAAGAGTCAGTAAAACCTGAGAGAGTTTGTCTCATGCTGAAATTTATTGCACCCATTTGGACAGCCATTATGGTAGTTAGTAATTTTATCTGCACAAGTTCATCTGTATTTGGACTCCCAGAGCTTAGCGAGAGGTCTTGCAAGGCAGATCCATACCCAGGGCTCTGCTGACTGAGGCAAAAGACTGCTGTGCTAAGGCGAGCTATGACTGTGTCTGAAGACTACGAAAGGCTGTTTGTTTTGATGGCCAGCCACAACATGAGTTTTATTAACAGTAATTCTGAGAAAAGGTGATGGTAGGCCAGTGCAGAGAAGGTTTTTCTAGTCTGCACTGCTGTGGTTTTCTTCTGAGGCTTGATGAAGCTGTCACTCACAAGCAAAAATTGCTGTTCTCTTGGGTAGAAGTACATTTATACTTCATGTTTTAGGAAATAAATGAGACAAAAAGAGCAATACCCAGGCTAATATCCAGTGAAACTGTAACCAAAATCTCCTGATGACACATATTGAAAATGGTGGGTTAAAGCCACTCTACAGAATATTTTGCACTGCTCCTTTGCCTGGTTTCTGAAACTACCATGGCTGATGTTCCTTATCTTTACTGATGATCGGTTCCAGTGCTTAATTACCTTTATTTTTGTAACATGTCTCTCGGCGGGTTGAAGCCAGCCAGGCTGCTGAAATCACCTTCAAAATGTTAGTGGAGGATCTGTTCCTGAGACAGGTGGTACTGATATAATCGAATCTGACAGGGGATCAGCTTTAGATAGTGGTCTAATGAAATAGTGGAGTACTGAGTTGGGAGTGGATAGAGGTCTTCATATTGGATACCAGTCCTTAGACAAGCAGAGAGAGGTGACTGAACCCTGAAAGAAAAATTATGAAGAGGAATCTGAACCAACTTGCTTTCCATACAGATTACAACGCACAAGGTGCTGGGCATACCAAGCACACAGTTCAAGCAATCCTTAGGATCTTAGATTCTTTCTAGTCCATCAAGAGAGGTAGGAATCTCCAGTGGGCACAGACTGGCCTTGACCGGACAATAGAGGGATCTCAAATAGAAAATTCCTAACATGGCCAAAATTATGAAAAAAAGGAAAAATTAAAAGTTTTGGGGTACATATGAAGGAAAACACACAAAAGCCATTGCCCTTGGCCTCAGGGGGATATCAAAAACAGTGTTCTATGACTGAATCTTCTCAACAACTTTATCTAGTTCCAATTTATTTCTGGCCCACTTTTCCTCCCTCCCCCAAAGAAAAGTCTCTATAGAGATTGCTTCCTGATTTTGCAGGGGAGGCAGAAGGGTGCTGTTCATGGACTATTCTCAAAGCTGTTCATCATTCTCCAGGCCATTGGTCCAAAGCCATGTTCCAAGGACAGTATAGGACACATAGACTATGCCTGTCATTTCTTCTTTTCAAGTCACTGTACTTTGAGCCATTAAGAGACTAATTAAACTACCAAGGTAAAAAGATGCTATTGCTCCTCTTCTACTAAAGAGTTAACTTGCCCGGACCAGGGATTCTCTCTGCTCATATTCAGCTGATGCAAGGTCAATGACAAACACACCAAGGAAGTCAGAGTTGCTTTATTTTTCTTGTGAGCAGGTCAAATAAAACACTGCTGATGCTCCATTTATCTGGAGCGACAAGTGAACACTTGGCAGCAGTGGAAAGCAGACGCTGGAATCTGGCACCAGGCTCCTATCACAGCTGTCAGCCTGCTGACTAATCACTTCATCTACATGTTAATGCTGCTCCAGGTCTACTGGACCCTTTCATCTCAGATACCCCAGCACACACTCCTCTTGATAGACTGATTTATACAGAAGTGTCACTATTAATTGTTACACGGTATTTTATTTTAGGAGGGTTTATTTTTTAGTCAAGGTGGGTTTTTTCTAGTGGCTTTCTCTTTTCTACCATATTCCTTCACAGTGGGAGCTGTGATTTGGCTGCCTCCAGTATCAACCAGACCTCAAGTAGATGCCCCTTGCCAGACTGAATTTTCTTCAGGGTTTTTTGTGTATGTGTGTGCATGAGCTTCGTAGCTTGTTCTTTTAAACAGCCTTTCCTATCAAATATTCTTTAGTGACTATTCTGACAATTAAGCTGCAATTGCACAGTGCACACCTGACGCTCTTCAGAGAGATTCAGTTCGCATTATCAGTTGATACTTGTAGTCTTGTCAGCACAAACTATTTAAGAAGCTCCCAGGGAAAGTGTTAAAATATAGGTGGGGTCTATGAACCCTGTTCTTGGCAGCTGTGCTTTATTAGCTGTGCTGTGCAAAGGTGGTGCAGCTAAGGTAATGCAGTGCTTTCACAGAAGCATTATATATTGTGACAAGCCAAACAACCTCCAGGACTCTCACTCATCATGACTCCCATTTCATACCTCATCCATTACAGGAATGAGGTATGAAAACATTTCTCTGTTTCCAAAAGGTATTAACAGACTCCTGGGAAATCGTTTACCTGGAGAAAGGGAAGCATTGAGCCTCATTTTTTTGTGTTCAGGCTGAAACAGCAGGCCATGGCAGGACTAGCTGTCTTTTCCTGTTAGGGAACGATAGGTTTTTGCAATTGGTAACTGGAAAGAATTCAGACAGTTAATTGGTTTAATGCTTATAGTTAGCAAAGGTACAAAACCATAAATTTGTGTCACTTCCATACTGACTTCAGAAAAATGGTATCTTAGTGCTTTTTAAAGAATAATGAAGGATGTCTCCTAACACACTGACTATAGGAAGTTTGGTTACACCCATGTATGGGATGGTGGCTGGAGCCCTGGAAGGGTAATTTGATTTGGTCATTCAGATACAATGGGGCACACCTAATACTAGAGCAGAGCCTTTTTATCACAGAAGCATAGAATCATGGAAAGGCTTGGGTTAGAACAGACCCTAAAGATCAGGGGAGTTGGAAATAGATTATCTTTAAGGTGCCTTTCAACCCAAGCCTTTCTATGACTCTGTGATTGTACTCATCTTTGAATGTTAAATACACAACCAGCCTTTGTACTGGTATTTTAAACCATGGTGGTGTCTCTAGCTGTTGTCTGGGCACATTCTAGAGTTAATGGTATAATTTCCCTTTTCTCAGCATGATTTTGTCCTGAAACAAATAGATGAGGTCCACATTCATTCCGTAGGCTGTCCTAATGGTGCTATTTCTTGGCATTCTACAGTTGCCTCAGAAAATATCCCCATATGTTCTGTTACAGTATTGGGATGGCCTGATCTGCAAGTCCAGATAATTCCCATGGTAAGCATGCTTCAGAGGTCTTTGCTGGAAGAGAATTTGAAAAATACACAGGGGCAGCAGCAAGAAGTGGGCATTTTCATGGCTTCTGTGATTCATTCACAATTATTGAGACAGGAATTCCCTACTGTGTGCATGAGAGACATGCAATATCTTCAGCGCCAGGCAGCAGAGATATTTATACAGATCTTGGCACAATGTTCTCAGCCTGTGCTTTGAGGAAGCACCATGTGGAATTTGCTTCTTGCAACAAAGGGATAAAAAGTTTTGCGCAAAAGACCTTCAATGGGTTTTAGGTTGGCTCTGAGGGAAGAAGGAAGGGATGTTTCAGATACTTTAATCTGGAATCAAAATAGAGGCTCTGCCAAGAGAGATTTAAACCATGGAATACGTTTTCATCACTGAATTTGAAATACTGTTTCAGAGTCTTGGTCAGATTTACTGTTAGATTTAAATCACTGTAGCCTAATTGAAGTCAATGGAGTTATGACAGTTTATACCAGCTAAGGGACTGGTGTCTGTTTCAGAGTATTGTTTACCCACAACTGGCCTCAATCTTTTAGACAGTGATAAATCTTTTTTCTGGGTGTCCCAAATACTCCAAGTATTCATACAGCCTTTCTTAGGATTTTCTCAGATGTTTGTGACATATGGATTTGGATCACCTTCTCCATGCTTACCTCTCAATGTTGACAATGTGATCCCTAACAGTGTCACTTGTTTATTCAAATAAGCTCTTCTCACTAGTTGTATTTCTTTCTCCTTTGGGAAGTCACAGCCACTTAGCAGTTGCACAGTAGAGTGAGATTTAGAAGAAGAATAGTTTAGATGATCACAGCTGTGCAGATGACACTGGATAAGTAGCATCCTATCTCCAGACACAAACACAAATACAGCAGATAGTGTTAGTGACATTTTTGATAAGAAAGCTTTGGATACAATTCCTGCAAAGTGAAATTACACAGACCAACTGGACTCTAAAATATGAAGCATTTTCCCCTCCTCAGCAGTGGTGGGGCCACACCTCAAGTACTGTATTCAGTTTCGGGCACCTCACTACAAGAAGGACATTGAGGTGCTGGAGTGTGTCCAGAGAAGGGCAACAATGCTGGTGAAAGTTCTGGAACATAAGTCCCATGAGGTGCAACTGAGGAAACTGAGCTTGTTTACACTGAAGAAAAGAAGGTGCAGGGTAGACCTTATTGCTCTCTACAACTACCTTAAAGGAGGTTGTGGTGAGGTAGGTGTTAGCCTTTTCTTCCAGGCAGCCAGTGATAGGACAAGAGGAAATGGCCTCAAGTTGTGCCAAGGGATGTTCAGGCTGGATATTAGGAAAAATTCTTCACTGAAAGAGTGGTAAAGGGAAGTAGTGGAGTCACCATACCTAAAGTGTTCAAAAAATGAATAGACATGGGACTTTGTGATATGGTTTAGTGGGCCTGGTGGTATTTGGTCAAAGGTTGGACTTTATGATCTTGGAGGTCTTTTCCAACCTTAATGATTCTATGATTCTATGAGCATTTGCATAGCCTTTGTTGTGTCTGGAAAAGTATTTGAGAGGCTCACTAAAGTGAGAGGCTCACTTTAGCTGAGTCATTTCTCCAAGGCCTGATTCTCCCTTGAGTTGCATTCTTGATAATCATTCATGCCTGTGTAAAGTAGGTATAAAGTGCCTTCATATTGTAATGCAGCTAAAAACTGGGATCGCAAATCCTTCAGCATCAGAGGGATTTTTCTCTTTTGAATCTACTTATATTGTCACTGAATATTTGCAATTTGGTAAAGAACTGCATCAGTTTTACTTGTACTTTTATCCATGCTGCATGTCTTTGGGACTGATTTCGTGCAATGCAGCATATGCCTGGCCTGGGAACTTCTTGTGGCCAGTGCTGAATACCGTGATTTATTATCATGGGAAGTAGTGCAGCTGTAAGCAGCAGCTTAATATGAAGCATAGCGAGGGACTCAGATCCAGCGTGATTAACCTGAAGAGGTCTCCTGAGGGCCACCAAAGTAATCTCATTTGGGAATCTGTCTCCACTGACTGAATAGCAAACTCTTGCACCTTCCTGCATAACTGTTCAAACCACTGGTGCCATTCAAAGACTGGCCATGGCCACGCAGCCTGATGGGGCTAACAACTGGTCCCACACAAATAACCTCTCGGCCTTGTCCAGGGATTGAGATGGCTCCACCTCTCAAGTTGGATCACAAGTTAATTTGAGTGGGGAAGAAGTATTAATCTCCCCAAATCACTGGGTTTCTGAACCTGCACATATGAGAAAAATAGAGGCAACAAAGAATCTAGCATTTCTTCTAAGAAGGGTCAATTGTTCATCCAACAGTGCAGGAAAACAGGTTGTTGGAGATTTGCATGGCAGTTGGGTGCCCAGGTTCCCTGTAGCCAGGATGATGGGAGACATCTGATCAGAAACTTCAGATGGTGTGTTGGTTTTTAAACGGTCTTATTACTGAGCTTCTGGCAAATTTACAGGGTATTTACTCTCTCTCTTGAGTCATGTGCATGTTCTGATGAAGAGCTTTAAAGAAAAGTGGTTCTCACCCAAATTGTTGTTTAATTCCATAAAATAAAAATACAAATTCTATGATGTGGTAATTAATTCTGGGGCATAAACCAGTAGCAAAATACGCATGAATGTTATGTGCCACGGCCATTAAAATGTAAATCAGTCTAACTGCATGATCTTGCTTACATCCTTCAGAAAGAGCAGTCCAAACTAAAAGTCCCCAATTTTTAAAACAAGGGTTTTTTTTAATAAGAATGCATGAAGAAAGATGTAACTGTTACTACCCTGGTCACTATAATATAATGAAGATCCTTATAAGAATAGGCTATATTTCAAAATTGAAAAAGTAGAAGGGGGACAGGAGACTTCAGCAGTATCAGCATAAATGGGAAAATATTGTAAAATTTAAATTTTGTAGTATATTGGCTACCATTAGAACAGCAAACATAGATTTCCAGATGTTTGTGAAGAGTCCAACAGTTATATTTTATATCTAGGGCTGGAGTAACAATTCCTATTCAGCAGTCTAGAAAAACATTTCATGTCACAACAGGAAAGAAATATTACCATGGTTTTTTTCCCCCTCATCCCCTATATAGCAATTTCTGAATACTTCAGTCAATGGCAAATAAAAATGATGGTTTAAAAATTAAAACCACAGTCACTAAGGGCAGGACATAAATGTGCAGATGTTTTGTGATTCTGAAGAACTTTTCAGTAACAGTGGTGTTATGGAGGGGACTGGAAATCCATCAGAGCCAGACACTGTCAAAAGCATTCCCTAAGCTACACTGTCAGAAAAGGCAGTTAACTTTTCATATTCTTTCTGTATTCTCTTAAGGAAAAAAAATCAAAACCACAAAACCTATCCATAATGGCTTGTATATAGCTCTCACTATTTTATTAGCAAGGGATTAACTGCACTCTGTTAATATAAGTGAGCAACTTAAATCTAGAGTTCACTGGTCAACCTGTACAAGTGGAAAGCTGCAGCATCCTGAAGCTGTTTACAAAATATCAATTTTCCTTCTCCAAAAATGAAAATTTTTTTACAAGCATATCAGCTGTTTCTATCACCTCTGTGCCTTAATGAAGTTATACAAATGCCTGAAAATCTTGTCTTTACCACACCTACATGGCTAGACAAAACAACAAGTATTTTAAAGGCACTCGTTGTAACTGGTACATTTAATGCCTGTGCAGGAGGTGGCAGACACTTCTGTGACCACGTATGTAGCACCAAGCCATCCTGACAGAGCATGAGCTTTTACTGCCTCCTCTCTCTCTACCATCCAGTAGTTACAAGGATGGAAATAAAGATCAAAAATATAATAGATCTCAGCTCTTCCCCCTCCTGTTTATTTTACTTGCTTTTAATTAGTAAGGTGAGATCACAGGTGAAATTTTCTTCACTGCCTGTCCCCGCTGTGCTTTGAAGGGTGCAGAAAGTTCTCCAACAGTGTCATGATTCCCCAAGCAGCCAGAAACTCTCCTGAGCAAGAAAGCTGCAGGCAGCTGTGCCACTTCCAAGCAAAAGGCAGTGGGGATGCTGCAAGTAAAGGCAACGTGGTGGGAGTACTGGCTTGTGCAAGACAAGTGGTCCAGAGGGGAAAGGTTGGCATATGTTAGGGGAGGCAGGGAGAGGGCCAGAAAGTGTGTGGCCATGGGGAATTGTGGAGTTGAAACCACATCTCTGATGGCCTGGCCTCTTTTCAAAGCCCCAGGAATTGCCTGTCAGATGTGGCTTGTGCAAGGTGTCAGGTATCAGTTTTCCGTAATGAAAAGCACTATTAACATGTAAAGATAATTCATTAGGTGCAACATAGCAGAACTGTAATTAATTATTACATATTATTTCTCACAAAATGCATCTCCAAGATCACATTGCGTTAGCCACAATATTGGACTGATGGAGCATAAACAAGGGTAATGATAAACATCAGTAAATGGAGTTGGGAAGAGATGGTTATCAGGGTACCAGTGTGTTTCATGTGGGGTTTATTTAACAGTCTCATTAATGATCTGGAAAAGGAAATGAATAACCATTTAATTAAGTTTGCATTTGATACTAAATTAGAAGTTGCTGCAGACACCTCTGAGGGCAGAGGAATAAATCAAAAGGAGCTAGAAGCTTGCAAGGTAAAAGAAGAAAATGAGAACAGGTATGAAGGAAAAAAGCGAGCTAATCTCTCTGGAAGCAAATAATCATGTAGCTCTCAGTAGAGGAATTCTGAAGAAAGCAGTGTAGAAAGAGAAGTAGAGGTTTTAATGGACTATACATTCCCTCACAGCTCAGATATATGTTTACAGAAGCAACGCATCAAGGAGCAGGAAGGTAATAGCCCTTCATTGTAGGGCTGTAGTGAGAAGCCATCTATAATGCTGCACTCTGTTTTGGGCACCCTTTTATCAGAGAGATATAGACAAATTGGAATGAGTTCAGAAAAGAGCCATAAAAATGATCCCATATCCCTGGAGATAATGACTTATGAAGAAGGATCAGAAGAAGTAAATGTGTAAGGCCTTGTCTGAAAGATGACTGAAGTAGGGCAGGAAAACAGTCTGCAAAAATGTGAGAGCAAAAAGGGAGGAGGATAATTTATCATAGTAACTATTAGTAATACGATGAAATAATAAGTAACAACTATAAATTTTAAAAGGGCAACTTCAGGTTGAATGTAGGCAGAAATTTCTGACAGTGGAATTTGGGTTAGTTTGCAGAGAAGTTTCCCAGGAGTAAAAGTAAAAGCTACATTCAAGTCATTTAAAATCAAATTGGACAACTCACTAGAAAATGCACCCTGCTATAGGGAACAATATTCCATTGCCTGGGGAATAAGCTGGATGACTTAATATGATATTTCACACTCAAGTCTTTATGACTGTGATATTTTTAATATGCATGGTCAACTGTTTCAGGAAAATACACATTTCTGCTGCTGTCAGGCCTGATAATACAAACACTTGCATGCAAACATAACTTTAAAGAAGGTAAGTAGCTCTGCTGACAGCACTGCACTGCTGACAGGCAAAAACACAAGCCTGAGCTCTTCAAGTTTTTGCAGGCTGAGTCTTAGATCTTGAATTGTCAATATCAAGATGGTATACACAGGTAACCACGTCATTTATGGGTAGGTGAAGAAGTGTGCAAAATGGAAGATGGGGGTTGGAGGCTCCAGTGAAGATATATTATTATTGTTATTTTTATGGTTATTGCTATTATTACTTATGACTGGTAGTGTGGGGTTCAACTCTGTTTCTTAATTGTTCACCTTTTTGGTCTCCTACTTTCACCTCTGGGCTGAGTGTTCATTAGACAGCATAAAACTGCTTTCTATACTGGTTTTTAACACTTAGTATTTTTAATATATCCTAAAATATCTGTGGAATGGGCAAAGAGACAAGCTGAAGTGAAAACTTGACTCTTCCTCAGATGAAAAAGATGGCAAAGGCTATGGATTTAAATGGATATGAGAGTAACCCCGTATTTTCCCCCCAGTTATAGCAATGTAATGTTGAAGTCACTTCACTGTTCATTAGCCACAGAGACAAGCTCACAGGCATTCTGAGAGGTATGCTCCCTAAAACAGCATGGTTCTTACATGTGGGGTCTTTATGTTTATGTTCCTGTTTCCTTCTCTTCCCTCCCCTGCCCCCACACCCCGATGGGCTGTGTGTGGGGCTGGCAGCCTGGTGGTGCCACAGTCCAACGCCCGAGCCTCGGGACTCTCCAGCAAGGGGTCGAGCAGCAGCAGCTCCAGTGAATCCGAGACCAGCTCAGAGTCTGACTCAGAGAGCGAAAGCAGCTCCAGTGAGAGTGACGGAAGCAAACCCTCGCATTACTCCAGCCCAGAGGTAAGGGATTCTCTCTTTATGGTTTAGGGTGGCATTCCATTACTACACCCACTCACACCTTTTCCCAGCCAAGCCAACACAAGGAGGCTGTGAGGAGATGTATGGGGGAAAAAAAATGGGAGAGAAAGGCCCGAGGATCCTCCTCCTGGCATGCTGTGAAATGGAAGTGGCAGAGGATCTTGGGGCAGATGAAAGCATTTGAAACAAAAATGAAGAAAGAAAGGACCCTGTTGCATTTTCCTCAAATTAGAGATGAGTGGAGCACCTTGCAAGGCTCACAGCTTGCTTGAAGTTTTATGCAACTTTGCCTCCATAGCAATGGCTTGCTTAGTGTGTAAGTTCTGATGTGGGCTCCCAGCACTGCGAGGGAACTAAAGGCTTCTCTACACAGGGAAGCTATTATAAAATCAGTCTGAGGGTGGATTTTTAAAAGAAACCAGTTGTTCACTCATGCACTTCCCTTGCCTCACTCTCTAAGTGAATTATTCTCTGCTACTGCTGCCTTTATGTGATTTCTTTCAATTCACCTCCAAAATGGACTAAACTGAATTACTCATGGTGCAAAACACTGAGCCCAAACTAGTCATCTGGAAAGCTAGCACTGAAAATTTCCACATGTAGACAAGCCCTAGCCAAACTACAATTAAGCTGCCAGTGCTCTGACACCTTCTGCTTTCACCTCTGCAGAAAGCTCAACAGACACAACAAAGCTGCTTTCTCTGCTCTGCATTTCTACCAGGATTGACACTTTTACATGTTTTGGTCAATACACACGTTTAGAATTAAACTGTGAACTCCACAGTCACATCACACACATTAATGTATGTAAAAATATTCAAAAATCTAGCAGCAAGATTGTAAATACACATGAAATACAGTCAGTGTATTTTCCTACTCCACATGAACCATCCAATCACTAGAATCCTCCCCCGAAAACTGTCTCACCTATTCTCTCACCCTGAAAAAAAATTATACTAAAAAACCATCAAACCTTTCCTCATATTTTCCTTGGTTATTTGGAGCCATGTTTCCAATTGAGCAGAATGCAGTAATCACAGAAACATCCTTAATATATTTTTCTCAGGTTCTGTCACTTTTGTTCCTTGTTTAACACTTACTTTCTGTCTTTTCTTCACAGTACTTTCAGACCCATTTCCAGTTAATTTTCCTCTCACTTCGTCCCCTTCCTACATCTCTCTCTCTTCTTTCCAGACTCTCTTGTTGCTCTCCCTGCAGTACCCATCTCTTATTTCCCATTCTGAGCTTTCTCATCTGACCTGTTAAGACCTTGTTCTCTGTCTGCTTAATTCCCTGCTGGAATTAGTTCAAAGATCTCACGCTCAGTCTCTCCTCTCTCTGTGGGATCTTCCAAGGTGGAAGAAAAGGGGCGAAAAGAAGAAAGAAAGGGGAAGGAAATATGAGATGAAAGGAGGAAAGCACAGGAAGGGAGGAGTGGTTACTATCTAGGCAGATACCCATGCTGCTTGGATCCAAGAGCAGCAATTCCTCAGGGAATGCAGGAGCTAATTAACTGAGGCAGGTTGTGGATTTCATAATGTCCAGCAGAGAACTAAGTCATGGAAACATGGAGGAAGTGCTTCCTCTTAAGCATTTTATACATATCCTCTCGAGATATGTGGAACTACTTTTGTACAGAGCCCGAGTTGTCAGTGATCGTTGTCACGGAACAGCTGCCCCACTCCAGCAGATTGCTTGTCTCTTTGCATTATATTTGTGTGGTTTGCCTTCTAGGACATGCTGTATGAAACATGTCTACACAGAAATTTAAGTGACTCAAAAATGTGATGGCTGCAGTGATTTTCATAGGCAATTTTCACCCCTTGCTGGGATATGGGAGACAGCACACATGGACAGGGTCAGGGTGTCCCAGGGAAGTAGGATACCTGTGTTTTCCCCAAGGGTAAATGCTTTCCCAGGCCTATCATATGACTGATGGCACCAGTTCCAACATGCTCAAGTGATGTCTCTGACTGGAAGTCCTTTTAGCTTTGCATAAATGCTTTAACTTAGATTTATGCACCTGGTGAAGCCATCTTTCTAAAGTATATGCCAGTTTCTTACCCAGTAAATGGAAAGAGCTACTTGGAAGCTCCCTAAAGGGAGGCCGTGTCCACCTAAGTTTAAGTAGCAGACTCAATTCCAGATTTAGTTTTAAAATTAACGTAATCTATTGGATAAGACAAAAAAAGTAAATACATCTTGGTTTTTGATTTAGCATTAACTGGTGTTTTCAGGTTCAATGAACTTGAGTAGTCCAGCACAATGCTGGGCAGGAACTCCATATTTAAAGGTTGGGAGGAACTTAATGTAGAAATCTGCAAACCATTATGATGCCCTCATTCTTTTTTTCCCCCCATAATCTGAAATATTATATGCACATACTCCAAGATTTTTATTTCTAGGACAGTGTATCTTCTGCATTTGAGCTTATATAACAATATAACAAGTGCTGTTTCATGTCTTCTGTAATTTTTTCTTCATCTCATTTTGAGATTTTCAAGTTGTCCTCAGGTGCCTAAATGCAGTTGCCTAGAGTGTAAAAGCAGCTCATTGTAAAGCATACATATAAAGTAGATTAGATGAATTGCACCCTAAAAGTGTCTGTTTCTTTCCATTGACTATTTAGAGCCAGTAGTGACTAGCTCAGCTGTCTACACTTTATGTCTGCAGTAAACTAAGAATAATGGCTGAGCTAGAACAGGAGACAACATTCAGACTGGTTTCAGTGATGTGGACAAATTAAGGTGCCTCAGACATTAATGGGAGTAGTTAAAGTTTTGTGGACTGCCAAACCTAAAATTATGAACAAGGAACTGAGACTTCTATCTCCTGTTTCTTTGCTGAAGTCATGAATTCTTTGAATGACCTTAATTAATGTCATAAATGAGGAATCTGGAAAAAAATTATGTCTTATCCTTTTTCAGATGGATTTTTCAGAATTTCTGAAAAAAATCAGATGGATTTTTTTCAGAAAAAAATTTGGGTGTCAAGTATATAGAAAGAGCTACATTTCTAAAGCTAAAAATTTGGTTTGTTTGTTCTTTGTTCCATTGAATTATCCTGTGAACCTTTAATAAAGCCGGCTTTGGTTAGGCAACCATGAATTCCTACTATGAGGGAGGACAAGAGTGGAGAACGGGCAGGAAGGAAGCAGAGAAGCTATCACATGGGACAAAGGATCAATGGCTCCTCAACAGTAACCAGTCCGGAAAAGAAAGATGCCCCTTTCTGAAACCCACCAGCCCCACATACCAGATGCAATGGCCTTTAAAGCTTTTGCTGTTGTGACTAGTTCACAACCATTAGTTTCTTCCTCCTTTATAAGGAGTCACATATACAAAAGAAAAGGGGATTTTACCACTAGACCAACTGTAGATGCTATCTTTACCTTTGCGAATAGGATTCATGGGTTTTGGCTGTCCTGTGGACTATTATTGACAAAGACTGCAAACTACACTCTCCCTTCCCTCCAGAAAACCCTTTGTATATGTGTGCTGTGCCTAACACATGGGAATGCCCAGTCCTAATTTGTTAAAGCACTAGCAGCAGTGTTAATAGTAGCAATAACATAATAGTAATAATAATCATCATCGTCTTCTTCATCATCATTGCTGTTTGTGCCTTGAACATAACGAGAAAGCACCACATTTGTATGGGGATTGCCCTGAGTGAAGTATTTGATAGCAGGGCCACACGAGCAAGTTACCACAAGGGTAAATTAGTCCATGGATTTACAATAGGCAGAGTAGCCTGCAGGATGGTGGACAGCTCAGTCCTGCCCCACAGTGGGCTGTGTCCATGCACGTGTTATAGGCTCTCTCATGTCTCAGTGAAAGTGGTGTCATACTTCAAGTTTGCCACATATTAACCATGCCTTAGGTCCTTCTTTGTGATAACAAGCATAGACTGACTCCATTACACTGGCATTGTTTAACAGCCCTTTACCCTAGAAAGTGTTTCTGGATAACGTTTTGCCAAAAGTTTCTTTTTGGATGCATGCCATTTGTGCCTCTGGTTGCACTTGCAGCCTTGAAGAGATCTGAGATATATAGACATGCTGTGTGGGAGTCATCCCGCCTAAATTTGCACGCTTCTCCTGTAGATACCTACATCTGCTCATCACCTCAGCCTCCCCTTTACAGTCTGGGGAGAGGAAAAGACGTTTTTAGGGCCCAGCTCATCTGGCCTATTTCATATGTCTATTTAAAGAGAGAATTTTTCACACCCTAGAAGAGTAGTCCACTGACTGGAGAAGGAACTTGTTGACTAGTTAAGATATAGGTGTCGATGTTGTACAGATGAATCCACCCACAATATTTAAGGAAATGTATCACATCCTCCTGTTTCTCCATGAAGCCTGGCACATGTGTATGTCTGTGGTACGTTGATCCCTGAAAGTATCTTTGTTCTGTTAAGTTTCCTGGTTTGAGTTTTCATGCCAAATCTATATTTAATTGCAAGTCAGCTGATCACAGACTGCTATTCCTATTACTGGTGCCCATCTGGACAGCACTGGCTTTACCCCAGTTGAAAACTACCCAGTTCTCTAAAAGGCCCTAGGGCAGCATATTTCCATGACACCAAAACCAATAGGAAGAGAGCATTTTGGTATCAGAACACTCTGGATATATATTCATATATATTTCCATCCTTATATGCTGCTGAAAAACTTCCAATTCAAGCAAACCAGCTTTTCTTCCACAAAATGGTGTGTGGAGTGGAAATTCTAGATTTTCTCCCACAAATAATTACAATTAGGCATGTACAATGGATGGGCAAAAATTTTAAAGTGAATTTTCCCAATCCATTTTTTTACCAGTCCTGCTGTCTATTCTTAGCTGTCATGATTTGTTCTCTTGCAAGGTACTTTCTTTTTTTTTAATATGATCTCAAAGTACAGTAAATTTCAGTTAGAACAATCAACTGAATAAATTACTTCCAAAAATGAACTAGCATCACTCATGTACCCTGACAATCTCAAATATTCCAAAATGGTATCGGGGCCAAAAATTAGTGAGAAAAGTTTTAAAATTCTGATTTTTTAAATTTGGATTCTTTGAATTTCCCTGATGGGCTGCAGGCATTTTACTTTTATCAGATGCATCTTAAAGGATATTTTTAGCAGACAGATCTTAGGGTTTTTTTCAGAAGCCACAAAGATTTGAATTTTTATTTAAATAAACCTCAAAAGCGCACCTGAAACTCCTGATAAAACCAGTAGAGCTGGTAACATTGTTGATCCTTTTTATTAAACTTCGTAGTTGGCAAATAGGTTGGTAGGACTATAGTTATCATGCCTAAATAGCAGACATACCACCTAGGAAAGTGCCACGCTGCCAGGTTATGACACTGTAGCCCTTAATCACTTCTTTCTGCTGGTTTACTGTGATCCCTTGAAATCCATGAGCCACCATTTTCAAGAATTACAAGATACATGAAGAGGCAGAACAGGATGTAACAGATGAATTGAAAGTTTTTTTGAACCTTCAAGCAGCACTCACTCTCACCTATATTTATGAGCAGAGGTGTATTTTTCCCCATGTGCTTCTGATATATCTCCTTTTCTGAAATACACCTGAACAGTGGAAAGACTTCCATGTATAGTGAACTTTTATTATATATCTAGTAAATTCAATATGTGCACAGTGAATGGCACCAAACAAATCTATCTGTATTTTCAACAGCAATAAAAAAAATGCTGTTCATTTTTAGATAAAGAGTTAAGGGTTGTAAAAATACAGCTTCATCCAAGAGAAATATTGACCATCCATTTTCAAGATTTACAGCTCAGGAAAGAAATTCCTCATGTAAGATATTAGGGAGCATGCTTTAAAAAACATAAACATAAGGCAGTCCTGCAAGCTTCCCATAGGTTTAGGCTAGTTCAGTAATGAGTAAATTAGGCACTTCATCTAGAAGGAATATTTTTATCATATGAATTCCAATGTCTAATTTTTTTGCTTATTTTAGGAGCCTTTGCTCCGTGTAGAGTGAATACAGCCCTCAGTGGGTGATTCTGAAGGCGCCCTTGGCTGTACAGGAAACCTGTGTTGCCCTCAGGCATCTACTTTAAATAGGAAGTAAGATACTCTTTTAAGTTAGAGACTGTGCATATTCTCTCTTGAGCAAACTTTCTTCCAGAGCACTGATGGTTTTCATGTTCAACTCATGACACAGTTTTTGATTATTCACATGCAGTAGCTTAGTGAATCAAATTTTGGTTTCATCTGAGGAAATCAGGAATTTTTTTGCTTTGGCTTCTGTGGGGTTAGGTTATGACTAGCAATCTACTCCATCATTTTATATCTTTTGGGGGGTTTTGCCTTTCCTCTTCATTTTATTACATTCAAATTACTGATTGCAAGAAGCACTAGAAAAGAGGCACACGTTGTTCTGCAATAACATTGTCTGAGCTGTGGTTACATTTGAAATCATGATTATCCCACTTCTTCCCTGTCCAAACACCATTATGTTTTAGATGTGCTCTTATAACTTGATAGTGTTGGGACAGAAATTAAAAGAAAAACTAACAGCCACACAATACTTACAAAATGAACCCTTGACAGCACTACCACACAACAAATGTTTGTGGATTATAATGTCAATACCAGGCAGATTACATGAAGTGCCTGATTAGCCCTCCAACTCCCCACCACGTGCCACTTTGTATGCTCTTTAAATGCTTGCTGTATTTACTGCAGTGGCACAGGACACAAAATACACATCCCTAGCTTTCCTGATAGCTATTCTCCCCTAGCCTCAGCTGTACTCCTGCCTAGTTTTCCTCCCTGCCTATCGCCATTGCATTGTTTTCCTATTTGGAAACTTGGAAGTGTTTCCCAGTAAAGCCAATGGCAGAAGTCTTGTTGCGAATCACCCTTGGAAATGATCAATCACAGAAGCCCTTCTCCTTCTCAACTCCAGACCCCATTCTGAAACCAAAAATATCCCCCCTTGAAAGGCATGAGCCCTGTCCTGCCACTCAGGGCCAGTGCCAAGGGGTTGCCATAGGTTAGGGAGGCTCTTGGACCGAAGGAAAATCTCTGTGGTGCCCGGAGGGATGCGGCGTTTCGGTGTCCCTGAGGGACCCTCGGGGCGGGGGCAGCAGGGCCTCGGCACTAAGCTCGTTGCTGTCTGTTTCCCTTTCAGCCTGAGCCGCCCTCGTCCAACAAGTGGCAGCTGGACAAGTGGCTGAACAAAGTTACCCCTCACAAAGCCCCCATCCTAACCCACCACGATGGCCCGGCGCTGGAAGCCCATCCCTACTACGGCCGCGTGAAGGCAGAGCGGCAGGAAGGAGAGAAGACCCCGGCGGAGGGCCCGGCCGAGCACCGCAGTGGGGAGAGCCGCACGGCCGCCGCCGCCGCCGGAGACGGACCGCGGCCCAGGACCGCCAACAAAGCGCCAGGCAGCAAGGGCAGC